>NC_061862.1:66590156-67235156 GCF_907164915.1 Impatiens glandulifera | reverse complement strand
TATACCTCAATCGTTCTCAGGTATGTTCATGAAGTAGATTGCTCAAGGGTAAATCCATTCGGTAACTCTTCAGATGAAGATGATCCGATGCAAATTTCTGATGAGTTTGATCTAATTCTTCCGGAAGATGATCAAACCGCTGCTCATCTCATTGAACTAGGAAGTTTGTCTGTTGAAGAAAAATGCTTTATGGCTCAACCTAGAATTGAACAGTCAGAGGAACCAGTTCAATCTGATCCAATAATTGAAGAAGAAGAGATCAATATCGAACCCGTTCAACAAATTGGAACTCAGGAAGAAGATGTGATGGAATCCCCTGTTCTCGAATCAGAGGCATCTCTAGTAAAGGAGGCTGAAGCTAGTCAGCCTATTGAAGCAGATTCTGAGGGGGAACCCTCAACAGAAAAGGAATATGTCAAGAGTTCTTCCGCTGAGGGGGAACAAGACAACAATGATACGTCATCTGAAAGTTCTGAAGATATTCCTCGACCGACTCCGGTAATTACAATTACGAACATTCATGAGAATGTTGTTAATCATCCTCTTTACTCTAACGGTCCGTCTGATCAGATTCACAAGGTGTGTGAAGATATTCTGGGTGATGAAAAAAAGTTTAAAGATGTTTCTTAGGAGGATGAACCAGAACAGTCCTTGCAGGTTCACACTCATGTTAGTCCTATTCGGACCGCTCCCGCCGACTCTCAAGAAGTTTCATCAAATGAAGGAATATCCGTTGGAGGTGCAAAACTATTAAAGTCTATGGCAGAAATGATGAGCACTCTTCAGAAGACTGTTTTGGACTTGTAATCCAAAATGATGAAAATCGAAAAGAATCAAAGATCAAACAATAAGGAATTTACCTTTCTAATTGAAACTCGTAAAAAAATGGAGAAGACTATGTTGAGGAACACGTATGAGATCAACGTCCTCAACAAAACCTACTCCAAATTCAAAAAGAACCTGTTCAAACGGCAGTCCAATATGTTTGATTGTGAAAGGAAATTCAACATTGAACATCATCAAGAAGTTATGGCTGGAGTAAGCTTGATTCAAAGTCAAATGGTTGAGGTTCAAGGTCATATGAATAGAGCTGATGCTAAGCGAATAGAACAAGCTGATTCCTTTGCAAGACAAATTCAAGCTGTTGAAGATGCTGAAGTTTCTACTAATAAAGAGAAGAATCTCATTTCCCGTGACGATGATAATGTTAAAAAGGGGGAAGGAAGTTCTAGAGGCGGTGGTAGCAGTAGAGGAGGCATTTCGGCTGGCACCAAATCCAAGAGAAAACCAACTGGTGAAGGAAGTTGCAGACCAACCAAAAGAGGTGGAGGTCGCAACGGTGATCGTGGTGGTGGAAGCGGTGGAAGAGGTGGTTGTGGTGGCCGTTCTCTCCCTCCATTTCAAAATCTTCTGAGCGGCGAAGGATTCAATTATCCAATCGTGAAAAGGGAAGATCAATAATCTCTCTTCTTCTAAACTACCTTTTGTTGGTTTTTAAACTTTGTTTTTGGAATATTGGTTTTTGGAACCTATTTCTGTAGTTTGCGAACAAGTATCATTTTTTCTTTAATTTTATGAGTTCCTATTTAATCGAATTAATTATGCAAAGTTTTAACATCGTCAAAAAGGGGGAAATTGTTAGGTCAAATTATTTTGACTGAGGGTCAAATTATTTTGATTAACGGTATTTTGATGATGAACTTGTGTAAAACTTAAATAGGAATGAAACTAAGTCGTCTAATTGTTTTTGTGCAGGTGCATCAAAACGTTCTAAGTTAGACTTAGCTTGAATCAGGTTCATTAGACGTGTAGTCTAACAGATACGTAGTTAGACATGCAGTGTAGCAGACGTAGTTAGACGTGCAGTCTAACAGAGACATAGTTAGACGTGTAGTTTAACAGACGTAGTTAGACGTGTAGTCTAACAGATACGTAGTTAGACGTGCAGTCTAACAGAGACATAGTTAGACGTGCAGTCTAACAGACGTAGTTAGACGTGTAGATACGTAGTTAGACGTGCAGTCTAACAGACGTAGTTAGACGTGCAGTCTAACAGACGTAGTTAGACGTGTCGTCTAACAAATGAAAGTTAGACACAGGGAGTCTAACTCCTTCAGACTAGTCTAAAGGGACACGTAGTTAGATGTCCCGTTTAACTCCATTAGACTTGGTGGTCTAATGGATCCTGATATTAGACGGGGGCGTTTAACTTTATTAGACTTGGCAGTCTAATGGAGCACGTCTAATTACTCGCTTCAGTAGTTGCTTGAAGTTAACATCCGTCTACCCACGATCAACTAGTTGTACGCTACTTCTGCTCCACTAATCCGTGCAGATCCGTACGATAGTCAGTTGCATCCAATGAATGAATGTCACGTAAGCAATTATTCTTCCCACGTGTCTTTCAAGTTAAGAGAGAATGACTTATATACCCCCAAAATTAATGATGACTTTATGGGAAAAGACGTCTAACACTAATTAATGGGTCATACCCTTAGGAAAAGTAATGGTTAAGCCATGCGACTCTTGGAAATCTATTTAAGGACATCCTGCATGTGATTGAAAAGTTTCCACTCTCAAAAACCCTAGATTTCTCCAAACTTCTCTCTAAAAACCCTTGTTCATTTTCTGTCTGTTCATCTTCTCTCAAAATGGGCAACAAAATGATTACCCTCGGACATTGTACTTTGTAGGTGAATTTTTCCTCCATGTATACGTTTGATCAACAGGAGGTGGTCGACACGTTCAGATCTCTGGAGTATTCTGGCCTCGGGAAGTATCTCGACTGGTTGTTCATCTTCTACGAGAAAGAAGTCCGAGAGTTCTTTAAATCGGCAACTATGGTTGGCGATTCTGTCACGACAACGGTGAATAATACGGTTATTTCTTTCAACGAGGCGTCCTATGCGAAGTTTTTCGAACTTCCATCGGAGGGCCACACGTTCAATCTGAACCTTCCTTCGAACATTATTACGAAAATGAAGACCGTTTTCTCAGCTGACGGTTCAGAAATCAGATTAAATGGGAGTAAGAAGGTTCTTAAACCCCATTTCATCTTGTTGAACGATGTTGTTGCAAAGACTCTTCAAGGAAGGGCAGGATCTTTCCATCTCTATAGTCAAGATCGTTTTGACTATATGACGGCCATTTCCAAGGGTATTCAGTTTAACTGGGCTTCAACGTTCTTCTTGAACCTGTGTGCGACGATTGATTCCAAGAACGAAGAAAGTGTGAGCTTTTCTTCTCAACTCTGCCGATTGCTGGAACACTTAGTGGCTCCTATGGGGGATTCCGACCCTATTAATTTTAGCTGAGTGTTCAACGTCTTCACCGTCTCCAACACTCTCACTCGGATGAAGAACTCCAAGGAGTCTCTATCTGGCGCATCGAGCCAACAGACGGGTGGAAGATCCGTCACTCGTTCTAAGCAACTGGCTTCTTCTATTCTTTCGACGGGAGCCAAAAGAGCAAGAACCGTGAACGAATTAGAGGCTAGTTCTACTAGTTAGAAAAGCTCTTCGAAGAAACACTCTAGGGAGTTGATAACAGTGTAAAGCAAGGTCCTTCTGCACTTGCTGCTATCCCGATGTCTCCCTTGTCTCCCCCCGCAAGCCAACTGAGAAACCGTCAAAGTCTTCCATTTCAAGAGGAGAAAAGTCTAAGGCGCCAAGGGCATCTATATCTTTGAAGGCTTCGTCCAAGGTAACCCTTACTCCATCTCAGGCCGAAGTGCCTAAGTTTAATGTTCATGTGTTGGAACAAGATGTGTCTGTTTCTGTTCCGTTAGTGGAACCTGCTATCGGGCCAACTGTTGAGCCAGTTGGTCCAAATATTGAAAATCTTGTCAAGATTCCATCTCCTGTCCGTCAACCTGATCCAGTAGTTGCTGAAGCTACCGTTATTACCAAAATAGAGCAGAATGTTGTTCATACCTCTGCTGTTGTTGTCATGTCTGAACAAGCTCTTTCTTTGCCAAATGAAGAGCCTCTAGTACCCAAATAAGTTTAAGTAGAGTCTGTAGTGACAAGAAAGATAGTCCAGTCTAACGCTCTGTCTGAGCTCTTTGAAAAACCCTTACTCCTCATGAGATAATGAGATCCACCAGAAGAGTTGTTGGTATAACCATCGGAGAACCGAGGCCTACTCCAAAACCTGTTGAGGTTATTGGAAAAGTCAAGGAAATTGCAACCAATTCTAATGAGGAGGTCTTAGAGGCAACGTGTACCGTAAACTTAATGATGGATCAGGCCAACATAAAAGCTACTACGAAGATCAATATCTTCAATACCTGGGTTATGAACAGTATGTCCAATAGGTATGATAAAGTCATCAAAAGAAGAGGAATAAGCGAGAAATGGTTTAAGCTGGTCAACATTGAAAAGAGAGTCCTGAAATGGACTAAAACTTCTGAGGTTTATGAAGCTCTAAAGAGAAAGGAGTTGGTTGAAGCCAATCTTATAGGTCGGGCTCTTTTTCCAATACTCGAAGCAAGAAAAGCAACTTTCAATCCTTTGGAAAAGAATGCTAAAGCAGAGAAGAAGGCTTTGAAGAAACTTGGTGACATTATGCAGGACTACACCTCAATCGTTCTCAGGTATGTTCATGAAGTAGATTGCTCAAGGGTAAATCCATTCGGTAACTCTTCAGATGAAGATGATCCGATGCAAATTTCTGATGATTTTGATCTAATTCTTTCGGAAGATGATCAAGTCGCTGCTCATCTCATTGAACTAGGAAGTTTGTCTGTTGAAGAAAAATGCTTTATGGCTCAACCTAGAATTGAACAGTCAGAGGAACCAGTTCAATCTGATCCAATAATTGAAGAAGAAGAGATCAATATCGAACCCGTTCAACAAATTGGAACTCAGGAAGAAGATGTGCTGGAATCCCCTGTTCTCGAATCAGAGGCATCTCTAGTGAAGGAGGCTGAAGCTAGTCAGCCTATTGAAGCAGATTCTGAGGGGGAACCCTCAACAGAAAAGGAATATGTCAAGAGTTCTTCTGCTGAGGGGGAACAAGACAACAATGATACGTCATCTGAAAGTTCTGAAGATATTCCTCGACCGACTCCGGTAATTACAATTGCGAACATTCATGAGAATGTTGTTAATCATCCTCTTCACTCTGATGGTCCGTCTGATCAGATTCACAAGGTGTGTGAAGATATTCTGGGTGATGAAAAAAAGTTTAAAGATGTTTCTTAGGAGGATGAACCAGAACAGTCCTTGCAGGTTCACACTCATGTCAGTCCTATTCGGACCGCTCCCGCCGACTCTCAAGAAGTTTCATCAAATGAAGGAATATCCGTTGGAGGTGCAAAACTATTAAAGTCTATGGCAGAAATGATGAGCACTCTTCAGAAGACTGTTTTGGACTTGTAATCCAAAATGATGAAAATCGAAAAGAATCAAAGATCAAACAATAAGGAATTTACCTCTCTCATTGAAACTCGTAAAGAAATGGAGAAGACTATGTAGAGGAACACGTATGAGATCAACGTCCTCAACAAAACCTACTCCAAATTCAAAAAGAACCTGTTCAAACGGCAGTCCAATATGTTTGATTGCGAAAGGAAATTCAACATTGAACTTCATCAAGAATTTATGGCTGGAGTAAGCTTGATTCAAAGTCAAATGGTTGAGGTTCAAGGTCATATGAATAGAGCTGATGCTAAGCGAATGGAACAAACTGATTCCTTTGCAAGACAAATTCAAGCTGTTGAAGATGCTGAAGCTGCTACTAATAAAGAGAAGAATCTCATTTCCCGTGACGATGATAATGTTAAAAAGGGGGAAGGAAGTTTTAGAGGCGGTGGTAGCAGTAGAGGAGGCATTTCGGCCGGCACCAAATCCAAGAAAAAACCAACTGATGAAGGAAGTTGCAGACCAACCAAAAGAGGTGGAGGTCGCAGCGGTGATCGTGGTGGTGGAAGCGGTGGAAGAGGTGGTCGTGGTGGCCATTCTCTCCCTCCATTTCAAAACCTTCTGAGCGGTGATGGATTCAATTATCCAATCGTGAAAAGGGAAGATCAATAATCTCTCTTCTTCTAAACTATCTTTTGTTGGTTATTAAACTTGGTTTTTGGAATATTGGTTTTTGGAACCTATTTCTGTAGTTTGCGAACAAGTATCATTTTTTCTTTAATTTTATGAGTTCCTGTTTTATCCAATTAATTATGCAAAGTTTTAACATCGTCAAAAAGGGGGAAATTGTTAGGTCAAATTATTTTGACTGAGGGTCAAATTATTTTAATTAACGGTATTTTGATGATGAACTTGTGTAAAACTTAAATAGGAATGAAACTAAGTCGTCTAATTGTTTTTGTGCAGGTGCATCAAAACGTTCTAAGTTAGACTTAGCTTGAATCAGGTTCATTAGACGTGCAGTCTAACAGATACGTAGTTAGACATGCAGTCTAACAGACGTAGTTAGACGTACAGTCTAACAGAGACATAGTTAGGCGTGCAGTTTAACAGACGTAGTTAGACGTGTAGTCTAACAGATACGTAGTTAGACGTGCAGTCTAGCAGACGTAGTTAGACGTGTAGATACGTAGTTAGACGTGCAGTCTAACAGACGTAGTTAGACGTGCAGTCTAAAAGACGTAATTAGACGTGTCGTCTAACAGATGAAAGTTAGACACGGGGAGTCTAACTCCTTCAGACTAGTCTAAAGGGACACGTAGTTAGATGTCCAGTTTAACTCCGTTAGACTTGGTGGTCTAATGGATCCTGATATTAGACGGGGGCGTTTAACTTTATTAGACTTGGCAGTCTAATGGAGCACGTCTAATTCTTCGCTTCAGTAGTTGCTTGAAGTTAACATCCGTCTACCCACGATCAACTAGCTGTACGCTACTCCTGCTCCACTAATCCGTGCAGATCCGTACGATAGTCAGTTGCATCCAATGAATGAATGCCACGTAAGCAAATATTCTTTCCACTACTTGTTTCTTGTAGGACAATTCTAGAAAAATATTGGGCGCACTACCAGATTGGTACGGCCACGATCTTTGTGCACAGTGTCTGTTGTACCTGTGTACTATGGAGGTTGTCCAATGGGTGATTGCTACGTGTCAATGTATAAGATTCGACCGTTGGTACCTGTTCTCTATTTAAAGATCTTCAAGGATAACGGGCGAGCTGCCGGACTTACAATCAATCTTTCGAATTGCTCACTTGTTTACTTACTGAGTTTGTACATCAAGAGAGAGATTGAATCAAAACTATATCTAGTTGAGTTATATTCTTAAACCTTCTGTGAGTTGAATAGAGTCTGTTATGTTCAACAGTTAGTTAGCACTGAAACTGTATTTGATTCAAAGAGAAGTATAGTGAATCCTTTCGGTGGTTGGAAGAAGGGGTGACGTAGGAGAGTTTTGCTACGAACATCCATAAACAACTCTCTGTGTCTTTTACATTATGTCCTTCATTCTTTCACTTGTTCTTAGCTTCAAACCCAAACAAACGTTTTCGCACCTGAATCGCTTCAAGAGTTTGCAAAGGTTTATGAAGAATAGAAATTAATATTAATCCCTAATAGGATTTCTATCAAACCGTTTTCCAGGAGTTGTCATCAATAGTTAGACCCCTGTCTCTATTGGTGCCACCGATACTTTCAGGTGTAATGCAAGAACTCGGTGGATCAGCAGATTGTTCATCGGGCTTATTATTCAATCATTGTGGCCATAAGTAAGAAACTTATTATTGTATTTCTTTCTTTCATTTTCTATTCATTTATTTTGGATGTATCAATTCAGAGGTAAAGTTGTGAATTTCATTGGAGTTCTTTTGATACTTGGACAATCGTTAGTGTGTCGGATGATGGAGACCGTATAGTATAGGCAGTGGTGGTACTCTGCAAGTAATAATAGTTTTGTTTAGTCATTTCTATTGATATGACCAATTAATATGGTTAGATGATTAAGTGAGTAATTGGTAAATGTTTTTGTTTTTTTAGATATGGAGAATTATAGACATGATTTACAGACAACAAGAGGAGGTTCTAGCTGAATTAGAGAATTATAAGTGAGATATATTCAATTCCAACTAACACTTCTTAATAAACTATTAATTTTCTTTTGTGTATTGATACTAATATTAACACTGATACGAGGAGCTAAATTTAATCAATGGTATCAAGATACTATTTAAATTACTTATCCTATTTCATTTGTGTTATATTCTACCATAACTGAGAAAGTTTCAACAATGGAGTGAAGAATACTAAGAAAACTATGTTTCAATTTTGATGTAAACAAAACCAATTAGACTAAAGATTCAAAAAAAGGCTTGTACTAAATATAAGCCATGTAAGATTCATATCAACACTTTTATGCATATCTTCAATCCATAGACAATGAAGTGAGCTTATTTGTTGTTTGGGTTATTTTGAAATTTTATTGAGTTTTTTTAAAAATATTTGTTTGATAAAAAAATATTTTATAATAAAAAAAAGGTTTTGTGAGTATAACATAGTTTAAAGTGACAATTATGGTGTGGATATTTTATTATTTTTTATTTTATTTTTTTTGTAAATACAGAGGTTTTGTAACGGTAGGTTAATGAGATAAACCTCTTTAGTTTGAACATGCCATATTTCTATTTAAAATTATATAGAGAGAGAGAGAATGCTCTTAGAGTGTTTTTTATTAATATTTAAATAATATTAATTTTTGTTTTTAACATTGTTATGTGATATATATATATATATATATATTAATTTTTGTTTTTAAAATTGTTAAGTGTGGTAATTTTGAGAAGGTGAGTAGTTTTTGGTAAAAATATTTTAAAATATATTAATTTATAATGATAATTTAATTTTTATAAGTAAATAATATTCAGTAATTTATTTTAATGAATTGAATGATTTAATTGATGAAATAGTGAATTAAATTATGTTTAATTAAAATTTAGTTGAAGAGAAGTTCAATGATTAATAGTTTCCAAAACGGTGAGGGTAAGAAAGAAGACTACACATTCAAACCTATTACATAATTTTTATTTAAAATATTTTAATATTAAGTATTATATAAAAAATATATGTTTTTGATAATATTTTCATTATTAACTTAGTATGTAATTTTAATAATCAAATATGTTTCCATAAATAAGGACTCTCAATTAAATAAAGAAATCCTAATAAAAATATTAAGGCTTTTCGCCTCTATTTTTTTATTCTGCCAGCTAAGTGCCTTCCTATTTATATCCTAACAACTCAAGAACAACTCAAAAATAATGAAGTATCATTAATATTTTCATGCTGGTTCCAAGTTCGAAGTATCATTTGTATAAATAAGACTAAGAGTCCCTTTCGTTGCGTGATTTCTTCTTCATATAGATAGATCATGAGGCAATTGCTTAGAAGTACATTTTATGTAACAACCTTTCTCATTTTGGCAGTTATCTGCAAACTGAACAGGACCTTTCCTTTCGACCTCTGATAGTCCTTGTGGCAAATTTTAGGTTTTGAGCCATTGGTGTTTTATTTGTCAATAAGAAAGCTATTTACATTCATATGGTACATAAAATGTCTTATTTTGATGATCAATAATATTAAATTTGATCAAACTGAAATCCCAAAAGTGATTGATCTTCGAAGTCAAAGTGGCATATCTTCATGGACAAACTTTATTCATACAAAAACAATTATCACTTTTCAAGGTTTATGTTAGTTTTTTATAGATATTGTTATATCATCAATATTATGGTGAATCATTATTTTTTTTTCTTTCGGGAAAATGACCATGTTCGGAATAATTTTGTCCTGGACATTGCCATGTAATGTGCATGAGAGAAAAAATATTATATTTTTTTCGAAAAAATGGTCATATGGAGATTTTTTTATTTCTCTCTCCTACACAAGTGACAAACCACGTCAGATTCGTAGCATTGCTTTTGTTCTCATTTGCGTTGCCCTATCACGGCTCATAAATTAAATATGAATAAAAATTTATACTAAGTGTAAAATTATTCAAAATACCATGTAATTTTATTTTTTTTGAATTAAAGGAGAACTAGAATGACACCCACAACCATGATACCCCTCTTAATCTCAATGCTTCCAGTTGAAATCGAACACGTGACATTTTGGTCTTTTAAGACGACTCTTACCATTGTGCTATCTTGTTATTAAAATAATTATGTGGAAAATTACGGATATTTACAGTATATCAAAATATTGTACGACAAAATGTTAAAATTATTGATTTTTTCGGTATACCAAAAATATTAATTAAACTTTGACACCAATACCGAAATTAGTATAAGATTTTTAAATTTTAGGTATATCGATATATACCAAAATACCGAAATAATATTTATAAATTAAAAAAATATATATTTATTTATACAAATTATAAATAAATAAATAATGTGTAATTAAATTATAAATAATTATTAATTTCCTTTTTAGAAATTAGGTTAATGTAGCCATTATGAAATTTTGAGTAAGATCAAACGGTGATCAACGAATCAACCAATATTTATTTTAATTTTTGAATATATTTGAGGCTTAAGTTTCAAATATCTATTTTGTTTCTCTAATCTTAATAGTTTTATTTCATTAATTTTTAAAAATCAAAATATAGTATTTAATATATGCAATTTTTAGATATTTTATTTTACGAGATATAAAATTAATTTAATTTCACTATAAAGTGTTTGTTTTTTATTTCAAAAGAGACTCAATATGGTTTAATTTGTCAAGTTTATCTAAAATAAAAAACACAACGAAATCTGAAACACAAGAGTTCATAGCCCGAAAGAGAGTAGGAACAATTCAAAATTAAAACTTCATGTAACTGCTAAAAATGGAGTGTATTACCAATTTATAAAAAAAAATATTTACATATACAAATGCGATTGAAGACTGTTTTGGATCGACTTTCTCGCATCCACTTTAGTCTAACTTGAAAACTATACTTATGTTTATTTATGTTAGCTCTAGTCTTTGTAAGAAAATTTAGTTTTTAACTTTTGTTCGTCTCTAAAATGTTAGATTTTTAAAATAAATATTTTATTTTTATTTTTGTCTCACATTTATGTAATAACTATATGGAATTGGTTTTTTTTGTTTAAGTAAATATATATTTTCAATATCAACGGTATAATACCGATATCATACCGAAATCAAGGTACGGTAAATGTATTAATTTTCATATATTGAAACTTTTGATACGATATAAAGTATGAATACAAAATTACGGTCCCTAAAAATAACATATACTAACTTTATTCTCATACTTCTACCAAAAATAATTAATATTGTCTAAATATTTATATATCCAAATTTAAAATATATATATATATTGAAACGAAAATACAAGTGATGACGTAAACAATAAAAAGACACGGCTTTAACATGGTTCACCAAAATAAAATTTGGCTACATCTACCCATAAAAATATTATTATTAAAGAGATCAAAATAAAGATTACATCATGACAGACTATTATGACACAAATTTATATAACACTCGGTCCTTTGAAACTTTAACAGATACAGAACATGGATTAGATACTCTTAAGGTAAAGATTTCAACTGCCTATAGTGTACGACTATAAATTTAAATAAGTCTCAACTAGGTCAATACTAATATCTTAATAAAGAGCCTTTAAAATATTATCAATATGTTTTCTTAATTATATATTATCATAACAAAAGATCAAATTTCATTTTGTGTTAATCTTATTTTTTAAATCATTATACACCAAAAAGATATAGTTTCCTTTTGTTCAATATTCTTTTTCCTTGCACCAGTATTTTAAGACAACTCAACAATTCTCTACATTTACTTGAACTCTCTCAAATTCCCCAAATGCATTAATCAATGCTCATATTATATCTCCTCTCTCAGATCCAAAGTTGCCTTAAAAGGCTAAGACAACTTAACAGATGCCTTCCTCAATGCTAGATAGCCTAGATATATTCGTCGATGTCGGATGGCCCAAATGCATTTGTTGATGTCAGATGGCCCAGATGAACTCGCCAATGTTGGATGGACTATATGGACTCGTCGATTCCGAATGGTCTAGATGCACTCGTCGATGTTGGGTAACTCAAATCCACTCGTTGATGTCAGATGACCCATATGCACTCGATGTTGGACCTAAATGCACTCTTCGATGTCGGATGGCCTAGACGCATTCGTCAATGATGCATGGCCCAAATGCATTCGTCAATGTTGGATGACCCGGATGCATTAATCAATGTCGGATGACCCAAATTAATTTATCAATGCTAGATATGACTCAGATGCATTAGTCAATACTAGAGGTGGAACAGATGCATTACTCAATGTCATATATGGTCTATATGCATTACTTGTTGTTAGAGATGACATAGATGCATTAGTCAATGTCAGATGGTCTAAATGCATTTGTTAGTGCTAGAGATGACTTAAATGTATTATTCAAAACTAGATATCCTATATACATTCGTCAATATCAGAGATGACTTATATGAATTAGTCAATGTTAGAGGTGCCCAAATACATTAGTCAATGTCAGAATACCAAAATGCATTAGTTAATGTTCATATACATTATTCAATGCTTGAGATGACCCATATATTTTATCGTCTCTCTATTCTAGTCTAGAGTTGTCTTTAAGACAACTTAACATCTTTTTTGTTAACCCAAATATTCAAGTATACTCAACAAATCTCCACATTAACTTGAATATTATCATTATTGTAAACCATTTTGTAGCTTCAAAACCAAATACAGTTTCTTTGTAGGTGGGTAGTTATGATGTATCCACTTCCTCCACAATAATAACATGTAGTGTAAAACCAATCATATCTTCATAATTGTATCTTTGAGGTTGGTTAACTCTAATCCTCCGTAGCTTCTATTTAGCTATACTGTAATGAATAACTTATGACGGTTGAGAATCTAATGATTTAGGCTATGGACACTTATTCTCAACGTGGTGTTCTTACTCTTCTTATAGGGAAACTGTAAATCCATTTGTTTATCAACACTATTACTTTCTTCTACATACCTCACATCACCAATGTAGAGATGACATATAATTTAGCAATTAACGTGTTTTAGTCATTGTCGCTGCCCAAAAACATTCGATATAGCTTTCTAGTATAGAGCATACATCTCTCTCTCTTTATTCATGTTTGATTCATCCTCTTATTTATACCATTCTGATGTGATGAATGCATGACCATGTAAAAATGAGCGATTTATGCATCCTTACAGAACTTATCAAACTCAAATGAACAGAAAAACTCTTTATAGTAATTATAGACATCATTCGACTTAGGACCCTTTGAAGTACAACATGGTATACTTCTTATTTTCTCTCGTCCATTACCTCCGTTGGTAAAAACCTGAGGTTTGAATGTCTACAATTATACCAGTTGCCTTGTGGCGTAGATTCCTCGAATCAAGGGAAGGCCTAGTGTATTTATGACTTATTGTATCTTTCTACATCTGTTGGATGAACAGACGTTGTTTTATAAGTAACTTGTTGGTGACCGACTTTATCGTGTAGAGGCTCTCCAACTTCAACCATAACACATCGGTCTTCTCCTTATTTGATATTTCAATGATGTCATCATCGGTAAGGCACAAAATTTTAATTGTGTCTTCTTCTCTAGAATGGTCATCTCACCGGTTATTTTTGCTCTTGTCGGCACTTTCAGCGCCCCTGTAATCCCTATTGTTTCAACAAAGCCTGCATCTTGATCTTCCATAAGTTAAAAATGTTTTTCCTTATGAACTTGTCGATTTTAATGATTATTGTTGCCATCTCAATTGAAGAAAAACATATAATCGACTTAACATCGCTCTGATACTAGTTTGTTATAACAAAAATACGAGAGATGACGTAAGCAATAAAAAAAGGCACAAATTTTAACGTGGTTTACCAAGATAAAACTTGGTCATGTTCACCAAAAAGAGATAATATTATTGAGGAAATTATAATAAATATTACATCATGAAAGATTAGGGTTATGACATTAATTTATATAACACTCGGTTCCCCGAAACCCTAACAGACACCGAACTGAGATTGGAAATCATACTTTCATGGCAAAGACTTTGGCTTTCTAAAGTGTTCGACTACATATTTAAATAAGTCTCAACTAGGTCAACACTAATATCTTGGCACATAACATGTAAACACACTTAACCATTTAACCAGGCGCAGAACTTGTCGCTTGACAGGCTCGAACCCAAGACCTTTCAAGGAGGTTGGGGATATCCACCTCTTATTACCGCTAGGCTAGAAGAGGGGATAAAAGCCATAAGGGGTTAAGTACATAGCTCGCAAACATACTTAACCATTTAACTAGGCGTAGAACTTGTCTCCTGACGGGCTCGAACCCAAGACCTCTCAAGGAGGCTGAGAATATTCATCTCTTGTTGTCGCTAGGCTAGAAGAGAGGATTGAGACAACGGATTAAGCATGTATCTCACAAACACACTTAACCATTTAACCAGACGCAGAACTTGCTGCCTGATGGGCTCAAACCCAGGACCTTGGGGTGAGCATATTCACCTCTTGTTGCCGCTAGGCTAGAAGAGGGGATGAAAATGGGACAACAGATTAAGCATGTAGCCCGCAAACACACTTAATTATTTAACTAGACGCAGAACTTACCGAATGACGGGCTCGAACCCAGGAACTTAGGGTGAGAATATCCACATTTTGTTGTTGTTAGGATAGAAGAGGGGATAGAAATGTGACCACAAGGAGGTTAAGCACATAGCCCGCAAACACACTTAACCATTTAATTAGGCGCAGAACTTGCCGCCTGACGGACTCGAACTCAGGACCTCTCAAGGAGGTTGGGGATATCCACCTCTTTTTTGTCGCTAGTCTTGAGTTTGAGCCCGTCAAGCGGGAAGTTATACGCTTAGTTAAATGGTTAAGTGTGTTTGCGGGCCACATGCTTATCTGTTGTCCATTTTTTTTAATATCTTGGAAAAGAGTTTCCAAAATATTGTCATAATATTTTCCTAATAATATTACCATGACAATAAATCAAATTATTTTTTGTTTTAATCTTATTTCCTTAAATCAAGATTATATACTAAAAATATATAGTTTTCTTTTGTTCAATATTCCTTGTCATTGTACCTCAATTCAGAAGAACTCAACAATATAATTATTTTCCAAAACATTATTTTTCTTACATTAAATATAAGTCCTCCTAATTTTTCTTATAAGACTCTAAATCCAATTTTTGGTTAGTTCTATCCATACTTAAGATTAAGATTGTTGGAAGATACATAAATTTGGAGAACTTGCATGGGTAAGTCAAGAATGCTAAGAAAATTATATTTCAATTTTGATGTAAACAAAACCAATGAGACCAAAGATACCAAAAAGGCTTACATTAGCTACAATTAAACAATCTAAGAATAATATTAACACTCTTAAGCATATCTTTAATCCATGCACAATGAAGTTCAAAGTTTATTTGTTGTTGAGTTGTTTTTGAGTTGTTTTTGAATTTTTATTGAGTTTTTTTTTAATATTTGTTTGATAAAATAATAGTTTATAATAATTTTTAGGTTTAAGTAGTTCAAGTTTGATAGTGTTTTAAGGGAAAATTAGAGTTTCAATTCTTACTAATAAAGTCTGAAATTAAATCTGAAATTAAAGTGAAAACAATGGAGAATGTGACTTTACTATCTTCCTAAATTAAAAAAGAAATTAATAATAATAATAATAATAACTTTTTGAAGTACAAAGATTTTATAATGGCAGTGAGATACACCTCTTCAATTTGACTCTTTTTCACACAACAAGGTTACATGAACTGATATCTTTCTATTTAATTATTTTTTTCATTAATATTAGACCCCAAAAAATCTTTGACCTCATAACAAAAGTTGGGGGAGAGATGCAATAATAGATTCCGAAGTTGATGTGAGGGTATTCCACAACTAAACAAAGAAAACATAAATAAAAAATAAATAAATAACATAATTAATAAATTTATTGTTGGATTTTTTTATTTTTTTATTTTTTTATTTTTGATATATCATTTCAGAGATAAAATTATGAATTTTCATTGAAGTTATTTGATCCTTGCACAAGTGTTAGTGTGTGATGACTGATGATGAAAAAGTAAAGCAACGGTACACTGCAAATAATAATTGTTTTCATATTTTATTGTTAATAACAATTTATACAGTCGGATGATTATGTGAGTAATTAAAAAATATTGTTATTTTTTAGATGGGTTGAATTGTAGACATTATTTATAAACTAGAAAATGAGGTTTTGGCCAAATTAAACTATAAGTTAGATATAATAGACTACAACTAACACGTATTAATATAACCTTATTTTCTCTTGTTTGATTCTGGATAAAATTGATTGATTATGATGTGCTAAACCTTAATTTCTTTTTCATCTATCTACTATAGTGTAGATTAAATTTTCTATAATTAGTATGTAGTGATGAACCAATTTAAATACTTATAAATTCCCTAAAACAACATAAATATAACATTATCTTATAACCTTTCTAAAATTTCAAGTTAAAAGTGAAATTATTAAATAAAATGCATTACATAGAAAATGATACTTTAAACTTATATTTCTTATAACTTCATCAATTCAAAATATAGTTATATACTTGTTAGGATCGGTACAAATTGACACATTCACGGCATGCATTTAATACTCATTATGCACCACTACACTAATGTCACAAACATGATATATAATTATATGATTATATTTTACAAAAATTAAATTATTATTAAAAATTGTGGTATTACAATGACTAAATATATATATCTTATCCAAATTTAGGATCATTTAGACACTTAATTTTTTTATTGATTAAATTATGTTATATGTTTTATTTTAACATAAGTATATACTAGGATGATGCAAATTGTTTTATGTAATATATTTAATTTAATGTTTATATAATTTATTTTAATGTATAATATTTAATTTATAATGTATTAAAATAAAATAAATTAAATACAAATTAAGATAAAATATACTAAATAAAAAATTATAATTTAAACTTTTATTATTTATGAATTCGTAATTTCAAAATATAGTTATATATTGAGTTAAGTCTGCACACTTCAAATGATTAAGAAATAAATTTGAATAATCATATTGCGCACGACTTGATAGCTACATCACGAGAATGACACATAAATGATTTATAATTATATTAATTTTAAAATAATTAAAATATTTATAAAAATTGTGGTGTTATAATAACTAAATATAAATCCTCTACTCAAATTTAGAATCTTTATATTCACTATTTATTTTATAATTTATTTGACTAAATTATTAAAAAATTATACAATTACTTTTAACATAAATATATAATAGGATATAACGTTTCCATTTTGTTTTACTGTATTGTATTTTATTTAAAATTAATGTCATATATTTTATTTTAATGTTTAAATAATATATTTTTATTTTAATATATAATTATATTAAAATTAAATACATTATATAAAAATTAAAATTAAAATTAAATATATTAATATATTACCTGACAATTTGAACTTTAATTTTATTATTTGTAACTTTATAATTTATATAAGAGTGGGTTAGCCCAACTCCACATATATTGTTAACTATATGAATTTGAATAGTCATAATACACGTTTACACTTTAAATTTAAATTTTGCCCTTTATAGACCATAATGGTTAAGTACGACTCGACACTAACTACGATACAAAATATATATATATATATATATATATATATATATATATATATATATATATATATATATATATATATAAAATGATGTTTAATTTTGAAAGTGTTCGGATTATCGGGTCGAGTGCTGTGGTGAACACGCAACCTAACCAAAACAAGTATAACTCTTTAACCAACTAAGCTAATAACACATTATATTTTAAATTCAACACCAAATTTGATAAATACGGGACATTTTTAATAAACTAATATATATATATATATATATATATATATATATATATATATATATATATATATATATATATATATATATATATATATATATATATATATATATATATATATATATATATATATATATATATATATATATATATAATGATGCTTAATTTAGAAAGTGTCTGGATTGCTGGGTCTTAATTTGGATATATATATGTAAGAGTAAATGAATATTTGGGTCGGATTTTGGGTTGACCCGTCCATAAACTTAAAACGGTTAAAAATAAAATTAAAAATTTTATAGGTATGTTTTGAACTCGCAACCTAACAAAAACAAGTGTAACTCTTTATACCAACTAACTAGGCTAATAATACTTTATATTTTAAATTCAACACCAAATTTGATGAACGCGGGACGTTGTAATAATATATTTTTATCCTCGTACGAAAATTTTCCTAGTAATATATAATTATACGATGAACGTTAAAAAAATATTTATAAAAGTTGCGGTGTTATAATAACTAAATAATATGGATCACTGCCCAAAATTAGAATCATTTTAGACATTATATATATTTTATTATTTTAATTGAATAAATTATTAAATTTTTATACAATTATTTTTAACATAAATATATACTAGGATGGACGATGTAAATTGTTATTTGTATTTTGTTTAATGTATTATATTAAAATAAAATATATTAAATAAAATCATATATAAAATAATATATGGAAAATGACAATTTAAACTTGTATTAGTTATAAACTTGTTAATTGCAAAGTATAGCTATATAATGAGTCAAGATGCACCATTGTAAAGTCTAAATTTCGATATAAAAAATCGTATTTAAATTTAACAAAACTATAATAATGAATTTAGAATTCAAGTCTAAAAATAAATAAAATGATTAAAAAAAATTAATGTTTTAAAATAATTCATATATATCAACATAATTTAATTCCTAGTAGAGAGGGAAGTTAAATCCAATATAAACCTAAAAAAGAAATAAAGAAAGATAGCTAATAACAGCGTAATGTGTCTATCAGAGAAGACTGAAAAATATAATAAAGTTGGATAAATATTAATGTTATATTATACTCTAAATAGAATCAATCAATAATAAAAATAATACTTGAATGAACTTTCTTGGAAAAGGAATTTGCAATAATAATATATATAGAAAGAAACTCAGTTGTTAACATTACAAAATATTAAAAATCTTTCTTTTACACCCACAAACTGGACATCTAAAACAATACATGATAATATTAGAACTCTATCTTCTACTAAAACAAAACAATTGAACCTGCCTGCCTGCCTGCCTTCCTGCCTTATAAGATTCCAGGGTGACCATCATAAAGAGATGAACTAGGTTCATGTCCATGTACTCTAAGACGATATATGCACGTAAAAGAAGAACTTCCGTGGTTGGAAGCAAAATCAAACCTGATAGTATCAACAAGATTCGAAGACGACGACGATGATGATTCCGATACAGTACTGAAAGTCTGTGCATTACTCTTGTCCAGATCATAAGTGAACTCAGTCAAAAGTAACATCTTTTCTTCATCAATGTCTGAGTTTCCTTGCAACCACCCAGACACTCTACAATCCTTTGGTGCACTTGTTCTGTCATATGCAACACTCTGCCAGAAATTAATTTCACATCATTTGTTTTGTTTTTCAAATAAAAACCAAACTCACCACAAACTATCTATGGAATACATGTACATAATAATAATAATGATTGAATATGAAAAAAGGAAATGAATGCTAGCTAACCTTGGCAACATGCTCTAGAGTTACAGCTTCTGGAATAATAGCAGTTCGGAGCCTAACCACCACAAAACCACTGCTACCTTTTAATGGAAAACACTCCCCAGGTTCCCCAAAACTCGGAGTTAGCATCTTTTTCGCTGCTTCATCCACAGCGTTTTTTCCGTTAAATAAGAACCAACTATTTCCTTTCCCAACAAATGCTTCTGAGTACTTCGTTACCCTACCTCCGCCTGATCCTAGTGCATAATCTACCATACCTAGCCCATCAGCAGCGTGCTTCTCTAGCTCAATCCCTACAATCTTCCTTGCCAATGCTCTTAATTCATCCAAATTCACATCTCCATCTTCACCTCCTTTCTTCTTCGTAAATTCCTCAAAGAACCTCCCAAACTCGTCTTTCGCTACCCACTCCTTCGCACCCAACTCCGACAACCCTCTTTCCAGCCTTGTCGTTCTTTCGTCAATTCTCTTCAACTCATTACCCAATCCCACACCTTTCTCTTCTATTTCTTTGCTCATATCCCTTCTAACACCCCCAATTTCACTCTCAATCTTTCTGTCCACGATCTCCACCTGAACCTGCATCATTTTTGTCGTGGTCTTTAGAAATCCTTCCATTTCTGCTATCCTTCCCTCGAACTCTACAACTGACGAAACCGAAGAAGAAGGATGATGATTTCCCATGTTATTACCCGAGGGAATGGCCAATTTTCTTATCAAATGGATCAAACCCAACAGAGTGAGCACTAGCAAGAAATTCTTAGTGAAGATGCTCATTACGGTCTGCCAGCGAGGCTTTTCCGGTTTCAATGAGGCCTTTCTGGTTGGCCTGCGACTAGGCATCGCCGCAGTTGCATTAGAGGGAAATGCATTCTTGATATGGACAGCATCTCTGGATCTTTCTAGAACTTCTTCTCCTCGAATAGAGTGGCTCAAATCTCTGCCGGATAGGCCTCCACTGACGGCGGTGGTCCCTTCTCCGGTTAAAAGTTCAGCACCAGACCTCTTCTCCCCTGAGAGAACCGGCCTCCTCCGGGTGGTCGCAGGGGTGGCCGTGATGGACACCGTTGAAGCAGACATTGAACCTTTTCACTATCAGATAGTTAAACATGATTAGGGAAGATGGAGGAACAAAAAGTAGAAAGCACATATACTAAATTGGCTCTGATTGGAAACACCTGGAGCTGGGGTTGGGTTTGAATGAGAAAAAGTAATCTTGCAGAATATCATCTCATCTACATCAATATCAGGATGAGATACTTACAAAAAACTGTTTCCAAGGAAATTTATAGACATTTTTTTTTGTCCAAACCCAGCTCCAGATGTTTCACTTCTTGTTGCATTTTTCATTTTTCAGTTTTTAACATTTTTTATGGTTTTCTACTATTGTATTTTATTTTCTAAGTATTCCATGAATTAGACTCTAACCTCCCTAATCATGCTTAATCTCATCGTCAAATCGTGTCAATTTTGCAATGAACATCATGATGCCAATGCATCGATTGAATCTCAATTCAATCATCAATGCTCAATTACTTATCATATTCAATTTGCAATTAAACGTTCATAGATACCATGATAATTCAATCTTAATCCACATGCTACATGCCTATACTAAGTATTGCAATCAAGAAATCACATCAAATTCTGCCTATATTTTCTTATTAACATAGGTTAAACAACATGATTGAACAGACAACTGACAATTACTTCAAGGAACTATCATTCAATTGAATTAAATTAAATTATATCACAGTAAATTCCACTCAGTACGTTTAAGTCACGGTGTTTCAAACGAAGATGAACAAAGTTTCAGTTTATAAATGCTTCCATAAACAAAGCCTTATATGTCAGTTAAAAATCATCAACAGAATGCTCATCAGGAAATCAAAATTGATATAAAAATAGAGCACAAATCATTCAACTAGATTCAAATCCATCCTAATCGCATTCAACTAGAAATGATACCTGATGCCAAGTAGAAATTGGGCTAAATGAAGAGATACTGCTTGATGAACAGATCTTTTGCAGCTAAATGAAGAGAAGCACGTCTCTGTCAACGGTTTGAATCACGTCTGGTCTTAAACTGGACTGCCGCTGCTCCACGGTTACTACTTCAACAACTGCTACTGCGATCTGGAATTTGGAGCTCGATTACCTCAGAAAAAACGGAAGGCTCTCCAGAGAAGAAGATCTGATCGGTAAATGAAGTATTCTTCTCTTACGAAAGATCTCCACCAAAGCTTTCTGCCTTCAGCTCTTCTCCTGGAGGAATCGTTCTCAGTTCAAGAAACCTCTCTGTTGAAGATGAAATCAAATGGCCTCAATCCGAAGAAAATGGAATCCTTCGTTGATATCTCTTTCCTTTTTCCTCTCTGTAATTCTATCTCCTTTTTCAGAATCCATTCATGAACTTAGCCCTCGCCTGCCTTCGGTTACCAATTCCCCCTAAGGGCTTGTTTGATTTCGCAATCTGCAAAAGAATATTCAATGAAATAAACCATATTTTTTTAATTTTGTTTTTCTTAATTTAGATATCTAATATTTTATTAATCTATATAAATTAACTTTTATTTCCATTTGGGAAATCTGTAACAACTGTAACATGCTCTTCCTATTTTTTTCATTTTCAAATTAACCTCTGAACTTTCTATCGTTATAAAATAGTCCCTGTATGCTACATTGACTGCAAGTTATCTTACATATTTTGATTTTTATGCACATTCAAAAATCTATACAAAATTTCACAACCATTTTGGGACAAGATTTTTGTTTCTGTTTATGATTGATTATCTCAAATTCAATTTCACTAAACAAAAAAAAAAAAACTCAAATTTAAATTAGATAAAAAAAAAAAAAATCAAAATTTACAGGTATAGACTAATTATGAAAAGAAATAAGGTCATATGGAAAAGATTACATAATTTTTATTATTTCTTTTTAATTTTTTAGAGAAGAGTATAACATTTTTTCTTAGAGTCATGAATCATTAAAGTGATAATGTAATCTCTACAAGTGACTATTCTAATTTATTTAATTTTATATATTTTTAATTATTTCTAAAAAAGTTAAAAGACTGAATGTATTGTTCAAATAAGAATAATAGACGTGGGAAGTGCCATATTTGGTTAGAATTATATAATCATTCTCCTTCTCTTTATTATAAATATAATGTTTGAATATATCAAAGATAAATTATTATTATTATTTTGTAATCAAAATTATTATTTTTTGGTTAAATATAAAATATTATTTTTTTTAGCATTTGAAAATCTATTTATTTTGTAAAAGGATATTTTAGGATTTTAAATTAATTTTATTTATTTGTCTTTATTTATAAATAATTAATTTAATATAGGATTGACATGAATAATAATCTTTATCACTTTATTTTTTAAAATATTTATAAATTGAACGCTAAATAGTCTATATATATTTTAAAAATATTATCATTATTTATGCAATCTTAATATTCATATCTATAAATAAGAACTTTGTTTGTTCGAAACAAAGAAACCCTAATAAAAGATTGAGTCTCGACTCTCGCCGCCTTCACTTCATTCTGTAGTCCCTAGGCAAATCCCACTCTATTGTGTGGACGATGCTTTTGTTGACTGCCTCAATAAGAAAACTCATCCCTCTTGCTAAGTCCCCTTATGGGAGTTTATGGGAGTAAACTCCGATGATGGAGTCAGAGAGCATTCGAATTCGACCAAGAGAACCATTTCGTTTTGTGTTTGTCACATTGATCATGAGGCGCTTTCATTGGTTATTTGAGTCTTTCAATTCTAAACGATGGATCAAATTGAGATATAGCTCGAGCGTGGAATCCCAAATTTTAATTTTCTTTGAAATTTTAGTTGCAGATTCGCGTGGACAAATCTTTTTACCACAATATTTATCACAAAATGGAAGAACCCCAAATAAAAGTATTGTTTCTTCACGATTAAGGTTGATTTTCTATATTTTAGCTTAGTTAATTTTTATCATCAATCAAACTTGTGTGAATAATATTTAAAAATATTATTTCAATTCTCTTTATAGTAGATTAGTGTGAATCACATTTAAAATTAAGAGTATTTCCTTATAAAATCTATAGAGTCGTGTATTCACCAACTGTTCTTGTTATGTCTTTACATATGAAATTGTATCTCCAATATAGTCTACATAGTTATAATTAATCATGATTACTTTTATTTTTTTAATAATTAGGTCTCAACTCTCATTGAATGTACTCAAAATCGACGACGATCCTGAAAGATTGAAGGATTCAACGCCTCAAAAATTTTCATCGTCAATATAAACACTCGCCTTATGAAAATGGTAACAAAAACTATTTTTATTTATAATACTGTTTTTTGTTATTTCTTTACATTTGTTTACATTAGTCTATTATTATTATTATACATTACAAGGGTATAAAATTATTAATATTTTTTTATTGTTTTTAATATTAGATCCCAAGTTTGATTCGCATTGAAAAACACATTGAAGATTTTGACAAATTTTTGACTACACTCATCTACATGCTCTACAAGACCGGATGAATCTTCAAGACACTCTTCTTGCAGGGGAATAGGGGATATAAAAGTAGAGTAGAGAGTAAATATAAAGTTAGTAAATAAACATAGATGATGGTTTTAGTCTTGTGTAACTTTCCATACAATTTGAATAATACATATCAAATTTCTCTATAACCCTAATTCTCGTGTCTCTCTTATTTGTGATTCATGATCAACACCAAATTCACAATGATCCAAAGGATATCCTTGAGAAGTGTACTATTTTAGTTGATAATTATGTAAATGTATTTATTTTCAATTCATTTTCTTTGGTTGGTTAAGGATGCAATATTCAAAACAAGAATGAAACATATAAAGAAAAATGCATAAACTTCTATTAGTGGAAGTTGGTACTAACAGATTAAGTTAAAGAATATACCAGAAAAATTTGCATGAAAAATGACCAAATTTATTAAAAGAATAAATGATTATATATATATAATCATCCTCCTACATTTTAAAAGTTAAATAAACTGTTAGAAACTAACTAGCTACTCACCAACAGATAAAGAATAAAAAGTTATACATATCCTTGTACAACAATAAACTAATAAAATATAAACATTTTCTTCTTAACATCTTTCCATAAATTAGGAACACTTGTATCAATTACATCTGGATCAACACAAACATTTAACAAATATCGCAGTTTCTCAAAAGCATTCAGTTGTCTGCAATTTGTTAAACACAAACACTTAACAAATCTCACAGTTTCTCAAAAACATTCAGCTGTCTGCAATTTGTTATTGAGTATTGCAATACTCTATATTTACAATTTCATTCTGTGTAAGTTCACGAAAAAAATAAAACCTGACATCTATATGTTTGATTCGTCCATACATCAAAAGATTTGTTAACAACTGCATGATTTACTTCCTTAAGAATCCTTCTTAACCATATAGCTTCCTCACAAACACATGATGCAGCAGCAATGAATTCAACTTCTTCAGTGGAGGATAAAGACACTATTGATTTTTTTTTAAGACCAAGATACTACTCCATAGGAGACCATAAAAGAATATCCACA
Source organism: Impatiens glandulifera (assembly GCF_907164915.1). Taxonomy (NCBI): domain Eukaryota; kingdom Viridiplantae; phylum Streptophyta; class Magnoliopsida; order Ericales; family Balsaminaceae; genus Impatiens; species Impatiens glandulifera. The sequence goes on along the minus strand of NC_061862.1, from coordinate 67,209,882 downwards.
AGTACTTTTTCTTTCTATCCTTTCATATCCATAAGTATTTTTCCTATCATTGAGGTCCCTGCATAATCACTAATTCACTATACTGAGGCACATAGAAATAATTTGATTTAGAGATTTTTTTTTTCAATTATATTATTTTTTAATTATTTAATTAATTAAAATATTTTTAATATATTTTTTAAATTTTAATTTTAAATATCAAATAACATTATAATAATTCAACCCATTAAAACTAAAATAAATTATTTTTCATTAAATAAAATAAAATTTTATTAAAAAATTTAAAATAATCAAAATAAAAAATTTTAAAAATAAAATAACATTATAATAATTAAACCCAATAAAACTATAACAACTTATTTTTCATCAAATAAAATTTTACAAAAAATTTATTAAAAAACTTAAAATAACCAAAATTAAATAAACTATATGCGTCAATTCTTAAAAAGAAATTAAAAATAATACTTGATCTATTAAGATGAACAATAAAACATATATTCACCGTTGTAAACGATTTGGAATTTATTGGGAGAATCTGATTTGATCTGAATAATTTAGTCCAAACCAACTCCTTATCCTATCATTGTTCAAACCATCAACCAAAATATCAAATTACCCTTCCTTTAATTTTTTATAACATTTAAAAAAAGTATTAACACAAAATTTTATTCATTTATTAAAATAATCCACTTTTTCATCAAACAAGGTTCTTTTAAAAAAAAAAAATGGTTTTGTTTATAAAAAAACTACATGAAACAAGCTCTTAATCTTCTATGATCATGAAAAGTTTTCATTGAAAACACAATGGAGACATCTTTACAAACATTTTGATTAAGAAATAAAATCATTACCTACTATATTCCAATTCTGAGACATCTCCAAAAGTTGCTAGTCTGATTTATCATTTTCAGTGCTTAACACGCCTATAAGACTTCCATCTTGTCTCAGTCTACTTGTTATGGCACGTGGTGTATCAACGTCGTCTTTTGAACATCAGCAGCCACCCCATAAATAGATATATTCAGCAGCAATACATATTTTAAAACTATTTGACTCGACAAACTGTCAAAGCATATAGAAGGCTTAAAAATTGACTACTTACGAATTCTTCCCATAATGTTCCTCGCGGCCAAGTAATCACCTAGAGGTTGGGGTTTCATACATCTCCAGTTTGAAGTACTGAAAAATCATTTTTTTTTTTAAATTTTAATTGATTTTAAGTTTTAACTATAACAAGATTATAATATGTGACAATTTTATATTGGAATGGACATTAGGATGAACATTAATTATGAAAGGAAGTATACATATAAATACCTGATACTTAAACAACTTCTTATTACTAAGCCTCCTCCAAGGAAGCACTTGCTCGACTCTTCATTATCTGCGACGTCATGGTTTACAATTAGATTAACATGGGTTTAGGGATTTTCAAAGCCTCTCATGATTAACCATTAAAATTCAATGAGTTAAGTGCTGGAAAACAAAGAGTGTGAAGGCAGTTTTTACCCTGTTAAGGAAGTATTGAATACTACTTCACCAACTTGGGTTCCTTTACCATCTTCAAGAACAAGCCTCGCATCAGCTGTCTTCCATGGCTTTTCAGCCAACCCTACGACCATTAATAATACATAAAACTCTCATCAATTAACTTACTTAGGCAAATTTCAATAAGAAGAAAAGTAAGGCAATATTACTTATGCAATTGGGAAAATAAGGCATTTCTAGAACATAGCTCTGAGAAAATGGAGTCTTACCAACAGATGAACCGTCCATGGGGAGAGAAGGAGAAGAAGAGCATCTGATTGAAAATATCCGGCCGTTCCTTGACGTGAAAATGGAAGCAAGCACGTTTAGGTAGGACAAAGCTTGTCAGAGAGATATCCATTGCCATTCCTTCTCTATCGGGTTTGCAGTTACAGTGGCCACTGATGAATGTAGTACTGGTACAAGGGACAAGGCTTTGATTGATAAACGACCAATCACCGTATGTCTCAAAAAACATTGAAAGTGTCTAATTTACGACCAATCAGTACACACTCTTACAATAGAGCTAATTCTGTTAATGGTTAAGAAAATTGACTCAAATTCTGCTTTTAACAATACATTTTCCAAAGACATGATTATTCTTAACCTTTAGCTTCAGAGATAACCAGCATATTACTTTTTAAGCTGTAATGCAAATGATGGAGAAATGTTTCATTTGTTTCATCTTTTTCCATTTTCCAATACTTGCATTCAGGTAAATGTTTCACTAAATAACACATCACTGCCTACAATGTACTAGGATATTACGTTTTTATCTTATGTATACCCAAACTGCTCAAGCTATAAATCATTTCTACATTACAACATCAGCACATAAGTTTATAAGAAGAAACAAAGGGACCTGAAAGGTGAGGCTAAACGGATTCTTAAAACCGCGCTTTGGCAGATGCCGCCTGAGAGGAGTTTGGCCACCTTCAAACCCAAATTTCATTGTCCCTCTCGCTTTCTGACCCTTATGACCTCTTCCAGCAGTCTTCCCCTTCCCCGACCCTTGCGTGTCTTCTGCTCTCAGATCATTCAGAGCCAAAAGGCTATAAGCTCTAGCACTGTGGGACCCAAATAAGGATCTTAAATTATCGTTAGGGTTTGGCCATTGGATTGATTTGATGTGTGTTGGAGTTAAAGCATTGTGGATGGAAGTTTCCAGAAGTGAAGTTAGTCTTCTCCTTAACATCTTCGCTTGTTACCATGACATAACTCCAAATTTGAAGAATTAGTAGCATAGAGTATTTTTTTGTTTCATTCAATCGATAAGGAAACCTAATCCCATCTCATAAACCTAGAGTATGACAAAATAGCATAGTTTTAGTCTCTAAATCCATAAGGATAACTATAGTAAAAAAAATTGTCACAAAGATTTGAGCTAATTGCATCACAAGGTTCATTAAATTTGTCATGGTAGTAGTTTTTTACCTCATTGAGCTACCAATCCATCTATTTATCTCCGCAAAAAATATCCCTTCAAACTAGTTAAAACTTAAAACCAATCACCATCAGGATTTTAAGGTGTTATATATTAAGCATGTCAATAACCGAACTACACTTGAAGTAACTGGAAACTGAAAAATCGATTTAATTTGTTATTTAAAGAGTTGCCTACTCAATACATGTCCAATCTATTGCCCTTTGAAACAATCTCTAAACTAGTAGGAATCTTCTATAGATATTTCCAAATGGCTGTCAAGTGTAATCAATTCATATTTTGGAGCAGAGCAAATAGTTCCCAAATAAACACACCAAGCCATTTGATTACAAATTTCCAGATGCTCCAAACTATTGAAATGGGTTTAGGCCTAGTTTGAAGTGGGTTATTTGATATTATTTCCAAATAACACGCTATCCAAACAACAATCACTTCTTGAATCATTCAAATCATCACCCAAATGCCATCCATATTATTTATTTTTCATTGCGACTTAAAAAGCCTGGTTATTTGGATAGATGATCAAACAAGGCTAATATTAAGAAACAATTATAAACATAAGGTTGTTTTTCCTTTCCACTTATAAACATAGTAGCATTAGTAGTCTATTTTCCAATACCTAACAAATAAACATCAAAAGATCATCACACGTGAAAACTGCTCAAACTACAATAGCAATTAGATTATCAATTGCATCAATTAGTATGAAGATTCTTTTTTAAATTAGTTTAGGACATTTTGAGCAATCCACTTAAACATATGACTAACTACACACATATATCAAACAACATGAAGAGTCACAAATCATATTACTAAATCAACCAATAACTAATTGAAATTTCATCTTGTAACAAACATGCTAAAGATCTGAGAGTTTTAGCATTAAATTACGTATTGCAGCAATAGTCAATAATGCAACTAAGAATCATTCATAGAAGTGTTTGATTGAAGTTGCATGAAAAATATGTGACATTACCATCTTACCTTGCTGCAGGGAAAGGATGAGCATTGAGCAGTCAGTACTTGAAGGAGAAGAGAGCGGCTAGGGTTGTGAGTCGGAACTTGAAGGAGAAGAAAGTACAAATGTAACTGCATTCATTCATTCATTGAAATTGAAGAAGAATAACAAATTCATTTCTACAAGCTTGAACCTGAGTCCTCTAGAAAGTATAAATGGAACTCCAAGCTTGAACCTGAGTCCTCTAGAGAAGGATATGCCGAAGCAAAAATGACTAGCCAAGGATGAATCTCAACACCCCCATTCTTAGGCACTAAATTGAAGTCCAAGGGTTGCTCATTTACAGTCACGCTTACAGAGTAACAATTACCTATAAAGACATGTGTCCAGACGAGCAGCAAGACAGAGCTCCTTGTGCCGTATTTTGAAGAAGGTTATAAATAGTTTTAAGAATAGTTGTAAATATGATATATGAATGGAAGTAGTAAAGATTCAAATTATACCTGAGAAATTTTACAGCTTATTCTTTCCAACCAAAACATATAACTGAATAAGTTTCATTTTAAGGGGAAATTAAGTTATTCAGTTATTTACAGTTTTTCCATCTTTTTTACCTATCTACATATGTTATTTTGTAAAAAAACAAAAACCACAATTATCTAAGAAGTAATATGAACATGATTTATAAAATAATCTGATCATAAATATCATCATCTCTATACTAAATAAATCAAAAAATTAGAATACAATTTAAATCAAGATTTCAAAAACAATTTATAAATTATCTAAATCTTATAGCAAACAAAAAATAAATCAATTTTAACTTTGACAATTAAGAAGATTGGAACAAGATAACCGATTAAGAAGCCAGTAATACTTCATATTGAGCAGTAAGTAACTGAAGTAGACAACAATAGTATGAGCTCTTTCAAACCAATTCCAATATTTTAAATGTTTAACTGCAGCCAAAAATAAATCCAGTATTGAAACAACAGACAAGTCTAGATCTCTACTCCAAAAAAAACACTAAAATTTTCGACAAGACATAAAACAGCAAAACAGTTTTTTAGAATAAATGAACACTTCATTTCTTTTTACTCTTTCCAGAAGAGGATGGGATTTTACCATAAGCCATAAGCCTAGACCGCGATAGCTTAAGTTCTGCTTGCCTCTTCCTTTTCCTACTCCGACTTGACTGCTTACTCTCACCACCACCATTGTTGGAACCTTCTTCCAAGACAGGTGATTTCCCCTTATCGTCTTTCTGATTCTTCTTATTGTTGTTGTATTTATGGTCCTTCAATCCCGTGCCTTCTAGGAGAAGCATCCTATTCCTCTGTTTTTGTTGGTATCGTTTTTCACGTGGTACCTTCCATTCTTTTTCCACGTAAGGAGCAAGTTTCTTAAGAGAAACATATTGATTCAACTCGTTATCGTCAAGCATTAAGATTTCTTCTACAGTTAAACCGTATCGTTTCGAACCTACTTCTTTGTACTTGAATCTTGTCTTCAAGTCTCCTATCGTATCTTCGTAGTCTAACTTATAATACTCATCCAATTCCTTGTCTAGAATCTCCTTCCCAGCCGTTGATACCACCTTTCCCCTTTGTTGCTTCTCATTATCATCTGAATCTGAATCAGAATCGTTATTTACTTCTCCTTTTGCATTTGATTTTAAATATCTCTCTCGAGCTGCTAAGAACCCATTTCCTGATTCGCTCCAACCTTTCTGGAGTCCGAGCAATTCATCCTCTTTATCGAAATCTGGTTTCTCCAATTTTTCAATATCGTCCTTTTCGTCATCGCTCTCAAAATTAGGGTTAGCATCGACTGCATCGTAGTATTCGTCGTTGAAAGCTTCTCTCATCTTTCGATCGTACTCGTCAGGATCAAACTCGTTTTCTAGATCGTCAACATCCAACGGACAAAACCCATCTTTCACTATACCCGCGGTTTCCCTGATCTTCTCGAGCTTCTCTTTCATTTCTTTTTTCTTCAAATTCTTAAGGTGTTTCAACTCCTCCTTTCTCTCGAATTCTGCTTGTGCTAACCTCTCCTCTTTCCGTTCCCTTTGAGTTTTTCGAGCATTCGTTTTCTTCCTCACGGAACCCTCGATGACCCTCGAGTGTCCTAATACTCTATCGCCCGCGCTTTCTTCGTGCCGGAAGTTGTATCCGATCTCGTACTTCTCTTGCTGGTTAATTACCTCTTCATCCTCAGAAAAATCGAGTATGTCTTCGTTCGCTGGCTTATTATCATCTTTCTCATCACCAATCCAAAACCTGTTTTTTATATACTCCTTGAGAAACTTATCATCCTCATCTAGATTATCGTCGACACCAAAAGCCTCGTCGCATAGAACTTGAATATCTTGGTCATTTTCGTTATCGATTTCCTCCTTTCCCCTTTTTTTCTCCGTCAAGAGTTCTCCATCACCATCAGCAACACAGAATGCTGCATTTGCCTCGTCGATAAATGCTCGCCTCATATCCTCCAACTCCTCTGAGTGGCTCTTGATAACCGATCCCATATTCTCTTCAATAACATCATCAAACTCAGGTCCCTCCTCAATCAAGTGTTTTGCAGTCACATCTTTCAAGTACATTGGTTTTACGCTTTTGCCCCTCCTCCCCTCCTCTTTGTTTTCTTCTTCGTCTTCGTCCTCTTCATCTTCGGACTCGAAAAGCTTAACCTCTTTGTCTTTTGAGAGATCCCCTTTCTTTGCTTTAATCAAAGCATTCAAGAACTCCAAATCCTTCTTCGGGTCAACCAAGTGAGAATCATCATATTCATCTTCTGATGATTCATCAGAGGATTCATTTATAATTCCTTTCTTCTTAAGCTCATCTAACTTTTGCAGATCCTCCCTCTTCTTGTTGTGTTCAAATCGACGGGCGTACTCTTTGTCGATCTCAATCTTTGATATATCCTCCTCAAAACTGTCACCGCCATCAAAGAGCTTCATCGCAAAATTTTGCTACACCAGGAAATGAAAACCTTCAAGATCTATGACAAAGTTAATGAAAGAGTGAGATACTTAATAACAGATAAAGCTGCAATGAGATTAGCAAAAAAAAGACAATAACAGTCTTAAGAGCCAACAAAACAAAAATATAGAATTGGAGAGACAAGTTAAAAAAAACAATCAGTTCTAATTGAAGATACTACGAAGTTATTGGGTAAGTCACATATGATGCTAAAAGAATCTGATTGCCAATTTTCTTCATTTAAACCCAAATAAATCAACTTATTCATCAAAACTATATTTTTTATTTTTTGAATTAGAAAAGTATGTTACATATTTTTGCAAAAATCTCCATATTAAACAAGCTCCTAGCTTTCATAGATTCCAACTCATTGTACATCCCAATCCAACCATTTTTAGGGTTGGTTTTGCCATGTGAATGAATCTATTTTTTTTTTTAAATGGTCCGGGTGTAAAGACTCAAATCTTTCTTTGTTTCATTCAGTCAATCAATAAGGAAACCTAATCCCATCTGATAAACCAATGACTACTTCCAAGTTCCAACTTATATCCCCTCTCATATCATTTTCAAATCATCAATTAATATTTCTACTCCATTCTCATATCATTTTCAAATCAATCCTAGAGGTAAGGCAATATCCATACTCTTAACTCCCTTCTGATTCAAATATATCATATAAAACCAATTAAGATTTAACAAGCTACATGAATATACTAAGTATTGCAATCAAGTTATCAACATAGGTTAAACAATATGATTCAAAAGACAACTCACAATCACTTCAAGGAACTATCATTCAATTGAATTAAATTATATCACAGTAAATTAAATTCCACTCAGTACATTTAGGTCACGGTGTTTAAAACGAAGATGAACAAAGTTTCAGTTTATAAATGCTTCCATAAACAAAGCGTTATATGTCAGTTAAAAATCATCAACAGAATGCTCATCAGGAAATCAGAATTGATATAAAAATGGAGCACAAATCATTCAACTAGATTCAAATCCATCCTAATCGCATTCAACTAGAAATCATTCATACCTGATGCCAAGTAGAAATTGGGCTAAATGATGAGATACTGCTTGATTATCGTCGTACAAAACTGAAGCACGTCTCTGCCAACGGGTTTGATCGAAAGCTGAAATCACGTCTGGTCTTCAACTGGACTGCCGCTTCCCTCTGTAGCTCTCTCTCGGTCTAGAAACATCCCAAAAAAGAATCCATTAGGTTAAATGCTCCCCTATTTTTTTCATTTTCAAATGAACCTCTGAACTTTCTATCGTTTTAAAATAGTCCCTGTAGACTGCAATTGACTGCAAGTTATATTATCCTACATATTTTGATTTTCATGGACATTCAAAAATCTATACAAATTTTTTTTTTATATATTTTTAACTATTTCAAAAAATAATAAAGACTTGCTTTGTTAGAAAAAATATTTATTAAGATTTTAAACTAATTTTTATTTATTTGTCTTTATTTTTAAATAATTAATTTAATATCGGATTGACATGAATAATAATCTTTATCACTTTTTACTGAAAATATTTGTAAATTGAACTCTAAATAGTCTATATATATTTTAACAATATTACCATTATTTATTTATGCAATCTTAATAATTTATTCTACACATCTATAAATAAGAACTTTTCTGTCGAAACAAAGAAACACTAATACAAGATTGAGTCTCGCCGCCTTCATTTCATCTTTTCATTCTGCCGTCTGCGAGTGCGATTCAGTCCCTAGGCAAATCCAGTCTTTTGTGTGGATGATGTTTTTGTTGATCGTCTCGATAAGAAAGTCATTCTTCTTGCGATGGAGTTAGAGGGCGTTCAAATTCGACCAAAAGAACCATTTCGCTTTGTGTTCGTCACATTGATCACGAGGCGCTTTCATTGTCTATTCGAGTCTTTCAATTCTGAACGATTGATCAAATTGAGATCTAACTCGAGTGTGGAATCTCAAATTCTTATTTTGCGTGAATATCTTAGCTGTAGATCCTCTTGGAAAAATCTTTTTCCACAGTTTTATCACAAAATAGAACTCCAAATAAAAGTAGTGTGTTCTCCCACGATTCAGGTTGATTTTCTATATTTTAGCATTGTTAATTTTTATCATCAATCAAAATCAAGTTCGTGTGAATCACTAAATAATGTTTAGAAATATTTCAATTCTATTTAGAGTAGATTAGTATAAATCACATTTAAAAATAAAAGTGTTACCTTATCAAATCTATAGATTCGTGTATTCACTCATTTATGTTATTCTTCACATATCAAATTGTATCTCAAGTATATTAAAGTCTACATAGTTATAATCATGATTTTTTAAACAATTAGGTCTGAAGTTTGATTCTCATTGAAGTTACTCCACATGTTGCTTGGAGTTTTATGTTGACTTATGGGTTATGAAAGATCTTTTACATGATTCTCCCCTCATCATGGATTCATTTGCCATGTGAAATGGTAACAAAATTACTTTTTTAATTAATTTTTTATTTATAATATTTGTTGTTTTGTGCATTTGTTTATGTTAGTCTATTATTATTATTCATTAAAGTGTATAAAATTATTAATATTATTTATTTTTTAATATTTAGATCTCAAGTTTGATTCTCAATTAAACACATCTGGATTGAAGAATCTTCAACAACTTTTGGACTACACCCATCTACCTCTTCTACAAGCCTAATGAATCTCCAAGGCGTTCTTCTTGTAGGGGAATAGGGGATATAAAAGTATAGAGTAGAGAGTAAATGTAATATTATTTCAAGTCTTCAAGAGTACATTTAATAAATAGAAAAACATAGAGGATAGTTTTAGTCTTGTACTCCTCTATATAAGTTTCAAGACATTCTTTACAATTTGAATAACACATCAGATTTCTCTAAACCCTAATTCTCTTGTCTTTCTTATTTGTGATTCATGATCAACACCAAATTCACAATGGCCCAAAGAATATCATTGAGAAGTGTATTATTTTAGTTGATAATTATGTAGACTTGGCTAGTTTTAGTTCATTTTCTTTTGCTGGCCAAGGATTTAATATTCAAAAACAAGAATGAAATATATAAAGAAAAATACATAAACTTAAACTTGTATTAGTGAAAGTTGGTACATTATATTTGAGCACAATAAAAAGACAAACAAATTACCAAACCAAATTCACATACTAACTTAATGTGATTATTTAAATCTTAACACAAATATTATATATAAAAAAAATATATATATTAAAACTAATTAATACAATTAGAATTATTCATATTATTTTTTACTTTTAATTTTATTTTTTTTACGTGAAATTAGATATATAAATAATATAAAATAATACATTTCTTATATTTCATAAATTAAATTATATAATTAATTTCTTAATTTTTTAAATATTTTTTAAAGTAAAAATATATAAATATTCAAAACTCAAAGATAATTTTTAATTATTTTTTAAATTTAATACCTACTTATCTTATTTAAAATATTTTAGAATGATGAAATATACATATTTAAAATTAATTAGATATATTAAATTTTTAACCTTAATTGATTTAGAATCTATTAGACGTTAAGATTTAAAATTCTGAATGAATTTTCTAAAAACTTTAATTAAGATTTACGTTAATCAAGTATCATTAATCAAATTAGCATGTAGCCCGTGCATTTACTTTATATTGTATGAGGCATATGAAAACATATAGAGGATATCAGACGAAGTGAGATTTTGACATCACTATCGACAATGTAAGTGCTAAACATATGTTCTTCATTGCCATTTTTTTATATATTTGTTTATACTTTTTCTTGTTGTTTTGAAGGCCGAAGAAACTTTAAGTACACTGAAGATCAAATATTTATATAGAATTCTTATGTCAGACCTTAATGACAATAAGATTAACTTAAAGAATTCACTTAGATTAAGATAAGAGTTGTATGTATAAATGAATTTGAATTAGTGTAATTTCACATTTATTCCTTTCATGTAACACCACTACCGGACTATTGTAAAAATATTAATACATGAATGAAAAATCACTTCTTCCTTCATCAACAGGCGGTACAATAGTTGAAGCTTGCTTTATTTACATTTATATGAAACCCGACTCTTCATCTTCAGAGCTCAGTGAGAGTCATTTATTTAGTCTTTATCTCTCTGTTTTGACTCTCTCCCTCCCAAGTCTCTACCGGCAAACAAACCAAACATGTTCATTGACTACCTCATTCTCTCATTCTCTTCATTCAGTGATTCACTCATAAATTATTTAGGAGCCAGAGATGCTTGCTTTATCACAGCAACAATTGGAGCGATACGTAAGTCTGATCACCGAGGACCCTAACCATTTTGGTGTTTATGATGTAGATGAGATTCTACCGCTTATCCGAATAAATGTTGACGGAGCATTGATGGACCACATGCAGAGCATATGGAGTCTAGATAGTTGTTCTTTTGTCATTGGGGACATGCACATATGCCCGACGATTGAGGACTTTAATTCAATCATCAGGTGTCGATCTCATCTAATCATGGTTCTGTTCTCTATCGATCATGTACCTCAATTTCCATTCAAGATTCTCTATAACTTTTATAGTTGTACAATGTTTGACGCTACATTGTTAACCATTGAACATGGATTTATCAATATGAGACACCTAGACGATTACATTTGGCGTGTACATAGAGCGGACAGGACCATCAGCCATACACAAAGCAAATTAATCATGCTTGTGGTTCTTGCTCATTTTTTTTGTGTCCAACTGAAGGACGACGGCCTTCAGATAGGCTCCTAGAGGTAGTTCCTACTCTGATGGGAAATACCCGAGGTATGCCTGGCCTTGTACTCGTCGAGACACTCATTGGTCTCAACGACTTTGTTCCAGACCCAACTACCTATTCTCGTCGAGGATCACCTTTGGTTCTATACCTTTAGTTGTTGGACAAATTGTATATGTTTCCCCGTCCTTCAACTCCTTATTCTTCATTATATAAAACATTTCATGAGTGAAACTACTGGTGAAGCGTTAAGGAGTGAAGCTTGCTTCACTTAATCGCGGTTCTTTTATTTTATCAATACATATTATATAAAACATTTCATGAGTGAATCTACTGGTGAAGCGCTAACGAGTGAAGTTTGCTTCACTTAATCGCGGTTCTTATATTTTATCAATAAATAATTAAATAAAACATTTAATGAGTGAAGCTACTGGTGAAGCACTAAGGAGTGAAGCTTGCTTCACTTAATGGAGGTTCTTTTATTTTATCAATAAATAATTATATAAAACATTTCATGAGTGAAGCTACTGGTGAAGCACTAAGGAGTGAAGTTTGTTTCACTTAATCGCGGTTCTTTTATTTTATCAATAAATAATTATATACAAGTTAAGAGTTTGATTTGATAATATTGAAGAATGCTTCACCAGTGTATATACAAGTTAAGAGTTTGATAGTGAAGGTTTATTCACAAATATTTACAGTTGAAAAACATGTATAGCGCTTGATAATGAAGATTCTTCACATTTTATTGACATTGTAAATACACCTAAAGCGTTGGCTACGTAGATTGCTTCACATGTTATGGTAGATTTATGTATAAATAATATTACATGATTATTTCAGGACTATTATTCAATTTTCAAAGATTTCAAATTTGGTAAAAATTTTCATATTTAAAATTCATTACATTGTTCATATATTAAATGAATACTATGAAACAAACAAACTACAATACTAAGAACAAAAAAATGAAATATGAAATCACCAATTTAGGAATCAAATTAGGAATGAAAATATTCAGTATTGTCAATAAAACAAGTCTAAAAAATTAAGTAAACAAATGTTGCAAATCACAAACAATAATAGATTGAAGCAAGCTTGTGTGAGGAACAACATATTCATCCAAATATTCTACCACTACAGCCGTTGTCTCAAATACCCAATTGTCGGGAAAAATATCATTAAAATTGTTCGAAGTCATCGGTCGATTCCTAGTATTTATCTCCAGGTATACTATTATAGTTTTGTCGTCCAAGGACTCAGCAAATGGTTTATCCATTTCTTTATTGCTACCTCCTCCAGCAATTACCAACTCTATGAGATCATGTTTGTAAGCTGAGATGAAATCCCCTGCAAAAATAAAAGTGTAATTGTCGAACAGTTTCGACAGCTAAAAAAAACAAAACAATTTCAATTTTTAAGCAAGATAATGAAGGTAAAGAGGAGGAATCAGACCAAACTTACATTGTTCAAATACCGAAGTCTGTCAGCTCTTGGACTAGCCAAGGTCCCATGATTATCTTGCTTAACCTTGTACGGTTCCTCATCAACGTAAATTTTTGATTTCATTGATGATTTTATCCCTGTACAAAAACAATTTTTATTTAGTTTCCTATATGTGAAAATGAATATTGCGTTAAGACTAAGAGAGTCTCACAGTCAATTGTAAGGACCCATCTCCCGTTCAATATTTCCTTCAGCACTTTGAGAGTTAGGCCGCATCCACCATTAGAATCAGTGTAAGCTATAACATGAGTAACATCATCTCTCCACCTCATAGACATTGTTGCACCACAAGTGCCAGCAAATTGCACCATCAACAGTTGTGTAAAATCAATAATATTATCTCTTAGAAGAACATGGTCATAACAATGAAAACTTACATAATATGGACAAAATGGATATAGTTCAAGAATGGGTTTTCATACATTAATGAATAAATGTTTTTACATGAACGTTAAAAGGTCTTTTTACATGGATGTGTTGGAGGTTTTACATGAACCTCTAGGCATATAAACTAATTGAAGTGAACTATGCTTCACTGGAAAGCGTTCTCCAATGGGTTTTCATACATGAATGAATAAATGTTTTTACATGAACGTTAAAATGTCTTCACATTGATGTGTTGGAAGTTTTACATGAACCTCTAGGCATATAAATTAATTGAAGCGAAGTATGCTTCACTGAAAAACGTCTCTTTAGTCTGTTTTACATGACGCCTAGAGCGAAGGAAGCTTCGCTCGACACCGTATCTCTCCATTTCGTTTTACATGGCTCCTGAAGCGAAGGAATATTCGCTCGATACTGTATCTCTACATTTCGTTTTACATGGCTCCTGGAGCGAAGTAAACTTCGCTCAATAGTGTATCTCTGCATTCCGTTTAAATGACGCCTAGAGCAAAGGAAGCTTCGCTCAATACCGTATCTCTACATTCCATTTTACATGGCGTCTGGGCGAAGGAAGCTTCGCTCAATAGCGCCTCTCTACATTTCGTTTAACGGCGTTTTGGGTGAACTCGGAATGAAATCTGAGTTCCGGGTTCTCTCTTCCTTTTCAACCCAGTTTTGATTAATTAATTTAATAATGCTTCTGAATTTTGATTAGTCCGCAATAGGGGAACATCCTATTCGGTAACAGAAAATCTGAAATGTTTCTTTGTTTATTGATAAGAAAACTCTTACATTTCTAAGATCGAAAATGAAATTCCAGAGTTTAATGCCCATGAAAACCTAAGTTTCCTTCTTCTTACAATGTTTTTATTAACAAATGGAATGAACAACTGATACAAATATTATTCATTTAATGGATAAGGTTAGTTTTCTGTATGTTAACGTTCTCACTTCTCAATAACTTTGTGAATCATTGAGAAACACTATTTTGTCACATTTTTTTATACATGTATGCGTGAACTAGATGAGATTATTTGAAAATAAGGTTATATCTAAACTTAGTATAATTCAGATTAATAAATTTATTGATAGTACCTTTTATTTTATTTTAGATCTTGTATATATTTATTTATTAATTTTATTTTTGTAATAATTATGTCTCAAGTTTGAGTTTCATTAAAAATATGTGGTCACAACGTATCATTCAAGTGAAGACAAACTAACTGCATTATATATCTTAATTAATATAGTCTGGGTATATTTATTTTTGTGTTATTTGTTTAGTTTTTTCTTCATTAAATAGTTCCAGGTGACATGTCATTATTAATGTAGTGTTATTTTCTTAGTATTTTTTTTTTAAGAATTTCATGTTTTTATTATTTTTTATATTTTTTTTACTAGATTAGTTATTGAAATAATATTAATATTAATATCAGTTCTTTGTTAATTTTTTTTTTAAAATTCTAACACCTTCCCATGACATTTTCAAGTTTTATTAAATTTGATATCAGTGCAACATGTACACCCCTTTTAATAATTTTGTATAATTATTGACCACATCTAAATTTATCTTTGTTTATGACTTTTGAACTACTAAAATGAAATAAAATGTTATAAATAAATCTTTTTAAAATAGTCTGAGAGCCTCATGCACCTAGAACGAGGACTCCCGCACTTAGGACAGACGACTCTCGCATCTGACCGAGAGTCTTTAACACGTCGACCAAGAGTTCTCACACCTCGATTGAGGGATCTCGACCCAGGACTGAGGGTTTTTGCCCAAGACCAATGGAAATCACACCCATGATCGAGAACACTAGTCCTAAAGCCTATTTATTTTTGTAATTTTAGTTTCCCAAACACATTTTCAAAAAGTATAAAAAAATATAAAATTATTTCAAAATAATTTTAGAGAATATTTTAAAAATATTTTGATAAGGGCGTGTGTGAGATTATTTTTAAATCCTAATATCTTTAAGTGATATTCTTCAGGTATTTTCTTCAGGTATTTTCTTCATCAATCGTCGAAATCAACTTCACGTGTCATCATTTAAATATTGATTTTACAACTTTAAATACCATAAAAACTTGTGCATGTCTAGGATCTGAAGAATAACTGGTTAAATAAAACGTTATACAACCATTTTTCAAAAGCCAAAATTTTATTAAGTAGAGACCGTTCTTAAACGGGTACAAAGGAGTTCTTAAACGGGTACAAAGGATATAGCGCGAAAACCCTTTCCCGAGTATCACCAAACTAAGAACCAAAAATAGACTCTAGTCAAAAATACGTTTGCAAACGTTTAATTTTATTGATTTTAAACAAAAAAAAAATCAATTTGTGACTCTTTATCAAAACAAATAGTCTTTAAATTAATTATTTTTAATTAATTTAAAATACAAATTTCTTTAATCAAATTTTAATTTGATTATTCTAAATATAAAAGATTATTTTGAAATTTGATCAAATTAATTATTTTTATAATTAATATTTGTTATTATTAATTTTCAAACAAATAATTTTTTTCGGAACAAGGGTTTTTCGGGGTTATAGATATAAAATAATTAATACAAATAAAATTATTAATATATATAAAAACAAATAATTAAATAAATTTATTTTTATTTAAATATATAATGAATTATTTATTTATATAGGTTGTTATATATATATATATATATATTTAGTATATAATTATATAGATTATAAAATTATTAATAAAAAATAATTATAATTTTCTCTTTCTAAAAAAACTCTAAAACAATAAAAAGTCATCTTACTCATGGTTTAGCATCAGAGAGTGCCTTGTATCTCCTTCCACTACTCAGATTTTAGTTGGTGTTATGTTTTTTTTATACTCTAAATCTATTTAGAGGATTAGATTTGTCATCTTGGATTTTTGTAATCCGATAATACTTTCAATCATTGGTGGGTCGTCCATTGTGCAACCCTCTAATCGTGTTGGTGACCATTTTTCGAGTCTGTATTCATCTTCTTTTTTTACAACAAACCAGATGATGTATTCGGGTCTAGAATTTTTTTATTTTTAATTAAAGGAGTTTTTGGAATTAAATTTTCATTTGAAGTCCCTTTTATAGGTATCTTTTAATGATCTCGATGGATTTCTAGCTATTGTAACTATTTGTTGTATATGGTCAGTTATAATTTGGAAGAACTTTTTTCGGTGTTGGTTACCAACTATCAGGCCAAGATAAATTTGATTGCCGCTCATAATTCCGGGTAGAGATTCTTCTAACATCGCTTAATTGGTTTGTTCGGCTTGCTCTTCTTCATCACTCATTGTTATTGAATTCAAATGAGTTCGTCCATGGAGTTACCCTAAAGAAATCGCGTGATTGGTGGATTAGTTTCATTAGAATCTTAATCTTTGCAAAAAAAAATTATGTAACGTCTAAATATGTTTTTTTAGATGTTATTTTCTTTTACTAGCGATGTTTCCGTATATTTGTACGGTTAAAAATAAAATAACAATTTTATCCTCACCTACTTACCAACTCATTTTCGTCAATAAAGCAACATATTCCTTATTAGCCAACTATCTCTTCTTTATCAAGTTTTATCAAGTTTTATCAACTCACTTCGGTCAACCAACAATCTTATTTTCACCTACTAACAACTCACTTCCGTCAAATAACCAACATATTCTTTAATCTATCTTTATAATTATTACAAATTTACACCAGGTGAGATTCGAATCCTCGATCTTTATTATGTTAATAAACACTTAACTATTACACCACTGAAGATTGTTGATTTCTGTTTATAAATTTATGTAACAATTATATATATATATATAATGTTATATATAATAAATTATATAAACGAATATGAAATATTATTAGTTTAATTATTTAAAATGTTGAAGTTATATTATTAGAAATGTCATACATTTATCAATTTTGAAATTGATTTAAAATATGAAGTGATATTAGCCTAGTTGGTTAAAATGTTAAACTTATATTATGAGGTTGTAAGTTCAAAATTTGTGTATATCAATTTTTTTATTCATTTTTTCAAGTTTATTGATGGGCGGGTCAACCCATGACCCGACCCAAGTATCTATTTACTCTCGCGTACATATCCAAATTAACCACAATTCTCAATCCGGCAATCCGGACAAGTTTATAGGTGGGCAGATCAACCCACGACCCGACCCAATTATCAATTTACTCTCACATACATATTCAAATTAACCACAACTCTCAACCCGGTAATCTAGACACTTTAAAAATTAAGCATTATTATATATATATATATATGCAAATTAATGTTTTATATGTAACTCCTTATTCGATATAATGATAATTAATTTTTTTATTAATACAAATAAAATTATTAATATATATAATTATTTATTAAAAATATATAAAGTAAAATGAAAAATGAAAAACTTTTAACACTCCTAATTAATATGTATTAATTAATTTTTAAAATATATATAATTTAAAAAAACTTTTGATATAACTAATATTAAAAAAATAGTATAAGCTCGTAAGTTCATGGGTTAGGGCAACACACCGCCTAGAGCAACACAAAAGAAATTGATATTTAGTTAAATTTACTAGTTTTTAATATAAAAATTAAGAATTTTTATTTAGTCATGAGATTCAAATCTCACGGATAATAATTTATTTTTAAAATAGAAGTAGGGTACCCAAATTTTTGAGAAATGATAAGAGAATAAAATAATAGTGTAATTTAATTTATATTTTTTTAAATGAATAATATTATGGAGATTTAATAAATTATGCCTCATTTTTTTTACACCACTCAGATTTGAGTTAGTGTTGTATTTTATTTGATTCGACATCTTGTTTAGTCATATCAAAATTTTATTCTTAATTTTTATAATTCAAATAATATTCTCAACGGTTAGGTGGGTCGTTTGTTACGCATATCCTCAGATTGTCTTAGTGATAATTTCTCGAGTATGTTTTTATCCCTTTCTTAAAAGCGAAGGATGTGAAGTTACCGAATTTAGAGTTGTCTTTTAGAAATAGATATTTCAGTGAGAGACTCTTTTACACTTATAGGTATCCTCTCATTATTTTTATGAGTTTCTCACATTTTTTACTATATATGTACATGGTCGTTATTACCGAAAAAAAAAAAAATTCTTAGGCTGATTACAGTGAGAGAGAAAATCACAGACTACCTAACTTTGTATTGCTATCCCCATGTACACCTCTCTCTCACACACAAAATATAATTTTTTATTTTTTGTTTTACTCTTCAAAATTTTATAATCAAAATATTTTCTTTACTTTTTTATCTCTAAATATATATGAAGTATAAATTTTCTAACCAAGTTAAAGTATATCTGAATGGAAAGTTGAAATTTTTTTCAAATATAATATAAAGTAATTGAGATTTTTTAAAATTGGTTAAGATGATATTTATAGATAAATAGTATGAATAATTTTATTTTTCATATAAATGATGTTCTAGGTTGTAAATGAAAAGGTTAATTTTATTTTTGTAAAAACTTTATATGTTTAAAAAAAATAATTATTTATTACGGTTATAAAATATTTAGTCTACTTATTTATAAATTTAAAAGTGTTAGAATTCATTTTATTTTATTATTATCATCTCTTTTTTGTCATAATTTATTAGGTTCTTTTAGGTCAACTTTGTTGATGTGATGGATACTTTAAGTATTATCAAAAAAATTATTTGTGTATCAAATAATTTGATTAAGAAATGTCGAATATTATTTCACAATTTTCAGAACATAACAATAGTTTGATTGAAACGTATCATAGTTGTCGTCGTTCAATCGGTACACGTTACCTATCACGATATATTTAATGATTTTGATTTATTTACTCTTTTTTATTAAAAATATAAATTTGGACGTTATCATTAAGTGGGCAGAGAACTAATTGATATATATAGTTAAAGAATTTATTTAAAATTGTTAATTTAATCGAAAGGGTGTTTAAATGAGTTTTTGTGTATAATTTATCTTTTAAAGAATAATTCTATATATGCTAAAAATGAGTAAGTTTTTTTTTCTTAAACTGGTGATTTTTTTTTGAACTGAATGTATTATTTATTTATTTTAGTAATAAAGCAATTACAAGTTCGCAATAAAATGAAAGATGTTTCTATGGTTAATTGTTTGACACTTTGTATTGAAATTGATTTAATTAAAAATTTAAATTATTTGAAATATATATATATATATATATATATATATATATATATATATATATATATTTATTTATATGTATATAAATTTAAGCCCACCCCAAATTTGGTTTCTGGGTCCGTCCCTTGTTATTACTTAGCACAACATTTATTGGCATTGTTTATCGATCATCAAGGAAAAAATTCACTATCGTTCAAAATATTTGATAAAAAATTTCTCACTCCATTTGATTAGTTTGTTCAGCTTTTCTATTTCATCACTCATCGTTACAGAGTTTATAGTCACTGTCAAAAAAATAAATTAAAAAATTATTTGATCTTCATTATTTTAATTTTAATTATTACAAATATGTAATATTATGTAACACATAAATTTTTATTTGTTTTTCATTCTATTGACATAATTTTTCAATTTATTTTTTTTAATAAAAATTAATTTCTTTAAAAATAAAATAGTAATAATATTAATTAATGTATTCATTCTCTCTACTATTATCTATTTTTAAATTATATAAATTAATTAGTTATTAACTCACCAAAATTAATATTTAAAATTTAATAAATAAAAAAGATAAATAATAATTCATATAATTTATATATAATTTATTTCTGAAATTAATTTATAATTATACCATTCTAATTTAAAATATTATTTTATTAAAATTATTATTAATTAATATATAAATAAGTTTTATTTATATAATTATATAAGTTATATTGTGAGGAATTATAATAGTATTATTTATTTTGAAAATACATTAATGTGATAATTATATATTATTTTTTTTTTATTAATTTTAATATAATTAAAAATACAAACTACATCTTAAATAAACATTAAGATAATAATTTATATAAATATAAGGGCAAAATGGTCTTTTATATTTCTTATTACTTTTTTATATCACAAACCAAACACAAAATAATAAAACCTATATAATTTATACATATTCTATACTCTCAACCAAACACTAATAACTTATATAATTTATATCTCCTAATACCTCCTTACAATTTATACCCCTTACAAATTATACTTATATAACTAGTACCGCATACCAAACACTACCTTAGGTAAAAATGTTATTATTTTAAAAATATATAATTAAATAAATTAATGTAAAATATATAAATATATATTTGATCTTCATTATTTTAATTTTAATTATTACAAATATGTAATATTATGTTACACTATAGGAATATATATATAATTATATATATAAAAAGTATTAATTAAATTTTTTACTCAACTCATTGTTAAAATATGTAATTTTATTATTTTATGGCAATTTAAAAATAGTTTGCTCCACTATGATCTATCGATTTTTTTTAACTCTATACAGAAAGTTTGCTTTATCAAGATGCCAATTCCAACCCTTTATGTTTTCATGAGAAGGTTCCTCAATACTGTTAGAATCAACAAGAAGCTGGTGATGATCAGATCTAATCTAAATCTAATCTCCTTAATTACTCTGTTTTCTTATCAGGAGATAATGTGTCATTATTCTTGATTGATCTGTGTCGGGTGGAATACGAAATGCAGAGGTTTCCTCCATCATTCTTGGCATCAGTCGCAATCTACACAGCTCAATCCACCTTGAACAACGGGGTTCATAAACAATGGAACAAGACTTGTGAATGGCACTCCAACTTCAACTCTTATAAGAGATTAATTAATTTATGATTCCAATTGATATAGGAATATGGGTTTGTTATTTAATAAATTGATTTGGTTTTCAGCAGAGAATTTTCAAAATTTATAATGGGTTTCAATGAAAAGGAAGAACAGGAAGACTAATAGGGATAAATAAAAAATATTCTACTTCAAAATATGAATATGCAACAAAATTATTTTAAAAAATATTGATAGATTATAAATTGAGGAAACTATTTATAAATTTGTCATAAAATAATATAAATTACACCTCCTCCATACAAAAAAATTGAGTTACAAATAAATATTTTGATTGTTTTGGTATGATCAGTGTAAATTACAAATAATTTAATGGTTAAAACTCAACATTTATAATAGTTCGAGGATCCAAAGTTAACAATTATAATAGTTAAATGGTCAAAAGTCAACAATGAGAATAGTTGAAGAATTTTTAGTTAGAGCTTTAAATAGAAAAATTAATAGAAAGGCTTAATGTTTTTCTGAAAGTTTGAGTGATGATTTGTTATGAAAAATAATTTTAAAGCTAAAAATAAGCAATCAGTGTAAATGGAAGGCTACCCAATAATTTGACCTCATAATAATAATTATAATTATATTATATATTCTTTTATAAATATATTCTTTAATCTTTTATAAAAAAAAAAAAATAAAACTAGTTTATTTTAAAATTTTTATTTCAATTATTTAAATAATATTATTTCAATTATTTAAATTAAATATAATTAATAAAATAAATTTTTAATATTAATTACAATAATTAATAATAATATCGTCATTTTATATAATTAATTTACTATAATTATTTGATTTTATTTAAAGGCAACCAATTTAATTTTTTTAACTTAATTTAAACGTGTCTGTAATTTTATATTATAAATTAAACAGTATGTCAACAGTTTTAACATAAATATTTAATAAGGAGTGTGCATGGACTATTTTGTCATAATTCCTTAAATTTAGGGTTATATATATATATTAATAATTCATTTTGGTTTATTCAAATAATTTGGATATTGATTGATTTTTATTTAAAGAATATTAATATTTAATTAAAAAAATATGAATAAAATATATTTTAGTATTATCATTAATAAATTTATTAATTTGATTAACGAGAGGATAAAGATTATTTAAATAATTGAATGGATTATTCAAATAAACTAGATAGGTCATGTCTTAATTATCAAATAAAAAAAAGGTAAAAGTAAAATATGTAACAAACGGGCCCTTAAATGCATGCATTTATACATGTGTCACTAACATAGAGCGCAGGTGTTAGTATTTAAAACCCAAATTTATTTACTTGTTGACCTCTTGAGTTCCTATAGACACATAAAAACAACGTTATACATTGAGCAGCTCAAAAGAGAGAGAGAAATGGAGAAGAAGCAGGTGGAGAAGAGAGACGGCGGCGGCAAAGAGAAAGAGAAAGAGAAAGAGAAAGAGAAGAGTTATGAACAATGGAAGTCACTTGTCCCTGTAATTTACGATTGGTTAACTCATCACTCTCTTCTCTGGCCTTCTCTATCATGCAGGTACTTGTATATCTATCAGATCTATATCTATCTATCTATCAGATCTATATCTATCTATCTATCTATCATATTTATCTAATCTATATCTAATATCATACAATAGATGGGGTCCCCAGTTTAAAAAGGGTTCTTTCATGAACAGCCAGCGCCTTTACATTTCCGAACAGGTAAACTTTATTGGATCTCCTATTTCTCTTTGTTATTTTCATATATGTACATCCTTTTATAATTAATTAGCTATCTAGAGCTCATCATGCAATTTGAAAAACATATATATAGACAATAGATTAGCTAGGGCTTGTTTTGTATTTGTTCTATTGTAAAAGCATCGAATATAATGACGAATAATGTCGAGCTTTTGAGAGATGGTTTATCTAAGATTCTTTTATTAAGGATGACTCCCCTGTTAGGGTTAGAATGCGCCCGCCGGGGACTAACACAACAACTCAATCTCTGATATCCGTATTTTGAATGAGAATCACACTTATACTCTTAGGATGGTATAAGAATTGTTGGTTCTAATCTCTTGCTATTTATATTCGACCCGGCTACCAAATATGGGTATATATAGTTTGTTCATATAGCTATTCTAGGTTAAATGTTGTAACATTCCAAACAAATCAAGAAAATGTCAGTTTGTTTAAGCACATGTTAGACTAATTTTCTCTTTTGTAGCTCCACTCGTCCACAAAATCTCAAACTATTGCGTATACAAATGTATTATATTTCAACTACTATTGTCATAAAGTCCATTTGTTGACAAGACTTCTAGTGAGATTTATGTTGTCATTCCAACATTTAATGGTATCCACTTTACAATTAGTAAGCAAACTAAACAAAAATATTTTTATGTTGTTACAGTCTTTCGAGAGGAAACTTAAT
This sequence comes from Impatiens glandulifera, assembly GCF_907164915.1. Taxonomy (NCBI): domain Eukaryota; kingdom Viridiplantae; phylum Streptophyta; class Magnoliopsida; order Ericales; family Balsaminaceae; genus Impatiens; species Impatiens glandulifera. The sequence continues at coordinate 67,186,035 of NC_061862.1, read as the reverse complement.
TACTTTCTCTCGTCGTCTTTTGTTTTACGAGAAAATCTGGACTCTAAGCTTGTTGATATACTATCTTGATGACTTCTTCTTGAAAAGCAACCCTATTTTTTATAAGAGTTTTATTAATCACTCTTCCTTCAAGTGACAATCCTAGTTTCTTGGAAGGGAGTTTGAAATGCCTAAGACTCATTGAAGAGTCCTTATTCGTTAAGGACATCCATACAATCTCAAAACGGTGGGTTTTGCCTTATCTAACACGTGCAACGATAAGACAATTAACCACATTTTTATTCACTGCAAACTTACCTTAAATATTTTGACTGTACTTCAAAGTTTCCTTAACCCTCAACTGGTCATGTCTCGATATCAATTGTGACATTTTTGGTTCAATGAACAAAATGATGTTTCTCACAATCGATGGTTATCATTGTTATAAATGTCAAACAAGCATACATAAATCAATCAAACAAAATAGACCTATGCCTTTTAATTTATTTATTAAAGATCATCCTGTATTAAATGATTTAATTAACTAAATTTATAAATGCGTGGGAGATCAATTTTAGAAGAATGAAAAAAATGGAAAGACCCTAACAAATATAAATGTGTTAGATTCCTATGAAATCAAAGTAGTCTCATCAACCGAAAATTCCTCATTTATTATGAGACAAACGTGTGAAGAGATATTTTATTTCCAACATTTTTTCCTTTAAATGTCCTGTTATGTATTGCATTATTTCCAAATCGTCCAATAAAAAGTAAGTAACACAATTTTCCAATCATGAATGATGTTTGACCCGACCATCAAGTTTGTTGTGATCAAAAGTCTACTACAAAATGTGTCAAAACCTATTGAGAAATGAAAATACTATGGAGTAAGGACTAGATGTATGAGGCGAGATAATAAAACAAATTGGGGCATATTTTCTCTTTAAAACATATCAAATTTTATTTCAAAATAGGCGTGAATGTGAAAAGCCTTCATAAGTTATAGGCAAAGAAAAAAAGAAAAAAAGTCAAACAATTTAAGCATGACATCTCAAATAATGTTTAATAATCACTATATAATTGAATTCATGATAACTTCTTTAAGTATCTCTTATTTTTATCTTGTTCACTCATGTGTTTCTCTTTAAATTTCAAATTATATACCGTAAAAATAATTAGCAATAGTCGCTCATGTTTATTATTTTAAAGAAATTACTTAAACATTCATATAACTTGGTGTTAAAAAAATCTGAATTTTGTTTGGTCATTGGCAAGATAACTCTGTTTTATTCTGACAATTAGAATGAATCTTATGATGAGATTCTTACGAATAGAAGTATATATAATTAATAGTTAAAAAATTGTTAATAACTTTTCATGTTTACAATTAGTTTTGTATTTGTTCTATTGTAAAAGCATTTGAATATAATAACAAAAAATATCGATCTTTTGAGATATAGTTTATCTAAGATTTTTTTATTAACGATGACTCCCCTGTTAGGGTTAGAATGCACCCGCCTCATTAATTAATCTTTTTAGGGACTAACACAACAACTCAATCATTGAGATCCGCATCGACTACCAAATATGGGTATATATAGTTTGTCTAAGATAGCTACTCTAGGTTAAATGGTGTAACATTTCAAATAAATCAAGAAAATATTAGTTTGTTTAAGCACACATTGGACTCATTTTCTCAATTTGTAGCTTCAACAACACCGAGACACGTCACTTGTCCTCAAAATCTCCAACTATTGTGTATACACATGGACTATTTTAACTACTATTATCAAAGTCCTTTGTGACAAGAATTCTAATAAGACTTATGTTGTCATTCTAACATTTAATGGTATCCACATTACAATTAATAAGCAAACTAAAGAAAAACTATTTATGTTTTTATAATCTCTTGAGAGAAAAATTTACTTCTTCCTGTCATCTTTTGTTTTACGAGGAAATCTAGACTCTAAACTTGTTCATGTACTATCTTGATGATTACTTCTTAAAATAACAAGCCTATTTGAAAATGAGATAACTTTGGAGTAAGGACAATATCTATGAGACGAGACAATAAAACAAAATGTTGCATATTTTCTTTTGGAAACATATCAAATTTTATTTCAAAAGAGGCGTGAACATGGAGCCTACATATGTTATGGACAAAAAGAATCAAAGGAAAATGAAAATAAGTAAAACAATTTAAGCCCTAACATATCGAATAAAGATTGTTAATCATGATATTGTTGAATTCATGATAATTCTCTGAAGTCTCTCTTATTTCTATCTTATTATCACTCGTGTGTTTCAATTTGAATTTAAACCTTATATTACGAAGATGATTAGCAAGGATAGTGAGCACACATGTTTATTACTTTATTTAAGGAAAGAAAATAAAAAAAGGTTTGAACACACACGGCTCTTACAAATCTGTCTTACAAATCTGTATTAATATAAATTTGACCTTCTTTGAAATGAAAAGAAAACCATATATTATATATATGAGATTACTTGTTACACATTAAATTATAGCATTATTAATATTTATTGGAACTTGGCTTCTCAACTCTGTTTCTCTTGGTCTCTCTTCATTTTATATCTATCCATATTAATTGAACCCTAGGAAGTAGGAATTGGTATTTATCACTATTTGTATACATGATTAGGCCAGGCAAGGAACATTTGTTTGTCATATATCCACCTTATTACCCTTAAATTAATATTGTTGTTGTAGAAAATTGGTCCCTAGTTTATGATATTTTTGTTGTTTTTTTTACTGTTTCTTTCGCTAGACTGATGGTAGTGTGCCAAACACACTTGTTATCGCAAATTGTGACATCATTAAACATAGGGTTGCTCCTGCCGAACATATCGCACTTGTAAGTTTATCATTCCTGACATTGTAAAATAATAATTCACTCTCCTTTTCAATGTTCTACCAATAGAATTATGTATGATTTGGCTGCATGATTTTGCAGTTCAATGAAAAGTCCAATTCTCCTTTTGTAAAGATATTCAAAACAATTATTCACCCTGGAGAGGTATGGAATGATTTTAGTTGTTTTTATATCTTTTCATAATTAGGACATAGGGATGTTTCTTAAATTAAATATGTTAATTTGAAATTATTATTTAGAGGCTCATGTTCTGGAGATCTTGTTAAACTTATTTGCACTATGCATGCATTATTCTAGATTGATATTATTGGCTTTCAATTTTATAGATTGTTCTAAAGATCCAGGCTTCCATAATTCATAATATTCTATATCATTTTATCATCAATTTTTAAGTGAAGAACACAAATCTTGATCGTATATGGAATCATCACAGGTGAATCGAATCAGAGAACTTCCTCAAAATGGAAATATTGTGGCAACTCACACTGACAGTCCATATGTATGCATCTTGTTTCTTTCTTTTATATTTGAATTATCTTAAGAGACACTTGGATCAATTGAGTTTTTCATCTTAATCTAAAGCATACAGTTCCTTTTCAGGTTCTAATTTGGAATGTTCTAAGCCAGCCTAATCGACAAGCTGTGTATGGAGCTCATTAGTCACATCCAGATTTGGTATATTGCGTTCCACAATAAAATGTTGTCATGATATAATAAAATGTAAAAAAGGATAAAGTTGTAAATGTTCTTAAATTTGCAGATTTTTTTACCGTGTATTTTAGTAGTTTGAATCAATGTTTGGAAAAACAACAGTTTTACCTTATAGAAATACCTATCAACAAACATCTTTGAATGCTATTTATTCTGAATTGTAGTTTATATAGAGTTCTAATGCAGAAAATAATCATTACCTGCAAACAGGCACTTATTGGGCATAAAGAAAATGCAGAATTTGCTCTTGCCATGGGCCAAACTGAACCTTTTGTGCTCTCCGGAGGTTAGAAACTCATGATTTGTGCTTTTTTATGTGTCTAGACATGATATCCTTGAAATGTTTTGGTACTGTTGTTTTTCTTTTATTCAATAATTACAAATGTTTCAATGTGGTTTGGTATCAGGTAAGGACAAATTTGTGGTTCTATGGAATATTCAAGATCATATATCTACCTTGGCCTTAGAGACACCATCTACTGGTAGGACTGTTAAAAACTTTACTACTCTTAATCCTCGTGGTACCTACCTAGGACATCAAGACACAGTTGAGGATGTGCAGTTTTGCCCTTCAAGGTAGAGACATATATTATATTTGTTAATTCATCTTTATGCATGAAAATGCAATATATATATATATATATATATATGCAGTTTATGATATTTTTACTTAAATTATTTTGTTTATTTGTAATAAAGTGGACAGGAGTTCTGTAGTGTGGGTGATGATTCTTGTCTCATATTTTGGGATATAAGGACAGGTTCAAATCCAACTATCAAGGTACCTACATTCCTTTAAATTACCTCACGAAGCTTAAAAAGATGATTTTTTTTTTGTTAAAACTTGATTCTCTTTCAGGTTGATAAAGCTCATGATGGTGACATTCATTGTGTTGATTGGAATTCACATGATCTTAACCTTATTCTGACTGGGTAAGTATTGAAATGTTTTTTTTATTATTATTTTCATCTTTTGTGGTTCTGAATTGAATTTGGTATTATTCAACAGATCAGCTGATAATACAGTAATGATGTATGACCGTAGAAAACTTACTTATGGATTACCTGTTCATATATTTGAGGGTCACAATGCTGATGTTCTGTGTGTACAGGTCTGAAAAATATGATGACTACTGTTTTCTTAATCATTTCATGAAGGGAAATAATATAGAAAGAAAAAAAATGCTTGAATTTTTTTCAGTGGTCTCCAGACAAGGCATCAGTTTTTGGAAGTTCATCGGAAGATGGAACTTTGAACTTATGGGATTATGAAAAGGTTTGAAACCTAATTAATATATGATGCATTGTTTTTATTGAAAATTGATGTCAAAAAGATTTCTTTAAACTTCATTAATGTTGTAGATGGGTGGAATGCAAGAACTTGGTGGATCATCGGATAGTTCACCGGGCTTGTTATTTAATCATTGTGGCCATAGGTAAGAAACTTATTATTCTATTTCTTTCTTTTTCTATTTATTTATTTTGGATATATCAATTCAGAGGAAAAGTTGTGGATTTCCATTGGAGTTCTTTTGATCCTTGGACAATCGTTAGTGTGTCGGATGATGGAGACAGTATAGGCGGTGGTGGTACTCTGCAGGTAATAATTGTTTTGTTTAGTAATGTCTATTGTTATGACCAATTAATATGGTTAGATGATTAAGTAATTAGTAAATGTTGTTGTTTTGTAGATATGGAGAATTATAGACATGATTTATAGACCACGAGAGGAGGTTTTGGCTGAGTTGGAGAATTATAAGTCAGATATAATCAATTCCAACTAACACCTCTTAATAAACTATTAATTTTCTTTTGTTTATTGATACTAATATTAACACTGATATGATGGGCTAAACTTTAATGTCTTCTATAGTTATTTTAATCAATGACATCAAAATATTTGTTAAATTACTTATCCTACTTCATTACTGTTATATCCTAATATAATAGAGAAAGTTAGAGAGTTTTCAACAATGGAGTACAAATTCTAATAAAACTATGTTTCAATTTTGATCTAATTAAACAAAACAATTAGACCAAAGATCCCAAAAAGGCTTATACTAGCTATAAGCCATGTAAGATTCATATCAACACTCTAATGCATATTAATTCCATAGACAATGAAGTGAGCTTGTTTGTTGTGTTGGGTTATTTTGAAAATGAAGTGAGCTTGTTTGTTGTGTTGGGTTATTTTGAAAATTTATTGAGTTCTTTTTTAAATATTTGTTTGATAAAAAAAATTTCATAATAATTTTTTTTTGTGAGCATAAGTATACTTACACTAGGATAATTTAATTTAAAGTGACAATTATGTTGTGGATCATATCCTAGATTTTGAGTACTACTAAATGAATAAAAAAAAAATAATTTTATTATTAATTTTTTTTGTTTTGTAAATACAAAGTTTTTCAAACGGTTAGTGAGGTAAAGTTAAACCTCCTTAATTTTTTTAAGTAATGCATGACCATGCCATCTTTCTATTTAAAATATATATTTCATTAATATTAGACCAAAAAATATATAAAAAAAATTGAGAATTCTCTTAGTCTTTTTATGATTATTTAAAAAAATATTAATTTATTTAAAAAATGTTAAATTTGATAATTTTGATAAGGTGAGTAGTTTTTGGTTAAAATATATTAATTTATAATGATAATTTTAATTTTTGTAAATAAATAATATTTTAGTGTTTTGGTTAATAAATTGGATAATTTAGATGATGAGAGAGTGAATTAAATTATGTTGATTATGATTTAGTTTAAGAGAAATCATTCGAACAAATCCTAAACAATAATTAATACTTTCCAAACTTGTGAGAGTAAGAAAACTACACAATCAAACATACCACATAATTTCATTTAAAATATTTTATTATTAAGTATTATATGACCAATATATATTTTTAATTATTAGGTAATCTTACTTACTTATATCAAAATCCTTGTGACAAATTCTAAGTTTTGAGAAATTGGTGTTTTATTTGTCAATAAGAAAGCTATCTCCCTTCAGATAGTACCAGAAAACGTATTTTTATGTTCGATAATATTAAATTTTAGATCGAGTGAAATCCCAAAAGTTACTATTCTTCGAATCTAAAGTTACATATCTTCGTGGACAAACTTTATTCATACAAACAGAAATTATCACCAAAAAGAAAGAAAAAAAAATCTTAAATACAAACGGTGTTCATTCCAAGGTTCATATTAGTTTTTTTATAAATATTGTTATATCATCAATCGACTATTTCTCTCACATTTTTTTATTTATGTCTAAATTAGAAGAGATTATTTGAAAAATAAAATTATATCAAACTTCCTATAATTTAGATTCATAAATTTATTGACGTTTTTTTGTTATATTTGGATCTATATTCATGGACAGGTCTCTAAGTTTAATTCATATTGAAATTATTGCTTACAAAAATAAACAATGTCATGGAAAACTCACTCAATTATCTTAAATGTATTCTTGTTATAATCTATAATCTATAATATATTCTTGATTGGAAATTAATGTCAAATATATTTTGATATAGATAACTAATTCATTGCAATTCTCATTATCTAGATGCATTATGAGATACAAGAATGCGGTGAATTGTGGGATAATAAAAAGGTTTGAAGTATTATAAAACTACTAAATTGTGATGCACGGTTCTTAATTGGAAAGTCTCTTAAGCTCAATCCCGACTTTAACTTATTTGAACGGGTCATGTTTGTCCGCATTTGTATTGAGATTGACTCAACGAGTGCAAAACCGGAAAAATTCGAACTAAGATGCCGGAATGAAAACATGACCACCATTGAGGTCATGTACGAGCAGCCGGGAAAAGAGGACGGAGAAAAACAAAAGAACCCCATAGCCACCCCGAACAAGAGAATGCCAAGGTGGTCAAGAAATCCTATATTGAAGTTCTCAAGGCAAATAAAATCCACAACAAACACGTCAACGAGAACCGAACCGATCCCGAGCCAACCAAGTCCGAAACCATGGTCCTTTTCCCACCAATTAGGTTCGAAATTCCCGACGTCAACGTGAATAATAGCAAAAGCCAAAACATCTCGGAAACCATGAGCTCCGAAACCAAAGAAAGCCACAACGTTGTCAAAGAAACCACCTCAAGGGAAACAACTCATACACGCAACTCCAAACTCAAGCCCAAAAGGAAAAACATGACAAGAGATTCCAGCGAAGACGAAGAAGCCGATAATCTATCCGGAAATTTATTCCAAAAAGACCTAAGGGTGACAAGAAAGAAGGAAAGAAAGAACAAGGGCAAAGACAAGAGAGACGAGGTCGGAGAATTCAACAATGTCGCTTTGTTTTAGTTGATTGATTGCTAGTTTCATCCCTTATTCACTTTTGTACTTTGATTTCATGTTCGTGTGCATTTTTTAGGCCAATTGTGGATTTCTCATGGCCATTGTGTGTTGATTTTGAGCAAATTATTTTAAGCTCAATTTCAACTCTTGTACTCCTTTACCCCTCGCAGGCATTTTCTAATTAATGGCGTAAACCATTTCTAAAAAAACTATTAATATGGTTAAATAATTGAATTATAAAACTATAAATTAGATCTAATAATGGCAATTAGCACATCTTAATACACCCTTATATTTATTTATGTGATAAACCTTATTTTATTTTTCACATGTAATATAGATAAAATTGTGTATCATTTATTAACTAACTAATCTATATATATAATGATGCTTAATTTTTAAAATGTCCGGATTGCTGGGTCGAGAGCTGTGGTTAATTTGGATATATATGTGAGAGTAAATGAATATTTGGGTCGGATTATGGGTTGACCCGCCATAAATATTTTTCTCGTAATTTTTTTTGACTATTTTTTATATTATTACTCGTACAAATACACATGATACATACTAGTTAATACTAATATCATATACTAATAATTTTGTTTCTAATAAATCCAAACATTATTAATGAGAATGATTTGAAATCGTTCATGTGCCCTCTCAAATGAGGAGTAATGATTACAAAAATATATATATTACATATTTATTTCTCTTTTTATGAGAGGGCACATGAACGGTTTCGTAACAGAGGATATCGACTGAATAACATAGATATTTATTTATTCCATGATGGATTTTATTTATATTAAATATTAGTGGTGGTTGATTTAATTTGAATTTATTTTTAATGAGGTTAGTAATTAAAATTTGATCTCTTGATGTCTAATTTGAAATGAAGTGAATGAAATAAGGAGGTGCATAAATGATCATCTTCATCCATTCTAAATAAGGTTAAACTTCTTGAAATTGAAATGATTTTATATATATATAAAAATGAAGTCATAATTTTATAAATCTTATACTTAGGGTTGGTGGGTTGGTTTCGATATTCAAATTAGGCACTTGAATTTTTTTTTAGATAAAACAAGTGCATAAAACAGTAAATTTTATCATTCTTAATAATTATATAAAAAAAGTAATGAATATATATAATATATATATATATATAATGGGTATGGGCTTAAGTCCATCCAAACCCAATCTCCTGTCATTAAGGTGTCATATACAATACCTACTCATATTCTGTCTCACTCTATAAATCTTTTTATTCCTTATAATTACTCATATCTTAATTATAAAAGAAAAAGAAAAAGAAAAAGAAAAAGAAAAAGAAAAAAAGTAAAATGTGTAACAAACGGGCCCTTAAATGCATGCATTTATGCATCTGTCACTAACATAGAGCGCAGGTGTTAATATTTAAAACACAAATTTATTTACTTGTTGACCTCTTGAGTTCCTATAGACACATAAAAACAACGTTATACATTGAGCTAAAAAGAGAGAGAGAGAGAGAAATGGAGAAGAAGCAGGTGGAGAAGAGAGGCGGCGGCAAAGAGAAAGAGAAAGAGCAGAGTTATAAACAATGGAAGTCACTTGTCCCTATAATCTACGATTGGCTAATTCATCACTCTCTTCTCTGGCCTTCTCTATCATGCAGGTACTTGTATATCTATCATATCTATCTATCATATATATCTAATCTATATCTAATATCATACAATAGATGGGGTCCCCAGTTAAAAAAGGGTTCTTTCATGAACAGCCAGCGCCTTTACATTTCCGAACAGGTAAACTTAATCGGATCTCATATTTCTCTTTGTTATTTTCATTTATGTAAATCCTTTTATAATATACACAATAGATTAGCTAGGGCTTGTTTTGTATTTGTTCTATTGTAAAAGCATTGAATATAATAACGAATAATATCGAGCTTTTGAGAGATTGTTTATCTAAGATTCTTTTATTAAGGATGACTGATTCTTTTATTAAGGATGACTCCCCTATTAGGGTTAGAATGCGCCCGCCTCATTAATTAATCTTTTGAGGGACTAACACAACAACTTAATCACTAAGATCCGTATTTTTAATGGGAATCACACTTATACACTTAGGATGGTATAAGAGTTGTTGGTTCTAATCTCTTGCTATTTATATTCGACCCGGCTACCAAATATGGGTACATATAGTTTGTCCAAGATAGCTATTCTAGGTTAAATGTTGTAACATTACAAATAAATCAAGAAAATTTTAGTTTGTTTAACCACACGTTAGACTAATTTTCTCGATTTGTAACTCCACTCGTCCACAAAATCTCAAACTATTGAGTATACACACATATATTTCAACTACTATTGTCATAAAGTCCATTTGCTGACAACACTTCCAATGAGATTTATGTTGCCATTCCACTTTACAATTAGTAAGAAAACTAAACAACAATCTGTTTATGTCGTTGTTTATGTTGTTACAATCTTCTGAGAGGAAAAGTTAATTACTTTCTCTCGTCGTCTTTTGTTTTACGAGAAAATCTGGGCTCTAAGCTTGTTGATGCACAATCTTGATGACTTCTTCTTGAGAAGCAACCCTATTTTTCATAAGAGCTTTATTTATCACTCTTCCTTCAAGTGACAATCCTAGTTTCTTGTAAGGGGGTTTGAAATGCCTAAGACTCATTGAAGAGTCCTTATTTGTTTAGGACATTCATACAATCTCAAAACGATGGGTTTCGCCTTAGCTAACACGTGCAACGATAAGACAATTAACCACATTTTGCTTCACTACACACTTGCCTTAAATATTTTGACCATACTTCATAGTTTCCTTAACAATCAACTGGTTATGTCTCGATATCAATTGTGACATTTTGGGTTCAGTGGACAGAATGATGTTTCTCACAATCGATGGATATCATGGTTATAAATGTCAAACAAGCATACATAAATCGATCAAATAAAATTGACCTATGCTTTTTTTTTTTATTAAAGGTCATCTTGTATTAAATTATTTAATTAAATAAATTTATAAATACGAGTGGAGATCAATTTTAGAAGAACGAATTTAATGGAAATACACTAACAAAAAAATGTGTTAAATTCCTATGAAATCAAAGTAGTCTCATCAACGACAAAGTCCTTATTTTTTATGAGACAAACGTGTGAAGAGATCATCTTATTTCCAACATTTTTTCTTTTAATGTCCTGTTATGTATTGCATTATTTCCAAATTGTCCAATAAAAGTAAATAACACAATCTTCCAATCATGAATGATGTTTGACCCGACCATCATGTTTGTTGTGATCAAAAGTCTATTACAAAATGTGTCAAAACCTATTGGGAAATGAAAATACTATGGACTAAGGACTAAATTAGATGTATGAGGCGGGATAATAAAATAAATTGTGGCATATTTTCTTCTGAAATCATATTAAATTTTATTTCAAAATATGCGTGAATGTAAAGAGCCTTCATAAGTTATGTGCAAAGAGAGTCAAAGAAAAAAGAAAATAAATCAAACAATTTAAGCCATGACATCTCAAATAATGTTTATTAATCACAATATAATTGAATTCATGATAACTTCTTCAAGTATCTCTTATTTTTATCTAGTTCTCACCCATGTGTTTCTCTTTAAATTTCAAACTATGTACTGTGAAGATGATTAGCAAGAGTCGGGAGCATGAATGTTTATTACTTTAAGGAAATGACTTAAAGAAGGTTCATATAACTTGGTATAACTTGGTAGTAAAACAAAAATCCCAATTCCGTATGGTCATAGTTTCGAGCCTTAGAGGTCATTTTAAAAAAGTGATAATCAAAAGTCGACTTGTACATAGTCTTAAATCTCTTGCCTAGACATTATAAGAATCAAACCAAGATAACTGTTTTTTATTCTTATAATTAGAATAAATTTTATTGAGAGATTATTATGAATAAAAGTATAATTTAGTTTTTAAAAAATTGTGAATAAATTTTCATGTTTACAAGTAGTTTTGTGTTTGTTGCTTAAACAATGCCTTTTCAATTAGTTTCATTTTTGTACCTTCTTTTATAATTAATTAGCTAGCTAGACCATATGCTTAATTAATTTGAAAAATATATAGACAACAGATTATCTAGGGCTTTTTTGTATTTGATCTATTGTAAAAGCATTGAAAATAATAATGAAAAGTATTGAGCTTTTTTAGAGATAGTTTGTCTAAGATTCTTGTATAAATGATGATTTCGGAGTTTAGGTTGGGTTAGGTTGCGCCCACCTCATTAATTAATCTTTGAAGGAGACTAACACAACAACTCAATCAACGAGATCTTTATTTGTCATGGGAATCACACTTATACCTTAGAATGATGTTCTTGGTTCTAATCTCTTGCTATCTATTATAGTTTGTCATTCCAACATTTAATGGTATCCACTTTACAATTAGTAAACAAACTAAAGAAAAACTATATACGATGTTATAATCTTTTGAGAGGAAAATCTACTTCTTCTCGTCTTCTTTAGTTTCACGAGGAAATCTAGACTCTAAGCTTGTTGATGTACTATCTTGATGACTACTTCTTGAAAAGCAACTCTAATTTTCATAAGAGATTTATTTATCACTCTTTCTTTAAGTACAATCATAGTTCCTTGGAAGGGAGTTTGGAATGTCTAAGACCCCTTGAAGAGTCCTCGTTCAATTAGGACATCCATACAAATTTAAAATGGCAGGTTTCACCTTAGCTAACACATGTTTTCTATGCGATAGCAACAATAAGACAATTAATTATATTTTGCATCACTATACTTGCCTTAATATTTTGACTCTACTTCAAAGTTTCCTTATTCCTCAATTGGTCATTCTCCATATCAACTGTGAAATTTGGAGTTCAATGGATAAAATGATATTTTACTATTGATGGCTATCATGGCTATAAATGCAAAAAATAATACATAAATCAATAAAACAAAATCAACCTATCTAATAATCAGTATTCCTTTTTATTAAAGGTCATCTTGTATTAAAAGGATTTAATTGAATAAATTATAAATGTAAGGGGAGATCAATTTTAGAGGAATAAATTAAATGGAAAGACACTAACAAAGAAAAATGTGTTAGATTCCTATGAAATCAAAGTAGTCTCATCCATAACAATCCCTCATTTTATAGTGAGACCAACGTGTGGAGATTTTCTCGAATAATGTTTGACCCAGCCATCCAGTTTGTTGTGATTAAAAGTCTACTACAGTATGTGTCATAACCCATTAGGAGATGAGAATACTATGCAGTAAAGGACTAGATGTATGAGGCGAGACAATAAAACAAAATGTTGCATATTTTCTCTTGGAAACATCAAATTTTATTTCAAAAGAGGCGTGAATGTGAAGAGCCTTCATATGTTATGTTATGGACAAAGAGAATCAAAGGAAAATAAAAATAAATAAAACAATTTAAGCCCTAACATCTCAAATAAAGTTTGTTAATCATCATATAGTTGAATTCATGATAACTCTCTCAAGTCTCATTTTTATCTTGTTATCACTCATGTGTTTCTCTTTGAATTCAAACCTTATTTCGTGAAGATGATTAGCAAGGATAGTGAGCACAAATGTTTATTACTTTATTTAAGGAAAGTAAAGGACATAAAGAAGGTTCATATAATTCGGTGGTAAAACATAAATCTCAATTCCGTATGGTCATAGGTTTGAGGCTTAGTTGCCATTTTAGACTAAATGTACATAGTCTAAATTATTTTGCTTAGACATTAGAAATAAACCAAGATAACTATGTTTTATTTTTATAATTAGATTATCTTATGAATAAAAGTAATTAATAAAGTTTAAAAAATTGTTAATAAATTTTTATATTTACTAGTTGTTGCTTGAATAAGGCCTTTTTTATTGATATTTTTTACTTTTTTCAAAAAAATAAAAATGCATCATTGTTAGAATTAGATTTGTTACTAATATATATAAAATTGGTGTTCGGCGATTATCATAGTCAAATTTAAGATTATCCTTTCATTAAGTGATAAATGATATGAAAATAGAATAAAGGTTTATTCATGTTCGCTTTAATAAAGAAATGAGAAATCTGCAGTTAATGAATTGTTTCTTAATTTACCAAAATTTAAGTTTTTTTCTTTGTTTTTGTCTTTTCTTTTACTAAAATTTGAACACACTTGGCTCTTACAAATCTGTATTAATATAAATTTGACCTTTTAAATAAAAAGAAACCTATATATTATATATATGGAATTACTGTTACACATTAAATTATAGCATTAAAATAATTATTGAAACTTGGCTTCTCAACTCTATTTCTCTTTGTTTCTCTTCATATTATATCTATCTATCTATATCAATTGAACCCTAAGAAGTAGGAATTGGTATTTATCACTATTTATATACATGGTTAGGCCGGGCATGGAACATTTGCTTGTCATATATCCATATTATTACCCTTAAATCAATGTTGTTGTTGTATAAAATTGGCCCTAGTTTCTGATATTTTTGTTGTGTGTTTCTTTTTCTAGACTGATGGTAGTGTTCCAAACACACTTATTATTTCAAATTGTGACATTGTTAAACGTAGGGTTACTTCGGCTGAACATATCGCACTTGTAAGTTTATCATTCCTAACATTGTAAAAAATACTAATTCAGTCTCTTTTTCAATGTTATACCAATAGAATTATATATGCTTTGGCTGCATAATCTTTGCAGTTCAATGAAAAGTCCACTTCTCCCTTTGTGAAGATATTCATAACAATTATTCACCCTAGAGAGGTATTGAATTATTTTAGTTATTTTTCTATCTTTTCCTAATTAAGATATAGCGATGTTTCTAAAATTAAATATTTTAATTTGAAATTATTATTTAGAGGCATGGTGTTCTAGAGATCTTGTTAAACTTATATGCATGCATTATTTTATATGGACATTATTGGCTTTCAATTTTATAGATTGTTCTAGAAATATGATAAATAATGTATATATGTGTTGTAAAGATCCTGGCTGTCATAAGCCATAATATTCTATATCATTTTATCTTCATTTTTTAAGTGAATAACACAAAAATCTTGATTGTATATGGGATCATCACTGGTGAATCGAATCAGAGAACTTCCTCAAAATAATAATATTGTGGCAACTCACACTGACTGTCCATATGTATGCATCTTGTTTCTTTCTTCTATATCTAATTATCTTGGGACACTTGGATCAATTGAGTTTTTTCTATCTCAATCTAAAACATTCAGTTCTATCTCAATCTAAAACATTCAGTTCATGTTCAGGTTCTAATTTGGAATGTTCTGAGTCAACCTAATCGACAAGTTGTGTATGGAGCTCATAAGTCACATCCAGATTTGGTATGTTGCGTTGCACAATAAAATGTTGTCATAATAGAATAAAATGTAAAAGAAGGATAAATTTTTAAATGTTCATAAATTTGCAGATTTTACCGTTTAGTTTAGTATTTTGAATCAAAGTTTGAAAAACAAGGGTCTCACCTTATAGAAATATCTATCAACAAACATCTTTGAATGTTATTTATTCTGAATTGTAGTTTATATAGAGTTCTAATACAGAAAATAATCATTACCATCAAAAAGGCATTTATTGGGCATAAAGAAAATGCAGAGTTTGCTCTTTCCATGGGCCAAACTGAACTTGTTCTTTCTGGAGGTTAGAAACTTATTATTTGTGTTTTTTTATGTGTCTAGACATGATACCCTTAAAATGTTTTTGGTACTATTGTTTTTCTTCTATTCAATAATTACAATATTTTTTTGGTATCAGGTAAGGACAAATTGGTGGTTTTATGGAATATTGAAGATCATATCTCTACCTTGGCCTTAGAGACACCATCGGCTGTGGTAGGACTATTAAAAATTTTACTACTCTTAATCCTCGAAATACCTACCTAGGACATCAAGATACAGTTGAGGATGTACAGTTTTGCCCTTCAAGGTAGAGACCTATAGTACATTTGTTAATTGATCTTTATGATTGGAAATGAAATATATATATATATAGTTTATAATATTTTCATTTAATTATTTTGTTTGTATGTACTAAAGTGGGCAGGAGTTCTGTAGTGTGGGTAATGATTCTTGTCTCATACTTTGGGATGTAAGGAAAGTTTCAAATCCAACTGTCAAGGTAACTATATTACTTTAAATTACTTCATGAAGCTTTAAAAGTTGAAGTTTTTTTTGTTAAAACTTGATTCTCTGTCTCTTCTTCGGGTTGAGAAAGCTCATGATGCTGACATTCATTTTGTATATTAGAATTCACATGATCTTAACCTTATTCTGACTGGGTAAGCAATGAAATGTATTTTTTTATTTGTTTTTTTCATCTTTTGTGGTTCTGAATTAAATTTAATATTATTGAACAAATCAGCTAATAATACGGTAAGGATGTATGACCGTAGAAAACTTACTTCTTGAGGGGTTAGATCACCTGTTCATGTATTTGAGAGTCACAATGCTGCTGTTCTATGTGTACATGTTTGAAAATATGATTACTACTTTCTAAAGTACTTAATTAATTGTTTAAATTTATTCAGTTTTGTAATCAGGAAGGGAAATAATATAGAAAGAACAAATGCTTGAATATATATTTTTTTTCAGTGGTCTCCAGACAAGGCATCAGTTTTTGGAAGTTCATCAGAAGATCGAACTTTGAACTTGGGGGATCATACAAAGGTTTGAAATCTAATTAATCTATGATGAATTTTTCTTTATTGAAATTAATGTCAAAACATTTCTTTAAATTTTATTTATTTTGCAGATGGGTAGAATGCAAGAACTCGCTGGATCATCAGATTGTTCATCAGGCTTGTTATTCAATCATTGTGGTCATAGATAAGAAACTTATTATTGTATTTCTTTCTTTTTCTATTTATTTATTTTGGATGTATCAAATCATAGGCAAGGTTGTGGATTTCCATTGGAGTTCTTTTGATCCTTGGACAATCGTTAGTGTGTCGGATAATGGAGACAGTATAGGCGGTGGTGGTACTTTGCAGGTAATAATTGTTTTATTTAGTAATTTATATTGTTATGACCAATTAAAATGGTTAGATGATTAAGTGAGTAATTGATAATGTTTTTTTCTTAGATATGGAGAATTATAGATATGTTTTACAGACCACAAGAGAAGGTTCTTGCTGAATTAGAGAATTATAAGTCAGCTATAATCAATTCCAACTAACACCTCTTAATAAGCTATTAATTTGATTTTGTTTCTGATTGGCTAAACGTTAATGTCTTCTATCGTTATTATGTAGTCATTTTAATCAATTGTATCAAAATATTATTTAAATTACTTATCTATTTCATTAGTGTTATATCCTACCATAAGAGAGAAAGTTGGAGAGTTTTCAACAATTGAGCGAAGAATGCTAAGAAAACTATGTTTCAATTTTGATGTAAGCAAAACCAATTAGACCAAAGATCCCAAAAAGGCTTATACTAGCTATAAGCCATATAAGATTCATATCAACACTCTTATTTATATCTTCATTCCATAGACAATGAAGTGAGATGGTTTGTTGTTTGGGTTATTTTGAAATTTTATTGAGTTTTTTATTAAAATATTTGTTTGATAAAAAAATATTTTTTAATTTTTGTTTAGTATAACTCACTAGGATAGTTTAAAGTGACAATTATGGTGTTGTTCCTGCGAGATTTGAGTAGTATCTTCTTAAATCAGAAAAAAATGAATAAAAATAAAAAATAATAATTTTTATTTTTTATTTAAATACAAAGGTTTGTAACGGTAGGTTAGTGAGGTAAACCTCTCTAGATTTTTAAGTAGATGCATGATCATGCCATCATTCTATTTAAAATATATATTTTTTTTTAGAAAATACTCTTAGAGATTGTTTTTTATGATTATTTAAATAAATATTAATTTATTTATAAAATGTTAAGTGTGATAATTTTGAGAAGGTGAATAGTTTTTGAATAAAATATTTAAAATATATTAATTTATAATGATAATTTAATTTTTGTAAATAAATAATATTTTAATATTTTGGTTAATGAATTAAATAATTTAATTAATGAGAAAGTAAATTAAATTATGTTTGATTATGATTTAGTTTAAGAGAGAACTCATCTGAATTAATCATAAGATAGTTTCCAATATTGTGAGAGTAAGAAAGAAAACTACACAATCAAACATAGAACATAATTTCTGTTTAAAATATTAAGGCTTTTTGCCTTCTATTTTTTAATCCCACCACTAAATGCTAGGTTTTGAGTCATTGGTATTTTATT
Organism: Impatiens glandulifera; assembly: GCF_907164915.1. Lineage (NCBI taxonomy): Eukaryota > Viridiplantae > Streptophyta > Magnoliopsida > Ericales > Balsaminaceae > Impatiens > Impatiens glandulifera. The sequence continues at coordinate 67,167,864 of NC_061862.1, read as the reverse complement.
TGTCAATAAGAAAGTAAGCTATTTCCCTTGGCTCAGGTATGATAGGAGAGAATCAGTTACAGAATTTCAAGACCATTCTAAGCGATGTACCAATAAACATCTTATTTTAATGATCGATAATTTTAAATTTTAGATTGGGAGTGAAATCTCAAAAGTTATTGTTCTTCGAAGCCAAAGTGGCAAATCTTAATGGACAAACTTTATTCGTACCAAAAAAATATCGCCAAATAAAAAGAATCTTAAATATAAACAGTGTTCTTTATAATGTTGATGTTAGTTTTGTAAATATTGTTATATCATCAATATTGGTGAATCATTAATATTTAGAAACACTATTTCTCACATTTTCTTATTCATGTCTAAATTAGAAGAGATTATTTGAAAATAAGATTATATCCAAACTTCCTGTAATTTAGATTCATAAATCCATTGATATTTTTTTGTTATATTTGGATCTGACAGGTCTCTAAGTTTAATTTTATTGAAATTATTGCTTACAAAAATAAAATAAAAAATATCATGGCAAACTCACTCAATTATCTTAAATGTATTCTTGTTGCAATCTATAATATATTTGAGCTCTTAACTATCAATAATAAAAATAAAATTTTTATTTGTTTTCAGTGCCATTTATTATGGAAACTCGACAGAAGATGTCACATTGAGCTTGTGGGATAGTAAAAAGGTTTGAAGCCTAATTAAACTACTAAATTGTGATGCATTGTTCTTATTAAAAATTGATGTCAAATACATTTTCATATAACTAACTCATTCAGATTCTCACATTTTATTCATATTCCATATTTGTGGGATAAAAGAATATGGTGATTCACCAAGCTTGTTTATTAAATTATTTCTAGGATAAGAGATTTATTATTATGTTTCTTTTTTTCTTTTTCTTTTTTGATGTATCATTTCAGAGGCAAAGTTGTGGATTAATTGAGAATTCTTTTGGATATGCAATAATTGTTTCAATATATTTTATTGTGATGAACACTTAATATGGTTAGATGACTGAATGAGTTATTGGTAAATATTGTTATTTTTTAGATATGAAGAATTGTATACATGATTTACAGACCAAAAGAGAAGATTTTTGCTGAATTAGAAAACTATTAATTAGTTCTTATAATCCCGAGAAATCCCTTTCCGTAGTTTATCACATGTTTGGAGGATACGTGGCAATACAGGAGGACCCGGGGTGGCTTGAGGTTCGATGATTTCAACATTGGTTTGTGTGTCAGAAATCTTTTAAAATAAAACATTATTTTTAAAGGATTTCGACAGTACCTGAAAGCTTTTAAAATTAATTATGTAAAAATAATTAATTTTATTCAAATTTTAATAATATGAGGATTTGTTATAATAAAATTACGATTTGATTTAAAATCCAGTTTAAATTAATTAAACATAATTAATTTAAGAAAATATTATTTATTTGAAGATAGTGTTTCCAATTGATTTTAGAAAAATTAATAAAAAGGTGTACGTGTACAAACATACTTTATACCAGAGTTTCATTTTTTGGTTCAAATTTTTGTGATACTCGGGAAAGGGCTTTCACACTTTATCCTCTGTGCTCGTTTATAAAGTTGGCTTTTGAAAATCGATTGTATCACGTTTTAGTTTTAACCGATTATTTTTTCGGTCCTAGTCATGCTTCTATGTTTTAACATTATTTAAAATATTAAAACATCAATATATAAATGTTGGCACCTGTTGTAGATGATAACTAGGGTAGAAATATCTGAAGAATATCAATCATTTTTAAAAACATTAGGGTTTATAAATAAACACCAAACAAGTCATTGATGAAATATTTTGTGCAGATATCCCAAAATTATTTAAAATGCATTTTCTATTTTTTTTGGATTTATAAAAAATGATTTGAAGTCCCAAAATTATACAAATAATTTTGGATTTTGAAAAGTTGAACCAAATAGGCCTTAGGATCAAAGTCCTAAGGTTCGGGTCCAATTTTATTGGTCTGGACTCGGAACACCCCCGGTCTGGGCTCGGGAGCTCTCGGTCTGAGTACCAGAGTCTCTCGGTTGAGGTGCTAAGGACTATCGATCATTGGCTGATCATACCGGTCTAGGTGTAAACACATATCGGTCTTGGACTAGAATGGGGCTAGATTTTTTGGTCGAGGTGTATAAACATCTCGATTTAGAGTTAACTCTAGGATAAGTTCCTCGGCCCTTAGTCTCGGGAGTCTCGGTCATAGTCTGGGATTCTCGGTCCCACGTTTAGACCTCTCGGATGTGGAACCCGGGAGTCTCGGTCCTAGGTCTGAATTCTATTGGTCCTAGGTCAGACCTCTCAGTCTTAGATAAGAATCTTCGGTCGAATTTCTCGGTCGTAGATCAAGAATATTGGTCCTAGGTCTCGGTCCTAACTCAAGAACACCGGTCCTAGGTCTCGGTCTTGGCTTATTTTTATCGGTCCTTGGTCTTTGTTCGAACTAAGGATACTCGGTCGGTTCTCTCAGTCATAGGCTCACAGGCCTCGGTCCTCAAGAACACAATGATTCAGTTATTAAAATTCATTTTTAAGCTCTGATTCTTTGATCTAAGAGTTTGGGTAGCTTCACAAAACTCACGGGAACATGTTAATCATTATCTCAAGATATCAATCGACGTAGATGATGATCAATTTGTTCAAAACAGTTTGTGATTAAAATTTGAATTTTTGATTTGAAAATGTTTTGAAGTGAAAGGAACTATCCAATAAAATTTTTATATCACATATATAATTGATTGGTACCAAAACAATAAAATTGGCTGTTTGTTTTAACAAATACAAGAAATCAAAATTTTAATTTTATTTTGAAAAAATTGATTTTGATCAAACATGATCCAAATAGTTGTCCAACATCATTACAATCATGTTAAGAAGCTTTCTATGATGTGATTCGATCGAAATAACCCAAAAACAGTAAACCCAATTTTTTTATTTTGAAAATTCAAATTTGGGTTTTTGTTTGTTAGATCAATTCATCGATTCTATCATATTCATATAGTTTTTAAATGATCCTATGATCAATATTAAATCATAAAATCACATAAACAACAAGCTTACAATTTTTTATAATTTAAAATATAAATATATCAAATTCAAACTGTGAATATGAATTTAAGGATGATTGGAACCTTACCAAGGATTGGATAACACTCTTTGATCCTTATGGAAGCTTTTTGGATGCACATATCCGAGCATCCAAGCCTTAAACAGAAATTTCGAAAAATCCAAAAACTCCAAGCTTTAATGGCGGATTTCGAATTTCTTCAATTTAAGAGGGTTGTGTTGGGTTTTTTTTGAATGACCTTAGGAGGGTAAATATACTACTTCTAAGTTGGTTGGGAAAACCTAGAGGCTTGAATCAGACAAAATACATTTAATGTATTTTGGTTGTTCTTTAGTCAACTCGCCAAGTAGCCAGTAACGAGGTCTACGGTTGTAGAGAGAATGATCATCATCATATGGTTATCATTCTGGCTTTTGATTCAGTCAAAACCATCAACAAATGGCTGAGTTCAAGGGAAATTTGATAAAATGACCCTAAATAATCGCTTAATTGCATCCGTGGTCACCCAATAATTTGTAATGCTCTGATGACCACTTTATTTTTTTGGACGAAAATACCCTTATCGCGTAATGCGTAGGGAATTCGCGTTTCACTAAGTGAAAATTTTCTTTATATAAATACTCAATTTTTTTATTTCTTAATTTCCTTTCTCTCTCTTCTCTCTCTTCTCTCTCTACTCCTTGTTCTCTCTTAAACGGCGACGGCTGCGAAACACATCATACAGATCGATACCAAAACCCTCGTTCTAATATCATGTGTTCATCATACAGATTTATGTTATTGTTTCCATCATCTTCATTTCAAAACCCTAAATCGATTTATGTTATTATTTCCATTATCTTCATTTCAAATCCTAAATCGATTTATGTTCTTATTTCCATTATCTTCATTTCAAACCCTAAATTGATTTATGTTCTTATTTCCATTATCTTCATTTCAAACCCTAAATCGATTTATGTTTTTATTGTTCATATTGGTTCATATTTTGTTCATCTTATTGTTCATATTGGTTTTCACATTGGTTGTTTATATTGTCGATGATGTTATTTGCAGATAATCTTGTCGATGATTATATGAGTTCCATTTCAGGGAAGATTCACTTTTCGCTAAAGACTTCGCGTCTCGCTAAGAACTTCGCGTCTCGCTAAGTACTTCGCGTTTTGCTAAGGATAATTAATGTCAATTTTTAAAGCTGCAGGTCCAGCCAGTGCAGGAATACTGTAAGTATTAAAGTTCATTTCACTAAATCTGTTTTTGCAATGTACTTTTATTTATTTTATAATCAAAGTATATAAGACATGTTCAAGACAAATAGAAAACTTTGTTTAAAGACAACATAAATGTCTTACTTTTCTATATTCATGGTATAAGCTCTCAAATGATCATATGTCTTGTCCAAATAATTCTAAAGAAAATTTATGTTGTTGTTTTCTAAATTTATTAACAATTTATGTATAGTTAATAGTTTTGTATGACTTATTTGGGGACTTGATTGATATGTTCTTTGGGATTAAAACTTTGGTGGATTAAACTACTTTGAATTATATGTTTATACTTCCAGATTCTCTTTGTACAAAAGCGTCAGGATGCTACTTTTCTACCAGGTTAGTAATTCATTTCTCGAGATGTTATGTCTTTAGTGAGAATCGAATCCGTTTTTGCTACCTTACTAGGTTAAAATGAATTCCATTAGTAAATTACATAATCATGTGAATTTTGTTTTAAAAATTAATTCAATAGAAAAAAAGTATTATGTACATTGAAGAACTTTTGGGGGTAAATTGATGAAGACCTGAATTTAACATATTTGTTGCTTGCCAATTCTTGTGATTGTTAGGGGATCAAACAGTTTTCTTTGCGCTGAATATGATTGTGTTGTTTGGAGTGATTTTAACATTCAGACCGTTTCTAGTCGCCAAGGACCGAAGATATAAATGATGCCCGCAACGAATTATACACCTCCTTTTCTGTATTTATTTTGTATAAAATGTATCAAATAGTAATAGTAGACTTAATGTATAACCAAGTTTTGGATTTGGAAGTTCGAGGTTTCTTTTCTTTTGTCTAATAGAAGTTTGTATTGTTGAATGATAATTATTAGGATAATGCACCAAAGATGTGATTTCGTTGTCTTATCTGGTTTCTTCTAATAATATCCTTATATGTATCTCATGTTGAAAATTATAAGTTTATATAGCACATGTATAATGAAAACTTACTGAAATAAACATTTAAAATTTTCAATAACTTAATTTAGTCTCGTTTTATCTGTAACTTTTGAATATTGTTTAAAATTCGTTGCAGTAACTTTAATAGAAGTTATTAGTTGTTATTGGCGGTTAACTACCAATGGTTACAGGTCGTTTTAACCTTCGATAAGAGCAAAACAACTGCCAAATAAACATAATTAAACTGTAATGCAATCAAACAGTATCTTAAGACACTCCCGACACTTCTGTTTAAATTATTTATGGACAGCGTCTGCATTTTAGTCTAGGCAAGTCACACTCCAACACGATTTTTTGTTGACTACGATATCGGAATTCGTTGTCTTTTGATGAAGATTCTGAACAAACGTGTTTCAACTTTTACAAATCGATCCTAATTTGTATCAAAGAGACTCGCCACCGATTAAGAATAATTTACCCATTAACAACCACAAGTTCTTATATTCAGAACATTAACATCTAATAAATTTTTTAGTTGAATGATGAATAATAGTACTTGAATAATTATTTTAATGAGATATAAGAAACACCACAATTTTGCTATTTCTGTAACATATCAAACACTTTCACATTGCAACAAATACTAATATTTAATTAGATTTTCGTTCTAAAAAAAACTAAAGATTTCAAATGCATGCCTATGTTGAGTAACACAATTAAAATTCTGATCATATTTCAACCATTTCTTCTAAAAAGCTAAATTGTCATTCATATTGCAACCAAATTAACATGTAATAGAGTTATAGAAATTTATTAAGATCCAAAAGAAACACAAAATAGTATACAAAACAGGTAATACAAGTGAATCAAAATAGATAGACACAAACTTTGTCAAGACAAGGAATAATGCTAAAAGTATTCCTTTTCTGCATAAATAATATAAAAATATTAAGCAACTAGAAAAACTAGGTTCCTGAAACAAAGAGACCAAGTCAATCAAAACTCACCATAAAATTCACAAAGACAAAAGGTATCGAAGATAAAAACAAGTTAAAAGTTTCTCATAACGATCATTTTTTTAAAACAGTCTAATTTTCAAATTATCCTTTAAAAGATTAGGTGATTGCTATAACCAATTAACTACTAGAACAGATTATCTTTTCTTTTTTCCACCTTTCCCAGATTTGGAAGGTGCTGCGCTTGAGGTTGATGTTGATGGCTCCTCTTTCTTAGTTCTCCATGGGTATCTACGCACCAAATCTGCCACATGGATCATCATCTCTTTTCCTGGAAGTTATCGTCAATAAATCTTATCATTAATTAGACATTGAATTACAAAATCACTTTTACATCTACACAAACAAGAATATCAATGAAACCATCATAAGCGAGTTATTAGCTGGTGTGAATGATGGGCCACAACAATTTTTTTTTTATTTTCCTAAATGGTCAAACAGGCCCCATTTGGCTTATGGATCCGTTTCAGAGAGAAATGTTTGAAAACTAAAATTAGTCAAAGATAGATTCATAAAATTAGATTCATATATAAACCATAAGTATTTTTAAATGGGGCATTAGCCTAATAATATATAAACTGCATCAACTTTTGAAATAAGTTCAATTTTGTTAAATAAGAAAAAAGCAACATAAAGGTGACAAAGACAGTAAAATCAAAGAGAAAAAAGGGGCATATTTGTAAACTGTGTATGTTATTGAATGTTAAAACCGATAAACCGACTGATCTTATAACTGATCAAACCGAACCAATGTTCACCTGCCAACCAATTGTTGAAGCTTTTGGAAAACCGACACCAACGGTTTCCAATTGTAAGTTTGGCGTGAAATGAGATTGTGATTGAGACAAAATAAGAGTTTTCAAATAGGCTGCTAATATTAGGAGAAGAACGTGTCAATTTATTTTTTTATTCTTGATTGAATGTCACCACAACTTTAGAAAATGAATGTTCTCTTCAATTGTTATTGCAAGCAAAAAAATAATAATTTGTTTTCTTCAATTGATAAAAACATGAAACATTGCACTACACAAGTCATTCCTAATTCAAAGTTTAAATCTCAAAGTTAGCAAGAACGTCACCAGCTTCTAGTGACCTCAATCTATAAAAGTCTTCTTAGGATGCAGCAACTTCAAAGAAACTCATAAATCAAATGCCAGTGTGAAGCGACGAAGAGATGACTAAATTAATTAATTTCATGTTCTAGGTTTCAAATAATGCTATAATTTTAACTGAAGCAACTTCTAAATAGAAAACATGAATGAATGAATGGATAAATAATACTATTTGAAGTGAAAAGGGAAGTCCTTCGCGTAACGTGAAGTCCTTCGCGTAACGCGAATGGAAGTCCCATCGGGAAACATAAACGAATCAGAGCATCATGGTGGTGTAAATAAACAACAAACATATCAGTTGCCACAGTGCTCATGCTCGTCGTGCTCATTGTCGCCATCGCCGTTTAGGGTTAGAGAGAAGGAGGAGAAGAGCGGGAAGAAAGAGAAGGAGAAGAAGAGAAATGAAAAAAATATGCCAAAGTTATATTAATTAGTAATGTTATTCTGGACTTTTCACATTTTTTCACTTCGCATTACGCGATAAGGGTATTTTCGTCTAAAAAAAATAAAGTGGTCACTAGAGTAATAAAAATTATGGGGTGACCACGGATGCTAATAAATGACTTATTATGGTCATTCCGTCAAATTTCCCAAAAAGAATAGATGTGGGAAGTGCCGTGTTGTGTTTGGTTAGAATTATATAATCATTCTCTTTCTCTTTATTATAATGTTTGAATATATCAGTGATAAATTATTATTATTATTATATTTTGTAACTAAAATTATTATAATTCTTTTTTTTTTGTTAAATATAAAATATTATTATTTTTAGCATTTGAAAATAATCTTTATCACTTTATTTTTTTTAATATTTATAAATTGAACACTTAATAGTCTATATATATTTTAAAAATATTACCATTATTTATGCCTTCTTAATCTGTATATCTATAAATAAGAACTTTATTTGTCGAAACAATAAAACCCTAATAAAAGATTGAGTCTCGACTCTCGCCGCCTTCATTTCATTCTGTCGTCCGAGAGTGCTTTCTCTCTATCGATTCGGTCCCTAGGCAAATCCCAGTCTTTTGTGTGGACGATGCTTTTGTTGATTGTCTCAATAAGAAAAGTTATTCCTCTTACTAAGTCCCCTTATGTGAGTAAACTCTGAGGATGGAGTTAGAGAGAGTTCGAATTCGATCAGAGAACCATTTTGTTTTGTGATTGTCACATTGATCACAAGGCACTTTCATTGGCTATTCGACATTTTCAATTCTAAACGATTGATCAAATTGGAATTTGGCTTCAGTGTGGAATCCCAAATTTTAATTTACGTGGAAATCTTAGTTGCAGATTCACGTGGACAAATCTTTTTTCCACAATATTTATCCCAAAATGGAAGAACCCCAAATAAAAGTATTGTTTCTTCACGAATAAAGGTTAATTTTCTATATTTTAGCATTGTTAATTTTTATCATCAATCAAACTTGTGTGATAATATTTAAAAATATTATTTCAATTCTCTTTATAGTAGATTAGTGTGAATCACATTTAAAACTATGAGTGTTTCCTTATAAAATCTATAGATTTGTGTATTCACCAATTGTTCTTGTTATGCCTTTACATATGAAATTGTATCTCCAATATAGTCTACATAGTTATAATCATGATTACTTTTATTTTTTTAATAATTAGGTCTCAAGTTTGACTCCCATTTAATGTACTCAAAATCGACGGTCCTGAAAGATTGAAGGATTCAACGCCTCAAAAATTTTGATCGTCAATATAAACTCCCGCCTTATGAAAATGGTAACAAAAAGTATTTTTATTTATAATACTGTTTTTTGTTATTTGTTTACATTAGTCTATTATTATTATTATTATTATTATTATTATTATTATACATTACAAGGGTATAAAATTATTAATATTTTTTATTGTTTTTAATATTAGATTCCAAGTTTGATTCGCATTGAAAAACACTTTGAAGATTTCGACAAATTTTTTACTACTCATCTACCTGCTCTACAAGACCGGATGAATCTCCAAGACACTCTTCTTGCAGGGGAATAGGGGATATAAAAGTAGAGTAGAGAGTAAATGTAAAATTAGTAAATAAACATAGATGATGGTTTTAGTCTTGTACATATCAAATTTCTCTATAACCCTAATTCTCTTGTCTCTTGAGAAGTGATTCATGATCAACACTAAATTCACAATGATTCAAAGAATATCCTTGAGAAGTGTATTATTTTAGTTGATAATTATGTAAATGTATTTATTTTCAGTTCATTTTCTTTGATTGGTTAAGGATGCAATATTCAAAAACAAGAATGAAACATATAAAGAAAAATGAATAAACTTGTATTAGTGAAAGTTGGTACTAACAGATTAAGTTATAGAAATATACAAGAAAAATTTGCATGAGAAATGACCAAATTTATTAAAAGAACATATGATTATAATCATCCTCCTACATTTTAAAAGTTAAATAAACGGTTAGAAACTAACTACTAATTGCTACTCACTAAAGGATAAAGAATAAAAAGTTATACATATCCTTGTACAATAATAAATTAATAAAATATAAACATATTTTTCTTAAGATCCTTCTATAAAATTAGTAACACTTGTATCAATTTATATTTGGATGTGCGCCGGGTCAAGGTCAATCAATCTGGTCTCTGTCTGGTAGTAGGTCGCCAAAGAAGGAAGTGAGAGCCCCGAGTTCGTTGGAGCTCAATGGTGATGTGAAAGCGATCAAGGTTCTCAGAACTTTAATTCTAAGCGCTCCTAGCTCAGAAACCACACAAAGACAAACACATGGAGGCCCAGTCCAACTCATAAATCATAGACTAACCAAAGAAAGAACATGAGAATTAGCAACATTCCGTAGAGTGCTTGATCAACACAAACACTTAACAAATCTCACAGTTTCTCAAAAGCATGTCTGCAATTTATTATTGAGTATTGCAATACTCTATATTTACAATTTCATTCTGGGTAAGTTCACGAAAAAAAATAAAATCTGGCATCTATATGTTTGATTCGTCCATACATGAAAGGATTTGTTTGATAGCTTGATTGTTAAATTATTGTCACATAATACCGCGGTAACACAACAAGAGCATGATTTACTTCCTTAAATCCTTCTTAACCATATAGCTTCTTACAAAAACATGATGCAGCTGCAATGAATTCAACTTCTTCAGTGGAGGATAAAGACACTTTAAGACCAAGATACTACTCTCCATAACAGACCATAAAAGATATCCACAAGTTCTTTTCCTATCATTGAGGTCCTGCAAAATCACTATACTGAGGCACATAGAAATAATTTGATTTAGAGATTTTTTTTTCAATTATATTATTTTTTTAATTATTTAATTAATTAAAATATTTTTAAAATTTGAATTTTAAATATCAAATAACATTATAATAATTCACCCATTAAAACTAAAATAACTTATTTTTCATCAAATAAAATAAAAAACTTAAAATAATCAAAATTAAAAATTTTAAAAGTAAAGTAACATTATAATAATTAAACCCAATAAAACTATAACAACTTATTTTTCATCAAATAAAATTTTAATAAAAAATTATTAAAAATCTTAAAATAACCAAAATTAAATAAACTATATGAGTAACTCTTAAAAAGAAATTAAAAATAATACTCGATATATTAAGATGAATAATAAAACATATATTCACCATATTGTAAACTATTTGGAATTTATTGGAAGAATCTTATTTTATCTCAATAATTTAATCCAAGCAACCCCTTATCTATTATTGCTCAAACCATTAACCAAAATATCAAATTACCCTTACTTTAAATTTTTTTATAACATTTTAAAAAATATTAATACAAAATTTTATTCATTTATCAAAACAGTCCTCTTTTTCATCATAAAAGGTTCTTTCAAAAAACAAAATTGGTTTTGTTTATAAAAAAAAAAACTATATGAAACAAGCTCTTAATCTTCTATGATCATGAAAAACAATGGAGACATCTTTATTAACATTTTGATTAAGAAACAAAATCTTTACCTACTATATTCCAATGCTGAGACATCTCCAAAAGTTGTTCATCCGATTTATCATTTTCAGTGCTTAACACGCCTATAAGACTTCCATCTTGTCTCAGTCTATGTGTTATGGCACGTGTATTGAATACTACTTCACCAACTTGGATTCCTTTACCATCTTCAAGAACAAGCCTCGCATCAGCCGTCTTCCATGGCTTTTCAGTCAACCCTACGAACATTAATACATAAAACTCTCATCATTTAACTTACTTAGGCCAATTTCCTAGAGACATGTTATCTAGTTAGGAAATTTTCAATAAGAAGAAAAGTAAGGCAATATTACTCATGCAATTGGGAAAATAAGGCATTTCTATAACATAGCTCTGAGAAAATGGAGCCTTACCAACAGATAAACCGTCCATGGGGAGTGAAGGAGAAGAAGAGCATCTGATTGTAAATATCCAGCCGTTCCTTGACGTAAAATGGAAGCAAGCACGTTTCGGTAGGACAAAGCTTGTCAGAGAGATATCCATTGATGCAGCGGCCATTCCTTCTCTATCGGGTTTGCAGTTACAGTGGCCACTGATGAATGTAGTACTGGTACAAGGGACAAGGCTTTGATTTGATAAACTACCAATCACCGTATGTCTCAAAAAACATTGAAAGTGTCTAATTTACGACCAATCAGTACACACACTTACAATAGAGCTAATTCTGTTATTGGTTAAGAAAATTGACTCAAATTCTGCTTTTAACAAAAATACATTTTCCAAAGACATGATTATTCTTAACCTTTAGCTTCAGAGATAACCAACGTATTACTTTTTAAGCTGGAACGCAAATGATGGAGTGGTTTCATTTGTTTCCTCTTTTTCCATTTTCCAATACTTGCATTCAGGTAAATGTTTCACTAAATAACACATCACTGCCTACGATGTACTAGGATATTACGTTTTTATCTTATGTATACCCAAACTGCTCAAGCTATAAATCATCTCTACATTACAACATCAGAACATAAGTTTATAAGAAGAAACAAAGGGACCTGAAAGGTGAGGCTAGACGGATTCTTAAAACCGCGCTTTGGCAGACGCTGCCTGAGAGGAGTTTGGCCACCTTCAAACCCAAATTTCATTGTCCCTCTCGCTTTCTGACCCTTATGACCTCTTCCAGCAGTCTTCCCCTTTCCCGACCCTTACGTGTCTTCTGCTTTGTCGCTCCTTTATTATCTCTCAGATCATTCAGAGCCAAATTTGAAGAATTAGTAGCATAGAGTAATTTTTTGTTTCATTCAATTAATAAGGAAACCTAATCCCATCTCATAAACCTAGAGTATGACAAAATAGCATAGTTTTAGTCTCCAAATCCATAAGGATAACTATAGTAAAAAAAATTGTGCACAAAGATTTGAGCTAATTGCATCACAAGGTTCATTAAATTTGTCCTGGTAGTAGTTTTTTACCTCATTGAGCTACAAATCCATCTAATTATCTCCGCAAAAAATATCCCTTCCAACTAGTTAAAACCAATCACCATCAGGATTTTAAGGTGTTATATATTAAGCATGTCAATAACCGAACTACACTTGAAGTAACTGGAAACTGAAAAATCGATTTAATTTGTTATTTAAAGAGTTGCCTACTCAATACATGTCCAATCTAGTAGGAATCTTCTATAGATATTTCCAAATGGCTGTCAAGTGTAATTGATTCATATTTTGGAGCAGAGCAAATAGTTCCCAAATAAACACACCAAGCCATTTGACTACAAATTTCCAGATGCTCCAAACTATTGAAATGGGTTTGAAGTGGGTTATTTGATATTATTTCCAAATAACACGCTATCCAAACAACAATCACTTCTTGAATCATTCAAATCATCACCCAAATGCCATCCATCTTATTTATTTTTCATTGCGACTTAAAAAGCCTGGTTATTTGGATAGATGATCAAACAAGGCTATTAAGAAATAATTATAAACATAAGGTTGTTTTTCCTTTCTACTTATAAATATAGTAGCATTAGTCATCTATTTTCCAATACCCAACTTAACAAATAAACATCAAAAGATCATCACACGTGAAAACTGCTCAAACTACAATAGCAATTAGATTATCAATTGCATCAATTAGTATGAAGAATCTTTTTGAAATTAGTTTAGGACATTTTGAGCAATCGACTTAAACATATGACTAACTACACGCATATATCAAACAACATGAAGAGTCACAAATCATATTACTAAATCAACCAATAACTAATTGAAATTTCATCTTGTAACAAACATGCTCAAGATCTGAGAGTTTTAGCATTAAATTGCGTATTGCAGCAATAGTCAATAATGCAACTAAGAATCATTCATACAAGTATTTAAAATCAACATAGAAGTGTTTGATTGAAGTTGCATGAAAAATATGTGACATTGCCATCTTACTTTGCTGCAGGGAAAGGATGAGCAGTCAGTACTTGAAGGAGAAGAGAGCGGCTAGGGTTGTGAGTCGGAACTTGAAGGAGAAGAAAGTATAAATGTAACTGCATTCATTCATTTATTGAAATTGAAGAAGAATAACAAATTCATTTCTGCAAGCTTGAACCTGAGTCCTCTAGAAAGTATAAATGGAACTCCAAGCTTGAACCTGAGTCCTCTAGAGAAGGATATGCCGAAGCAAAAATGACTAGCCAAGGATGAATTTCAACACCCCCATTCTTAGGCACTAAATTGAAGTTCAAGGGCTTCTCATTTATAGTCGCGCTTACAAAGTAACAGTTACCTATAAAGACATGTGTCCAGACGAGCAGCGAAACAGAGCTCCTTGCCCCGTATTTTAAAGAAGGTTATAAATATGAGAAATAGTTTTTAGAATAGTTGTAAATATGATAAATGAATGGAAGTAGTAAAGATTCAAATTATTCCTGAGAAATTTTACAGCTTATTCTTTCCAACCAAAACATATAACTGAATAAGTTTCATTTTAAGGGGAAATTAGGTTATTCTGTTATTAACAGTTTTTCCATCTTTTTTACCTATCTACATATGTTATTTTGTAAAAAAAACAAAAACCAAAATTATCAAGAAGTAATATGAACATGATTTATAAAATAATCTGATCATAAATATCATCTCTATACTAAATAAATCAAAAAATTAGAATACAATTTAAATCAAGATTTCAAAAACAATTTATATATCAAACAAAACGTTACAAATCACATAACTATCTAAATCTTATAGCAAACAAAAAATAAATCAATTTAATTTTGACAATTAAGAAGATTGGAACAAGATAACCGATTAAGAAGCCAGTAATACTTCATATTGAGCAGTAATTGAAGTAGACAACAATAGTATGAGCTCTTTCAAACCAATTCCAATATTTTTCTGAAAAAAACAATTCCAGTATTTTAAATGTTTAACTGCAGCCAAAAATAAATCCAGTATTGAAACAACAGACAAGTCTAGATCTCTACTCCAAAAAAAACACAAAAATTTTGGACAAGACATAAAACAGCCAAACAGTTTAGAATAAAAGAACACTTCATTTCTTTTTACTCTTTCCAGAAGAGGATGGGATTTTACCATAAGCCATAAGCCTAGACCGCGATAGCTTAAGTTCAGCTTGCCTCTTCCTTTTCCTGCTCCGACTTGACTGCTTGCTCTCACCACCACCATCGTTACCTTCTTCCAAGACAGGTGATTTCCCCTTATCGTCTTTCTGATTCTTCTTATTGTTGTATTTATGGTCGTTCAATCCCGCGCCTTCTAGAAGAAGCATCCTATTCCTCTGTTTTTGTTGGTATCGTTTTTCACGTGGTACCTTCCATTCTTTTTCCACGTAAGGAGCAAGTTTCTTAAGAGAAACATATTGATTCAACTCGTTATCGTCAAGCATTAAGATTTCTTCTACAGTTAAACCGTATCGTTTCGAACCTACTTCTTTGTACTTGAATCTTGTCTTCAAGTCTCCAATCGTATCTTCGTAGTCTAACTTATAATACTCATCCAATTCCTTGTCTAGAATCTCCTTCTCAGCTGTTGATAACACCTTTCCCCTTTGTTGCTTCTCATTATCATCTGAATCCGAATCAGAATCAGAATCAGAATCAGAATTTACTTCTCCTTTTGCGTTTGATATTAAATATCTCTCTTGAGTGGCTAAGAACCCATTTCCTGATTCGCTCCAACCTTTCTGGAGTCCAAGCAATTCATCCTCTTTATCGAAATCTGGTTTCTCCAATTTTTCAACACCGTCCTTTTCGTCATCGCTCTCAAAATTAGGGTTAGCATCGACTGCATCGTAGTATTCGTCGTTGAAATCTTCTCTCATCTTTCGATCGTACTCGTCAGGATCAAACTCGTTTTCTAGATCGTCAACATCCAACGGACAAAACCCCTCTTTCACTATACCCGATGTTTCCCTGATCTTCTCAAGCTTCTCTTTCATTTCTTTTTTCTTCAAATTCTTAAGGTGTTTCAACTCTTCCTTTCTCTTGAATTCTGCTTGTGCTAACCTCTCCTCTTTCCGTTCCCTTTGAGTTTTTCGAGCATTCGTTTTCTTCCTCACGGAACCCTCGATGACCCTCGAGTGTCCTAATATTCTATCGCCCGCGCTTTCTTCGTGCCGGAAGTTGTATCCGATCTCGTACTTCTCTTGCTAGTTAATTACCTCTTCATCCTCAGAAAAATCGAGTAAGTCTTCGTTCGCTGGCTTATTATCATCTTTCTCATCACCAATCCAAAACCTGTTTTTTATATACTCCTTGAGAAACTTATCATCCTCATCTAGATTATCGTCGACACCAAAAGCCTCGTCGCATAGAACTTGAATATCTTGGTCATTTTCGTTATCGATTTCCTCCTTTCCCCTTTTTTTCTCCGTCAAGAGTTCTCCATCACCATCAGCAACACAGAAAGCTGCATTTGCCTCGTCGATAAATGCTCGCCTCATATCCTCCAACTCCTCAGATTGGCTCTTGATCACCGATCCCATATTCTCTTCAATAACATCATCAAACTCAGGTCCCTCCTCAATCAAGTGTTTTGCAGTCACATCTTTCAAGTACATTGGTTTTACGCTTTTGCCCCTCCTCCCCTCCTCTTTGTTTTCTTCTTCGTCATCGTCCTCTTCATCTTCGGACTCGAAAAGCTTAACCTCTTTGTCTTTTGAGAGATCCCCTTTCTTTGCTTTAATCAAAGCATTCAAGAACTCCAAATCCTTCTTCGGGTCAACCAAGTGAGAATCATCATATTCATCTTCTGATGATTCATCAGAGGATTCATTAATAATTCCTTTCTTCTTAAGCTCATCTAACTTTTGCAGATCCTCCCTCTTCTTGTTGTGTTCAAATCGACGGGCGTACTCTTTGTCGATCTCAATCTTTGATATATCCTCCTCAAAACTGTCACCGCCATCAAAGAGCTTCATCGCCAAATTTTGCTACACCAGGAAATGAAAACCTTCAAGATCTATGACAAAGTTAATGAAAGAGTGAGATACTTAATAACAGATCAAGCTGCAATGAGATTAGCAAAAAGAAGACAATAACAGTCTTATGAGCCAACAAAACAAAAATATAGAATTGGAGAGACAAGTTAAAAAAAACAATCAGTTCCAATTGAAGATATTACGAAATTATTGGGTAAGTGACATATGATGCTAAAAGAATCTGATTGCCAATTTTCTTCATTTAACCCAAATAAATCAACTTATTCATCAAAACTATATTTTTTTTATTTTTGAATTAGAAAAGTATGTTACATATTTTTGCAAAAATCTCCATATTAAACAAGCTCCTAGCTTTCATAGATTCCAACTCATTGTACATCCCAATCCAACCTTTTTTAGGGTTGATTTTTTTTAAATAGTCCGGGTGTAAAGACTCAAATCTTTCTTTGTTTCATTCAGTCAATCAATAAGGAAACCTAGTCCCATCTGATAAACCAATGACTACTTCCAAGTTCCAACTTATATCCTCTCAAAGCCAACTCAAGACAAGTTAAGTCATCAATTAATATTTCTACTCCATGTTGAATAAACTTTAACTAATAAGGTATTTAGTTTTTGATGTTTAATAATCCTAGAGTAATAACTAGGGGTGAGTGGGATAACCAAGAGATTTGGGTGGGAGCTATTTAATATGCAGAATAATTTTGTTTTGTAATTTGAAGAGTCAAGCATATGAAGAGTCTATGCTTTCCTATAAAGAGTTGTAAAAATCTATTTGAGATAATAAGAAAGATATATTTTGGCATCTTGTTATCAACAAATTGGTATCAGAGCTATTGTGTGTGAGGTGAGCGTGAGAAAACCTGTTAGTCTCAAAAGAGAAAGCCGCGGTGTGCGCTGGCCGAGAGAGAAAAACAAGAGCGACCGAGAGCCTTGTGAGGTGTGTGTGTTGAGTTTAAACACTTGAGAGGAATGGCAGGTCTAACCAATGGCATCCCGCTACCCAAGTTGACAAAAGGCGTCAACTACGACAACTGGAAGGTGCAGATGAAGGCCCTTTTCGGTTCCCAAGATAACTGGGATGTGGTCGAGACTGGGTATGAGGAACCGGAGAACACAGATGGGTATTCAAATGCCCAGTTGAACGCGTTGAAGGTCGTTCGAGCTAAAGATAGGGCGGCTCTATATCTACTATACCGATCTGTCGACGAATCTGGTTTTGAGAAGATAGCTGACGCAAAATCTTCCAAAGTGGCATGGGATACACTCGAAATAACAAACAAAGGAGACGAACGGGTGAAGCAAGTCCGACTTCAAACCTTAAGGGGCGATCTGGAAAACATGAGGATGAAAGAGTCTGAAAGCGTATCTGAGTTCATTACTCGAGTGGAGACCGTGGTGAACAAACTAAATCGGAATGGTGAGAGTCTTTCATCAAACCGAGTTGTTGAAAAGATTCTGAGGTCATTGACAGATAGTTTCAAAAATATTGTGTGCGCAATAGAGGAATCTAAGGATCTATCAACGCTCACCATTGAAGAGCTTGCTGGGTCCTTGGAAGCGCATGAGCAGAGAAGGAAAAATAAGAAGGGGGAGTCTCTTGAACAGGCTCTCCAGGCGAAGGCGACAATAAAAGAGGAGAAGGTGTTTTATGCTCAGAGTACCAGAGGCAGAGGAAGAGGCAGAAGCCTAGGTGGTAGAGGAAGAGGTGGACGAGGAAGTGAGCAAGTCGGCCAACAGAACTGGCATGGCAGAGGTCAAGCTCGGGGTGGCCGAACAAACACAAATAATAATATTGAGTGTTATAACTGTGGAAAGAATGGACATGTTTCCAAGGATTGTTACTCGATAAAATGTTACAATTGCGGAAAGCTGGGGCATATTTCCAAAGATTGTAGATCCGAGAAGAAAAAGGAGGAACTAACAAACTTTTTTGCTGAGAAAGAAGATGAAGGGTTGTTGCTGGTGACAAAAATTCCAGAAACTGAGATCAAACCAAGTTGTTCTGATAACTCATTTTGGTACTTGGATACTGGGGCAAGTAACCACATGTGCGGCGACGAGAGCTTATTCAAAATACTCTCAAAGGTGGAGTCCGAATCCATTTCTTTCGGCGATGCTTCAAAAGTAGCCGTCAAAGGTCGAGGAACGATCAGGTATCAGCAGAAAAATGGGGGAATCGGAGAAATCAGAGATGTTTACTACGTACCTGATCTCAAAAGCAACATACTGAGCATGGGACAGTTGATGGAGAAAGGGTACTCGGCTATAATGAAGGACCGAGAAATGCAACTGAAGAATAAACTTGGGAGACTCATTGCCCAGGTAGAAATGAAGAAAAACCGTATGTACAAACTTGAGCTTAAAATAGTTCAAGATAAATGTATGCAACTTGATCTAGAGGATGAGGCCATGAAGTGGCATTATCGGTTCGGTCATCTTCACTTCGGAGGGTTGAACGAGCTGGTGAAAAAGGAGATGGTGCTTGGACTGCCTAACATTATATTCGAAAAGAGGTTCTGTGAAGAATGTGTGATCGGGAAACAAGCGAGGACTTCTTTCCCAAGCAGTTCTGAATACAGAGCAAAGGAGCAACTCAGACTGATTCACACAGATTTATGTGGGCCAATAACTCCAGAATCATTTAGTGGTAAAAGATACTTCATTTCTTTAATTGATGATTTTTCGAGAAAGACGTGGGTTTATTTTCTGAAGGAGAAGTCAGAAGTGTTTGAAAACTTCAAGAAATTTAAAGTGATGGTAGAGAAAGAAACAAACAAAGTTATCAAAGCAGTTCGATCTGACAGAGGAGGTGAGTTCACTTCTAACGAGTTCAACAAATACTGCGAAGAACATGGAATCAAGCGTTTCTTGACTGCTCCATATTCTCCGCAGCAAAACGGTGTAGCAGAACGAAAGAATCGAACTATACTCGATATGGTTCGATCTATGTTGAAAGGAAAGAATATGCCGAAACAATTTTGGGCAGAGGCAGTGCAGTGCGCAGTTTATGTGCAAAATAGATGTCCACATGCTAAGCTAGGAGAGAAGACACCTCAAGAGATTTGGAGTGGTATGAAGCCGAGTGTCTTTCATCTCAAGGTATTCGGTAGTGTGGCCTATGGGCAAGTACCAAGTCAGCATAGGACAAAGTTAGAAGATCGAAGCAAGAAGAACATATTTATCGGGTATGATGAAAAATCTAAGGCATATAAATTGTTTGATCCTATTAATAAGAAATTGGTGGTGAGTCGAGATGTTCACGTGGAGGAATCAGTGACATGGAACTGGAGTAACCCGATTGAGGAAGAAACTAGTTCAGAGGCTGTTATGCCTCCGATATCAACAACCACCGAGCTTTCAGAAGATGAATCTGAGCCTCTACAGCCCAGAATGAGAAGTCTACGGGAGATATATGACACTACAAATGAAGTCCACATTGTATGTCTTCTCGCCGACTCAGAAGATTTGAATTTTGAGAAAGCTGTACAAGACGAGAAATGGAGATCGGCTATGGATGAAGAAATTGGGGCAATTGAACGCAATAAAACCTGGGAGCTAACCGACCTTCCTGAAGGAACTCGACCCATTGGAGTAAAATGGGTGTACAAAAAAAAGGTGAATGTCGAAGGAGAGGTTGAGCGTTATAAGGCTCGACTTGTGGTGAAGGGCTATAGACAAAAGGAGGGAATCGATTATGATGAAGTTTTTGCTCCTGTCACGAGAATGGAGTCAATCCGACTTCTGATCTCGTTAGCTGCTCAAAACCAATGGCCAATTCTACAGATGGATGTGAAATCAGCATTTCTAAATGGAGTGTTGAAGGAGGAAGTGTACGTCGAGCAACCACTTGGGTATATGAAGAGAGGTGATGAGAAGAAGGTGCTGAGATTGAGAAAAGCCCTCTATGGGCTGAAGCAGGCTCCTCGTGCTTGGAATGAGAGAATTGACGAGTATTTCAAGAAAAATGGGTACCAGCAATGTCCGTACGAGCATGCCTTGTACACAAAGAAATCAGAAAATGATATGATGGTAGTCGCTCTCTATGTCGACGACCTCATATTCACCGGAAGCAACACAAAATTGATTGAGGAGTTCAAGGAGGTAATGAAGAAGGAGTTCGAGATGACAGACTTAGGTTTGATGAAATATTTTCTTGGCCTAGAAGTGAAGCAGTCAGAGGAAGGGATTTTTATATCCCAAGAGAGGTATGCGCTTGAAATTTTAAAGAAGTTTAAAATGGAGGACTGCAACCCAGTTTCAACTCCAATGGAACCAGGCACTAAACTCTCAAAGTTTGATGGAGGAGAACGGGCTGATGCTGGGAGATATCGAAGCTTAATCGAAAGTCTAAGGTATCTTACAAGCACGAGACCCGACCTAATGTTGAGTGTTGGGATAACAAGCAGATTCATGGAGGATCCAAGCTATACACATTGGAAGGCCTTGAAGAGAATTCTGAGATATGTTCGAGGAACTCTTTCACTTTGTATCTTTTATTCAAAATCAGATAACTACCGATTAGTGGGTTACTCTGATAGTGATTGGTGTGGTGATGTTGATGACCGGAAAAGTACTTCGGGTTATGTATTCCTACTCGGAAATTCAGCTTTTACTTGGTTGTCAAAGAAGCAGCCTATTGTAACTTTGTCGACCTGCGAGGCAGAGTATGTGGCGGCCTCTTGGAGTGTGTGTCATGCAGTATGGCTTTCAAATTTACTAAAGCATTTGGGAGTGATCCGAGACGAAGGGACTGTGATTCGAGTTGATAACAAGTCGGCGATCGAGTTGGCAAAGAATCCAGTTAATCACGGAAGGAGCAAGCACATTGACGTCCGATTTCATTTCATTCGAGAACAAGTCAAAGAAGGAAATGTTGAGTTAGAGCATGTTGAAAGTCGAGCTCAAGCCGCTGACATATTCACCAAGCCATTACCGACCACACTGCTGGAGAGTTGTAAAAGGCTGATTGGAATGAGAGATGAGAAGAATATTTAAGTTTAAGGGGGAAATTTGTTGAATAAACTTTAACTAATAAGGTATTTAGTTTTTGATGTTTAATAATCCTAGAGTAATAACTAGGGGTGAGTGGGATAACCAAGAGATTTGGGTGGGAGCTATTTAATATGCAGAATAATTTTGTTTTGTAATTTGAAGAGTCAAGCATATGAAGAGTCTATGCTTTCCTATAAAGAGTTGTAAAAATCTATTTGAGATAATAAGAAAGATATATTTTGGCATCTTGTTATCAACACTCCATTCTCATATCATTTTCAAATCAATCCTGGAGGTTAAACAAGCTACATGAATATACTAAGTATTGCAATCAAGTTATCAACATAGGTTAAACAATATGATTCAAAAGACAACTCACAATCACTTCAAGGAACTATCATTCAATTGAATTAAATTATATCACAGTAAATTAAATTCCACTCGGTACATTTAGGTCACGGTGTTTCAAAGGAAGATGAACAAAGTTTCAGTTTATAAATGCTTCCATAAACAAAGCTCGTTATGTCAGTTAAAAATCATCAACAGAATGCTCATCAGGATAAAAATAGAGCACAAATCATTCAACTAGATAGTCTAGATTCAAATCCATCCTAATCGCATTCAAATCGAAATCATACCTGATGCAAAAGTAGAAATTGGGCTAAATGATGAGATACTTAAATGATGAGATCCTGCTTGATTATCGTCGTACAAAACTGAAGCACGTCTCTGCCAACGGGTTCAACTGGACTGCCGTTTCTAGAAACATCCCAAAAAAGAATCCATTGGTGAAATTAGCCCTCGCCTTAGGTTACCAATTCCCCCTAAGGGCTTGTTTGAACTGCAACATGCTCCCCTATTTTTTTCATTTTCAAATGAACCTCTGAACTTTCTATCGTTTTAAAATAGTCCCTGTAGTAGACTGCAAGTTATTATCCTACATATTTTGATTTTCATGGACATTCAAAAATCTATACAAATTTTTTTATATTTTTTTAACTTTTTCCAAAAATAATAAAGACTTACTTCGTTTGAAAAAATATTTATTAAGATTTTAAATTAATTTTTATTTATTTGACTTTATTTTTAAATAATTAATTTAATATCGGATTTACATGAATAATAATCTTTATCACTTTTTTCTAAAAATATTTGTAAATTGAACGCTAAATAATCTATATATTTTTTAACAATATTACCATTATTTATTTATGTAATCTTAATAATTTATTCTACACATCTATAAATAAGAACTTGGTCTGTCGAAACAAAGAAACCCTAATACAATATTGAGTCTCGCCGCGTTCATTTCATCTCTTCATTCCGCCGTCTGCGAGTGCTTTCTTTCTTTCGATTCAGTCCCTAGGCAAATCCAGTCTTTTTGTGTGGATGATTCTTTTGTTGATCGTCTCGATAAGAAAGTCATTCCTCTTGCGATGGAGTTAGAGAGTGCTCAAATTCGACCAAAAGAACCATTTCGCTTTGTGTTCGTCACATTGATCACGAGGCGCTTTCATTGGCTATTCGAGTCTTTCAATTCTGAACAATTGATCAAATTGAGATCTAACTCGAGTGTGGAATCTCAAATTCTTATTTTGCGTGGATATCTTAGCTGTAGATCCTCTTGGAAAAATCTTTTTTCCACAGTTTTATCACAAAATAGAAGAACTCCAAATAAAAATAGTGTTTCTCGCACGATTCAGGTTGATTTTCTATATTTTAGCATTGTTAATTTTTATCATCAATCAAGCTCGTGTGAATCACTAAATAATGTTTAGAAATATTTCAATTCTATTTAGAGTAGATTAGTATGAATCACATTTAAAAATAAAAGTGTTACCTTATCTGTATTCACTTATTTATGTTATGCTTCACATATGAAATTGTATCTCACGTATATTAAAGTCTACATAGTTATAATCATTATTTTTTTTTTTAATAATTAGGTCTGAAGTTTGATTCTCATTGAAGTTACTCCACACGTTGCTTGAAGTTTTAAGTTGACTTATGGGTTATGAAGGATCTTTTACATGATTCTCCCCCTCATCATGGATGGATTCATTTGCCATGTGAAATGGTAACAAAATTAATTTTCTATTTATAATATTTGTTGTTTCTTTGCATTTGTTTATATTAGTCTATTATTATTGTTAATTACAAGTGTGTAAAATTATTAATGTTATTTATTTTTTAATATTTAGATCTCAAGTTTGATTATCAATGAAACACATCTAGATCGAAGAATCTGCAGAACAACTTTTGGATTACACCCATCTACCTCTTCTACAAGCCTAGATGAATCTCCAAGGCGTTCTTCTTGCAGTGAAATAGGGGATATAAAAGTAGAAAGTCGAGAGTAAGTGTAATATTATGTCAAGTCTTCAAGAGTACATTTAATAAATAGAAAAACATAGAGGATAGTTTTAGTCTTGTACTCCTCTATATAAGTTTCAAGACATTCTTTACAATTTGAATAACACGTCAGATTTCTTTAAACCCTAATTCTCTTGTCTCTCTTATTTGTGATTCATGATCAACACCAAATTCACAATAACCCAAAGAATATCCTTGAGAGGTGTATTATTTTAGTTGATAATTATGTAGATTTGGCTAAGGATGCAATATTGAAAAACAATAATGAAATATTATTTTTATTTTTAATATAGTTGGAGTTAAAAAGATAATGGAGAATAGTTAATGAAAAATAATTAAAAAAATCTGAATAAAATTAATTTTAATTTTCATAGGTGTAATCTGATGGTCAAAGATGAGATTTGCGGATAATAAAGTAACTACTATATTATCACATTATGTACTAGTGAATGCGACATTTAAATACAAAGTTTTTTTTAGCAGTAATGATTACCGACTCAGCTTAGTCGTAACATACGTTAATACCAATATTCAGACTTAGTACATATTTAAAGGCAATATATAACCCGACTTTCTTATTACCACTTTGACTAACCAATCATCTCATTTCACATTTATCCACCAATCCAACATTGAAATATGAAGTTTATAAGGTAATGATTACCAACACAACTTAGTTGTAACATGCATTAATACAAATATTTAGACTTAATATGTATTCAAATTGGCAATATAACCTGAATTACGAATCCTCATTTTGGCTAACCAATCATTCATTCTGCATTGATCAACCATCTCAATATCCACTTATTTTGTGACATTACACTTCACTTCAATCAAATTAACTATCTTCAATATTACCAATTTCTTTTTACCCTCACATTGGCCTATCAATCTCATATTTAAGCTAACTAACCATCTCATTCCACATTTATCCATCAATCACAATCAATCTTTCATCTCGTGACATTACACTTTCACTTTCAAGTCAACTTAGACGTAATATACATTAATACCAATATTTAGACTTAGTGTGTATTCAAATTGGCAATATACAATCTGAATTACGTATTCTCACTTCAATTAACCATCTCATTTCACATTAATCCACCAATCTCAATATCCACTTATCTCGTGACATTACACTTTCACTTCGATCAAATTAACCATCTTCATGAAGGAATTGTGTCCTTTAATTTAATGTGCAATGACTAAACTTGGATAGGACAAATTAACCGATATAATTTAATCCGATTATTTTAGGAGTCGTAGTGCTTTACTAGAAGCCAACTACGATTAATGGGGTTAAACTTATAACTATTATAATCGGGTCCTATGAGGTCACACACTTAGAGTTGACCGACTAGATAAACTAGAAAGATGGTTAATTATTAATACATATTAGATATTATTAATAATAATAAATATTATTTATTTGTGAAATAAAATAATATATAATTAATGGTTAATTATGGAGTTAAGATTGTGAAATAAAATAATATATAATTAATGGTTAATTATGGAGTTAAGATTGTGAAATAAAATAATATATAATTAATACATATTAGATATTATTAATAATAAGAAATATTATTTATTTGTGAAATAAAATAATATATAATTAATGGTTAATTATGGAATTTTATTTAATACAAAAGGATTCACTTATTTGCAAGAAAACGGAAATGAATAGAGAGAGAATTGTTCCTCTTTTAAAACGGTTTTTGCTATATTACGGTGAGAACTCCAAGAGGAAGAAATCATCTTTTAATCTAGCAATTGGATTGCTTCCCCTTTGTCTTTTTCGTCCTAGCAGTCGAAAGTAAAGAGATCTAGTCGGGCTCGTGTGGACCAAGTAGAGGAGCAATACGTGGGGCTCTCGACTATTCATTACTACCATATCTGATCCGGTTCACGCATCAAAGTTATATTTCTATAAACTATATATCATGATTCTATCAATTATGCATGATCATATGATTAGATGTTTATATTAGATCTATAAATTATTCCGCTGCGAACATCTAATTAACCAATAGTGGTATTAGAGCGCAAGGTTGCATATATTGAAAGGATCAATAAATTAACTGTTAATTTTGATGCGGATCTATATCGATGATATAATTTTACATAGATTAAGATATAAAACTATCTTTAAGAAAATAAAAAGAAATATTTAATTTAATTGGATTATATAAATATTTGGATCAAATAAATATGATATATTTGTTTTCTAAAAGTTAGGAAATCCCACTTATTAAAGATTAATATTTTTCTAGTATGGCCCAGAAATACGATCTGAGCATCGTTATGTTTTCTTATAACACGATCTACGTATCGTTATGTATTTTGTAATTTATTTTGATAATTAGATTATTATAAATAATTATGTAATACAAATAAGAACCATGAAGTTCAAGGATGGAGATCCATGAAGGGTGCAAGCATGGAGACCAAAGAAGTTTAGTTCTTTATATATATTTTTTTTCCTTAGGGGCCATACTAGGATCACAATTTTCATTACATTGTTTTTATTTATAATAATTTTCACTAATAAATAAAAGACAATCAAAACTTAAGTTCCTAATGAAAATTGGGGCAATGACTTTCCGTGTCATGACCCATGAAGTTTATGGTTTTGGTTGGATAGGTTTCGCAAAAGCGAGGGTGTCTTTCCTCAACCTTAGGCTCCTGAGGATGAATCTATATGGGGATTCATAAACCTTGATACGGTTGTACCCAACAAGAGACCAAAAGGCAAAGTTTTGGATCTTGAGGCATGGGGATGAATCCTACATTAGATGTGGATCATCAACCAAGAATTATAAGAAGTTATAATTAGTAATTGTTACTTACCTTGAACACACAAGACCTAAGGCAGTGCAAAAGTACGTTAGGGATTGTCTGTAATGGGATCTTGGAATAATTTTATTCATAAGGGACTATAAAAACTTGAATAAAATGTGCATTCACTTATTTTAAATTGTTCAATTATAAGTATTTTGCAAACTTCAAAACATAAACTGATTTGTATGTCATTTATATTCTGTAGAATATGTCGAACGATAATTTGAAATTCTCTCTGCGCTCAATTGTTGAGAAAAACAAGCTCAATGAAACAAACTTCCTTGATTGGGAAAGGAATCTGAGAATTATTCTCAGGTCTGAGGGACGTGAGGACATCCTAACTACCCCTATCCCTACTGTGACCGGAACCTCATCAGATGAGGAGAAGGCAACATCAACTCGGGTGAAAACTGAAGCATTACCTGTTACTTGCCTCATGCTAGCTGCAATGGAGCCTGAATTGCAAAAGAGGTTTTTGCATTCTGATACTTATACTATCATAACTGAACTAAAAACGCTGTTTCAGGATCAGGCAAGGATAGAACGATATGAGACTCATAAGGTTATACTTTATAGCAAGCTTGTGAAGGGAAAACCAGTGAGTCCTCATGTAATTAGCCTGACTGGGCTTTTCAAGAGGATGGAAAATCTGGGGACCCCATATGACCAAGAGTTGGCCACTGATATTGTTCTTAGATCCTTACATGATGGTTTTGCACCATTTAGAATGTAATACCATATGAATGGTCTAAAGCATGATCTGAATGAGCTCCATAACATGCTTAAAAATGCTGAAGGCAATATTATTGATGACAAGAAGAAGGAAGTTCTAAATGTCAACAATGGAAAGGGGTTTAACAAGGTGGCTAAGAAAAAGAACAATAACCAAGGGAAAGGCAAAAAAGTTGCCAAACCCAAGGGTGGTGAGAAGCCAAAGATGGCTGCTAATCATGATTGTTTTTACTGCAAGGCCAAGGGACACTGGAAAAGAAATTATCCCAAGTACCTAGAAGACAAGAAGAACGGGACTGTGAGTTCCACTTTAGGTATTTATGTTATTGAGATTATGACAACCGATGTTCTCACATTAAATAATGGTCCTACTTGGGTATTAGATATTGCATGTGGTGCTCACATTATTTCATATGTGCAGGGACTTAGAAATAAAAGACAAGTGAAGAAAGGAGAGATAGACCTGCGCGTTGGAAATGGAGCAAGTGTTGCTGCACTTACCGTAGTAGATTTAAGTCTATCTTTACCTTCTGGTTTAATATTAGAACTGAATAATTGTTATTATGTTTCTTGCATTACTAAGAACCTTGTTTCGGTTGCTGTATTACATTCTGAAGGTTTTGAATTTAGCAATAAAAATGGAAATAATTCTGTTTTTAAGAATGATATTTTCTATGCGACTGCTCCAATGAGTAATGGACTATTTGTATTGGATCTCAAATCAGAATTGTATAACATAAATAATAAAAGACAAAAATTAAATAGTTTGAGTGAGGCCTACCTATGGCATTGTCGATTGGGTCACATTAGTGCGAATCGCATGAAGAAGATCCACAAAGATGGGCTTCTAAAAGACATGGATTTTGAATCCATTGATACATGTGAATCATGTCTGATGGGCAAGATGACAAGGTCACCTTTCAAAGGAACGTTTGAAAGGGCTACTGAACTACTGGGCGTAATACATACTGATGTATGTGGTCCAATGAGCACTGAAGCTAGAGGTGGCTATAGATACTTCATCACATTTACTGATGACATGAGTAAATATGGGTATATTTACCTTATGTCACATAAATCAGAGTCCTTTGAAAAGTTCAAGGAATTTCAAAACGAAGTAGAGACTCAAAGTGGCAAGAAAATAAAAGCACTTCGATCTGATCGTGGTGGTGAGTACTTGAGCCACGAATTTGATCATCATTTGAAAAACTGTGGGATAGTCACACAGTTGTCTACCCAGGAACACCTCAGCTAAATGGTGTGTCTGAAAGGTGAAACAAGACTTTGATAGACATGGTACGATCAATGATGAGTTTTGTTAATCTTCCGGTATCCTTTTGGGGATATGCCTTCACTACCGCTGTACTTACACTAAATAGGACTCCGTCAAGAGCTGTAAACAAAACTCCATATGAGATATGGACTGGAAAGGTTCCAAAGTTGTCTTTTCTGAAAATATGGGGATGTGAAGCTTATGTAAAGCGTTTACAAACAGAGAAGCTTGCCCCAAAATCAGATAAATGCTTTTTTATAGGGTATCCAAAAGAAAGTTTTGGATATTACTTCTACAATCTAACTCAGCAAAAGGTGTTTGTTGCAAGGGATAATGTCTTTTTGGAAAGAGAGTTCCTTTCCAACAAGTCAAGTGGGAGAAATATTCATCTTGAAACAGTTAAAGATGATGAAGAGCAACAAACTCAACAACAAAATGGCATGGATGATGTCGATACAGAGATGATTACTTTTGAAGGCTTAGGGCCTCAGAACATCCAAGAACCAGAACAAGAGGATCTACAAACAGTTGTAGATCATGTTCCGGATTTAGTTGTTGAACAAGTTGAACCCACTCGTAGATCGGAAAGGCCAAGGGTACAACCAAGACGTTATGATGATTTCATCTTAAATGTAAGCCTTGATGTTCTTATGCTAGAACATAGTGAGCCTTTGACATATAAGCAAGCAGTGACGGGTCCAGACTCTAATAAATGGCTTGACGCCATGAGGTCTGAAATGGATTCGATGTTTGAAAATCAAGTATGGGACTTGATAGATTTTCCAGATGGGGTAAAACCCATAGGAAGCAAATGGATTTTCAAACTCAAAAATGACAAGGATGAAAATGCATCTGTTTACAAGGCAATACTAGTTGCCAAAGGTTTTAGACAAATTCATGGTATAGACTATGACGAGACATTTTCACCTGTTGTCATGATTAGATCCATTAGGATAATCCTAGTTATTGCTGCATATTATGACTATGAGATATGACAAATGGATGTCAAAACCGCTTTTCTAAATGGTTTTTTGGAAGAGGATGTGTACATGATACAACCTGAAGGTTTTGAAGATCCAAATCATACTAGGAAGGTATGCAAGCTTAAGAAGTCCATTTATGGACTTAAGCAAGCATCCAGGAGTTGGAACTTTCGATTTGATGAAAAGATCAAAGAGTTTGAATTCATTAGATGCGAAGAGGATCCTTGTGTTTACAAGAAGTTTAGTGGGAGTAAGGCAGCCTTCTTAGTCTTGTATGTGGATGACATACTACTTATTGGGAATGACATTCCGATGCTAGAGTCCGTAAAAGAATGGCTGAAGAAATGTTTCTCAATGAAAGACTTAGGAAAGGCCGAGTACATACTTGGAATTAAGATCTATAGAGATAGATCTAAGAGGCTTCTTGGATTAAGTCAAGGAACTTATATTGATAAGATTCTTAATAGATTCAAGATGCAAGATTCCAAGAAGAGATTTTTACCCATTCAACAAGGTGTATATCTCAGCAAGACGCAGTGTCCTAAAACACTTGCTGAGCTTGAGAAGATGAACAAGATCCCATATGCTTCTGCTATAGGATCTATCATGTATGCCATGGTATGTACACGTCCAGATGTTGCATATGCTTTGAGCATGTGTAGCAGATACCAATCAAGTCCTGGAGAAGCACACTGGAGTGCAGCTAAGAATATCCTGAAGTACTTAAGAAGAACAAAGGATGATTTCTTAGTATATGGGGGAGATGAAAAATTGATCGTACAAGGCTATACTGATGCAAACTTTCAGACTGACCGAGATGGCTTTGAGTCTCAATCGGGTTATGTCTTTATCCTTAACGGAGGAGCTGTGAGCTGGAAGAGCTCCAAGCAAGGTACTATAGCTGATTCTACAACAGAGGCTGAGTACATTGCTGCTAGTGAAATAGCAAAGGAGGCCGTTTGGATGAGGAAGTTCCTAGATGAACTCAGTGTTGTTCCTAACATTTTAATGCCTATCGACATCTATTGTGACAACAATGGTGCCATAGCTAAGGCAAAGGAACCGAGTTCGAGCTCCAAATCCAGACACGTTATGAGAAAGTATCACCTTATTCGACACATCATCACTATGGGTGATATTAGGATGTGTAAGGTGCATAATGATGACAACATTACAGATCCATTAACCAAACCTATGCCTAGTCCCAAGCATGAGAGTCACACTAGGGCTAAGGGTCTCAAGCACATTGGAGAATGGCTTTGAGTTTGCTTTTGTATTACATTATGTATTTATGAGTGTTAGACACCTGTTTTATGTTTGACTTGATGATTTTATGATATATGATATTTCATCCTTATTTATATTGTTTTTATCGATATTGAATAATATGTCCAAATAATTCATTATTAACAAATGGGATCACCTTAAGTGTTCTGGTGAATGAAACCGCATTAAGTGAAATGAAGTTTTGAATTATTAAAAGTCTATAGTTTGAAATCATCAAATGGACATAGATGATTTTATAAGTTACTATATTGTAAGCTGACTGATAGCGTCAGGTTTCATGGGCTATAAGGACATGGAGATGTATAGTCAATTACATATATGTGTATGGATGATACATGTAAGACTGACCCACCTTAAGGCTCTCCAAAAGAGATTGTAGAGTTTTAAGTTAAACCATGTTTAGTAGATTCCTCAGACATGAGTATGTTGTGGCCTCACTTGATGATTGGTATTTCTTTGACACTGTTAAACGCTTTCCGTAAAAAGGAGTTATAAAGGCAGTAGTTGGGATTGCTAAAAATTGAGTGGGAGCCATAGTCATACAAGAATGGATAAGTCCTCCTACTTCATGTATACTGTGATACATTGAACAGGAATGGTGTCTCGACCACTTGAAGAGCGAGAACTGAAAATGCATGGCCATGCTCGGATGAATTAATATGAATCATCCGTTTAATTGACAGTTCAAACTCAGAGTTCAAGAAACATATTTGATAGAAAGGTATGAATGTTACCATATCATCAAATAAGACATTAAGAGACAAAGGTATCTTATATTGCACACTTGTTTAAGGACAAGTGGGAGATTGAAGGAATTGTGTCCTTTAATTTAATGTGCAA
Organism: Impatiens glandulifera; assembly: GCF_907164915.1. NCBI lineage: Eukaryota > Viridiplantae > Streptophyta > Magnoliopsida > Ericales > Balsaminaceae > Impatiens > Impatiens glandulifera. The sequence goes on along the minus strand of NC_061862.1, from coordinate 67,135,735 downwards.
TGACTAAACTTGGATAGGACAAATTAACAGATATAATTTAATCCGATTATTTTAGGAGTCGTAGTGCTTTGCTAAAAGCCAACTACGATTAATGGGGTTAAACCTATAACTATTATAATCGGGTCCTATGAGGTCACACACTTAGAGTTGACCGACTAGATAAACGAGAAAGATGGTTAATTATTAATACATATTAGATATTATTAATAATAAGAAATATTATTTATTTGTGAAATAAAATAATATATAATTAATGGTTAATTATGAAGTTAAGATTGTGAAATAAAATAATATATAATTAATGGTTAATTATGGAGTTAAGATTGTGAAATAAAATAATATATAATTAATGGTTAATTATGGAGTTAAGATTGTGAAATAAAATAATATATAATTAATACATATTAGATATTATTAATAATAAGAAATTTTATTTATTTGTGAAATAAAATAATATATAATTAATGGTTAATTATGGAATTTTATTTAATACAAAAGGATTCACTTATTTGCAAGAAAACGGAAGTGAATAGAGAGAGAATTGTTCATCTTTTAAAACGGCTTTTGCTATATTACGGTGAGAACTTCAAGAGGAAGAAATCATCTTTTAATCTAGCAATTGGATTGCTTCCCCTTTGTCTTTTTCGTCATAGAAGTCAAAAGTAAAAAGATCTAGTCGGGCTCGTGTGGACCAAGTAGAGGAGCAACACGTGGGGCTCTCGACTATTCATTACTACCAGATCTGATCCGGTTCACGCATCAAAGGTATATTTCTATAAACTATATATCATGATTCTATCAATTATGCATGATCATATGATTAAATGTTTAGATTAGATCTATAAATTATTCCGCTGCGAACATCTAATTAACCAACACTCCAATATTACCAATTTCTTTTTACCCTCACATTGGCCTATCAATCTTATACTTCAACTAATCAATCATCTCATTTTACATTTATCTATCAATCACAACCGACCTTTCATATCGTGACATTACATTTTTACTTTCATCAAATTAACCATCTTCAACATTATCATTCTCTGTTTACCCTCACTTTGATCCACCAATCTCTAACTAACTTCTCATCTCGTTACATAATTTGTATTAAATGAAAGAGTAACACAACTCTGTCACTTAATTAAATATTCATTTGAATTAAGTTTATTTAATAATTGAAATTTAACTATACTTAATTATTGAGATTATGTTAAATTAAAATAAAAAAAGCTAAAATTTTAAAACTTTAATCCAATATTCAATTGATATTATGATATATTCAGAGAGATTTTTAAGCAATTCTTTTGACGAATTCTGTTCTCTATTTTGTGCTAGGATGACCACATAGAAGTAGGGATGGCAACGGGTACCCTACTCGTCGGGTAGTGAAGTACTCATCCCCGAACCTGATTTTCAAATTACTACCCGATCCCGACCCCGACCCCGACGGGTATCTCCATTTATATCCTCATCCCCGATTCGTCAGATACCCGATCCCCGACGGGTACCCCATTACCCGATATTAAATATTAAAAAATTATATTTTAATTAACTAAAACAATATAAATTAAATACAATATATTACTATAAAATATAATTAACCTAAAACTATTAATAAATATTATATCATTAAATAATAAATAAAAAAAATCATTCACACTATATAATATAAATTCATCCATACTACATCATATAAATTCATCCATACTACAAAAATACAAATAAACTTAAAAGTGATAGAACATAATTTTTAATTAAACACAAAAACTTCAAAAATCATCAAATTAATTTTCTCATAAAAAGCTTCTTTCTTGAATAAACTTCTTCAACACAGGTAAATTACAACCTACAAAATCAATAAATAAAAAATCAACATTAACAAATAAAAAAAAACAGAATTAAGATTAAAGTATTTAACTAATAACATACCTCAAATCTTCGACAAAAATAATAAATAACTAATATATTGAACTATTATTCCCTAAATATAATTAAACATAATATTTAAAAAATTCTTTTATTTTTGAACTAATATATTGAACTAAATATGAGGAACTTTTAATATTCCTTAAAAAACTCTTGACCCTTTATTTTTACCTTATAAAAATAAATAAATTTATTGTATTATTTTATTAAATTATATATTATTTTATAAAAATTTATAAATATTAATATTCTATTATAATTTACAAAATCCTAGATTGTGAGTTGTGAAAATTCATCTAACACTGGATAAATTTATATAATGTTTAATAACTGAGACATATTATATATATATATAATGAAAGTATGTCATATATATCAATTATATATATATATATATATATATATATATATATATATATATATATATATATATATATATATATATATATATATATATATATATATATAATAAGAAAATGTCTAGTAATCAAGAAATTCTATATATTAAACAAAAAGTTTAGAAATAATGAAAGTATTACTTACCTAAGTGTAGAACTTACAAAAAAAAAAAATCAACTTTATTATTGTTAAAACAGAAGGAGAAACTACAAAATAGAGATTAAAGATTAAGTTAATAAATAAATATAAGATTGTAAAAATTGTAGAACAACATGCATAACTTTATTAAATGAAAACATTACTTACTTACATAATCATGTAACTTATGTGGTAGAGATTGAAAAATATAACATTTGTTGTGTTGTTGGAGACTTTGAACAAAAACTAGAAGAATGTTGAAGAAGATAGAAGTTGAAGACTTGATGTCTTGAAGTAAGGTTGAATGGAGATATTATGAGAGAGAAACAGTTATTACAAATAAATAAAATAATGTTAAGCGTGATTTGCCTAGGAAATGATGTTAAGCGTGATGTTGAGAGTAATGATAAAATAATTAATATATTTATTTAATGATATTCAGTAGCTACAACTTGTGATGTGGAATTTGATAAGTCACTTAAATTTTATTAATATATATATATATATATTAATATTAATATATTCGGGTATCGGGTTTGGGTTTCCAACACTCCCCATCCCCGACCCCGAACCCGATCGGGTACCATTTTTCACTCCTCATCCCCGACCCCGAACCCGATTTAAAATACCCGAACTCGAGCATCGGGTACCCACGGGTATCGGGCATACGGGTACCCATTGGTAGAAGCCTAAAAGGTCACTTAAATGTTATAATTATTGGAAAATTAAATTAATATTTATAAAATGTAAAAATTATACAAAAACATTTTAAATTCGTTACGTTACAGACAGTCTTGTGACCTATTTTTCATAGTATTGTGTTTAAGGAGCTTCTCAAAAAGTCTATTGATCTTGTCACTTGATGGTCACATACAACTACCAAGTTAGATTATATATAAATATTTATTTATATAGATCTCTTAATTTTTTTAAATCTTTAAATCTAACTCTTAATTTTTTCCACCTTAATGGACATAAATTCGTTTGAGAAGACCTATTTCACTCGACTAAATGAACATTCGTGGTCAAAATCTATACTTGTCATAAATTTTGTTGTTGACGAAATCTAAATAGCTTTAAATTAAGGCTTGTTTAATCTTTAGTTATTGGGATAAAATTAAATTTTTATCTCAAATTCAATCATTATATCAACTAGCATTTAGCCCGTGCATTTGCACGAGTAATAATATAAAAAACCGTGAAAAAAATTACGGATAACATTTTTAATTTTATTTTTAACCGTTTTAAATTTATGGGTGGGTCAACACATAATCCGACCCAAGTATCCATTTACTCAACATTATTATATATTAGTTAGTTAAAAAGTTGAACTTATATTAATATTAAAACGTCCCTCATTTATCAAATTTGGTGTTTGAATTTAATATATAAAGTCTTTGTAGCCTAGTTGGTTAAAGAGTTGTACTTGTTTTGTTAGGTTGCAAGTTCGAAACATACCTCTAGCATTTTTAATTTTATTTTTAACCGTTTTAAATTTAAAAACGGGTAAACCCACAATCCGACCCAAGTATCAAAATTAACCACAGCTCTCGACCCGGCAATCCGGACACTTTAAAAATTAAGCATCATTATATATATATAGATTAGTTAGTTAAAAAGTTGAACTTGTATTAATGTTAAAACGTCCCGCATTTATCAAATTTGGTGTTTGAATTTAATATATAAAGTCTTTGTAGCCTAGTTGGTTAAAGAGTTGTACTTGTTTTGTTAGGTTGCAAGTTCGAAACATACCTCTAGCATTTTTAATTTTATTTTTAACCGTTTTAAATTTAAAAACGGGTAAACCCACAATCCGACCCAAGTATCCAAATTAACCACAGCTCTCGACCCGGCAATCCGGACATTTTAAAAATTAAGCATCATTATATATATATAGATTATCTAATTAATAATTTTATCAATTTAAATACTAAAATTATTTTTTTTAATTTTTTTTAATTTTTTTAATATAAATTAATTATTAAATAAAATATAAAAAAGAAGAAGAATTTGGTAAACAAATTTAAAAACCAATATTTTCCTAATTTTAATCCAAGTAAGAGTTTTATTTTTACTAAAACTCAAACAAAAAGCCCAATGAGGTCTTATTGGACACCGAGAATACCAAGACGTTGCAATCATACAAACTACAACAAAATTCAAAATTTTACAATTAGATAACCATATTTAAAAAACGCAAGAATAACCTATTATGAAATGTGCATAGTTGGAACACAAACATTATAAAAGATGAAAAACAATAAAAAACTATACTATTTCAATTGTCACATTTCTTTTAACTCTGTGACGATTTTTATATCCTTAAAGTTTTATACAATGCCAGGCCACATTAATCAAGTTATGTAAAAAATGGGTTATTCAAAATTTCAAGGTACATAAATTTGAAAAAGTAAAGTTATGGGTCAATATTAAAATTTAAAATAGTTGAAGGGCTTTACTTTTTCTCAAAATAAAACATTGAGGTGTATGATGTCATCTGCTTCAGCTTTTAACTACCACATGGCGCACGTTAGTGTTGGTTAAAAGAAGCATTTTCTTGCCAAAGGTGGTCTGGTTTTGCGCTAGGGCTTCGAAAGCGGTTTCTTCAATAACCGAAAATTCCCATAATTCTGTTTCCCGTCTACATAGTAGCTGTTTCGCACTTATACCAATCATCAGCCGCCGGCCCTGATTCACTTTCCGGCGGCAGTTTCCGGTGGCCTGAAGAAATGGTGAGGAATAATGCGAATAATCAGCGAGAAGAGGAAGAAGAAGACGAGGAAGTTCTCGCTCCGAGGACTATCAGTGGCTCTTCACAGAGAGGTATTTAGAGCTTGTACGCGTTTTATTCTCTTCTCCATATCCCTTTCAATTAGAGAATTTTGTGTTAGCAGTTCAAGTGGATGGGAGGAGTAATGATCAGAAGAGCAATGCTTCTCGGTCCAAGCATTCTGAGACGGAGCAGCGTAGGAGGAGTAAGATTAACGAGAGGCAAGCACATTCCGTTTATCTTTTTCTGCTCTTATACTTCTTTGTATGATTAACGTGTTTTGAATTTTGATCCATCATTTTTGTAACAGGTTTCAGGTTTTGAGAGATATTATACCTCAAAGTGATCAGAAGAGAGATAAAGCTTCTTTCTTGTTAGAGGTGCAGTAGTTAATGAACACTTTATGGCTTGTGTTGTTTCAATCTCGATCAAGTTTTGTTATGCATAATATGTTCTATGCAGGTTATTCAGTATATTCAGTTTTTACAAGAGAAGACACAAATGTATGAAGGATCCTACCAAGGTTGGTCTCATGAGCCATCAAAGTTGATTCCATGGGTAAGACACTGATGCAGCTATTTTTGGTCCTTGTGATTGAATTAGTCTTGAATTTTTCTTCTGTTATCGAAATCAAAATAAATGGAGAACTTGTCCTGCAACAGAAGTGCCAAGCGAGGAAATTACTAATTTGGTTTACAATGTTATATGAGATAGATTATAGAATTTAAAGTTAGAAGGGAGGAATTGGGTAAACCATAGTCCATAGATGAGAATATAAAAAAATAGGGGATGTCAGAGGCTCACAAGAACAACCCAAGGCCTAGATGAGAAGAGAAACTGAACTATTTAAGTTCATTCAATTCTTATTCAACCTACTCTATCTCACAACCAAGGCTGTGTTTGTAGCAGCCATTAACACTAACTTCCAAATTACTTGAACTGTTAAGGGTTTATTTATCTGTCACATATCTGCTTTATAACTGTTGGAAATTTGTATTTAACTAGGTGACATTTTATATATTTACATGTTGCTTGATGGACTATTGCTACCTAAAATAATACCTACTGTTGGATGACAACAATGTATGTCTCGTGATCTAAGAAGCATACAGATTTTCAACTGACATAGCCCATCAAAGGTCCTATTGTTACCTTTCAACTGACACAGCCGATCAAAGGTGACAGTTTCTACTTCCTACTTGGTTTTCCTCCTATGTCACCCCTCTAGTTTTGGCTCTCACTATATTTCTTTTCGTTTATTGAAAAAGGTCAACTTTTTCATTGTAATAAAAATATGATCCCAAGGAGCCACCGTTTACATTTAACAGAATTTAAAAGAAAACAGCATAAAACAGAAGACAGGTAACATCCATGTTTAAATTCCAATGAGATCAAAGTATTCCCATCATGCACATGTCCCTTTTTTTATGGAGGCGAACATGTGAAGGAGGAAACCTTTAATTCTAGTCTCAACCGCTTTCCTTGAAAAGATCTTTTATTTTGTTCCTTCCAAGTCCACCACATAATGAGTAGTACCAGTTCCAAAAGTCTTTAGTGAGCACCACCTGTTCCATTGATTCCAAAGCTCGGAAGCATGTTGGTCATAGTACACTGAAAGTTGAGCAAATTCTGAAGAAGCACCAAATGTCACTGACCATCCTGCAGTGGAAGAGGATATGATCAAAAGTTTTCTCTTTGTAGCAGCAAAGATCGTACATATTTTCCAAATGAATCCCTTCCCTCTGCAATCTATCGAGGGTAAGGATTCGACTGTGAATCGTCTTTTGCTTTCCATACTTCTTTCCAGGGGTAAGTTGTTGCTTCTTTTTTGGAGCAATGGCTCAAAAAATGATGTTGGTTTGAGCTACCTAGCAGAGAGCAATGCGAAAAGTAGATGAGTGATTCTTTGATTTCGTCTAACTGTTCCAGCATTAAGACCTGAGATTAGGCCCAGGCAAATAAGGCCTTCTTAACAATGGTATAAAGGGATAATAGATCTCCTTGCCTTAGGCCTCAGGAACTGTTAAAAAAGCCGGTAACTTTGTTTTGTATAAGAATTGAGAATCGTGCTTCAGAGATGCAAGTCTTTATCCAATTTCTCCACTTCAAGTCAAACCCTATTCTTTGAAGCATACAGAGCAATGAATCCCAGTTTACATGATCAAAAGCCCTTTTGAATATCGAGTTTACAGAAGCACCCATTATATTTTCTCCGAATAATTGAATCGATACACTCTTTTGCGATAAGTGAGGCATCAGTGATTTATCTTCCCTGAACAAATTCCGACTAATTTTAAGAGATGAGTTGCGGTAGTAGCTCCTTTAATCTGTTAGCAAGTACTCTGGCTAGGACTTTGTTATTTTGAAAAGGTTCAACTTTTCATTAAAAAGGAAACGCAAGATGCTTTTAAAGAATTACAGATGGAAGGGAGAACAAAAGGAGAAAAAGAAGACAAATGCCAATAAGATCAAAAAATTTTCAAACCTGAACAAAATCCCCTTTTACGAATAGAAGCAAACACATGAAGCATAAAGCCTTTGATTCTTTTAACTTCAAAACTTTTTTCTTGGAATGTTCTTCTATTCATTTCTTTCCAAATTGCCCACCAAATGATGAGGGGTATAGGCTTCCAATCGTCACTGATGTTATTGTTTGTTCCCCGCCTTATCCATTTTTCCCAGAAGTCAGCGACGGTAAGCGGGCACGTCCCAATGAAAGTAGTATAAACTAGTCACTAAGCTATTAGCTCAAATGTGTTTTAACTCCTTGACCCTTTGAATCTTCTTAACAAGAACGGTGAAACTTGAATTCCAGCTGTCCTTTGTGGTCCACTGTGGTATATTCCAGTAACTCATGGGTCTCTTCTCACAAAATTAACCTTAGCTATGTTCCATGATGAAAACATTACATCTAGCTTCAGGGGAGTGTAGATATAGTCAATGTAGTCTTTTATTATATTTTGAATTGTTTGCATTCCTCGTGCAGATTTATAATTGGTTTTAGTTAATTGTAATTTGAATATATTCTATTAATTTAACCCACCAAACTCTTATCTTCTCTTCGTTCTTATTCTATTGTTCTAAGAGATCTGGGCAAAGATCTGATGTTCGATTCCCACTAAGAATGACTTGTTGGAAAGGGAGTCGAACTAGCTTCAATTAAGGAATATATATATATATATATATTTAGAACTGAGAGATCGGGTCTTCCTCCATTAATTCTGAATTGCTCCTAACTTGCTAAGAGTTCTTATCTTCTCTTCGTTCTCATTCTATTATTCAATTGTTGTTGTAACAAGGTATTTCTGCACTTGAAATCTAGGTTCCTGTTATTATAAATTCACAGCACATAATACAAGAATTTTCAACTAATTCATTTTCTTAACTTCAAATCTATTTATACTACTTTGTTTGTAACTGCCACTATCTGCTACTAACCGCTATTCAACCCTAGGACATTAGCCCTAACCTTTTCCCCTCGTCCACTTCCTTCTTTGTGGATATCCACTTCCCGACAAGTTTTTTCTATAGAGAAGGTTCAAATTAATGTTGTACATGTGATTTCCTATAATAGTCCTTGCTATGGTCAGCAAACCTTACCTGCTTTAATTTAGGGTGTGTTTGATAAAACTGAAACTAAGTGTTAGAATGAATTTTAAGTTCAGAGTTAGAGTTGTTAAAGGTGTTTTGAAAATAAGTTGATAAAACGTGGAACTAATATTAGAAAAGCACTTAAAGAAGACTATTTTATCTTACGGTGACAGTTTGATTAATTTTCAAGGGTTAAAGTTGTCTTTTGTATGTTCCTACTATATTACCTAGTTAATTCGTTCATATGTTACAGAATTAATTCAGATTTTTTTAACTTAATTTGAATACTACAGAGAACGCATAGTGGACCTGTTGAAAGCTTTATAGATCAATCTCAATATGTTGTGAGAAATGGTGGCTCTGGTCAGGAGGATAATGTTGTTACACCACCTCCTGCTATCTTCTCCAATGTTCATCAGGATTCTATGGAGTCTGATTTTTGTGAGAATGCTGAATACCAAGAAACTGCTGATCATCATCAACTTCAGTCAATGCAACAACAGCAGTCAAATAATTTATATGATGACATACATATTCAAGAAACTGAGAAACTGGCTCCTTCTTCCTCGGGATTTGAATTTCCTCAGTTTACAGCTTTTGCAACTGATAATTATGCTGCAAATAAACTGGTTGAAAGTGAAGAAAGTAACCTTTCGAAAGCATGCTCTCAACGGTGAGCACCTGTATTCATTTCCGGTAATTTTTTTTTGGGGAACGTACATTGTGTCATTTTTAATACAAAGGTCTCAGGTTTGACATGCTAGCTTCCTCCAGAGAATATACTCTAATTTAAAAAAAAAAATAGAAAAATGTTGAAAGGAAAGTGAAAATACAAGTCATTTTCACACGTTTCAAGAACAACAAACAAAATGAAACATTTTGAACAAATGAAATTTCGGGTAAAACTTATGGATCTTAATAAGTGGATGTATCTCAGACAAGACTGTTTTTTTAAATCTGTTTTAGGTTGTTGAACATGATCAGTCAACGGCTGAGATCTTCTGGGGTGGAATTGTCACCGGCTAGTATGTCTGTTCAACTTGACCTTGGAAACCAGTCAAAAACTGCAAAGGTATGTAAATGTTTTTTTTAGGGGTTTTATCAATAACTGACTTCTTCTAACTGCATTTCAATTGTTATGAATTCAGGATCATCATGAGAATCTGTCTGTGGGCAACCAATCAAGGGTGATTACTGGAATGAGGAGCGGTTGTGAGGATCAGGGTCGGAAAAGGCTGAAGTCGATAATCTCTTAGACATGGCCTTGGCCTTGGCCGGTCTTACTAATATCTCTCGTCCAATTTTGTTGGGTTTTCTTCCGGAGTTTCTTAGCATGCAAAGTGTGGGGAAGTTGCTATGTGTATATCGGTTATGGCTTTGCTTCTACAGTTCAGGTGCATGTTTTTGTTTGTTTGTTTGTTTTAAATTGGTGTTAAAAGAGTTGCTGCCTTTTAGAGACTTAGTTTATGATTGCTTGAAGCTTCCAGTTTAACATTATTGAGAAGAAGTTGTTGCTGCTGCTGCTGCTTATTAATTAAGAAAATTACCTTTTAAACTAATTTCTAATCTTGTTGTCTTTTGTACTATGTTGTATTATCACTGTCTAAGTATTTAAAGAATGGTGGGTAATATCATGAATATATATTAAGCTTATTTAAAAAAATTGTTTAGACAATGCTCTTAGATTATTAATTTTATATAGTAAAAAATACAATATAATTTAAAAAATATGCAAGAGAAAATAATTATTTTAATTTTTTAATCAGTTTAAATAAAATGGGAGAAAAATCAGTTTTTTCTAGATCAGATAGTTTGAAAACAAAGGTTTGTTAAATGTGGGATTATTTTCTTTTATATGGTGAGTGTTTTACATAAAGTTTATCTAAAATTCTTTATACTCTTAAATTATGAATTTTTTATAATAAAAATTACAATATAATTAAAAAAAACTTATTTAAGGAAAAAGAATAATTTTACTTTTTTAACCAGTTTAAATAAGATTGTTATAAAAACAGTTTTTTCTACTATCTCAAAGAGAAAACCACAGTTGTTTGCCTTGATTTTTAGTAGTTTTGCACTTTAATTAGATAGTTTGAAAATAAGGGCTTGATTTATGTGGGTTTATTTGGAATAATCTTATTTGAGTATAAATGATAAAAATATTCTTACTTACATTCAATATAAAATCGAAATTTAGGTACATTTATAAATTGAGATCGAGGTAATAGGTAAGTAACGGTGAGATGAATTGAACAAATTTTACACAAATTTATCTTCAAAGTTACATTTTAAACAAATTTATCTTTTCTATATTGTACTTCTTTGTATATCATGATATGAGTATTAAAAAATAAATAACAAGTACTATCATGACACATTAAGTTTATCTAAAAGATTGTTCATATAAAACACCTATATTATGAAAATTACATTATAATATAAAAAAAAAATATTAGAATAAATATATATTTTAATTAATTTAAATAAGTTTGTGACAAAAACCAGTTTATTCTTGATCACAAACAGAAAGTAAACACAATTGTGAGACTTGATTTTCTTCTTCTTCTTTTTGAGTTCTACAATCTAATAAGATTAGTATGATTTGGGACTTTTTAGATTAGTTTTTTGTTCTATATTTATTTAATATAAACTCGAAATTTTTGATACATTTATAGATCTATATATGTTATAATATGTAATCATGGTTAGATGAATACAACAAAATAAAATGCTTATCTATTATTCTTCCTCTTTTACACACAAAAATAGAATTATATGATAATTTTGAATTTATATATATCTGTACATTATTTTTATTTATTATTTAAAACAATTAATTATATTTTTTTAGTAACACATAATAAACAAAATATTAAAAAATATATATATTCATCTAGATTTTAGACCATTAATTAGCTATTACCCAAAATATAGAGATATATAGTTTTTTGATTTTATAATTGTTAAAAAAGATTTAACAGAAGAATGTGATATAAATTGTTTTTTATTTTAATTTATTTATTAAAAAAATTATCATATTATTAGTGAATTTTAGATTTTAGAGTTTGTTTTATCTGTTTTGACGGAATAAAGGGAAAAATGAAACTGAGAGGAGAATATGAGATAGCACATGAACCCAATCATTCTTCAGAAATTTTGAATATATTCGCAAAGAAAGTTTTCATGCACAAATTATTTTTTTCATAATCCACTCTCTCTTTATATACATACTATATACAAGGGCGGAGTCACGTTCAACCTTATCAGGACGGTAGCCCGGGTAGTACCATCGTTATTGATAATTTCCCGTCACTAAAGTATAATAGCTACATTAAACTTGTTTTATTTTGATTGTTTGCTTTATAATAGCTCGAATAGAATTTTTGAAAATAATTTAGCTCGGGTAACTTTCAAATCCTAGCTCTTTCTCTGTTCATATATACTTTTTTTAATTATTAATTTTTAACTTTTTCATTCAAATAATTCACTTTTTTTAATTTCAAACTAATACTATCAAATTATAAAAAATAAAAAATATATATATATATATATATATATATATATATATATATATATATATATATATAATTTGAATTTTGAATGATATATTAGTTTAGATGGATTTTATATAATATGTTATGTTCCCAACTTAATTAATAAATTATATTTGGTTTTATTTTATATATTTTAAAATAAAATCTAATTAAGGATTTAGTACTAGGATTTGTGAAACAAATTGGAAATATAATTCTGATTAATTTTAAATGGTGGTCTCATTAATATTTCCTTTCCTATCTATTATATATATATATATATATATATATATATATATATATATATATATATATATTTATTTATTTATTTATTTATTTATTTTTGGAAGTGAAGTGATCAAGTAGCTAATTTAGCTATTTTTAATTCACTTCAAATATGTCACATCATTCTTTTACAAATTCCTGTTATATATTTTTCGTTCTCTATTAAAAATGCCTATGATCCTCTAGACCCTAACAGAAACATTACATTACTATCAAATGGGATGTTACATCGTGGATTAAGGTGGGCAATGGGTTAAATAAATACGATCCGACACGATCCAACACGAGATTTGTACGTAACAACACGATACGATATTATCTCACTCGGGTCTTGGGTTGACATGATACAAATACGAAACGACATGATCACGACACAATTATGAATTTATACGATCATAAAACGGTTACGAGTCGACACAGACACAACACGAATATACACACAAAACAATATAAACACAATTAGTCACATGACCTAAGCAACTTACATTTACATTAACATTCTCTAAACATATTATATTTTTATTCAATTAATAAATTATTTAATTTCATAAATATAATATTTATAATTAAAATTAAACATACTAAAATATAATATTAAAATAAAATATTAACTTAAACAATATAAATTAAAATAAAATAAATAAATTATATAAATAAAAATTTAAGTCTATTAATAATTCTTTTGATATTATTTTATTAATTACTTTTTAATTTTTTAATTATTTATAATTTTAATTATTATTAATACCTTAAAAAATAAATATATGATAATAATTCTAACTTTAATAATATATATTTATAATTTATACCCACATTTTTCACTTTCTTTCCCATTTTTTTACTCAAATTACCTATCTATACACTAACATTATCAAATTATCACGTCTCTCTAAATATATTTACATTTTCATTTAATTTATAAATTATTTAATTTTATAAATGTAATATATATAATTAAAATTAAATATACTAAATATTAAAATAAAATATAAATATTAAATAAATAAATTATATTAATAAAAATTTGAGTCTTCATAATAATTCTCACACTACTTTTATTGATTTACATATTTATTTTTAAAATTTTAATTATTTTATTATTATTAATAATACATTAAATAAAAAAATATGATAATAATTTAACTAACTTAATATATTAATTTTTTAAAATAAATTAATAACTTTAAAATAATAAATTTAACTAATTTTATTAGTATGTTTTAAAATACATTTTAAATATTTTACATTCAAATTATTATTTATAAAACCATATGTTAAATTTATATCTACACATTTTACATATTAAATAATTTTTTAAATAAATTAAATAAAATTTAACTTATTAAACTAATTTAAATTTTCTAAAATTTCTAAATTAATAATTATATTTTATAATTTTTACTAACAATATAATTTAATATATATAAATAAATGATTAACATAAGTGTGTCAAGACACAGTTGTATTGACACGATTACAAAACTAGTCGGAATAATGTGAAACACATATTTAAACACGGGTTAGAACAATACAAATAAACTCATAACAAGAATAGCACGACACGAAAGAGTCCATGGATCATAATATTTTGAGTGGGTCAAGACACGATACGACACACATAAGATTGAGACACGACACAACACGACACGATTGAGAGTTTAACACGATTTATTCGAGTCGAATACGAACGTTTATGCAAGATTATGAACGTTTATTCGAGTCAATTTTTTTTTGTATTTTAGGGTTTCATTTTTTTTATTAAATAGCTACAACTTTTTTTTTTAAATAATTATTTAATTTATTTAAGTTCATAATTTAATTATTTTGAGTTAATAGATAAATATCTTTCTCAAAATAGTTATTTATTTTATTTTTAATCTTTTTAAAAATAATTTAGTATTATGAATACAACATTTTCCCTAAATAATTATTATTTTATTTATTTTAATTATTTTGAACTTAATGAATAAACTATTTATCTAAAATAATTATTTAATATCTATTTTAATTTAATTAACTTGAATTTATTGAATACAATATTAATATAAAATAATTATTTAATCTTTTTTCTCAGGATAAGTCTAGAGTTTTAGAAAATTATTTTAATTGCTCATATTTTTTTTATTTGATCGATGAGTTTAATTTGAATGTATACACACATCTATCAAATTTTGTGTTGGTTTTAAAATATAAAGGTCTAGTAACTTAATTGATTAAAAAATTTACTTATATTATTAGATTAAAAGCTGAAAACTTATATATATTATATTTAATTTTATTTTATTTTAATTTAACCGTTTCAAGTTCTATGGACGAGTCAACTATAAATTAATTACTTAGGCTCGTTTACTCTAACAAAACGAGATGTGTGTACCACAACGAGAACTCTTTGAGACAATTGTGTTTTTATATATATATATATATATATATATATATATATATATATATATATATATATATAATTTTTAATTATATAAATGCAATTTCACATGTTTAACAAATTTTATGTTAATTTAAAAATATAAAATTATATTAGCTTAGTTTAGTATGTTAAAGTGTTATATTTATTCTTAAAGTTTAAGACTTATATTATATATCTCATTTTTAATCTTTTTTTTTATTGAAATTTAACCGTTTAAAATTTATGAACGGATCAAACCACAAACTAATCATCCCGCTTACTCTAACAAAATGGGTCGTGCGTTATGGTGCAAAAACCCATTAATGATTTGAGTAAACTATGTTTCTACATATAGAAATAGATTATAAAAATTAATACAAAATTTAAAAATTATATAAATGCAATGTCACATGTTTATCAAACTTAATGCTCATTTCAAAATTGTAAAGCCTTATTAATTTAGTTGGTTAAAGTATTATATTTATATTGTTAGGTTACAAGTTCAAGACTTATATATCTCATTTTTAATCTTATATTTTTAATTTAACCGTTTGATGTTATATGGATGAGTCAACCCACAAGATAACAATTAAACTCGTTTACTCTAACAAAACGGGTAAACTCGTTTACTCTAACAAAACGGGTAGTGTGTTATGGTGCGAAGATCCAGTAATTTGAGAAAATTGTGTATGTATATAACAAAACGGGTTGTGCGTTGTGGTGTAAAAATTTAGTGATTTGAGAAAATTGTGTTTCTATATATATTATAAACATTAATACAAAAAATTTAAATTATATAAATTCAACATTAATACATGTTTATAAATTTAATGTTATTTTAAGATTAGAGTAATGATAGGGGAGCGAAACATTTGCAGCGAATGGGGCAGCGAAGCTGACTAGATAAGCTGACTCAATATATATTTATTTTTTTTCTTTATTTTCATTAATAATTTTCTCTCTCCTCTCAATACTTACCTTTTCTCTCTATATTAATTAAGACTCATTCAATAAAAATATCAATTATTATTATTAAAAAACATTTAATAATTATTTTCTTTAATTTTTATTATCATAAATATGTTTTTTTTAAATTATTGTATATATGCGGTTATTATACACGTTTTAATTAATTCTCTCTCTCAATAATTTATTTTTTTTTATTAAAAAAAATAATTTTTTTTTTATTGAAAAAAATAATTTTTTTTTATTGAAAAAAATAAAATTTATTTTCAATAATAAAAATTACTTAAATTAGAATGAATAATAATTAATTGTGTTATATTTAATTAAAAATATTTAATTGGATTAATTTACTATTTTATATTAATAAATTACACAATCTAATTAAAGTACTAAAAAAATATGATCCAAAATATAAAATAAACTTACCAAAAAAACATGATACAAAATGTATTATAACATCTACTTTTAGAAAAACAACATAATATAATCGATAAATTGTCTTTAATCATCTCATCGCAATAGTAGTTTTCACTAGTCTTCTATCGTCAACATATTGAAATCGAAAATTTCAAATCTACAAGACAAATTAGAAATAATATATAATTTAGAATAAAAATAATATAATTTAATACTAAAAATAATTGTCTAAAACATAATAAATCAAACCTTTTTTCGAGCCTTTGTAATTGATTTCTTCACAATTTGTTCAATAACATATTGTTTTCTCTTTGTGGGTGGATGACTCTCATACTTTTAGTGGAGAGTATATTGTTTTTACACTAGATATTTTCCCTCCTTTAAACTTTTCAACAATTAAGAGTTTAAAAAAGAGAATTAATCAGTTGAGTAAAATGATTAATAATTTATTATTATTATTAATATATATTATTAAATTAATAGATGATATAATTAATTAATTGAATTTTAAAAAAATATGTTTATGATAATAAAAATTAAAGAGATTAATTATTAAGTGTTTTTTAATAATAATTTTTTTTTTATTGAATGCGTCTTAATTGATATATATAGAGAAAAAGTAAATAGTAAGAACTGAGAGAAAATTATTAATGAAAATAAAGAGAAAAATAAATATATACTGAGTCAGCTTGTCTATTCAGCACTCCACGTCCTTCGCTGCCCCATTCGATGCAAATGTTTCGCTCCCCTATCATTACTCTTAAGATTATGAAGGTATGTTTGTTAAAGTGTTATACTTATATTCTTAAGATATAAGTTTAAGACTTTTATATATATATATATATAATTTAACCCCTTCATATTATATGGACAGTTTAAACTTTTATATATATATATATAATTTAACCCCTTCATATTATATGGACAGGACAGAGGGAAATTTGATGAAATGCCCCCATAATAGGTTAAATTCCAAAAATGGACCGCGCCGATTAATGTTGCAAAAAGGGCTATTTTGCCTTGCGAAATGTCAGAAATACCCCTCGGGCGCCATATTTTACACTCATTGACGAGATTCGTCATTCACGCGTTTCATCTAAAACGCGTGAGTTGATTAACGCGTTTTAGATGAAAACGCGTGAATGACACTTCTCGTTTTTTAATTTACAAAAAGTGTCATTCACGCTTTACATCTAAAACGCGTTAATCAACTCACGCGTTTTATCTAAAACGCGTGAATGATGATTCTCGTCCTTCGTCGTATATATAACTTTTTGGCCATAATTTAAAATAAACCCCCCTGATTCTCCCTCCCACCCCTACTTCCAAAACTGCATACTTTACAACTGCAGACTTTCCATTCCGACTTCGTTCAACATCATCGATCAACCTCGTTCAACATCATCATTCCTCGTCCAACATCATCGACTTTCCACCGTCTCTTCGACATCATCGACTTTCCACTGTCTCTTCGATATATTCAGGTGAGTTTAGGGCTTAAGGTTTAGGTTTAGGTTTTGATGTATATTATACCGTTTATATTGATGGATATTTGATGTATTTAGGTTTAGGGTTTGGTTCTGGTTTCGTTTATGTGTGTAAATGCTTTTAGGGTATATGACGAGTATTATATTAGTGTTCTTATTCTGTATGCATGCATTTCTCGTTTATTCATTCATTTCTCGTTTACTAATTTCTTGTTTGTTATGTTCTTGTGAAAAATGGTATTTTCGTGTATTCTTTGATGTTGCTTGAGTTGTTATATTAAGAAATGACACATCATATGCTTAATGTATTTAGAACTGTCAATTTGCAAGCATTTCTCAATGGTTAATTCTATTAGTGATTTTGGATTATTAAAAACTAATAAGACAACTAGTTTTAACATGATTTTGGTTGCAGTATGATGTGCAGTATGAAACTGGGAAACTTAGATCTTATTTGAAATAGTTTGCCAATAGTTTAGTTAATTATAATTTTCTCGATTTGCTTACTCCCATGTTGTTCCTTGTTTTGTAGATGGAGTCCACCATAATTCCTGAGTTTGCTGGGAGGGTATCATGGAAAACCAATATGGGAAATATTGCCGCCAAGTTTGCGTCAATGAATCTAACTGAAAGGGTAGAGAAAATCCAATTCAGATTCTTATTCAAAGGGAACCCGTTACTGCAGTTCTCAGGAGCGGTTATACACCAAATGCTCCTTAGGAAGTCCAGCTCAAATTCTATGAAGATGAAGTTCCTTGTGAATGGAGAAGAGTTGTGCTTCGGGATGAAGGAGTTTGCATTGGTCACATGTCTCAATTTTGGGAGATTCCCTGCGGAGGAAACGATTTTCAATCAGATTGAAGAATCTCCAACTTTGGTTGTTAATAATTTAAAAGTAATCCACTTATTAGAACAACAGACCTTCATTCAAAATTTGTGTCCTGCTCTGATAGGGAAGATGCATGGAAATTGGGACTGGTATACCTAGTTTCCCATTATCTCTTTGTCCTTGACCCGAAGAGGATAATAAATATCAAACTCCCCAGCATGGTCGATGACATCAACACCTTCCTCAATTTTCCATGGGGAAAAGTGTCCTTTAGAGCAACCATAAAGGGTTTGACCAAGGACCTTAATCGCTACAGGTTGCTATATCTGCAGAAGAAGGATGCCTTGGGGAAGAAAAACAAAGACAAAGATGTCGATGTTTCTTATATCGTATATGGGTTCACACTAGCCTTACAAGTGTGGACATATGAGGTTATCTAAACGTTTGTCCCCAATCTTGCAATTAAAACGATGCTTCAAACGCAAGAGTCTGTCTTCCCAAGGATAATACAGTACAAATCCAGGAGGAAGAGCACCGCCTCTGATCTTCACACTTCCCTGCAAGGCAAGATTGTTAGAAAATGGAATTTTCTGAAGAAGAGAAGATCTTATATACTGGGAATGACTTTGAAGATATGTGAGGTAATGTTTATGATGTCTTTTTTTATCTTGATTGTAGAAAGAGGAAATTTGGAGACATTGACGATGTAGTTCCTCATAAATCTGTCATGAGGAAGAAAAAACAAATTACTCCTGCCAAAGCCAAACCTTCCACGCGTAGAAGAACCCGCAACCCTACCCCCAGCACCAGCACCATCAGCTCTTATTCTGTCGAGAGCGCCACAAATAGAAAAGACGAAGAATCCTCTCACACAACTCCAACAACAACAACTCCCCAGGATAGACGTAGATTGGATGAACTTACAAATGAGCTAAATGAATTCAAAACTGAAATAAGAACTGAAATAATTCTCATTAAAGAGATGTTAAACCAACTACAACAAAAGTTTGGCATATTATCAGCCACACTAGGGATGAACAGAGAATGAGAAGATTTAATGAGGAAGATTTAACAGAGAAAAAGAAGGAGAATGAGGAAGATTCTGAGGTGAATGAGCAAGATTTGGATAAGGTGAATGATGATAAATTTGAGGTATGCATTTCTTGCATTTGGTACATTTCTATTGTATGGTCTAATTAAAAAAATTTGTTTTTTTTGTAGGATGGGGAGAAAGACAATGATGGGTTTGTGGAGGAGAACAAAAATGACGATGTGTGTATTGAGGATTTGTTGATTCATGATAATATTGAGGTATGCATTTTTTGCATTTGGTGCATTTCTTGCATTTGGTGCATTTCTATTGTATGGTCTAATTAAAGACTTTTGTTTTTTTGTAGGATGGTGAGAAAGACAATGTTGAGCCTATGGAGGAGAAGACAGATGAAGATCGTGATTTGTTGATTCATGATAATATTGAGGTATGCATTTCTTGTATTTGGTGCATTTGGTGCATTTGGTGCATTTCTTGTATTTGGTGCATTTCTTGTATTTTGTGCATTTCTTGCATTTGATGCATTTCTTGTATTTGGTGCATTTCTTGCATTTGGTGCATTTCTTGCATTTGGTGCATTTCTTGCATTTGGTGCATTTCTTGCATTTGGTGCATTTCTATTGTATGGTCTAATTAAAGACTTTTGTTTTTTTGTAGGATGGTGAGAAAGACAATGTTGAGCATATGGAGGAGAAGACAGATGAAGATCGTGATTTGTTGATTCATGATAATATTGAGGTATGCATTTCTTGCATTTGGTGCATTTGGTGCATTTCTTGTATTTGGTGCATTTCTTGTATTTTGTGCATTTCTTGCATTTGATGCATTTCTTGTATTTGGTGCATTTCTTGAATTTGGTGCATTTGGTGCATTTGGTGCGTTTCTTGCATTTGGTGCATTTTTTGCATTTGGTGCATTTCTATTGTATGGTCTAATTAAAGACTTTTGTTTTTTTGTAGGATGGTGAGAAAGACAATGTTGAGCCTATGGAGGAGAAGACAGATGAAGATCGTGATTTGTTGATTCATGATAATATTGAGGTATGCATTTCTTGCATTTGGTGCATTTGGTGCATTTCTTGTATTTGGTGCATTTCTTGTATTTTGTGCATTTCTTGCATTTGATGCATTTCTTGTATTTGGTGCATTTCTTGCATTTGGTGCATTTCTTGCATTTGGTGCATTTCTTGCATTTGGTGCATTTCTATTGTATGGTCTAATTAAAGACTTTTGTTTTTTTGTAGGATGGAGAGAAAGACAATGTTGGGCCTGTGGAGGAGAAGACAAATGAATATCATGATTTGTTGACTGATAATAATATTGAGGTATGCATTTCTTGCATTTGGTGCATTTCTTGCATTTGGCCTATTTCTTGTATTTGGCCTATTTCTTGCATTTGGTCTAATTAAAGACTTTTTTTTTGTAGGATGGGGAGAAAGACAATGTTGGGCCTGTGGAGGAGAAGAAAGATGAAGATCGTGATTTGTTGACTGATCATAATATTGAGGTATGCATTTCTTGCATTTGGCATATTTCTTGCATTTGGCCTATTTCTCGTAGTTGGTCTATTTCTTGCATTTGGTCTAATTAAAGACTTTTGTGTTTTTTGTAGGATGGAGAGAAAGACGATGTTGGGCCTGTGGAGGAGAAGAAAAATGAAGATCGTGATTTGTTGATTCATGATAATATTGAGGTATGTATTTCTTGCATTTGGCTTATTTCTTGCATTTGGCCTATTTCTCGCAGTTGGCATATTTCTTGCATTTGGTCTAATTAAAAACTTTTGTTTTTTTTGTAGGATGGACTAGTGGAGAAAGACAATGTTGGGAATGTTGAGGAGGCTGATGTGGTTGATGGGAAATCCAATGTTGGGAATGTTGAGGAAGCTGATGTTCTTGTGGAGGAGAATGTGGTGGAGAATTTGGAAGAGAATGTGGAGGAGAAGGTGGAGGAGAAGGTGGAAGAGAATGTGGAAGAGAAGCTGGAGGAGAAGGTGGAAGAGAATGTGGAGGATATTGAGGTATGTATTTTGCATTTCTTGCATTTAGCCTATTTCTCGCGTCGCGTTTTGGCCTAATTCAATGATTTATTTGTAGGTGGACGATGATTTCATTGTGCAAAAGGGTAAGAAAGTGGTGCAGAAGGGTAAGAATGTGGTGCATAAGGGGAAGAAGGTGGTGTAGAAGAAGGTGGACGATCATTTCGTTGTGGAGAAGAAGGAAGAGAAGAAGAAGGACAAACAGATAGAGGAGGATGTGGTGGAATTGGAAGATGCATCCCACATCCAATTTAAGATAAAGAGGACGATGTCGAAAGCTCTAATTAGTCCCTACACCGTCCCTCGTCCAAGAAAGAGGACGATTGTTGTCGATCCTATGTCGAAGTGTAATCAGAAACTGAAGACAAAGTTCAAGAAAGAGTTGGCGAAAGGGGCTGCATTTAAGAAGATCCACCTCTCTGATGGCACTATAGACCATGTATTCTTCACTACAATTCTGAGGTTACATAGGTGGCTAACTGATGTGGAGATGAATGACGGATGTTCTCTACTAAGAGCAAGAGCATTCGCCTACCCTAAGATGTACCCGTCGGATTTCACCATCTTAGATTGCCAGTTTTCCCCTTTGGTTAATGCATTCTATGCCGATTTTGTTTCTGACTCGGCTGATCCTTCTAAACCAGATGGCCATATTTTTTATGAAGCCATTTACCACTGCTACTGGGGTAGAAAAGATAAACATATGCTCAATTGGAGCACTGTTGATGATGTTTACTTCCCCCTCAACCTCGACAACTTACATTGGGTACTGTGTGTTATTCGATTGCAAGAATGGAGAATTGATGTTTATGATTGCGATCAGACAATTTTCAATGCCGACGATTTTGGAGAATTCATGAAAGCCATTTTTGAGATGTTGCCGCCCTTCCTTCATAAAGCAATGTCTGAAGTTGAAATGGCCAGGTATTCTAACATGAGAAATGAGACTTTAAGATTTCAGAGAATCCCACATCCTGAAGTACCAAAAGCATAATGGAGTGGGAACTGTGGCGTTTTTGTATTAATGTATTTAGAGTACCTGACTGCTAAACTTGGTCTAGAAAATTGCATATAAAAAAATATTCAATTATATAGAGAAAAGTGGGCAGTTAGGTTGTTCCACCAGATTTTAGAGCCATGAAGTTGTAATATGTTGTTAATATTGTTTAATATGTGTAATACTGAATATTGTAATATTGTTGTAACATATTATACTGTAATACTAAATTATTGTTGTAACATGTTGTGTAATACTGAATATTGTTTATCATCATCATTATAGTCATGAATGTTGTAATAGGTATCATAAAAATGTTGTGTAATATGTGTATGCGTGAGTTATGACTCACGCGTATTATAATATGCATCAGTTATCACTCACGCATATTCGAATATGACTCACGCATATTGTAATATGCGTCAGTTACTACTCATGCGTATTACAACATGACTCACACATATTGTAATATGCGTCAGTTACTACTCACGCATATTACAATATGCGTCAGTTACTACTCATGCATATTACAACTTGACTCACGCGTATTACAATATGCGTGAGTCACTGTATATCATTAGCATGGCCAACCTAGATGCATTAGACAATCTGTATACAACTTTCAAATAAAAAAACATAGATAATATTCATGTAATTAAAAACAATTTGTAGACAATTTTCAAATAAAAAAACATAGACAATATTCATGTAATTAAAAACCAACAATCTGTATACAAGTTTCAAATCAAAAACCATAGACAATATTCATGTTTGTGGCTGAGATGATGGATGCTGAGATGATGGCGACTGAGATGATGATGCTCTTGCAGCTCTTGTAGTAGAGGGTGCATGCATCACTGATTTGCATGTTGCCCTATTATGACCTTGACCACCACATGAGCTACATCTTCTCGGTACCTTATGAATTTCACATTGGGATGACCTACGCTTTGTTTGAGGTCACCCTTTCTTAACCTTAACATGTGGTTTAAGGCACACTTGTTGCTTGATATGTTTTGGAATATCCCAATATTCTTCATGACAAACTGGATAGCATGTTTCCGCATATGCATTGATCCATAAATCACTTGAGTAATACCTCAAAGATAACAATTGAACATGTGAGAAATTGGTTAGTTAGTTAGATAGATTCAAGAGCAAATAAAGTAAAGTAACCTTGAGCAGAACTTATAGGCATCCAATTTATGGGTACGGGCAACAGCTAAGGCATGAGTGCAAGGAAGACCAGATACATCAAATACCCTACAACTACAACTCAATCCTTTCAAGTGAACTTTATAATCAGATTCACCGTCATGGGCATAAAACTCGAATCGGTTAAGTGGATGGACGTTATATAATCTGGCCTTCTCAGCTTGATCACGTAAGAACTTTTCATAATAAGGAGATAAACATTCATTGTGATTGGACGCTTTTCTCTTCTAATATTAAACCAATCTTGTAATGTGAATCTTAAATAATCAACTAAGATTGATATGGGATACTTTCTAGCTTCCCTACTTTGACTATTGAAGATCTCAGCGTAATTGCTTGTCATTTGATTGTATCGTTTACCAGAAAAAAGGCACGACTCCATCTCTCAAATCCAATATCTGCCAAATACATGACAATACGAGGGTCCTTAACATTGATCTTGTCAAAATGCTGATTAAACTTCAAGATTGTGTATGCTTGAGAAGCCAAACCAAACTCGGTGTGGCAGTGATTGGTTTTGAATTTGTCCATAATATTCATCTTGATGTGATATGTGCACGCATCGTGGTCAGCTTTTGGAAAAAAACAGCACACAAGGCATTGGCGATGCTTGGGTATCTAACGGATACGAAGACGAGATCATCAACCAATCCAATTGTATCTCTAAGTTTTTGCATGAAATAAGTCCAAGAGTTGTTATTCTCTAAATCAACAACGCCGAATGCAACATGATAGAGTTGTTCATTCGCATCTAATGCTATCGCCACCAATAGCTGATCTTCAACCTTGTGCTTAAGAAAACTGGCATCGACGCACAATACTGGATGACAACAGTTTTTGAAACTCCTAATTGAGAAGCCTAGGGACATGAACATATACCTGAAATAACTGTGCTCATCCGTCTGGATGTCTGTTATAGTACCCGAATTGTTCTTCTCCAACATGTACAGGTATGATGGCAATTTACCATAGGAATCTTCTACAGTTCCTCGCACCGCCATTAGGGCCTTTTTCTCTAGACCTCTAAGCCTTATTATAAGACAACTTTATTCCATAAGTTGTCTGTATGTCTTCCATTATTTTCTTGGGCATGTGGTCATGGTGATGGTCCATATACTTGCTCTTCATGCATTCCCCCAAAACCCATGCTGGTGTTTGACTTTGATTCTCTTTCCTCGTCACAATTGAACATGTATGATCTTTTACAAATTTACGAATCTTAAACATTTCCGAGAAATTTACTCTGAAAACACGCAATCTCCACTTGCAATTCTTATTCAAACATTTCACACACCAAAGTTCTTTTTTTGACTTCAACACTTTGAATTCAAAATGGTTAGTCATCGCATATTTATATAACCTCAGTTGAAGTTCTTTTTTATTCTCAAACAACGAACTGACTTCCAATCCGATTCCACTAGTTACTGCTTCATGTATAGGATTTTCACTACTTGGTATGTTACTAGCAACCCATTCACTGTAGCTTGGTTGGGTACGAACAACAATATTGTTTGGTTGTGTACTAGGAACCCAAGCATTGCTTGGATTGCTACTAGGAACCCAATCAGAACTATTAGGTTGGGTAATAGGAACCCAAATCATCATCATCATCATCCCCCAGATTCAGACGCAAATGTTGATCTTCAATTTCATTTTCAAAGAAAACCTCACGCTGCTTCGGGAAGACGTTAGGGTCATCAATTTCTAAAACCGCTACACTTTCTTGAGTTTGTAGTGACTTCTCTACTAAGGATACACACAATAGAGTGCGGTTGTGGACTGAAACCGCTTCATGTAAAAAGAACTCCACATCCACATCTTTTTTATATCAATTATGTAAGAAAATTTGGCAATCATGCCAGGAGCATTATACTTGGCTTGAAGCAATAAATCATATCTAGATTTGTCAACATCAGTAGCAGAATAAATTAGATCAACTAATTGGGCTAAAATTTTGGGGAACAATCATACCGCTGTTTGACTTTGCAGAAAAATGAGTAAGATCATCCGTAGTTTTTAATTCTCCATCAAAGTAAAGAAGTACAGGTACTTGAGCTGCAATTGAAAACAGTTCAACAACATTACAAGAATTGAAAACAATTCAACAACATTACCATAACTGAGGAGTAGTTTACTGGTAGAGTTTTAGGAAATCCAATGCAACAACTTTTCCATAAGTTTGCTTCAATGAATTAATGGGATAAGAGCCCCTTATCCAATAGGTTCATTGAAACAAACTTGTGGACAATTCTTGACACATTGTATTTCCATGAAACATACCAGCAAACTCCTCCTCAGTGAGTATTTCGCGTGAGTGGGAAACAATACGCGCGAGTGAAATACGCGTGAGTGAGCTACACTATGCCAGCAAATCCTAAACCTTAATACTAGAATAACAACATAGTATTGATTCACATTCATTCGAATACAACCTAGCTAAACTATAATATATATAACCTATTGTTCATAATCACTAAAAACCATAAAATAAACATACCCATTTTGAGAACGAAGAGTAGTGGGTCACGAATTCAAACGGAGAGGTCTCATGGTGTCGTCGTAGTTGTCAGCTGTTGCTGCTGCTCATGGTCGAGTTCTTTAGGGGAGTACGGTTTGAGGGTCGAGTCGGAGTGGGGAAAGCGAGAGAAGAGAAAAGGAAATTAGTGATTCGTGGTTTTCTTATAAATTAGGGCAAAAAATTATATATACGATGAAAGAAAGGGAAATACCATTCATGCATTTTCATCTAAAATGTGTGAGTTAATTAACGTGTTTTAGATGAAAATGCGTGAATGGTATTTCTCGTTAATTGAAAGACGAGGAATGTCATTCGTGCATTTCATCTAAAATGCGTAAGTTGATTAACGTGTTTTAGATGAAACGCTTGAATAACAACATTGTTCCTTGTTGCTTGAGTTATGTTGTAAACCAAGAAAGCCAATATGCGTGATGATACACAATACGCGTGTGTTGGATTGTTCTTAATAAGCATAAATTATGATACTAAATTCACGTATTCTACACAATATACGTGAGTAATGTTGTAGTATGGTGTATCATCAAATTAGAGATGGCAATGGGTACCCGTATGCCCGATACCCGTGGGTACCCGATAGTCGGGTTCGGGTATTTTAAATCGGGTTCGGGGTCGGGGTCGGGCATGGGGAGAGGGAGAAGGTACCCGGTGGGGTACGGGATCGGGGATGGAGAGTGTGCGAAACCTAAACCCGATACACAATACCCGGTTATATTAATATTATTAATTTTTTTATTAAAGTTTAATGTGTGACTTTTCAAAAATGCTTCATCATTGCAAATGTATCATAAATATACATTATTTAATTTGATCTTATCCACACTTCACTCCAAACATAGTCATAAATACACTAAACTCCAACTTTAATTATTTTATATTCCCAAAAAACTATTTCTCTACATAACTTCAATTTTTATTTTAATAACAAAATATTACTCTCTCTCATAATTCTTCATATTCAATCTCTAATTTTTTTTCAATGTTCATTCTATTTTTTCTCCACTCTAGTTTATCTTCTTCAAGATTTACAAAAATGATGAGGTAGGTAAGTAATGCTTTTATTTTTATTTTTAATATTAATAATGTTAAAATTATTTATTAAAGTTGTGTTTCTTTTTATTCAATCTTTATAATCTTATAAGTAATTTAATCGGGTAATGGGGTACCCGACGAATCGGGGATGGGTATAGAAGTAGAGATACCCGTCGGGTTCAGGGTCGGGGTTGGGTAGTGAAATGAAAATCGGGTTCGGGGATGGGTACTTCACTACCCATCGGGTAGGGTACCCGTTGCCATCTCTACATCAAATCGATTAACTCACCTAAATTATAAGAAAGTCAACACAAGTAATAACTGATAACTAAGGCGTATTGTAATAAATCAACAAACCATAAATAGAAGAATATTCAGTATTACATTAATGATGATAAACCATCATAAATTGAAGAATATTAAGTATTGTTAACAAAAGTTTAAACAACTTCAAATTAAGTAAGCAAATGCTGCAAATCACAAGCAGCAATAGATTGAAGCAACCTTGTGTGAGGAACAACATGTTCATCCAATATTTATGACACAGCAGCCACTGTCTCAAATAGCCAATTGTCGGGAAAAATATCAAAATCATTTTTCATTGGTCGATTTCTGCTGTCTATCTCCAAATATACTATTATAGTTTTTTCGTCCCTTGGCTCAACAAATGGATTATTCATTTCTTTAATACTACCTCCTCTAGCAATTATTAACTCAATTAGATCTTGTTTGTAAAGTGGGAAGAAATTCCCTACAAATATAAAAATATAACTGTCGAACAGTTTTGAAAGTTGAAAAACAAACAAAATAATTTCAGTTATCAAGCAAAATAATAAAAGTCCATAGAGGAGGAATCAGACCAAACTCGCATTATTCAACAACCGAAGTCTGCCATTTCTAGGACCACATTGGGCTCCATGATTATCTTGTTTAACCTCATACGGTTCTTCATCAACATAGTTTTTGGTTTTCATTGATAATTTTATCCCTACACAAAAACAATTTTTATTTTAATTTAACAGACATATATATGAAACAAATCGTGTTAAGAGAGACTCACAATCAATTGTAAGGACCCATTTCCCGTTCAAAATTGCCTTCAATACTTTTTGAGTTCGGCCGCATGCACCATTAGGATCAGTGTAAGCAATAACATGAGTAACATCTTCTCTCCACTTCATAGACACCCTTGCACCAAAAGTGCGAGCAAATTGCACTATCAACAACTGTGTCAAACAATAATATCATGGTTATTACATTCAAAACTAGATAATATGGACATGGTCAGTGAAGAGAATAGTACATTATCTTCACAAGATAATTGATTGGGACATAAGGTCATCACAGGGTTTGTTGCCTACATATTATAAAAAAATTGAGTTCTGTTATTACATTCGACCGAATTCATCAAATTATCTTAACTAGGGTTTGTGAAAAAACATAAATATGAACATTTCAATTCAACATAACGACCATTTTATTGAACGAACTAGGGTTTAAGGTTTGTGGTTTCCTAACTAGGATTTTTATTGTACGTACCATTTTGTTGAACGAACGGATCAACCCGGTTGTGGTGGCGGTCGTGGCAGCTCCTGATCTAAATACATCAATATCCATCAATATAAATAGTAGAATATACATCGAAACCAAACCCTAAACCTAACCTAAACCTAAATACATCAATATCCATCAATATAAACGGTAGAATATACGTCGAAACCAAACCCTAAACCTAACCTAAACCTAAACACATCAATATCCATCAATATAAACGGAAGAATCCAAAACCTAACCCTAAACCTAAATACATCAATATACATCAATATAAATGACAGAATATACATTGAAACCAAAAACATAAACCTAAACCTAAACCTTAAGCCCTAAATTCACCTGCAGAGACGGACGGAGGACGGACGTAGGAAGGATGGAGGACGAGGAACGATGATGTTGAACGAGGTTGATCGATGATGTTGAACGAAATTGGAATGGAAAGTCGGCAGTTTTGGAAGTCTTGGTGGGAGGGAGAATTGGGGGTTTTGTTTTAAATTAGGGTCAAAGAGTTATATATACGACGAAGGACGAGAATCACCATTAACGTGTTTCATCTAAAACGCGTGAGTTGTTTGACGCTTTTAAGATAAAAAGCGTGAATGTCAATTCACATAAATTAAAAAACGAGAATCGTCATTCATGCGTTTTCATCTAAAATGTGTTAATCAACTCACGCGTTTTAGATGAAACGCATTAATGGAAATTCTCGTCAATGAGCGTAAAATCTGGCGCCCGAGGGGTATTTCTGACATTTCGCAGGGCAAAAAGGCCCTTTTTGCCAATATTAGTGGGCGCGGTCCATTTTTAGAATTTAGCTTGTTATGGGGGCCATTTCATCAAATTTTCCCAGGACTGACCGGTCAACCATAAATTAACAACTCAATTAATTTACTCAAATAAATTGGATCGCGCGTTATGGTTATGGTTATGGCGTGAGGATCGTGATTTGAAAAAACTATGTTTATGTTTATATATATATATATATTTGTAAGAAATTAATTTAAAAAAAGTTTAAATTATATAAATTCAAGGTGACAAGTTTATCAAGTTTTATATTGATTTTAAAATATAAAACTCTATTAATTTAGTTGGTTAAAGTATTTTACCTATGAGTAATGATATATACAGCACCTTTATACAGTACCTTCGCATAGCACTTATCTCATTTGGAAAGAAATAGAAAATATTATTCTCTCTTGTATTTTTTTTAAGATATATTTTCTCTTTCTTTTCAAATGAGGTAGGTGCTGTATAAGGGTGCTATATGTATCATTACTCTTTACTTATATTATTGGTTGTAAGTTTTAGATTTATATATATCATTTTTAATCTTATTTTTTAATTTAATCGTTTCAAAATTTAGTGGGTCAACCCGCAAATTAATAATACGCCCCGTTTACTCCAACAAAACTAGTTATGTGTTGTGGTGCGATAATCTAGTGATTTGAGAAAACTGTGTTTCTATATATAAATAATAAAAATTAATACAAAAATTTGAAATTATATAAATTAAATGTCACATGTTTATCAAATATATTAATTTTAAAATATAAAGCCTTATTTGCTTAGTTGATTAAAGTATTGCAATTATATTGTTAGGTCGTAAGTTTACTATTTATATATGTCATTTTTAATCTTATTTTTTAAATTTAATCCCTTCAAAATTTATGATCAAGTCAATACGTCGTAAAAATGGGTTGTGTGTTGTGATTCGAGTACTTAGTGATTTGAGAAAAGTGCGTTTATATATATATATATATATATATATATATATATATATATATATATATATATATATATATATATATATATATATATATATATATATATATATATATATATATATATATATATATATATATATATATATATATATATATATATATATATATATATATATATATATATATAATAAGAAATACAATTCACACGTTTATCGAAATTTATATTGATTTAAAAGTATAAAATCTTAGTTATATTGTTAAGCTGTGAGTCAAGACTTTATTTATATATATATATATATTTTTTTTTAATTAAATATAATCATTTAAATTTTATGGGTGAATCAACCCGTAAATTAACAACCCGACCAGTTACTTTAACCAAATAGGTCGTGCATTGGGGTGCAATTACTCCCTCATATGGAAAAAAAAAGCATTTATATATATATATTCTAGTAATTTTACATTAGATAGTTTGAAAATCTTGGCTTGTTTAGGTATTATTTGGAATAATCTTGTTCTAAGTATAAAAGATCAAAATGTTCTCATCTTAATTCAATATAAAGTCAAAATTTTGGTTACATTTATAGATTGTGATCGAGGTAATATGTAACAATGGTTAGATAAGTATAAAAATCAAAATATTCTCATGTTTATTGAATAAAAAGTCAAATTTTTAGGTACATTTATTGTTCGAGATTGTGGTATATGTAACAATGTTAGATGAATACAACACAAATTATTTTTTATTAATTAAGAAAATTACAATTTTAAACAAAATTATCTTCTTCTCTATTGTACAATATTGTATTATCGTTGTTATGTTATTCAAAGAATGATATGTGTTATCAAAATTATCTTCTTCTCTATTGTACAATATTGTATTATCGTTGTTTAGTTATTCAAAGAATGATATGTGTTATCATGATAAGTTAAGTTTATCTAAGATATTGTTTAGTTATTCAAAGAATGATATGTGTTATCATGATAAGTTAAGTTTATCTAAGATATTGTTTACGTAATACAGTGAGAAATTTGATGTAATAATTCTAAAAATAGTCAAAATTTACAAAATGACCTAGGCTCAATTAGGGATGGCAACGAGTACCCTACTTGTTGGATAGTGAAGTACCTATCCCCCTACTCGATTTCTATTTTACTACCCGATCCCGACCCCGAACTCGACAGGTATCTCTATACCTTTCTCATTCCCAATTCGCCGAGTACCCGATACCTGACGGGTACACCATTACCCGAATAAAATCTAAATTTATATATTTTACTATACAAAAATACATTGATGAATAACTAAACAATAAATAACTTTAAAGTAGTAATATCAAAATATAAAAAATAAAAACATTATTTACCTATATAAAATGTTATAGATGTCGAAAAACATAAAGTTGTTACTATAATTGAAAAAAAAAATATTGAAAAATATTAAGAGATGAAAATGAAGAAGGATGAGAGAGAGAATTTTTGATAAATGAGGATGAAGAGATAAATAAAAGAGTGATTAAGGAGAAAATAAGTTAAGTATAGGAAATGATGAAGTGTGAATAAGATCAAATTAAATAATGTAATTATTATATAGATAATGAGGGGATGTGAAAAGTAATATTAATATTTAGCAATAAATAAATATATATATATATATATATATTAATATAGTCAGTACTGTGTATCAGGTTTAGGTTTCGCACACTCTCCATCCCCGACCCTATACCCGATCGGGTACTTTCTCCCCTCCCCATACCCGATCCAAACCCAATTTTAAATACCCGAACCCGACCATCAGATACCCACTGGTATTGGCATAGTGTACCTCATTCTTAGGCTCAATACATTTTGGGCATTTGAAATGATCCCTTTGCTCTTATTTTTTTCTTTTTTCTTCTCTTTTTTTCTCTTCGTTACGCAAACTGATTTCCCCTTCTTCTCTTCTCCGTCACCGCAAACTGCAGATTCTTCTCTTCTTCGTCAACGCAAACTGCAGATTCATTTGGAACCGCGAACTCCCTCATCTCGACGACGTCTTCAGCCTTCAGCATTAAGCATTTCCGACGCCTTCAACGCATCCATTATTCATGTGAGTTTGTGTTTTTGTCGTTTTCTTCATTCCCATTTCTGAGTATGAATGGTTTTATGGTGAATAATAGTTTGTATGAATAGTTTTAGGGTTTTAGGATGAAGAATAGTTTGTATGAATGGTTTTAGGGTGTGAATGGTTTGAAATAGGTATATTATGTTGACGCAAACTGCACTCTATGTAGACACAAACTGTTTTTAGGTGTGAAATAGGTATATTTTGTATATAAATTTCACTTTGCTTTGACACAAATTATTTATAGGATATGAATGGTTTCTAGGTATATTATGTGAATGATTTTTAGGATGTGAAATAGATATATTATGTATATTTCGTTACGCAAACTGCACTTTTTGTTGACGCAAACTCCACTTTTCGTTGATGCAAACTGCACTGTGTTTTAACTAATCTAACAAACTGTTTTTTTTAGATGGCGCCAACCAAAACCATTAATGAGAAGTTTTACTGGCGTGTTTTATGGAAATCCATCAGCACCAACTTGACAATGATAAATGAGAAGTTACTTATCTTGATCTTTTAGATAAAGCTTTACAGACTCAATTTCAGTATCTATTCAAAGCCTCGGCCGTATTGTTCTTAGGAACTAATTCCATCAGATGCTGATTAGGAAAAACAATCTCATTAAATAACATACTCATTGATTCAACGTTTGTTAGAGATCTAATTCGACTACTTGATGGAGTCAGAGAGAGATCGCATTGCTGCGTTGTTTGGAGAGTCGAAAATGATCGTGGGGAGGAAATAAAGAAAATAATAAAAAGAAGAAAGGAAAATGGGCAAAAGAGTTATTTCACATGCCCAAAAGATTATTTTGGCAAAAATTATTGGGCCTGAGTCATTTATGGAATTTTGACTATTTTTTTTTTTTGGTCAATTTCATCCAATTTCACATATAACTTGAAAATAAGGGCTTGTTTGATGTGGGATTGTTTGGAATAATCTTATTATTATAAAAGATCAAAATGTTATCATCATCATTTAATATAAAGTCAAAAAATTTGATACATTTATAAATATGAGGTTATTTGTTAGAATGGTTAGAGAATAAAAGAAATAAAATAAACACAACGAAATAGTTAAAATTGAAAATTGTTTCTTAATTTACTTTAAACCGCAATAGTTTACTTTTATAAAATATTATTTATATATATAATTAAGTATAAAAGTAATAATACATAAATAACATTAACAAATTAATTACATTAGTTAATTTATTTAAATAAATAATATATTTTTTTTATTTGTAAATATAAATCTATTTTTTTTAAATGTAAAAAACTTATAAAATATTAAAATCAAAATAATTATAAACTTATAAAATAGTAACATCCAAAATCATTAATCAAGATATTTTTATAAAATATTATTTATATATATAATTAAGTATAAAAGTAATAATACATAAATAACATTATAAAATTAATTACATTAGTTAATTTATTTAAATAAATAATATATTTTTTTTATTTGTAAATATAAATCTATTTTTTTTAAATGTAAAAAACTTATAAAATATTAAAATCAAAATAATTATAAACTTATAAAATAGTAACATCCAAAATCATTAATCAAGATATTTTAACTATTTTAAACTACCTCTGCATAATAAGTGAACACTAGAAAAAGAAAAGAAAAAGAGTTGTTAATAAACTAATTCATTTAAGAACAACCTGAACTAAGTGGAGTTCAAAAAAAAAACTAAGCTAGTGCATACCCAAAGGTGACTACAAGTGTATAATATAATGTATCAATCAAGGCATATAAACTAAGAATGGTCAATTTTTGAATTTTTGAACCCTCTCAAATATATATACTCAGCAATGTGAACTAGCAAAATTCAATGCTTGGGTAAAATTTTCGAGTCTTGAGGAGGCCAAATCGACGACAGCCCTTCACTCAAACCTTGGCAGTATTCCCATGTGGAACAAAACAATCCTAACTTCGGTCTCCTCATATATACATCACATGATCTGTCTCTTCTTCTTGTTGTAGTAAGCATTCTTGAGGATTGGCGTGAAAATAATCCTCCTCTTTCGGTCTCTCCTTGATAACAACACGTTTTCTAGGTCTACCCATTCGCCCCGAATGTGCTTCCTTAACCATTGATGAGAATGAGTCCCAGCTAAGTAGCCCATTACTATATCTGTCCATCAAATCAATCAAAACCTTCCCGTTCAATTGAATTGTCTTCTTGAACCCTAAATATCTGGAAAAAAAAAATGTCTCATTGTAAATAAAACAACCAACCAGACATGTATACATATTCTTCAAATGTCCAAATCAAAATGTACCAGTTATTATTTATTTACATGCCTGCGATGTCCTTCAACAACTTTAGCCATGTTTCCGTCATAAGTTGGTATGAATATGTCGCTTTCAAGAGATACCAAATAGTCTAATGCAGCCATCTGAGAAGAATGGTTCTGGAAAACCCTCAAGTCTGAGGATTCCAAAAGGGTTTCCTTGTTCACCTGTTAAAACCATACAACAAAATTTGATTTCATGCTATAACCATTATTATTAAGAGCTTGTTTGATGTAGGATTACTTTACACATAATCAGATTATTTTTTATAAAATTGTTTGATGAAAAAGGACTCTAACACAATTTCTCACCGTCGTGATCATCCTACTATAACAAAGGTCGAACCTGAGACACCCTCTTAGGTATTGAGCTACCATGGGTGGGTAAGAACTAAGAACTAAATTCAAATACCTTTACTTTATTTGAATTAAATGACTAAACCTTTGTTTATAATATTTTTCAAATTTATAAAAAATAAAGTACAGGGTCTTTTAGGGTCTTTTAGTTGATGAATCGCATGATTTGGTTGATCAAGCAATTTATGATGGGATAAGGAGTTACTACTTGGAATTAAATTCAAATAACCCTTCATCAATCAAGGTCTAAGTTAAGACAAGAGTTTGTTTGCTAACCAATTGGGGGAAAGTGGCCGCCAAGCTTTCCATTCGTTTTTGTCCACCGTAGATTTCTCCAGAAGCAATGTAAATTTGATATTTTGGATTAATATCAAATGCCCTCAATATTAAAGCAGTCTCTTCAGGTGTCAATGGACATAAACCTTCTCTCCTTTTTATCTCAGAATCTATCACTTTCTCCTTCCACCATGGATAAGCATATCTATAAACACAGTGAAAACAATGTTTGGCCTTAAATTTAAAAAGGATAAATAAATAAATAAAGGAACAGTGATATAACATTACCTCATTCGAGTTAATTCATCGACTTCATCGTTTGTACAACCACGAGTGCAACCCGAAAAGGCTAGCATGTCGATTTCATATCTAAGATGGAGGACAACAAAGGGTCCATTCTTCTTCAGAATCTTGACAAGCTTTCTACCCAATTCCTCAATCCGAGATGTGAATCTCAAACCTCGGAAATTCACCATGCAACGTAACTTCTGAATCTCTGGCGCCAGCCCATTATTAGCTAGTCGCGAATCAGTTCTGTTCAGATGAACAACTTTATACTTCTTCACTAAAGGAAGAATCTGTTAAACCATATTATCTTCTAAGTCAAGTGTATTAAGAAAATGAAAAGAAATATACATAAATATATACATATAAATAATTAGACGGTTATGGTTCAAAAGCCGACCTCCTTTTTGTAGTAGGATATGTCTGACCAACTAATGGGTGGTAAGGAGTAAACTTTTCCCACTTCCACTCTCCGTTTGAGCCTTGGAGGTAATTCTTTTAGTATTCTAACCTCACCCCTCAAAGAGGTAATAAAATGATCAACGTCAAATATATCTTGGAAATCACTGGTGACAAAAAATGAGATAAAGAGCAAGTGTAAGGATTATGAAGAAGAAAATTTCAATGAGAAAAGGAAAGAAACGAAGAAGGAAACCTTGGATCAGCCCAAAAGGAAGTTTTATCTAGCTCTGGGACAATAAGTGTGACATTCAAATATCTTGCAATAGTGACCATATCGCATATCTGCATGAAACAAGAGAAGCAACTCATATAGAGATTAAGATAACTTATTACTTAATCTAACATATAAGTGCCTAGTTAAATACTTAAGTTCATTTGGTAACTATTATCAAATAAATCTAGAATTCCTAGTAAATGACTTAACTCGATAATATAGTCCGAACATACAAAAGAAGCAGCTTTAAAATTAATAAAACACATCATTATAAGGGTAACATATTCTTTAACTACTTTTGTGGAATTAATTCATCCTCTTTTTTCAGGGGTTTCATAATTGGACATTGAACCCTTTACATATGATGGGTTTCACATTTTATCAAATCTACTTATATATCAAGTACTCAAAATTCAGATACTTACATTTGCTTTATTCAGCATTTAATTTTTAGACACTCAAAATTCAGTATATAACATTCAATACTTAATTTTCAATTATCAAATCAACTTACCTACCAAGTACATAAAATTCACACATTTTCCATTTAATTTATTTTCAGATACTTAACTCATTCAACACTTAAAATTAAGTATTCATTCAGCATACAACACTTAATTTAATGTTCTATCATATGCACCTTTAAGCTTATTAAAAATCCAAAAGAAAAGGTTGCCAGTCAACTTACTGCTGCTCGCATTTGGTTGAGTCCTCCATTGCAAGAAACCATGAGATAACCATTATTCTTGTAGATTCCTGCAATAATATTCTCCAATTCTCAGTTTTGGTGGCTTTCTCAGCAAAAAAAACATTCAAAATGGAAGAAAAAAGGGAAAATTTATACATGATACCCATATACTAGTGTAGCATTCTATACTAATAGAGGAGCAAAATTGCAAGTAACCTTTTTTTAGTAACAAATTGTAAAACAAATCAAACTGTCAAATTAAATGAGATTTATTAGCATAATAACCATTTCGTTTACTCAAATTCCATAAAAGGGAGAACCGTGCAGGGGAGCACACAATTTAAATAAGCATAACTAATTTTATTTTGTAAACAGGGTGACTAATCCTTGAAAGGGGCTAGCACAACAATCCACTGTCATGGCTTCTCACTTCAATCTAGTGTTTTCAGTGGGAATCGATCCTTATACCTCATGATAGAACTATCAGTAAATATGTATTTTTGCCTCAATTCTAAAGGTTTCATTTATAAATATGCCCAAATTCTTCGAAATGGAAAAACTAAAATAATTTAAAATACTCTATTGCGCAGATCGCAAACACTAATTTAAACAGTAGAGGATGAACACAATTCATACCGGTATTGTTCATTCTTTTATCCTATCATCTATTGTTTGTGATCACTCAACAATTAATTCACTGAAAAGATTGATATTGAATGCTAATAGTGAAATGAAGACAAAAAACTGTAAGCTGCAAAAAAAGATGAAGAATAAAACAAATAGTGAGCTAAGAATAAAAACCTTAATAAAAACTCACTTTTTGGAGGAGGAGAAGTTATGTGAGGAACAGAGGACAAAGTATCATCTGAAGAAGACACATCAGAATGACCAGAACAAGAAGGCCAACTTTTCAATAGTCTAGGTCTCCATGTTTCATCCAACGCCATTAGTTGAACCAAACCAATCCACAGTAACATCGTTAACAAGACTCTTTTCATCCAAACCTTCATCCCAGCCCTAAACACAATTTGATTCGACTTCTCCACAAAAATCATATTCACATTCAGTGTTTCCTCTCTACATTTGCATTTCTCGTCACCTACGATTAGTCTGACCATTTTGATACCATCAGCAACCGTTTCAGCCTCCCCCGCGCTCTCTCTTGATGAAAGACGTTTTTAGGGCTGATCCGAATATTTAAACCCTAAATATGTTTGATAAAATAATATTCCCTGTAAAACTGGTGAATCCTAACCCACGAACATTGATGAATTATTTTAATTGTGGGAAAAGATATACCAAATCCACCAAGGTGATGACTGATGATGAACAGCAATTTCAATAATTGATCATTGTTTGATGAATCGTGAGTAGTATAATACACCTAGAGAGAGATCTGAAAAGAAAAACCTCAAAAAATGGCCGCATTCATCCAATCCAGCGATGATTTGATTAGACCAATAATAATAACATTCTACTCTTCGCTCGATTTGCCACCAAATTGATAGGTATCACTGTGGAATGAAATCTAAGAAGAATGCGACTAAGAACCGGAAGCAGATTCCGACAATGGCCGATGGCCGCCGGGAAGCAGAATGGATGAATTCTGCGTAAGAAGTAGAAGAGTGAAAGAGAAGTCGTGGAGAGAAAGAGAGAGAGAGAGAGAGAGAGAGAGAGAGTGAGTGGGGGGAGTAGTTGGAAGGAATGAAACCGGTATTGCCCTTCAATTACGGCGTCATTGGTAAAACTTATTTTAGTTTTAACCTAAAGTTATTTATTTAATTATCATATACTAGATTATTCTATTTGTTTTATTTTATATTATATTATATGACCGATTCAAGAGGTAATTAAGATGACTCCAATAAATGACTTGTTAATAATGTAATATGAGAAATAGTCAAACTTATATATATATATATCATAAAGAGCTTGTTTTATTCTGAGTTATTTTAGATTATTTTTTAAATAATTGAATATTAGGTGTAGTATATAATTTTAACTATTTAATTTATATTTCTATAAAAAATAAATTTTAAATATAATAAAATATTTTAATAATTTAATTTATAAATAAGATTATTAATCACGACCAATTTGTTGTAATTGAGGGTAGTACTCATTTTCTACTAAGAACAAATTCTACTTTATTTATTAAATTTTAATTCAAAATAATCTAGTTCAAAGAAAAATTAATTAAGGCATGCTTAGTGAATTTTTTAGTTCGAAATAAAAAAAGGATTGAATATAAATGTTTGATTGAATGATTTAAATTTGTAGAAATGAAAATTATTTTTTTTATTTATTTTTTCTTTTCATAATGTTTACTTTCTATATTATATATATTCTTATAATTATAATTTATTTATTGAAAAAAATTATTTTAATTATTTAAATAATATCAAGTGATTATTTAAAATAAAATATAACTAATAATAATTTTAATAAAATAACTCTGTAATAATAATTACAATAATTAATAATAATATAATTAATTTTAAATATTATATATTAATAATAAAATTATAATAAATTAATTAATATATAAAAACTTTAAAAATAATATAAAAAAAATATGTATTTTATATATAAAATTTTTATATATAAAAAAGGAAAAAATATTAATTTTATATATAAAAGTTTTTTACCATCTTATTAAGTATAACATATATTTAAGTGATTCACTATTTTTATATTTAAAGACTTTATCTTATATCGGTAGAAAGCCTTTTTTTATTTTGAATTAGTATGACAATTTATATTAAATGTTTATATCTTTATTATTTTATTAAATTATGACATTTTGTATATTTAAAAAAAGAATATGATGTAAACAATAATAATATCTTATATGGGTATTTATAGTTTTTCTTTCTCTTTTGTATGCTTGTGAGATTTAATAAGGAAAATAAAATGTTTCTTTCCATTGGAAATGGTAATCAAAAGTAAGAAAACACATATATATATATATATATAATAAGTCTCCCTTCACCCTATTTCAACCCCATATCAATAAGAATTGAACCTTTAAAAGAGTTTTCAGGGTTTATTTCCTTAAACAAGTGAACAGGACTATATATAGAGTCATGACCTCTCCTAAATCATAACTCTTATAGACAATTTCTCGCACTAAGATTTCATATCGACAGACAATTATATCTCTATTATACTAGTTTGGTTGGAAATCATTTGCAAAACTCTATAAGAGGTAAATGCTCCTCCCCTTCGAGGGAAAAGAAGTACAAAAAAGTTGAGTGGATCAAACAACATTACTCTATTATTTATGCAAGTAGAAAATAATTGTTATTTTAACCTTGCTAGAGCATTTCAGCGTATACAAATAAAAAATGAAGAACCTGAAGAAGAAATAGCAAGGGGAGGGCGTGGATAATAGCTTCAAGAGTGCGCCTGCCTGAAATGATTTTAAGAGTAATCAAATGAGATATCCATTCGTCAACCATTAATCAAAAAGGAATACATCTATAGATAGAGGTCGATTCTATTACCAAACCTTTTTCAAGTATCCACTTTTCCTCCACCACCACCGATCGAATCAAACACGAAATCTTCACATTTACCAGCGGCTGAGATCACATCACCTAAAGCTCCCATAACATCAAACGCCTCTTGTAAATCCGCCGCACTATTTATATCGTCCAGCCACGATTGCAACTCCCTCGACAACCCAACCATCTCCTTCACATTCAACAGTCTCTCTTTCATCCTCACTTCCCACCCTTCCAACTTTCCATTCTCATCCACCAACGCCTCCTCCTCCGATCCCACATTTCCACTTTTCTTCACCTTGAAGAAACGCTGCAGCTGCTCAATCAATCCCGTGTAAATGAGAATCGGTTTCACAATCGGATAGAGCTCGTGCGATTCCTTTTTAGGTTGATTGGAGGATGACGATGCGTGAGTGTGCTGCATATAATTATGGTATATACCACGCTGCAAGAAGGCTAGACGGTGCTGCAGCCAGGACTCATAAGATTCGGATAGAAGGGAATTTACCATCGAGAATTGCACTGTTTCTTCTGATTGTTGTTGTTGTTGTGTACCAGATGATGATGGCGTTGAAGCAGATGACAAATATGTGTCTATAGCCTTTGCCATGCTACTGCGTTGGGAAGGGTTGCCCTGGTCCAGGAAATGACGAGCCATTTGAATCATGAAAGGAAGAAATTTCGAGTTACTTTCCTTTCCTCCACCTTTACAATCCGTACTAAAAGAAGCACCCATAGCAAATCGAGCAAGCATCTGCAGATTAAAAATACCACACCATTGATCAATACAAGTTCCAACAAAATGGTTTTGGCTAACTAGAGATAGATGTTGGATCCCATGGAAAAACTTCAAGTTTAGAAACAACCTAACCAAACTAAATATTATATAAGGAAAAGATTCAATCACTTGATAATTTTCTAAAATGAGAAGATGAAAAACTCCAACAGTCAAGAAAGTTACAAAGGCTGTGAGGGCAACTTACAAACAAATAACAAGATTTTTACCAGAGTAAAACTTACCAGATTTTTTCATTTCCTGTAGTTTTAATGAAGTTTCCTTTTTTAAATAAAATTACCAGACAACTATGAGCTTGTTTGATGTATTTTTTTTTGGGGGGGGGGGGGATGAAAAAGTGGATTATTTGGCGTTATCTGGGCTTGTTTGAAGAAGGGTTATTTGGATTAAACACCCCTAATCTCATCAACAATAAAATTATCAACTAAAATACCCTTACTTGAGTTTTTATAACATTTACAAGAAAATACTAAGGATATTTTAGTTATTCAACCCAGCAAATCTCAAATAATATACTTTTTCATCAAACAAGGTTTTTGTTTTTCATATAACCAGATTATTTCTATATAACCCTACATTAAACAAGCTCTTGGGTTAAATGACTAAAATAAATATCCTTGGTATTTAATATGTAAAATGTTATAAATAATATACATATCCTTGGTATTTAATATGTACAATGTTATAAATAATAAAGTAACGGTAATTCTGTATTTTGGTTGAAGATTTGAAAGATGATGAGATTAGAGATTATTTGGATTAAATCCAAATAACCCTTCATCAAACAAGGCCTACATTTCTAAAGTAGAGAATGCATAAATATATTGAGAAGTAAAAAAAGAATGTGACTACATACCAGAACAATGTCATATGTCAACAACCTGAGACGGCTTCCATCTGAACGCCCTAAAGCATGAAGGTTATCCCAGTACAGATCCACATATCGAACATATTGTGAGACAGGGACGGATGGACCTCTCAGGGGGAAGAGACTATTGCAGAGGGTCTCATTGTTCCTAAGGGCAGCCCCATCCCATTCCTTTTTGGGAGTTTTCAATGCAGCATCAGCTCTTTTGGCTTCTTGATGACACTGAAAATGTATAATATTAAAATGGCTAACAGTTGTGTAAACATGCTCCACACGAGCAGTACTACTGCCTGCTGTTGTTCCAACTCCTAGGTTAACACGCTTGCTGAAAGTGTAAACTCCAAGCAGGTCAGTGGGCCTTAAACCGTATCCTTCCCTGCATACCATGCATGCTAATCCACCTTCCTCCTCTTCCATTTCATCCAAACCTTCAAGAACTGGCCGAGCTACTACAATTCTCTCGCCTCCATCTGAAGAAATTTCCTGTCGCATCCCAAGTCCCTGTGAAATTAATAGAGTATATCACGTCAGACAAAGACCCCCCATTCAGACACACCTGGATACAAAACTTGTGGAACCAAAAATGAGATTATGTTTGGAAACTAAAATTATTCCAAGACAAATTTGGAAATTCATTGCATGTTTCTCATATAGATTCAAATTAGGAAACTGAAATTTTAAGTATTTTCAAATCAAAATGAAAAATATTACTCGTATTCTATCATTCATCATCTCTTTATACTTCACTCTTTTTGCATAATGAGAATCAAGGACTGGAAAGAGATAAAAAATAACTCACGTCCAAAGATTACCCACCAACACGTCCTACTACAGTTAACATCTTTTACATAGTTTTTTCTGTATAAAAATAAAGGCACGACAATCATATCAGAAATTGGGAGTCCATTAAATTTATATCTAAGGCCTTGTTTGATGTGAGAATTCCAAATAAACCAATATCACATCAACATCATCAACTAAAATACCCTCTTTTTAAAGAATATAAAATAAAAAATGTATTCATGATACATTTATACCCCTCGTGTCTTTTTACTCAAATAATACCAAATAACCTGTTTTTTTCCTTTTTCCCAAAAAAAAAAGAAAAATAAACTGGTTTTTCATAACCTATATCAAACAGGGTTATTTAAAAATAACCCCATATCAAACAAGGCCTGAATGATTCATGAACAGAAATAAGATGCAAAAGAAAAGTAAAGAGAAAGAATTTGAAATCAATAAATCTAGTATTTAGAAGCTCTGAAAATTTCAAACCTTAAGCATCTGTTCTCTCTTTATCAAAGCCTTTCGCCTCATCTCATCCTTGGTAGCATCCCTCAGTTTGTGAACCTTCTCAGCAAGGAACCCATCTCCTGTACCCTCCTTGTTAGAAACAACATCCA
This sequence comes from Impatiens glandulifera, assembly GCF_907164915.1. Classification (NCBI taxonomy): domain Eukaryota; kingdom Viridiplantae; phylum Streptophyta; class Magnoliopsida; order Ericales; family Balsaminaceae; genus Impatiens; species Impatiens glandulifera. Next base: position 67,091,576 of record NC_061862.1, on the reverse strand, counting down.
AAAGGTTCTCAGCTCTGGCTCCAATTTCATTTTCTCCCGGGACTCCTTCCAGAGCATGAAGCAAAGGCAATATTCCTCCATCGTCGATACATTTTTGTGTGGGAAGGTGACCCATGGACAATCCCCTCAGCATAGACAGCACAAAAGGAATGGACGGAAGTTTTAAAGCTGACGCCCATTCAACTGAAGATCTAAATGCAGTCTGATCAATAAATGCAAAACTCTGTCTCAGATGTTTCACTGCAGAACGAGTTATTCCTTTCTCCAAAATTATGTCCTTAAATCGTCCACCGCAGGAACTTGTCTTCAGCGACTCCGAGACTCTGACAAAGTTCTCTACTGAAAATCTCTGTTTTTCTGCGTGCTGTGTGGTACTGTCTTCATGATCCATTTGTTGCAACTTGTCAAATTCTCTCCAGTCTTGTAGGTATGGGTCAAAGTGCTGTATAAGGGTTTCCATAGCCGCAGGTTCCCCGTAGGTCAAGTAAGGCAAGATTCTCGCAACCATTTCAGTATTTCTCTGTTGCTTATTTGATTTTTTAAGACCTGGTGGATGACACAATCTATCAAGGAACATGAGAACTATTTTCTTTGCTTGTTCACCATCACCAGTTTCTCCACTAGTAACAGTAAGAGATCTCGGTGCAAAGCTAATGTTGTCACTTTCATTTGCCTCCAGTGTAAGACTTTCCACAATCAGAAGTATACCTTCAGCTAGCTCCATAGCATCCACAGTGAAAGCATGCCTTACAGTTTCAAGCAGTACAGTTAAAGCTCCCAGCCTAAGTAAGGCCCTTCTATTCTCTCTTATTTTGCAGCAAAGCATTAGGAGATTAAGCACTACAATCAACTGCTCCTGACTCGACTTGAAATCATCACACAGACGCTACAAAACAGAGATGTGGTGGTGACTATACAACAAATTTTAATATTCAAAAAGATTAACAACTGATGTGGTTTTCCAAAATTATGAAAATACCAAGAGAATGTTCACTATCAAATTAACAACTGATACAGTAAAACCTAAAATTAATAAATTATCATGCACCAGTTATCACATTTTTCCATGACCAAGCTCTGTACAAAATAATATGCACATGGACAGATGTCACAAACAAATTATGAAATAGATCGTGTTAAACAAGCTGAAATGTAGACAAAACAACCATGAACTTTTTACAATTTCATGTTTACAAGAAATGCAATGCGTTCACTATTTTTCAACAACATATGTCAATGGGAGTTTAAAAGAAATACCACATATGATGATATAGGCTTGAATACCTGAATCATGCCCAAGATAATCTCTAGCCCACCACACTCGCGTACTGCAGCTGCTATTGCAAACTCAACTTCTGGGTCCTGGCACTCCTCCCTGTCTTCTTCCAATTCTTTTATCATTGGTTCAGTAGCCTCACCATCTAGTCCCTGCCAAAATTGCAGAAGGAAAATTGGTTTAGTAATACACTCAGTAGACTATCTTCAAAATTTCTATAGCTGCAAAGCCGATAAACTGAAACCTTATTTAAACTTGCTCCTAAAAAATCAGTATTTCAAATGCAGGACACCTGCTGTTGTATTCTTTCATCCTTATCCCCCAGGACTGATAGGATATTGTTCGCGGTGGGCAAAAGGAAATTGGGGAAACAAAATCTAACTTAAATGTGATCTGGATATCAATAAACAATTAACCAAATAATAAGTCTATACTGAAGGAGATGGTGTGGCTCCATGCATCTTGATTTAGGTGGGATAGCGATGCTTATTTCTAGTTTTTTACTTCTAGACATTTATTTAATCAAGTGTGTTGCTTTGAATCTATGTAGTGCATCCCCCTTTCACTTATATTTTAATTTTGATTACTCTCACTTGTACTTTTTAAATTGTATTTTGTAACATTGCAATTTATATAAGCATAACTTTTCAAAAAACAATAATGTCTATAAAGTTGGTACGAGTATGAACAAAGACCAACATGATATTTAAACAAACAACCAGAACAAAACATATTCTAACTTAAAAGTATTAAAGAAACAATGTATCTACTTTTGTAGATAAAGATACAAAGTCTATAATAAACTAACCTGCAGTCGATATGTCACTGTCATTGGAGGACATTCCCTAACTGAAGTAGCAACACTAGTGGATACTGCAGCAGTGCCAGCTGTATTATGTGATGACTGGTTTGTTTTTCTCCATACTTGTTCATACACTTGAGCAATGCTCAGATCCAGAGAGATGATACTCCCAGCTACTAGCAACTCCATTCCGTAGTCATCTTCAACAAGACCTAACATATCTAACTGGTGGCAGATCTTGTTTTTCACATCACGCATCAAAGGACCAATCTCAGCACTCGAATAAGGGTTTTTTGTCATTGAGCCTCTAATAAATTCCTCTTGAGTGTGTGCTTTGTTGAGAACTAGAAGATATACAGGCTCAGGTTTAGAGGGGGAAATCAGATTGCAAAGCTGCTCCAAGATGAACTGTATATGCAGAGGAAACAAATTATCATCCATTAGAAATTTAGGCAACTTCTAGAGTCGCAGTAAACAATATGAAGACAAAGTGCCTGTAACCCACCAAAAAGGAAGGCCAAAGAAGTATAACTCTAATGAAGCAAAAACAAAGGAAAGCAGGGAAGAATAGAAACAATTTTTGCAAGCTCATCTATTGCCTGCCAGTTTGTTTTGCATGTTCTGCTAGGAACAAAACCCGTATGATTAACCAATGCAAATTAAATTCAAACAAAGTGCCCCAAGAGGCAATTTGGGGCCACAATGGTGCCAATCCATAATGAGCCTTTTTGGATATCCACTTTTTACTTTGCCAAAAAATAAATAATTAATCTGTTTGGCAAAAAACTTTTCAAAAAAAATGTAACATGATATAAAAGAATGTCCAAAAATCACTTTATTTCATCCACTTTTTACCTTAAAATATTTAATCCAACTTAATCGCACTTTTACACCAAATGCAAACAAAATCACACATTAACTTTCAAAAGGAATTGTGATTGTAATAAAATACCACTTTCCATAAATGCACAATATCATGGAGATTAAACTTAGAGTTGGAGCAATGTTATGATATACCAACAACATGCATCAATAAATTTGATATTAACCAAACAAAGGTTCTCCTACATACCAAAGATGTTCGTTCTTTGCCATTCTCTCCATGAGTTTGCAGACCACTAACACAGGCCTGGATGAACTGTTTCTTATTCCCATCACTCTCAAGGGTAAGACCATCCAAGAGGTTCTTTAGAAGTAGATTTGAATCACTTATCAATTTAGTCTTCTGCACAACCAAACCTCTAATAACAATGAAAGCCTCAAGCACTCCAGACAACAGCTTGTCCCGCATAAACCTGGAAATCAAAACTTCTTAGAATGATGAACAGTATGATCAAGAATCGGTACATATAAGCCCACAAAAACGTACCTCGATCTAATATTAGGAACCTCCAAAAATTTTCCCAGGAGCTCTATGAGTTTGTGAAGAATAAACCCTTGTGAGATATCAATGTGGAGGCTCCTCTCTAGTGATTCCACATTGCTAACTTCTTGAGTAAGTAACTCACATATTGTGCCGAGACATCCACGAACTGTCAGGAAAAGCCGAGACTCTTCAGATTCAATCATCTTAAAGAGTAACTCGAAATACTCAGCAGCATTTTCACCCGCAGAAAGAGTAGCGGGTAATAGAGAAAGAAGCAAATTCAATAAGCGGAACTGCCTCGAACTATTTTGGCCACAAAGCAAGCTGATCATTGAGCACATCTCAGATCTTATGGATTGTGAACAGGCACTCAATACCAGTTCTGTAACCCAAGATCCAAGCTCAAATGATGTCAAATCATTCTTTGTCTTGCAAGCACGTCGCTTCCACTTAAGAGCGTATTTCAGTGCCAGGTAATCGTATCTTTGAGGACGGGATCTTTGGCTCCCTTTGGCAGCAGCTTGAGACACTTTATACTGCCGCCTTACAAAATCAAGATATGATGCGCCCTTCTCCCATTCAGTGTAGCTCACTAACTGAATTTCCTGAGTCTTATGAGAACCATCCCAAGTTTTTTCTGAAGTTTCTTTTCCAGATTTGTTTCCAGGAACAAGGCTTAGCTCTTTGTTAGCCGTATCAGGTTTTGGAGGAGTACATACCTGTGATATAATCCTCAGACATGGAAGAATAATATGCTCTGATATTGCAGGATGTTTGGCTCCAAGTTTAATTGATGAAAATAACAATTGGAAGACCACCCGTAACCTTGACTCCCAAAATTCATCTGCCAAAGAACACACCTCTGAAAGTAAGAGCAGTTCATCATGGGTGGCCAAGGCAATGTCCATAGAACGGTGATGCTCTAAACAGTACATCACTTTCTTCTGTATTAAGCAGTTTAACTCGGTCACTGCATTGATATCACCTTCAGAAAAAGCACAAAGTGCTGCCCTGGCATGAACACGGGCAGTTTTTGGACCCTGATGAATATTATTTTCAAACAATTGAGATAAAATTCCGGCAGAGACTAGTTGTTTCTTGGAATTGGGGTGCCTGGATAACACCTGGAGTATTTCCAAGCACTGTGCAACAAAGGTCGAAGCACATCCATAACAACTATTTGATGACCTAGATACAATAAACCTTGATGAAATGTGTGTTTGGCCAGAATGCTTTTGATGCAGGTAAGACATCAAAACACGTCTAAGCCCTTGAAGAGTCTGCACGCTTTTGCTAACAGAATCAAAAGCAGCTTTACACTTCTCACCATAGAGGACACCAAGAAGAGCAATTTTACGACTTATCTTACAAGAAGGCCCAGGTAAAGAAACCATCATCTGCTGAACAGAATCCTGCTGCGGTTCCATCTCATTTTCCCCAATGCTTGATACTATCTTCAGCAATGGCTTCTTAAAACCCAGAAGCTGTTGATATCTCCTGTGAGCATTCTCAGATTCAGATTCTATGGCTGATAGGCCCCGCTTCATGTCTTCATCGTTCTCCATTTCATCAAATGTGAAACTGGGCTTTGCCATGAAATTAAATTCAAAACGGCCATATTTGCTGTACCCACATTCATTGCATAGAAATGAATCCAAATTCTCATAATTAATATTGCGGCATTGCCTGCACTGATATGCATTTTCATGACAATTGCTGCAAATCCCATGCTTATCAGTCACCTGCCTACTGCAGCGTGGACATTGCAATGGCTCAAGAGACAGAGCTTGAAGATTTTCATAGAATGAATCTAGCTCAATCATGAAATTACATGCTGTAATAGGAATGGTGAAGTCTACTTTTAGCTCAGTCTGATTGAACGTTAGATGGCAGCTCTTTGCACGTTTCCATAACGACCAGTTGTTCTTTAACTCTGACAAATCAGCCACAGGCCTGTTATTGTAATAAAGGTTCAAGATTCTTACTGATTTTGATCTCCGAGAATCATGAACATTCATGCTCACGCTCTGGATGGTGTAGCTTCCTGTGCATTTCACTATAATGCGATTGTCAGTGAACTTTGTTTCTGATTTCAAACTTTCTAACTTCATCCGGCTATATGGAACCTCTGGAGTGCTACAGGCAACACAAGGTTCACTCTCGAGATAATAACCATCAAATTCCACTAGACTACTCAAAGTATTGTAGATAGCTGAATTGGGATGATTAGCCAAAAGCTCATTTTGCGAGTGAAGTGTCTCAAATATGAACCTTACCACATCAGGGGTCAAACATCGTTCTACAATTTCAGAGCTCTGTTGCTTTGACAGGTTATCAGAAATCTTCTCCAGCAAATGTGTGACAAGTTCAGTATATTCAATGATATTCTGACCATACATCGGCAAACACTTAATTTTCTGTAGAAGAGTTATCAATATCGTTTCTTTCAATGGATATTTCGTGTGGTGCCAAATGCCATAAAGAACAGATCTAGCTTCCATCCTCACAGAGCTTGAGTTCCACTCCAATAAGAAGTAATCAATGAACAGCTTTAAGATATCTCCATCCTTAACAAAGAAAATGTCCACAACTTGCTCCATATCCAGGTATGACTTCTCAGAGCCAGATTCAGATCCCTCTTCTCCTTTCTTCTTCTTCTTTGGCTCCAGAGATTGTGATCCTGATTTATCTGAACTTATCCCTGTATCCCCAACTTCAAATTTCTGTAATGATTGGCTAACATCCTTACCAGTATAGAATGCCAAGCTCAGAAGCTTAAGAGTCTGAACGACAGACTCCTCCCCAAAATAGAACAACCCATCCATCAAAAACTGTAAGATATCTGTATGTCTTAGACAATACTTTTGCCAGTTTCTGGGTCGTGAAGCAGCTACTTCAGCTACAGTAGAAAGGCACTTGACTATTTTAACACTTCTTTCATATGGGAGTGTATTCTGGAAACCACCAGATTTTCCTTTGTACTTGTAAAGCTTCTTAAATTCACTTGAAAATTGCCAAGAATCTCTAACACTGTAATAGTGAGTTTTGCTGCCACATAGATGCAAGAAAAGCCTCCTTGCATACCTTCTCACAAAAGCTGTACGCGGGTTATTAATGTAACTACAAAAGACATCCTGGTAACCATCTAGTTTCAAATCTTTCCCAGAGGAAACCTTGCAAGGCCTTTCTCTCTCCCCACTCTTGTCATGTTTATCTGGTCGAACCAAAGTATAAACAAGGCGGAAAGTATTTTCCAATAACAGCCTGTGGTAATCTGCAAATATATCTGCCCGGTGAGATTTCGCATATGAATCTGAAAAAAATGGTGAGAAATTGCCAGCTGGTAGATCCCGTTTCACCGTTAGCAAAGCCCCACATCCTGAACTAAGGTTTGGACTATTTCCTCCATCAAAATTAACATTTTGTGACTTGAAAACATGGACAAGCTGTTGTAGTATATCCATTAGATAATTTACAAATGATTGCTGTTTGAGGGAAGCACAAGCTTGATGCAGCTGCAAAGCAAAATCACTTTTATCTTGATCATCCAAAGAGGAAGATGCAGCACTTGAAGTGGAAACTGGATATGCAATGCTACCTCTTTCATGAGCATCTCCACTTCCATTTGATTTTGAAACAGAACTTTCATTGCCAGGATGATGCCAGTTTCTTAGCATCAGAGTGAAGAACATAAATACCAGAATAGCAACTTCACCAAATGAAGAACGTTCTCTTGCAACAAAAGGCTTGTTTAAATTAATCTCTTCCAGGAACCATCTTATTAATTTCTCCAGATCTACATTTTCTGGTTTTGAGCTATCAACAAAAGGTCCTCCTACTGTAGATGATAATCTGTAAAAGAACTGCATTATGGGCACAGCCTGAACTCCTGATATAGCTTCCATCCAACCTTTCATTTGCTGAAGAAATTCAGACAGAAGCAAGGAATTCACTGCCCTTTTTGAGGCTGAAATCATAACCGGATCAGTCACTATAGCAGAAAAGTCTCCTGACTCGCTAGGTTCAAGCGAATGGATGGATGGAGTAGAAGTTTGGGCATTTTTATCAACCGCAGGTGGTAACAAGCCTGAATCATGTAGATCATTTGCAGAGAAATTCATTTCAGTGCCTTCTCCACCTAAAATTTCTACTTCTATTGGAATTGCCGTCATTGGATGATCTCTAGAATGTGGTGGAGGGAGCCTGTCCGCAACTAGTTCATGACATGCTTCACACAAATCAAAGTCAGGGCAAATAGTGCAATGCCATCTACGTCTGAGTATAGGGACAGTTGAACAGCCATCACAACAGTACTGCACAGAGGATGTGATAGCGTCCTCTTCAACCATGATCTGATCATTACCAACAGTAGTGGTTCTCATGTCAGTGTGTACTGGGACAGGTGGAACATTCTCTGCAGACTCGTCTGCACTTAACATAGTTTGCTTTGGAAATGGAACCTGAAGCAACCGTGAAGATATAGCCAAGCTGAAGCAAAAGAATGGAAGTAATGAGCTAATATACCCAAAAAAATAGACAATATGAGAAGCCAGAGGCCTATGGATGATGCAAAACAAAAAAAGCTCCACAAATAGAAACTACCTGCTGGACGTCTGAACAGACTCATCAGAGGAGAACAGAAGTTTCTTGAACAATGACACAGCAGGGGCAATAGAGTTCCTTTCTGAATCTTTACCGTGTAAAGCCAGACATTCAGCATAACAGTATATCAATTCCACAGAAGAGATAACAATATTGTTCATTGTTTGGGTATCTGGCTGTTCTACTTCCAAAATCTCCCATAGTACTTGCATAAGCCCGTCAACAACTTCCGAACCTACATATACAAGGACAATGGTAACACGGTGAGAAACCTAAATCTATGTGCAAATGACAAACATTGTTTTCAAATACCGCTGTCAATATCAAATAACAAGGATAATATTTGGCTTGGAATATTCTACACAACCATGGGCAAGAAAATGCATACTTTCCCAACTCCATAGTGCAATCAGTCAAAGGAAATGTTGTGAATCATTAATTCATATACATGATCCATTTTATTAACTCGTTTTCTACCAATCTAAAAAAACATGAACTCAAGTGTCCAAGACTCCGTGAATTTCCAAACCTTAATAACCAAGAAATATTTTGTTTTAGCACCTTAAATGTATCTCTTTTTTTAAAAAAAAAAGAAAGAAAAGAAACTCCTTACACGTATCCAATCTGATAACAAAATAGCAAGTCATGTTAAAGAAAGAACAGGGTAGGGATTACAACAAACTAGTTCACAAAGATCACACATGAATTACTAGAAATGATGTAGCTTTTGACAAATAAGTTACGTTTGAATTACTGGAAAAAAAGTTTCACATAACAAATCAGTTACGTCTGTAACCAATTGAGAGTGAGTACACACAGCTTTTGACAATCAGGACGACAACAAAAAAGTAATAGCAATCCGACAACAGATCATAATTTAGATGGGAGACAATTAGAGAATAAGCTACCAACTGAAAAAATAGCAATGACATGACAATAACATAAGACCATCACAAACAAGATTTTTGATATTTTGGTAACAAAATAATAATAATAAGAAGAAGAATAAAAAGGTCTTTGATAGAGATATAAGAGAATAAGTTATAAAGTAACAGGATAAATGTATGATAAAAATGAAAATTTACACATTAGCAACAGTACCATTTCTCTCCAGAAAGGTGGCCAAGTTAGATCTACGTTGTAACGCGATCTTGGAGACTGCACGCATTTGAGCTGTGAACTCTTCAATAATACACCCAGCTGTGGCATAGCCAACACCCAACTTCGATGATAGCATGGCAGTTGATTTCATCACTCCAAGGAGGCGCATAGTGTCCTTTACCTGTGCAAAGGAAGATACACATAAAAACAACAGAAAAATATCATGTACAGAACATAATTGCCTGACCATATGTATAAAGGAGCAGTACTTTGTAATACATCTCCTTCTTGGGGAATACTGACTGCAAGACGGAACAAGCAGCAGCCTGCAACAACGGTTCCTTGTCACTTTCAAAGACAGTTTCTAGTAACTGCTTGCACTTCAGTTTGCTTAGGTCCACTTTTGCATCATCAGCCTTTGAGATTCTAGGAGACCTACACAGTGAGTAGAATTTTGACAGAAACCTAAGACCATCTGCCACTATCCGTTCCTGGATTATTGCAGATTGTACAATTCGACGCTTCTTCCCTGATCCTCTACCCCAGGAACCACAACCGAGAGCTCGAGCCTCCATATCCAAAACTGCCTCCATCTTTTCTTTCCATCCAAATTCATCCTTAGCTCGGCCATAGACTTCCAGAGAGTCAATTCTAGGTAATGAGGAACCACTGAAAGTCGAGGAAACAGATAATACAAATTCTTCATCGGCAAGAAGCGACTCAGCTACAGTAAACGGAATATCATACCAAGACCTCATGCCCTCATCTAATTTTATCTCTCTTTGGAATATGGAAATATTGGTAGGTATATGATTCGCTGATGTATTCCCCACATGTAGCCGGAAACCAACCATGACTATATCAGGATTGGGATTTGAAACAATTATCTGAGCAAAAAAAGGGAAATATGCATTAAATAAAGTCAATACTAAGCAGTTAAACAAAGAAACAGACCTCACTACAATTACATTATCTGAGGGAAAAGATGCTAACACACTGGTAATAAATAAGATAGATTAAATTCAAGGTCAAGTAGATGTTTTGAAAACAAAAGAGAGTATATCAATTTGTAAAAGGCACTGTTTGAACCCCCCAAAAAAAGTTAAATCAGGAAACACAAACACATTTTAGTCACAAATGTAACATGCTTCTGGAGCACTATGAGGTTCTACACAAATATAAATAGCTCAAAGACAAGGAACTGCACCTTGAAACCAGTAGGACTAGGACTCTCCAAAAACCCATCTTCAGAAGCCAGGCTCAATTTAGCTCCTTCAGAATCACCATTCCTGATAGCATCCCCACTCAGTTTCACATCTGTAGTAATGCAAATTGTTTTCTCAAAGAAATCCAATGGGAATTCTGTGTTTGACCCACAATAAGCCTTGCTGAGTATACCAGAACCCAGTTTTTTAACTCTGTCAGACACTGCATTTGCATTTACATCCATGCCAATAGGGATGTGTGAATATATCTGAAGGCTCCCATCATCATGTAAGACTAGACATTGGATTTTGTCTTTCGATAATGGCTTGTATGCAGTTATCCCCACTAAAGGTGATGTTGAACCCACCAAATGCCGCAAATTCTGTGCAAATATCTCATGCTCTCCCAATGAAATAACAAGTGATGCATTGGACTTCGTACTAGAAAAACAAACAAATAGGTTGCTTCCAATCAGCAACTCTCTCCAGTGTTGCAATCCCGCTGCTTGCATCTTTTGATCATGATCACCATCATATACTGCTGATACCTCCATAAGAGATGCTGCATTTGAATTCAAACGGCCAATCAAAGTAGTTCCATCTTGATAAGAAACAAAGAGCAATTTATAAGTTGTGGAGAAGTATAAAGATGAGCCTTTCCCGCACACAACCCTTCCCTGAAGCTGAATCATCTCCGTCAATGGTTTAACCGCGACATTCGCCTCTATTGACAATTCTAACTTGTATAAGCATCCATGTTCTGAAAGGACAATAAGAAACATTTTTCCCTGGCCAACCACAGCAAGTGTTGCATCCACAATAGTCTGAGGCAAGGTGAAGTAATGAATAGGACTGATGTTGTCTTGAGATAAATCATATATCTTCACAAACTTGTTTGTTACTACCATTAACTGAACCTGAGAACCTGGAACCCAGTCCACTCTTCTAATATAAGAACCTTGTAAAGCAAGTTCAATAGCAAGCCGATCAGAAACCTCGCCACGATGACTTACAGTAAGCACTTGACAATCTTCATAACCTGCCACAGCAAGGTGATTCTCTACTGCCGGATTGAAGATGAGATGCACTATTTCAAAGCGAACAATGTTCTTGGAGAGAGGTTTGACACTAGACTTATCAGCAGTGACTGGAGTAATAGTGGCTTGTCCAATCAGTTGTCCAACATCAAATATAGCCACTTTGTCACCTTCTCCAACAGCAAGCCGGCCTCGTGTACTGATGCTAAGTAACGACTTAACAAGAGAACCACTAGTTAAATGAGATTTAAGCTCCTTCGCATAAGAGTAATCTGTTTTTATCTTAAGATCAATAGACCCACTTTTATATGCCTTCTTCAATTGCAAAAGATCAAGACCATAAGAAAGCACTTTGTCCTTCCCCAGCACTATTTCTCTATCTTTTGAAGGGTATGAATCTCTTCTGCTCGTTATGGAAGGCAACAAAGAGGAGCAAAGTTTAAGCACTTGACCCTCAGCATCAAGTTCTTGGAGTAACAACTGAATCCTGCTTTGAATCCCTCTTGGAAGAGAGAACATGGCAGTATCAGCCTCTGAAGGAACATCTTCATCAACATCTGAATCACTATCAGGCAGCTGATCTCCTTCTTCAGTAAAAGGTAAGAAAGTGTGAAAAGTTCCAGCACCACGAGGAGGTGGGACACTACTACCACTAAATTTTCGAGGCTTTAAGCATTGGCAGTTACTCCCTCTAACACCACCAGCTCCACAGTCACAAAAAAATCTACTTGAGCGGGAATAAACAACACGATGACCACGATGGCAGACTTTTGCGCACACAGAACAACAGCCTTTAGATACAGTCAGATCACAGGTGTAGCAAAAGTACCAGTGTTGCTCCATAAAATTGCTGCCACTAGATGTAAATGTGCAAACTTTGGAAGCAAGAACTCTTTCACTGTTAGGATCCTCATCGTCCTCCTTGTCAATGCTAGCTGCCTCACCGTCTGAAGTTTCATCATCCTCCTCATCTTCATCTAAAGAAGTTGCATCACAATCAATAGCTGACGTACCCCCTTCCTGGCTAGGAGTGAGAACAAAAGCCTCCGAGTTTTTCCTTGAACTAAATGATCTTGAAGACACGGGTGCCATATCCGCATTGCTATACAGAGATTTTCCAGAAGAGCTCTCCACTATGCTTCTGTTTGACCCGCAATCATTCAAAACAGTGATAAGAAACCCAAAAAGGAACTTCAGACCTTGAAGAAGTTGCTCATCTCCTGAAAACTTCTCCATTAGCATCAAACTTCTCTGCAGAAGGGATCTAATTGAAGACTCATCCGTTGAAAGTTGAACAAGAAAATTGAAATAAGATTTTGCACTACCGGTTTCAGAAAGGATAAACGTGTTATCTAACAAAAGTAGAGCAGCTTCAAATAGATGACCATGCAATGCCTTTGACTGATCAGAAGAAGAGGACAGCAAACAAGCAACAAAAGTCATAGTCAATTCCCTAAGAGAGGCAGAACACTCTCTAGAACAGGTCGCTCCACCTGATACTTCAGCAATCAGACCTAATCTCCTTTCCAGCCATTTTGACAACACTGAGCTATCCATGCAAAGAAATCTTTCCTGAACTTTTTGTACGATGCCAGGACAAGTCTCTCCTGACAGATCTATGAAAAATTTAAGAACCTTCATGTTAACTGACTCAGAGCTACATTTATCCAGTAAATCAATTAAAACCAACAAGTCACCACGCTGGGAACCATAAAGGGCCTTTACTTGCTCAGATACATCTTCAACAGAGAGGAAGAACCTCAAAATTACAGCTCTGGAAGGATCCGTTCGCATGGAGTCAACCAGATCAATTGTCTTGTTAACAACCAATTCATAGATGCTATTGTCATCGACCTCTTTGGCATTGATTTCCAATAAAATGTGTTCCATACGTTTCAATACAAACAAACACTGCCAATCAGTTCCTTCTATACCTTTGCTCAAGCTCAGGAAAATTGATTTACATTTTTCATGAAGACATCCAAATATCTTGTCGGACTTGATTGTCATAGCTGAATCAAGAATCTGCACACATGCATTTGTCTCCATACATGAAACTCCTAGAACATCTGTGATCTTGAGCAGACCATCCAAAACAGTTGTGATGCCTCTAATACAAAGGATACAAGTGACAAAAATTCCACTTGTCGTTTGAATATGAGAAGGAAAGCCATGTAAAACAGATTCCCAGAAGATTTTAGAATGGTTTCCTATGGACAATTTGTCAACAGTGCAGTCTATACTTAACAGATAGTCAGGGAGACCTTCCAATTCACGTGCATTCTGTGCAGCTTTAACAAGGATCTCATTATTGTCGAACTCTGAAAATTTTAGAAGCAATAGGGGTGAAAATTTCTCAGGATTAGAATGGCCCCCATTTAAAGCAGAAAGAAAAGCTTCTTCATAAACTTTTAAATATTTATCCAATAAAGATGACAATGTCTGCAGTATCACTGGAACTTGCTTGCAATCAAGAATACGAGAACCCAAGGTTTCTGAAAGAGTAGAAATATTGATGTTTCCAGATGTGTTCTCCAACCACAAAGGATCCATGCAAGTGATGGCTTGTTTAGAGCATTTCCCATGAATGCCAGCATTAAGTAATAGTGTAGCCAGTGAAATCCATGCACTATCCCTCAAAAAGTCCCAGCCAAGGTCCCTTGTGTCTTCTGATATGTCAGCATGCAAGCCCTGCAGCATAGAATGAACCATGCCTGATAAATCTGATATCTCGGTCAAAACCCCACTATGTTCCAACAGCGAGTGACTAAAACAAAATAAGTGCTCCATGTTCGAGGTGTCTAGACTCTGCACTCCACTCCAAAAGCAACGAAGATCTTCCTGAGTGGAAGCCATGTTAGGGATATCAAAGCAAAGTACAAACATATATCTCTCTATGATCAGATCATCCACAGTTAAAGCTATTTTGCCTCTCCAAAAGCTCAAAATATGGGAGAGAGTGGTACATAAATCAGCCCAACGTAAATTCAAACGATCAACATCAGTCTCATCTCTACAAGACAAAGCCGGAAGTGGAACAATATCAATTAACTGGTTCAGTAAAATATCAGAAAAAGGGCTATCTCTGACCCGTTTGCCCATTAGATTCTGAACAATAGTTGACAACCAAGATGAAGATTGACCGTTTGTGCTATCACAAGCACGTGCCCCAACAAATGGAGTTTCCCTAAGCTTTGTTCTCAACTCCCTAAGCAATAAAGGTGGACAAGAACCGGGATAGAATAACATATGGCGTAGTACTAGGACCAACCTTGAGACCATAAGAGCCCAAGATGATACTTGCATACTTTTCAAACCTGCTGGAGGACCATCAATTTCTTTGAGTGAAGAATATATCAGATTTGCCAGTGCAATTTTCTCAACTTCAGAGGATAAGTGGAATGCCATAAGAAGAATTTCAATATGATAAATAGAGGGCAACATCCCCAGAAGTTCCTCAAGAGTGGGACAGCTCAAAGACATTGATTTTATCTTCTGATCAATGAAACCAACATATATTCTGAATATTTCACTTCTCAACTGGCTACCAGGCAAGCCTGCCCTACATATAAGAATATGAGCAAGCAAGGTCAAAGTTTGCTCATTGTAAGCAAAAACACCATTCTCAATGTTCAAAACCTTTTCGACCAGGAATTCTTCCAGTGAGCCAGACAAAACCCTGCGTATGATAAGGTGGTGCAACAACTCAAAGCAAAGTTGATGAACACCAATCTTCTTTTTTTCATATGATGTTATACTCTCTTCAGAACAACAGCCCTGACAAGTAAGGATGGAAAGTAGTATATCGATGTTGCTTCCTTTAAGCTTTGTGCAACCACTGCTATACAAAGAAGAAAGCCAATCAGGGGAAAAGACACAATGTTTAAGGAAGCTGAGTAACTCTATTCCAGCTTGAATTGGCAAATTAGAGTTGGGGATTGGGCTTGACGTAATAGCTGGTTGATCGCATACATCAGTGGATCCAACTGAGCGTCCACTCTCAGAAAAAAGGTCTCCAAAGAGGGCCTCTTCCTCATGGCAGATAGTATTCTCAGCCTCCATGGATAATGCTGCTTTTGCAACACTGGAACATGACCTCTCCAGCTTTTTTAAACTTACTCCTTCAGAATGAAGAAAATGAACTGCATGCATCAAATTTTCCAACCACTCATTAGATATAGGGAAGATGAGGTTCAATAGTTGTTCAACATTGTACTTCTTCAGGAGAAATACTTTATCAGATCGAACGTGGCAAAAAGGAGAACTTCTCTGTGCATCAGCGCCGCTTACATATTTAATATCAAAGGCTTCCCAGTCTAAAGACTGATCTGCTTGCTGTTTAATGTCACCAACTTGTTTCAATATACAAATGACAACTCGAGGAAAGAAAGCCAACGGAGGCTTTTGGCTTGTAGCTACTTTGTCATAGACCCATGCACTAGCATCCATGTGTTCCATCATTGAAGCAACTATACATGCCCTTACATTCTGAAATATAGTGCTGCTAAAATTGGCCTGAACAAGTAAGAGAAACTCTTCCAACAGTGACAATACAAGGCTTTCAACGTTATTCTCAGCAGCAACATTATAGCTTCCAAAATCAAATCTCTGCCCAAACAATCTAGTCAGACAATCAGCAAAGTATGCAACCGACTGCAGCAATTGGTCACTGTACTCTACATGAGGGACATCTTTCCCAAGAATTCTCAGTAACTTTATGATCCTCAAACAGAACGACAGTTGCTTGCAAAGATTTGTGCAGAATATTTTCTCGTCAGTTATATCAGGAAGGTGAAGCAATTCCTTGCAGAGCAAAATAAGACGATGAAAACATTGCAAATGAGCAACTGCCCAGTGCTGAAAAAGAGAAGACAACTCTCCACTATCTGGAAGATAACTGGTTCCAGTATTTTGTTTATCAAGTTGCATGCATTCAGAAGCTAATGTACTCAGTAGCCGGTCCACGGAATGATCATCATTTGAACAATTACACCCTTAAACCAAGGAATATGTGATGTTAGAATGAAGTTCAGAATCTAAGAGAACAAAGCCTGTATCAGATTTCTCGATTAACAGATAAGCAAGTACCTTGATACAAACACTTGGTGTGGACCTCTAAATCAATGGTATCATTTTCAACAGAAGAAGCTGGCAACAAATATATAAGTTTGTTTCCAAACAAATTCTGCAAAATATCCCTTTGTGTTCCATCTGTGAGTGCAATCTCCAATAGTTTTATCAAATTATCCTGTGAGACCAAGGCACAAAACTAGTCAGGTTACGAAAAATAATAATACCACCAGCCAATCCCAAACATATGGAATTAGAGATAGCAACAAAGATGACTTCATTACAGTTCAACTTAGTTAAATCAACCATATTGCTGTTAGAAAATCTAATGTCTCCCACTTACAATCGAGCTTAAATAAAGGAAATTCAACAAACAGCACGATGACTTGTGTTTTATTAAAAGTCAATGGTCAGTGGTTGCATTAAAACCGTGTATCTTGGAGCGTACACTTAATAGGACAGAAATACCAAGTTCTATAACCAATAAGACAAGGTAACAAGATACACAAACAAAACAAAAAAAAAAACAAGTATAACATTCATATAATTCGAAAATCAAACTCAAGAAATGGAATAACAAACCTGAACAGAATATTCATCAATTCTTGATACGGAATTCTCTAAATAACATATAGCAAATTCCAGTGCCTTCTCCACGACAGCGAAAACTATGGGCTCCGCATTCTCAACTATTGAATCAAAGATTCAAATTAACACCGGTGTATGCAAGAACGTCTTATATAAAATAAACATCAACAAAAAAAAAAATGCAAGTAAAACAACCTGATAGAGATCGAGTTGAGTAAGCAACAGCACAAGCCAGAAAAGCGACAGCTCCTGCCTGAGACTGTTCCCAACTTTCAAGACCTAGTTTACCGTCTCCATTTACTTCCACTCCAAATTTGAGAATACAGAAGAAACGCTCAAGCCCTAGCCTAACTGACGAGTCGGAGCCAATCAACTGGGAGATATCGCCTGATGATTTCTCATCGAAGACTAGCTCGATGAGCTTTGCTATATCAGTGGCCATAACTTTGACCCGATCGGACGTCCTAGTGCAACGAATCAGAGCATTAGATGATTGATCGGAGAAACACCGCCTAAGATTTGAGATTTGAGAGAGAGAAAATGAAATTGATCCAAAGAAGAAAAGTAACAATTGTATCTTCTTCTTCTTTCTTTCTTTCCTTTTTTTTTTCTTAGGAATATGATGAGACTTTAGTTAAGAGGTTTAAGAAACTTATAGACCAAGTATTTATAAAATTATTATTATTAGATTAATCTTTTTTAATATTAAAATAATTAGCTTAATCAATAATTAAGAAGTACTTAGGGATAGATGATAGAAGTCTAATTTTGTCCAAAAATATAGATGAAGATTTGTACATGATGAACATACAAAATTCGAATATATTTTCTTTATATTTTAAAATTAGAATAATAATATAAGGGAAATGATATAGAGAACGAATTGGGGGAACGAAATGGGGAGCGAAGCCACCTGGCATGCCATGGAGGAAAGAGAAAAAAATTACATCTCTTCTCTAGCAAACCCTCAGATCATTTCCCGCTCATCAAACAAAACCCTCCTTATTCTTCTTCTTCCATTTTCTTCACCATCGGCACGCAGTTTATCATCTTCTCATTCCATTCTTTAGATTCGTCTTCATTCGCGCCGTCTAGCTTCTTCTCCTTACATTCTTTAGATTCGTCTTCATCCTCGTCGTTTAACTTCTTACTGTTATTGCGTCTTCATCCTCGTCGTCCTTCCGTTCTTTAGTTTCGTCTTCATCCTCGTCGTCTTCTCCTTGCGTTTTATTTAGATTCGTCTTCGTCACTGTCCGACTGTCCGATTAGCTTCTTCTTCTAATGGTATATCTTCTCTTCCATCATAGCTTACTATTTTCTTTTTTTATTGTTCTTCTGTTTGTTTCTTGGATTCACATTTTTTTTTTGTTATGTGATTGTTATGTGTAGGAATCAATATGTAGCTAGAACCTGTATAAAACTGTTAATATTTTTGTTATTTTCAAGAACCTGTATAAAACTGTTAATATTTTTGTTGGTTTGTGTTGTCCTCTGTTTTGTTCTATGTTGTCCCGTGTCTTAAACTATGATGTCCCGTGTCTTAAACTATGTTGTCCCGTGTAAATATTGAAGTTGCTCTAAATGTTAATATTCTGATGTCATTTGTGTTATTGTAATATGTTGTTCCGTGTTTTAAACTATTTTTTTTCGTTTTAATACGTTTTATCCAATATGTCTTCCTGCATTTTATTAAATATGTTGTCATGTATTACTGTAATATGTTGTTCATGTGTTGTCATGTATTATTTGTGTTGATTTCTCTTTTTTGTCTTATGTAGCCCTATGTATGAACCATCATCACCATGTAGGCATATATTGGCTGTTTTGAATAGAATGAAAGTGAACCAGGTGCCAGCATATTATATATTGAACCGTTGGCGTAAAGACTTGAAGAGCGGTTACCAAATATTCACCAACATCTATGATTCGGATGTGGTCCCGACATCTTTTTAAAACCTGTGTAAAATTTTTAATATTTTTGTTGTTTTGTGTTTCCTCTGTTTTGTTTTATGTTGTCCCGTGTCTTAAACTATGATGTCTCGTGTCCTAAACTAAGTTGTCCTGTATTTTTATACACTGGTGTCATGTGTTGTAAATATTTAGTTACTCGAAATGTTAATATTCTATTGTCAGTTGTATTATTGTAATATGTTGTTCCGTGTTTTAAACTATATTTTCATGTGTTTTATCCAATATGTTGTCCGGTATTACTGTAATAAGTTGTTAATGTGTTGTCATGTATTCTTTGTGTTGATTTCTCTTTTTTGTATTTTTGTGTAGCCCTATGGATGAAGCACCATCACAATGTACCGAAGACAAAATTCCAAAGGTTGGGATGTCGTTAGTGTCGAAAATTATGTCGTCATTTGTCCAATACTATGTTGTCCCGTGTCTTATACCATGTTGTACTTTATTTTGTAATATGTTGTCATGTGTTTATTATTATGTTGTCCTGAGTACATAAATATTGTATTTCTAAAACAAGTAATTGTTAAGTACGATTTGTTGTTTCACATTAAAGCGTTAAGTACAAATTGTTGCTTCACAACAAGTAAATGTTTTAATTCTACTAACATGAAACCATTACATTAATGTTTCGGATAATTTGGTTTCATACAACTTTATGGTCTTGTATGTTAAGTTCATCCGATAATTCTTAGGCTCAGGTTGTATTGTTTTTGATGGAGTTGTGGTCTTGGATTTAGAAGCAGCCTTCGCAAACACTAGTAGGGGGTCAGAGGGAGCAACATTCTTCTTGATAATCTTCCTGTTATATACCACCCCACTAAATTTTCTGCAAAATAAAAAAGAAGACACTATTATTGTAATCGGCAGGACAACATAACTAAAAACACAGGACAACATAACTAAAAACACATGACAACATAGTCTAACACACAATACAACAAAATATTAACAGTTTAAGCTTAATATTTATCAACAATGGACAACATAGTATATGAAAACAGTACACCAACGATAAGTTCATATTACCTTTCATCTCTATCTGAAGATTTCCTTTTACCTAAAGTCTTACTGTTCTTCTCTGTCATTGTTGACATACTTACTGTAACAATAACCAAATGCTAATTAGTAACAAAACATTTTATAGATAGGAGAAGAAGAATTTGATTAACGTTTGAAAAAGAAGTTGAATAAAAGAAGCAGATAAGCGGATACCGTTTCAAGAGCAGCAGATATTTAGGATTAGTGTTTGAGTAGATTTCGTTTGAAGATCAGCAAATACTTAGGATTAGGGTTTGAGTGGATTTTGTTTGAATAGCAGTAGATACTTAGAGTTAGAGTTTGAGCGGAGATAGATTGAAGAGAGGGAGGGTTTAGCGGAGATGAAAGACAGTTTGAGCTTTGAGCGGAGATGAGAGGTCGTTGCCGTTTCAACTTTGAGAGGAGATAGATTGAAGAGAGATAAAGAGGAAATGAGAGAGTTTAAAATGAGGGAGAATTATCCTACGTGGAAAAAAAACAAAAAAAAAATTATTTTTTAACCTACGTGTCCTGCCACTGGGATTCGCTGAGGGATTCGTTCCCCCAGTTTCGTTTCCCGTATCACGCCTCATAATATAATATCAATATATTAGCTAAGAAAATATATTATTTAATTTATAGTATTTTCATATAAGAGAAATGATTTCGGGATGCTTGTTTCAAATAAAAGAATATTGTAGAAAAAATATATAAAAAAAATGGCACAAAAATTATTTTTTATGAAATATTGTCATTTTTTTTAATTTATTATTTTTTTAATATGAGTTTTATCATTATTATTTCTCTCTCTTACACAAGTGTCACGTCATGTGGCCATGTGAGAATCGTGGTATTGATTTTGTTCCCAACTTCGTTGCCCTTATCACGGCTGAGAAATGATTTAGGCAACGAAAACAATGTCACAAATCCGACATAGTCTACCACATATGCATTAGAGGGAAATAAAAAAATTATGTCTAAAAAAGATTATAATAAATTTTAAAAAATGGTCATGTTCGAGAAATGATAATGTTCGAAAATTTTTGTCTCGAACATGGTCATCTTTTTTATTTTATTATTTATAGTATTATTTTTTTTATTTCTCTCTCTTACAAAAGTAGTTAGGCTTCGTTACCTCTATCACGATCTATTATACTTATCTAACTCATTTTTCTCTTTATTTGAAAGAGGACAATAGTTTGATTAATTAATATTTGTAACGTCAAAATCGACACTTTCCGAGAAGAGGTTTTCGTTACTCGATAATTGCGCCCCATTACTCACATTCCTCTCGAGTCTCAAGTGAGACGATGAACCAAAATGATAGGCTTGACTATAGTGCATTTAAAAACATTGATTTAGACTTGCTTTGACTTTTTAAAGTCACCACCTAATTTACTACTCGAGAAATTAGGAAAGAAAAATATTTTGCATGTTGAAACACATTTTAAAGATTATGTTCTTGGTTCGGTGTTTGGTTACACATTAGAAAGGCTCTCGCACTATGTCTCACGTGCCTATCACATTACAATTTCTATTTTAAATTTTTGGTCATTTAAAAGAATATTATTTTACAACTTATTTATTTATTCAATCCTAGAGCATGCGTCTAAAGATAATATAAGCTTAAATATGTGTCTAAATATGTGTCTAGTTTTGTATCATTCTGTCCTAAAACACGCGTTTATATCATGAGTCTTAAATATAAAAAATAAAAATAAAAATGCTAATATATATAGACGAGTGACGAAACTCGTAGAATGACACCTATACAAAAAAACATTAGTACACAATTAAATTTAAACAAGGCTATAAGGAAAATATTTTTATGTTTTTATTAGAAAATAATCATTATATAGTATAATATATACTTATATATTTTATATATTAATATATTTGATAATCATATATTTTATATTATATATACTTAGAGGTGGGTCGGTACGGTATACCTTAATATTTTATCCATACCTTATATCTTACCTAAAATTCCGGTATGCGAAAAATATATATTTTTACTTACCTTGATTTCGGTATACTTTGATTTCGATATATCTTAATTTCGGTATACAAAAAACTCATATCTATACCTTACCTTGATTTCGGTATACTTTAATTTCGGTACGGTATTAATATTATACCTTTGATACCTAAAAACATATTAACTTAAAATAAAACAATCTCATCTGTAAGGTAGAGAGGCATATATAAAATAATATTTCACTATAATTATATTTTGATATTATTCAAAAATTATATTTCTATAATTAAATTAATATTAAATTTATTTAATTATTTCCTTATAACTATTATATATATAAATATATATATTTATATATATATATATATATATATATATATATATATATTTATATATATTTTAACTTATAAATATTATTTCGGTATTTCCATATATCTCGATATACCAAATTTTTAAAAATTTCATACATTTACCGTACCAATAATTTTAGTATCAGTATCATACCTTACATTTTTTCGGTATACCTTAAAATTCGATATTTTCGATATATTACGGTATGATATTTTTGTTATACCTTTAATATCGGTATTTTTTTCCACCCCTATTAATATACTTATATATTTTATTTTTATAAAATTTATATATTTTTTTAAATTTAATAAAGACATTTGAATTAAATAAGAACAAAATATAACAAGAAATAAAAAAAACAAACTAGCCCTAAGGTCAATCGGTTGCCACGTGGGATGTGGCACATAGCCTAGACACGGGTCGGTTCATGGGCGGTTTGGGAGACGGGTTAAAGTGCAGATTGGGTGAAAATGGGTACGTGGTTGTTTGGACGCATTTGATGTCCTAGTTGAGTTGGCTGGTAGTCTGGCCGGAGGAAATTGGGAAAGACGTAGGCTCGAATCTTAAGAGCTTCCTTTATCATTATTTTTTTAAGAATAGGCAGCGAAGGATACCTCATATGCCTGATGGTTGTTTTACATAACAAAAGCACATTTGGTATAGTGACTTTGGAGTCAGTCATTGAGTTGAGAAGCTTTAAATAAATCTCTCCGATCTGATAAAATCTGTAGCCGGAGATTTGATAGTGAAAAAGATGACAAGAATGGAGAAATTGATAAACTATTATATCTAGTCTAAATAAGTCCTTAGACTTATATTCGTTATAATGTTGGAGGAATGAAAGTTAATTAATCTAACTAATCACAAACACGTGATACTTAATTAACTCCCTAACAAATTTACTCAAATCATAACAATTTTGTTAAACAATATTTAGAAATATTATTTTATCTCTTCACTCCCCTTCAAGATGGAAGTCTTTAAGTTTTAGCTTAACCTTAAATCTTAAAATTGTCTAACATCAAGAGCTTTGGTAAATATATCTGCATTTAGAACATTAGAGTAATAAAATCATCTTTGTATTTGTTTATTACCAAATGACAGTTAATATCGATGTGTTTCGTTCTTTCATGAAACACCGAATTTTGCGTTATATGCATCATTGCTTTATTGTCACAGTACAAAACAATAGGTAGATTAACTTTGATCCGAAAATCAGCAAGCAAATAAGCAAATAAGTCAGTCATTGTAAATCACATACTATGACAGCCATATATCTATATTCAGCTTCAACTGATGATCTAGATATAGTTTGTTGTTTTTTTGCTTTTCATGCTACTAGAGCATTGCCAATGTAAATACAATAACCTATAAGTGATTTTCGAGTATCATAACAAGAAGCCCAGTCACTATCAGAATATGCTGAAATAACAAAATTAATCTTAGATGCATAAAAAAGGCCTAAGGATGGTGTTCCTTTAAGATATTTGACCACTTTGACAACAGCCTCAAAATGTGATTTATAATGTTTATTAATATATTTACTTAATTGTTGTACTACATATGCAATATCTGGCCTAGTGAAATTCAAATATAGTAAACGACCAATTAATCTTCTATATACTTTTCAACGTCACAAAGAGTATCATTCATTGATTCTTGAACCAATTAGGTATCTCTAGTCATAGAGATAGATGATAGTTTAACAACAATCAAGGACATATCAGAAACAATGTCAAGAATATATTTTCCCTAGTTAACATAAATTTCATCATCAATTTGTATAATTTCAAGACCTAAGAAAAACTTAGCTTTACCCAAATCTTTAATAGGAAATTTAGTATTAATCATACTTTTTATTTCATCAATTTGCTCTATTAAATTTCATGCTAATAGGATATCATCAACATAAATAAGCAAACAAACAATATTAGATCCGTCATTTTTTATGAATAAACAATGGTCATTCTCAGATTTTTTAAAATCACTATTAGTAAGGATGTTACAAATTTGAAAATGTCATTGTCTAGACGATTGTTTCAATCCATATATGCTTTTGTTTAATTTATACACTTGTTTTGGTAGTGTTCCTTTTAAACCTTCTAGAACTTTCATACATAAATCTTCTTCAACTAAGCCATGCAAGAAAGCATTATTTACATATATTTGATGTAAATGTCATTTCTTAGCAGTTGTTAAAGAAAGAAGTAGTCGAATAGTCGAATTGTTAGCTACAGGGGCATATACCTAATGAAAATCAATTCCATCTTTTTGGTTATACCCCATTGCAACTAGTCTAGCTTTACATTTATCAATACTGCCATCAACATTTAATTTTATTTTAAAATCATCTACAACCTATTGTTTTTCCTTTAAGAAGTTATAACCCAAGTATTATTTTTATGAAGAGCAATAAATTCATCATCCATAGCTTTAATCCAATCTGGATTTAAAATTGTCTGTTTGTATGGAGTTGGTTCAACAAACTGATCAATGTTGCCCAAGAATTCAATATATTCTTCATTGTTGCAAGTTGATACAAATAGAAATGATGGTGGTAAATAACTTTATTTTTTATTTGCATTTGTCTCAACTTGACTTACAATATAATCTTTCATCCAAACAGGTTGTTTATATAAATCTTGAACTTTTTTGAGACACGTATTTTATTTCATCTTGGACAGGTGAATGATTAACTTCATGTTCATCTTAAGAAGCAGAAGTTATCCCTTCACTTGTATTCAATTAGGGTTCAAATTAGAATTCAAAATTTGATGTTCTGAAATTTCATTTTGAACATTTTCTAAATCATTATCATAATCTAAATTATCTAATTCTGTTTCAAAGAAATATGGAAAATTAGAAGATTTGTTTCTTTGTAAATTTTTTTGTTTTGGATAATTTTATCAAAAAATGGAAAAATATCTTCATGAAAAATAACATCTCTTGAAATGCTAACATTTCCTGTTTCAATATCATAAAATGTATATCCTTTTTTTGTTTAAAAGATATCCAATGAAAACACATTTATTGGCTCTTTTTGAAAACTTTGATTTGTTTGGATAAACATTTGCAGAATAACACAAACAACCAAAAACTTTAAAATAGTTATAATCTGTTTTTTTTTTCTGATAATATTTCAATTGGAGTTTTCCCATTTAAGATATTAGTGAGAATTCTATTTATTAGATGAGTTGCAGCCAATAATGAATAAGGACAAAATTTAAAATCTAAATTAGAATAAATCATTAATGACCTTGCAACTTAAAGTAAATGCTTGTATTTTCTCTCTGCAACACCATTTTGTTGAGGTGAGTAAACACAAGTTGTTTGATGAATAATTCCTAAGAAATTAAACATTTCAGAACATTTTTCATTAAAAAACTCAGTTTCATTGTCTGATCTAATTGTTTTAATAATTATGTCATATTGATTTTTAACCAACATAAAAAAATTATGAAGTTTTTCAAACACAAATACTTTACTTGTCATAAAAAAAATTCAAGTACATCGAGAGTAATCATCAACAATAGTAAGCATGAAATGTGTGTTAAGGATTGATTCCTTTCGATATGGACCCCAAATGTCAATATGAATAAGTTCAAAAATCTTTGATGTTTTAGAAACGCTTTGAACAAAAGGAACTCTTTGTATTTTAGCAACAGGACAAGTTGAACAATGAAAAGTTTTATTCATAACAATAGGAAATACACATTTTAGAACATTTAAAGCAGGATGTCATCATCGTTTGTGTAAAAGAAATGAATCAGAAACAACATTTAAAGAACAATGAACTATAGATTTTTATTAAAAATTGGACTGTCTTCAATGAAGTACAGATTCCCCATTCTCTTTCCCAAATTGATTTTGAACCTTGTCTCAAGGTCCTGCATATAACAATTAGATTTTGAGAAAATGCAGTTCATTTTGTTATTCTTTGTAAGTTTTGAAACTACAATTAAGCAATATCTAAAAGACGGTACATATAATGCATCTTTAATCAAGAAGTTTAACAGTTCCTATTTCAGTTATGTTCCTACTTGATCCATCAGCTAAGTACATAATTCTAAGTTTATCAAGTTGTCTTATATATGAAAATGCATTCCTATTATTGCATATATGAAAAAATTCTTCTGAATCAATAAGCCACATATCTGATATGTTTGTTTATTCATTAATGCTGAAATCATATTCAAATGAATTAAGAATATAGTTAGGAAACTTATCTACAGATGAAGAAGATCCATTTGCCTTGTTCTTGACATCTCTCATGTTCTTCAAGAACTATTTATACGTCTTGTATTCATCAATGGAAAGTTCCTGGAAATCATCTTTGTCTGCAGTGGCATGAACAGAAGTTGATGGTCTTTTTTGATCGCATTATCTTTTGGTTGTTTCGACCATTGTGGATATCCAATCAACTTAAAGTAGTCATCCTTCATGTGACCTTTGCCTCCATGGTGAGTGTAGCTTGCACTCTTAGTCTTGTTTGGAGGATGATAAACTCTTTCACCTTCTTCTTTTATTACCATTGCAGATTCTTGAAAAGGCCTTTTATGTTTGGTCCTCTTTTCGACATTCTAAAACATTGTAAATGATTTATAAACGTCTAACCATGGATCTTGCATGAGCATTTTATCTTTGACATACTCGTATTTATCATCAAGCCCCATCAGAAATTGAAGAAGCTTAAGTTCTTCATCGTCTTGAAGTATTTCTGCTTCAAGAAAGCATCCATCACAATTAAGTCGAATTCCTTTACATCTGCATCTTTTTAGAGGTTTTAAGCCCATCATCTCATCCCACAACAATCTCACATTAGAATAGTATTCTTCTAAGAAAAGGTCACCTTGTTGGACAAAAATTATTCTTTTGAAGGTTGTACCTCATCAGACCTTTATTTTCTTCATATATGGACTTGATCTCAAGTCACAGATCACGATTGGTTTTCTTGAATTGAAATCTTCTTCCAATTCTTGCCTATATCGTATTCATAATCTAGACCCTAACTAAGTCATCAACAATACCCCATTAGTTTGCATCTTCTTGATCTTTTAGTTCTAGATATGAACCATCAATAAAGCCTATCTTAATTTTTGCTTGAAGAGCAAACCTAATACTTAGACTCCATTCGAAATAAGTTTCCCTTCCAATAAGAATGACCGAGGTAATATTTAGGCATGGATGATCTGTTGATGTATAAGAAGAGGATCATTATTGTATTTCATTTTTGTAATTGTTTGGTTAGGGTTCTAGTTTGGATTCTAGGTGTTAGGGTTAGGGATTTGAGTCATATTTGGTGTACGAGATTTAACTCTAAAACCATCGGCCTAAGAGTAGTATACAATTATACTAGAATTTCTGGAAGTTGAGGTTCAGAACTTACATTATTATCTGAAGATCCATAAACCATGTCTTACTTTGATAGAATCGGTAGATCGTCTTTTCTTCGCCTATATTCGCTCTGATACCATGAACAAATCGATCGGAGATAGATTTAATAAAATCTATAGCTAGAGATTTGATAGTGAAAGAGATGACAAGAATGGAAAATTTGAGAAAAGTGAAAATGACCCGAATAGGGGATTTCTCATTATTCTGCCCTTATTTATATTGTCTCAATTACAAAATGAGTAATAAACTATTATCTCTAGTCTAAATAAGTCTTTAGACATATATTCGTTATAATGTTGGAATGAAAGTTAATTAATCTAACTAATCAATACTAAAATAACTAATGCATTGAATTAACTACCTTAACAAACACTTGACAGTTAATTAACTCCCTAACAAATTTATTCAAATCATAACAACTTTGTTAAACAATATTTAGAAATAAAAAAACTTATTATTTTATTTCTTCAAGCTTCTTCAAGGGTGATAGATCTATGATTTCTTGGGATTTTTTGTTTGGACTAATTTGATCCAACGGATCTGAAGCTACAATCCTTTAAAGAAAGCCTTTATTGGCTGCAACGAATGACCTTGGGAAGAAAGGAAAGTGCAAGCCAGTATGAAAAGAGAAAGGGTGTGCCTTTCACGTGTTGCATGCGTTTGGGCATTTCATAGGTTGGAGTTTCCCAAAGAGGCTCATGTCGATTGCCTTTGGTTGCGATCTGATGCATCAGGGAAGAAAGAGAAAAATGGACTAGAACGGGTAAAGAAGAGGAAAGAGGTATGGGTTAGGGATGGCAATGAGGCGGTTTGTGGTGTGAACTGGGAAATGCATTTATCATCCCCGTTCTGTTTTTACTTCGGAGATTTTTTTTACTACCATCCCTGCTCCATTCGGTTTCGAGGAAATCCCCACGGCACCGTTTATAGTATATTCTTAATAATAAATAATTTTTTTTATATAATCAAATTATATAAACAAATTTTTTAATATAATATAACTTTATATTATTATATAGAAAAAACTTAAAACTCTTATAAAATATAATGAATAAATAAATATATTAGTGATTTTATATATTTCATCATGTTTTTAGTGTTCGGGGCATAATTAGAGTGAAATCATGGTCGTTTAGGGCGGGGGACACAAATATCATCCTTGACCCATCCCCGGTCAACTATTGGTCAAACCGGAGAAAAACGGCCTCAAACGGGGCAATTCGATTTAGTTAACATGGGGCAATTTCAAATTTCCATCCTTAGTATGGGTATGCCTTCTGCGCTTGGGCCCTATTTATTTGTTATTTGGGGTTTTGGTGCTTTATTATATTTGGGCCTTGTTTGATGTGTTATTCTTCTTTTTCTTCATTTGAAAAAACAAACACAAGAAACCAACATTAATGGATATATATACTTTATTTTAAAACCATTTAGTATATAAACATTATATAATTATGGTGTAGAATTAAGGTGTTTATAGAATGTCCCTCTTGGACAAAGTTTGAAAATTGAGACTATGTTTTAGAAAATGCATGTCCAAGTTTGACACAATAGACACCATATTTGCGACCAACCTAATTTATAATTTACTTGAAATTATTTTTAATTATTATTAAATTGTGTATAGATAAAACCTAACGATCACATGATCGATGTTACCCGATTTTGTTACACGTTGGTTACCTTGTCGGAGGATTTAGTTGAAGGATGTTCGTCTTGCTTCATTTGTGAAACGTGGTAGGATTGGATTTTAACTCTGGACAATGTGTTGATTGGTGACGTAAGTGTCTCATCCGGGCATGAATGTCGAGACATTACGAAACATTGCATGAGGTTTTGTATCATCCTTCAAACTGATGAAAATGATGTATTAATCTCAAGTTATTATGGTCCGAAGACCTACTATGTGAGATAGTCAAAATGTTTTCATTATTCTACGGATTGTTGAACATGGTTTATTGATCTCAAGCTTTTATGGTCCGAATACCAGCTATGCGAGATAACTGAAGAGTTTTGCACCTTTGTGCGAGTGGACATCTTACACATACTTAATTTCATACTACTATAATCCATAGACAAGCTGCATGAAATAGCCAAGGGATTTTCATCGTCTTTCGAATCAAGTGGAAAACCAAATACATTAATCGTACGTCACTATAGTCCGTAGACCAGCTATGTAGATAGCTAAAGGGTTGGCGTCCTTCCTCAGATGGGCGACTATATCATATTAACCTCACAATCCTAGTCCCGAGTGCGTATCTAATTAGTCTAAGTGTACGTGTTTAATTAGTCTGAGTTACGTGACAGAATTCGTGAGATAGCTAGAGGTTTGCATCAGCTTGGTAGATTGACAAATGAACAATTTTACCGGTCTTGTGATTGCGTAGTTTGGAGAGCTAGACGCCTGACCACACAAGAGTGGTTTGGGTTGCATCATTTGCACAATGAGCGACTTACTGTTTAATATTTGTAACTACTTCATGCCTCGGTGGGGCGCTTCTATGCAAAGACATCTTTCAATGTTTGTTGACATATTGATCTCACGAAGGTCTAGAAATAGGGAACCTGAAGGGTATAATCTTAAGGAGATTGTCTCAGATTGTTTCATTATTTTGTTATGGAATTTTTAAATTTTCAGGTCGTCACCACTTTTTTTTTCTTTCAAGAAAGCACTTTTCATCATGGTTTCGGGTTTCTCTTTTTTATTTAAAGACTTCGATATTTTTTTTAGAAAATACCCTTAGTACATGTCTTGGGGTTTTTTTGTTTTGTTTTTTAGAAAATTCTCCTAGTGCATGACTCGGGGGTTTTCTTTTTTGTTCATTTTGAACACTTCGACGCTTCATTTATTTTGGAAAATGCCTTTAGTGCATGACTTGAGTTTTTTTTTGGAAAATTACCTTAGCACTTGTATAGGTTTTGTTTTTCACTTTTTTTTTTCTTTTTTTGGGTGGAAAATTCCCCTAGCACTTGTCTAGGATTTTTCACTTTTTTATTGCAAGTTGAAACGTGCCTTGATCTCTCTCTTGTTTTAAAACGAATCCCGGATCCAAACATGTTAGGAATCTAACTTCGAGTGTCGATTTTGGACTATCTCAAAAGGAGGCCGATTTTCCTTATATTTTCGTTCGACACGAAGGTCATCAATAATGCACTTGAATCCATGTTCTCACGATTATTTTGAAAAAAAGTTAAAGAGAATTTTCTGCCCAAGCATCATTTATGACATCTTAATCAAGATTCTGCTTTGCGCCATGTGCTTTGGAATTTTGTCCCGCTTCCTTTATTACATTTTTTTATTCGAGAGAATCTTTGTCATTCTCGACTTTAAAGAGCTCTTATTGTACTCGGGTACTATTTGACATAATCGGTACACTCGTGTTGCTTTTGAGGCATATCAAGACGTGAGTCTAAATAGCATTGAGTGGTGATTTCAATGTCTCATCCACTTTGAGTATTATTATACTCCCTCTGTCCCATTCAAAACTTTACACTTTGCCATTTTGGGCATCCCACTCAAAGCTTACCTTTCCAAAAATGAAAAGTATGGTCCCTACTTACTTATTACAACTATCCCCACTTTTTACTTATATTACACTATATGTCACTCAATTAACACACACTAATCATACACAACTCTATACCTTATAACTCGTCCACTCAATTAAAATTCTCTAGATTCTTCCATTATGAAACCCTGATCATATTCTCTACCTCTCTATGTCTCTCTTCTCTCGTCGATGTCTCTCTCTTCTCACAATAGTCGACCCTCCACATCTTGCCTCTCTATCCGATTATGTCCTTCCCATTTTCCGATTCTCCTGATAGAAATGGGCTGGAATTAGTAGATTTTCTAAAGGATTCATGGGTCCCTGAATCGATGCCGGATTTTTGGGAGTCGGTGTGACCAGATTCGACTCTAAAAGGGTTCGAAAGCCTATTTTCATCGTCAGCGGACACCTTGGTGGCCGAAACGTTGTCGCTGGAGGCCGGGAAGACAAAGAACGAGACGGAGGCTGAAATGGAGAGGAGAGTCAGGTTTTTGGCTATGCTTGTTATTCTCTGCCCTCTTGCGATGACACTTCCTGAATTCCAATAAGTGTTATTATTTTTGTTTTTATTTTTGGCGATGAAAGTTAATAGATCTATGGTTACTTAAATTTGACTGAAATTATAAAAATTAAAGCATTTAGTCACCACATATTGAAATGTTAGGAGACTTAGGCTTCAAATACTCTATGATGATCAATTTTTAACAGTTGGAACCCTTAATTACATCAGAAGTTAGGCCATGTTTACTACATAAACAAACTCCCTACTATGGAGATGTTTAGTAGTAGTAAACATACAAAAACTGACATATTCTTCCCTTTAACACAAAAACTGACCTATTCTTTCCACCAACACAAAACTGACATATTCTTCCCTTCAACACAAACACTTACCTATGCAACCTTCAATAGTCTCCTTCTAGTTAATTTATCTCTGTTATCAACTCCTCAAGTTCATCAACTTCATTTAATTCCACCAAGTAGTCTATATACTCCTTCATTAAGTACTTATCCACTACTAGAACATGTGGTAAAGTGCATGCCTTGAGCTGAACTTCTTTTTTCATATGTGGGGTCTTGTAGTTGTTATGCCCTTTTTCCTTGAGTATTTCCATCATGCATCCTTGTAGGCTTAGAAAAACAAAGTTCAATGTTGTGTGTGATAAATCCTCAAAGCTTGATTCCACTACCTTTAGCAATGCACCAACAATATATGATGATGTTTTAACAAGTAATGATTGTAATGCTCTAAACCATCCCAAATCATTAATGATAGTGTCTGGGTTATTTGGTGGTTGAAATTCAAGATGAATGTTAAACCCATCACTACTGGCAACATGTCTAAATTCTGGATCATTATCTTTTATGTGAGGTCTAGCATTTTCTTGTTGAATTGTGATATCCTTACTTGCAAAATTTGGACATTTAACCTTTATTGTTGGGATAACCTATAATAATATCACCAAATAAGACTGTTATCATTACAGTCTTATTTTGGAGACTTGTTATAACTACTCTATGATGACATTTAATGTTTAAGAGGGTTAAAATTTGTTACCTTGTTAGTCAAACATTATTTTGTGATTTCTCTAGTGACTGATTTTAGTGCTTTTATTTCCATTGTACTTGTTGGCCTATTTTTTGAATTTTTTTGAGCTGGTACATATTGTATGAATGAAAATATCCAAATTTTACCATCAAACAAGCACTCACCATTAATCCCATATACGAGCCTTGCTACTACACAAAGGAACATAACCTTGGTTATGAATCTTTTACTTTGACAAGTCCTATATGGTTCTTCTTCCCCAGGGACAAGATAGTATCTCTCATTGGTTCTTGTAAGATTGAATCACTTCTCATCAATATGAACTGTTAGTTGCATACTTTTGAACTTATGATTTTTTTATCATTATCAACCTTTAATGATAATAGGTTAAACTTCAGTCTATTGTACCTATTTTGTCAGTTAATGTTGACTTGATTGCATTTGTATGAGCCTTGAGTAGTTCCTCTTTGAACCACCTCCCAACAGTAATTTTGCTCACCTCCATCTCCTTGGTTATGCTTCTAAATGTTCCTCTTTTTGATACTTGAACTTATTTTAGTTTTTCTGGATCAAATGTTATTCTTTTTTATTGTGAATAAACTCTTTTTCTATTGATGAAATTGATGGGATTACCTGATTGAATTTGGATCATTGTTGTCTTCCATATATCACTGATTGTTTGACGACTGTAGTCGAACTTTCTTGCTGCCTCTGTGACTGTGAGCTGTGGTGCACCATTAATGCAACTCTCAAGAATATACTATGCAACGAAATTTCTTTGATCATCACTAATGTTAGGTTTTTTATTTGACATTGTTTTGGTGGTTGAATGTGTAGTAAATGCCTTGTAATGGAGTATTTAAAGCATTGTAGAAGGAGAGAAATATTGTACTGTTGTAAATTTTGATGTAAAAGTTAGAGGGAAATATTGTATTGTTGTAAATTTCCCTCACTAATCATTTTTTGTAAACAGCACTGTAGCAATCTGATTTTAATTAAAGAAGTTAATTACTTTTATTTACTTTTTATAAGCATACAAGACTTAGGGGTATTATAGTCTTTTTTATCTTTTCTTACACATTCCAACTACCCACTACACATATAATACATTATTTCTTAATAAACGTGAAAACAATAACCGTAAAGCTTTGAATGGGACGGAGGGAGTAGATTTTTTGTTTTATTTTGTATTGACCTGGTATATATGATAGAATTGATACACATATGCTCTTGTTTTTAGCAATAAAACAAGAGTCTGGGTGAGCACTACGTGATGATTTCAAAATCTTAACCATTAGGAAAGCTTTTTTTCTTTCTTTTTTAGCAATATGGGAATATCTGATAGAATCTATACACTCGCGTTTTTGCTTTTAGGCAATAAAACACAAGAGTCTAAATGAACACGCAGTTATGATTTCAATGCATCAACCTTGATAGTTACTTTGGTTCATTTATTATTATTTTTTTTTCAAGCCTAGAGTTTCGAGTCATCTCCCATTTTTTAAAACATTTTTTTTCTTTTAGGGCGGAACAATGTTCTTTATTCACGTGATTTGAACTTAGACTATGATTTTTTTCACGAGATTCCCTTTTATTTTTTTATAATTAGTCGCGATTACACGAAACGATGCAATCAGATATCCTTTGCTCGAACCATTTAGAAAATTATCGAGTTCCTTTTGAAACGATCGTATAAGAGGACACTCCCATCTCGACTCGTACTTGTTTTCTAATTTCAATTTTTTTTCTTTCTTTTTTTAGAGAGGAATCTTGGTAACCTTTCTTAACATTATTTTTTAGAAAACGAATAGTCACAATCGGGTCTCAAGACAAAGACTGCCTATGTATCCTCTTGATAGAGGAATTAGGTCGAAACGTAGTTAAGGTGCAAAAGTGTTAGTTTTATTTTGGAGATGCCCCTAGTGTGAACTAGGGTTTTATTCTTTTTTTTCGTTTTTCATTTTTTGGAATGTCTTTAGTGTGAACTATGTTTCCTTTTTTATTTATTTTTTGAATGGTTTAAAATACGTTATTTGCGGCAAATGGTTTATGTTTGTGACCATTGCTTTTTTATTTTAAGATTGATTACAACGCGTTATCAAAGATACACGTCTTACATCGCATCTCTTTTTTCCTTCTTCTTTTATTTAATGATTTAGAATACGTTATCACTGATATGTGTCTTACATCGCATCTTTTTTTCTCTCTTATGTTTAGATGACTTAGAATGCGCTATCGGTGGTAGGCGTTTTACATCGCATCTTTTTTGTATTTTTATGACTTAGAATGCGTTATCAAGGATAAACATCTTTCATCGAATCTTTTTTATTTTATTTTTTTTGGTTGGATCTTTTATTCGTGTTTTCCGAAAAATATCCCTAGTCTTAACATAAGATTTTTTTTAATCAAGAATGTCGTCTTATTTGTTTTTTTACAAAGAGAAATGACGATTATGACTGAGCCTAGTGAATAGGTTGTCTACGTAATTTATGGAAAAGAATCAGGTCATTGACGTAGTTCGTGATAACTTGAATAATTTTTTTTCATTTTGTTTGTGTTTTTATTTTTTATTTTGAAGATGTCATAGTGTATGAACTATGATTTCATTTTATTAGAAAATCACTTAGCATGAAAACTATGGTTTTATTACCATTTATTATTTTGATTCTTTTCTTTTCTTTTTTCTTTTTTCTTTTTAGATATTTTCATTTATCATCTTTTTTAGTGCGCTTAGTGTAAAAATTAAAGTTTAATTTTGTTGATGTTATTATCATTTTTTTTATGTTTGTTGAGGCACATATTTTCAATGTAAATGATGTTAATGCATGTATATGTAAATGTAATCCTACGAAGGGTTCGTCTTTAAATTCTTCATTCATGTCATTTTTAGACCACCAAATGTACCATCAATCAAGTATAAGAAGAGATTTTGTCATCAAGTTGTCCGAGAGATCCTTCATTGTCTCTTGTGATCTACCTTGAATGTTTGACTCACTAGTTCAAATAGACATTGAGTTTCTTCTTCCATGAGCATCATTCTTGAGTCTGAACTTTAGTCGTGATCTTGGGACCTAGAGCCATTGCTTATGATATAGAGATCATGTCCTAATTTTATGCTTAGATTTTTCGGAAGGTACTTCATCGTCTTCCGTGATTTACCTTGAATGTCTGACTCACTAGCTTGAGTAGACGTTAGGATTATTTCTAACAAGAATCGTCCTGGAGTCTAAGTTGTAGTCATGGTCTTAGGACCTAATGTTATTGCTTATGATTGAGAGATCATGGTTTAGTTAATACCAATGAATAAACATAATTATTGTCGACTTCAGATTTATATTGAACATCAACACTTGCTCGAGCTTCTCTGAGATGTCGTGTGAAGATTTCGATAGGGCCATGTCAAAACTATAATAAGCTTCACATTGATGGAGTGCATCATTCTTGTTTTCCATACCGAGTTAGCATTCACATGTTTGCTTATCCACAATGATTGCTCAATTTACATGGTTGGTTGATCTAACTACTCCTTTTGTTTGAATGTAATCATAGATTCTTTAAAAGGGTTGAGGCCAGTTCAATTTTGTTGAGTGTACCAGTGTATACAATATTGAAGAGTGATGTATATTCTCGTCCTTGTATTTGATCGTCAACCGAGCTATATGGATCTAAAGTCATGAGTTATGACCAAAAGATCATGTCCAACATTGGAGGTTGATGAATAAGCGTGATCATCCTAAATTACGTATTCGTCCTTAACATCTTCACATACCTAAGTTGCTTCGATATGTCATTGTTTATACATATAGTAGCTTGACAAGCTCCATTAAACTATAATAGGCCTCCCATTAATAAAGTGCATCATCTCTCGATATTTACATTGATATAACATTTTTTACATGCTTGTATATCCACACTATATTGCTCCATTATCATATGGTTAACTTTTTTAGTTACTCATTTTTCTTGAATGAATTTAAAGATTTTTCAAAAGGTTAAAACGGGCTTACTTCCATCATATTGAGCATACCAATGTATAGAACTTTGAAGAAACGATTTACACTCTCGTCCTTGCATTTCTCATGATCATTGTGTGGATCAAAAAATGACTTTGTCCAGATGACATGATCATCCTTGTCTCGAATCAAGGGAAAGTCGAAATGTCACGAACGCATCTTATGGAGTGATGACCCTTCAATGCCTATATGCAATACAAATGTTGTGCATGTGAAGCCTAATAAACTATGCGACTTTTGTGATGATTTCAACTAATGGATCTCGTTTTTAGTTCATCGTGAAGAACATATAGATCTAGAAGGTTGGTTTTGAAAAGAACTCACACTAGTCATATGACAACCCTTGTCATCATTTATGCATGTACGTGTTCTAAGAGGAAATAGGCGCACATTTTCCAACTCATTGTTTTAATGTAAGATGATTTGTTACAAACTTTCACCCATCGTTCTCGTCTTACAAATGCGCATGATGTTTTTACAAAATATAAGAAAGGTTTTATGTTCAATGGATAAGAAAATCAAGTGTTCTTTAAGCTCCTTCCTTTATTGTCTTTTTGGTCTTTCACCTTCTTCATTTGCCTTGGCTTGCCTCTTGTAGAAACTTACCTACAAAGGTCAAATCTCTTTCTTGTCGAGATCGTCTTCATGTTATTCCTCTCAAAAGAGTAAAAGACATATAACTTGTGGTTGATCATGACCTTTATGATTAAGTCAATTCCTCAAAGGGTGATATTTCTCTTAACTTGAAAATATCGTGGTGAAGCCCACAATACTTGCGATGGGCGGTCTGAATGACTAGCTTTGTGGCATCGATTATAGACCTACTTACAAAAAAACACCAAAGACAAGTAAACATTATTATTTTTCTTTTCAAAAGCCAGAACGTACTTGTGGTCACCTATCTCAACTATAATGCATACACGTATTTACATAAGTATAGTAGGCACATAAAGGCTATCGACGTGGCTTGACCATTCATAACGACAAATGGCTAAGTCTTGGGAATCGTAACTAGGATTTGTTTCTATGGAGAAATCATAAGAGAGAGTCCACTCATCTCGGTCAGAGAGCATAAAAAATCGCCAACAAGAGGAAGTGTCGTCTCAATTGGGAATTTTTCCTCATCCCCACGATGCATATCTCTCGAAAGGGACCTCTTCATCGGGAAGAAGGGTCAATCTCGTGTACCTAGGTTCATCCTCTCGCACCATCACTCAAATTTGGAACAGATCGTTATTCCTCATTGACTAATCTTTTCAGGTAATACTATAGGTGTACAGATGACATCGCACAACGCACATCGTGTACTACCTCAAAACAAAGGGGATGTACCCAAGATTAGAACTAATGCACATAAAAATGCGAAGTTGGGTGATGTACCCTTTTTCGCCTTTATTTATTATTTTTGTCTTTTGGATTTTTTTTTTTTTTACTTTTTAGAATTTTGTTGAAGGTGTAATATATTATTCTTATGATTGACCAAAAATTTATTTCAAGTTAAGCATCCAATGTCCCCAATAGTGTCGCCATAAAAGTTGTAACGCTAAAAATCACCCTTCATAAGAATGAGTTTTCGTTACTCGATAGTCGCACCCATAACTCACCTTACTCTTGAGTCTTGAGTGAGACGAGAAACAAAAATTGTAGACTTGATTATAGTGCATTTAAAAACATTGATTTAAACTAGCTTTGACTTTTTAGAGTCGCCACCTAATTTGCTACTCGAGAAATTAGGAAAGAAAAGTGTTTTGCGCATTAAAACGCATTTTAGAGATTCTGTTCTTGGTCTGATGCTTGGTTACAAATTAGAAAAGGCTCTCATAGTATGTCTCACGTGCCTGTCACATTATAGTCTCTATTTTAAACTTTTGACAATTTAAAATAATATTAATTTACATATTATTTATTTATCCAATTTTAGAACATGCGTCTAAAGGTAATCAAATGCTAAACATGTGTCTAGTTTGTATCATTTTGTTCATAGAACACGCGTTTATGTCATGGGTCCTAAATCTAAAAAAATAAAAATGCTAGTAACTTTAGACGAGTGACGAAACTCGCGGAATGGTACCCTTAAAAGAAATCAAACATTAATACACAAATTATTTTTATGTTTTTTATTAGAAAACAATCATTTTATTATTTATTATTTATTATTATTATTATATATAATTAATTATACATATTATCATATATATATATATATATATATATATATAATCATATAATTATATATTTTATATATTAATATATTTGATAATCATATACTATAATATATTATATAGTTATATATTTTATTTTTATAAAATTATATATATATATTTGATTTCCTTTTAAAATTTAATTAAGGCATTTAAATTAAATAAGAGCAAAACATAACAAGAAATCAAAAAATAAACTTGGCCGTTGGCACATAGCCTGGACGCGGGTCGAATCGGGTCACGGGCGGTTCGGGAGTCTGGCCGAAGAAAATTGGGAAAGATGTAGGGAATCTTAGGAGCTTCATTCATTTATCATTTTTTTTAGATTGTGCGGCGAAGTAGACCTCATATATATGCTTGATGATTGTTTTACATAACAAAAGCACCTTTGGTGCAGTGGCTCTGGAGTCTCTGTTTCATTTTATTTTTATTTAGCAAAGCTGGGTTAAATAGAGGCTTCTTCATGTCATGTCATGTCATGTCATGTCATGGGTGACAGATCTATGGTTTCCTGGAATTTTGTCTTGACTGATTTAATCCAGCTGCAATCCTCTAAAGAAAGCCTCAATTGGCTTGGCTGCAACTAATGACCTCAGGGAGAAAGGAAAGAGCAGGCTAATATGAAAAGAGAAAGGGTGTGCCCTTTCGCGTACGTGTTGCATGCATGCCTTTGGTTGCTGGATATGATGATGATGCATCGATCAGGGAAAAATGGACTGGAGCGGGTGAAGAAAATGCAATCTGTTGTTGATGGAGTCTATATATGTGTCTGATACATTTGATTATAATTAAGCAACAGATTCTCCATTAATTATTCATGTCCTCTCCAATCTCCATATGATGATATGATATGATTCTCCATTATTCCGGTGATAATTAATCCTCTCACTTTTCTCCTACCAGCTCTTCATTTTCACCATGAATGAAACTTATTATAACATCCTCAAATAAACCGAGTCTATCCATCGATGTCATAGCGGCCCTCTTTGAATCTCCCATCACCAATGTCTGCGGAAAGCCAACTTCCCAGTGGCAGGATTTCGAGGAGATCGAGCAGAAGTCACATTCATTTTTTTTTTCCACATTCATTTTCATAAATGTACTTTTAGTAAGAAAAATGTAAAAAGTAAAATCAAGCTATATAAAAAAATCTTAGCTTATTTTTAGTCGTGATTTTGAAAATAATAAATTTTTTGATAATTTTTTTTTATAGAATATTAATATATAATGATAAAATATATTTATTTAACTATAAAATATTTAATTATTAAATTAAGTGAAATGATTAATAAGAGAATTAAATAATATTTAATTATATTAACAAAAAAAATTTAAATAAAAAAAATTATTAACCAACAAAAATTTACAATTCTAAATATACTTAAATTAAAGTAAAGTACCGATCTAACTATTATTATTTTTTTATAAAAAATAAATAAATATATAATAATAATAATAATGTTTAATTTAAATTTATGTACATAAATTTAATAATTGCGTGACATTCATAATAATATAATTTATATGCTCATTAATTATATATTTATTATTTTTTTTTATATTTACGTATAAATAAAAATTTAACCTATTAAATCATAATATATATATATATATATATATTCAAAATAAAATATATATATATAAATAAAAAATATATCTATTTAGTATTTTTTTTTTAAAATATAAAAAATAGTTAAATATAATATAAATATTTATATATAAAATTAAATAAATAAGTATGTACCATTATATAATTATTATATATTAAAAAACAAATTAAAAAATAAATATTTTTTATTAAAATAATATATATATATATATAAGATAAAAAAATAAAAAAAATATTTTTATTAATAAATTTATATAATATATTGAAAAAAATTAAGATATAATAATAATGTTATATATATTATTATTTTTTTTATTGTATTTTGTTTTACATATAATTGTTATATAATAATCTTATTTAATTTTCCCTCAATTTATCGTGATAAGTGATAAACTAGTGTAATTTGCATTTAATGAGGGTTTAATGTTCGAGCGACAGTGAACCTAGTCTCTTCGACTTGTTTGAAATCTGAAAGGAGATTACGATTCTTCATTGCCTCCTGCGATTCACAGGTTTGTATCCATGTTGGTTGATTTTACTGTTCATGTAAGCTTTTAGGGTTCTACAGCTAAACCCAGTTTCGCTACTTTCTTGTTTCCCCATTCACGAATTTGTCATCTTGGAATCAATAACGTCAATGGGTCTCCTCTTTCTCAGTTTCTTTGAACTGCTTTTCATTTGGGTATCTTGAAATTTTAGCTATTTTTTCTCCTTAAATTGTTAGAATTATCCTAATTAGATCCTAATTTAATATGTGAGAAATTAAAATCTTAAATGCTGCGGAAGCGTACCTTAATTAATCGCATGAATTGTGAATCTTCTCCTTCCTTAAACTTTGCATGCATTGAATGATTCTTTCCTTAAACTTTCCTTATATGGAATGGTTCTTCCATCTGATGAGTAAGTCAATCGATTTCTCTCTCTGTTGATGGGGACGCAAAGGAGAATTGACATTACTTCAAATGGGGACCATTACCGTTACATGTAACCAACAATAAGTTAGTTATTATAGTTTGACAATTTCTAATTTAGCCCCTTCATAAAATTAGAAATGTCACTTAGGTATCCTCACTTTATTTTCATGACAAATACACCCATAAGCCATAAACTTAATTTCACATTAGATCACATTATTTTGGCTTATATTAAATATGACACATGCACAATTATTTATTATACAAGTGACCCTAAAAATTCCAACAATCTCCCACTGGGTCACGTATGTACAAAAAATAAATGTATCAACCATAATGCGCCTGAAGTTTTATGCCATCTTAATCATATGTTGTATAAACAATTTTATCAATTAATTATATCAATA
Source organism: Impatiens glandulifera (assembly GCF_907164915.1). Taxonomy (NCBI): domain Eukaryota; kingdom Viridiplantae; phylum Streptophyta; class Magnoliopsida; order Ericales; family Balsaminaceae; genus Impatiens; species Impatiens glandulifera. The sequence continues at coordinate 67,049,574 of NC_061862.1, read as the reverse complement.
TAGGACCAAAGAGCTCGTCGTTGTATTTAAGCACAACTAGACCCAACAATGATCACATAAATCAATACAATTAATTTAAAAATCATATCATGAATGTGAGGAATGAAAATTTCATGCAAGGTGATCTTTTCATGTCCATTTTCAACTGATCCTACTTGACTTTTGTGAGATCATACTTTAAACATAATTATACAAAGTGTAATGAACTGAATAATACTTAATTTTTGATCAGAATAAAAAACCTCATAAATATCTATAAAATAACTAAGTTGAAAGACAACCAAACTACAAACTTCCACTGAAGTTAGAGATTATTGATCTCTACGACACTCATACGAGCCATATTTTTATGAAAGACATTAGGTGATAAACCTATTGCCAAGAGGTTCATAACCATAGAGTTTGTACATAAATATTTTATAGAAATCTATTCACTTTGTATCATTTCTTTCATAACAATAAACTTGATGTCAATATCACTTAATTTGATGCCTGGTAACATGTCATAAATTTCACTACAATAGTGGATGATGCCATAAGTATTTGTTTGACACTTCTTTAAAACGACAAAACCAACTAGCGAAAAATATAACCTAAATTGAATTTTATATTGTTTTGGCATCCCGTAAGATCGGAGTCAGAATACTTAATGATCTCAAGACTTTCCGACTTTCTATATGTGAGCATTTAATTTTTTGTTCTTTTCAAATATCTCGTAAGTATTGGCTACTTGATGTCAAGCAAAATTTGTGACAAACAAAATGTCACCCATAATAAAACCATAAATAGACGTTTACTCCCACTGAACATGTGATACACAAATAATCAATTAAATTCACCTCAAAACCAAAAGAGAGAATTATTATTTTGTAAAATTTGTGGTATCACTAACGAGATGTTTCTTTAAGTCTATAGATGAATTTCTTTAATTTGCAAACCATATTAATTTGGTCTCTCGACACAAAGTATTTTCATTGCACCAAATTGTTTTTTCAATGTCTCTATTAAAAACCCCTTAACATCTACTATGGTGAAGCTCCATATCAAAATATGTAACGGGTACCATAAATTGTTCTTAAAAGTAATTCAATTAAATTGGATTGTCATAATAAAGACACTTGATTTTGAGGTTGTTGAGTTTGTACTTAATGAGTTTGATCATATTGTCTTGTTACTCTTGATTTTTGAACATTATCCTCAATATCAATAAAATCCTTATAAATGTCAAAAAACACTTGAGATATAAATCAAGTATTCCACAATAGGAATTATTGATATAAATCATTTTTAAAGACACAATCATTTCTCCCTCAAACTCAATATCCTCAAAAATATATTATAGTCTCGTCTAAAAAAAAACTATCTTTAACTTGACATAATAAAAATTATAGCCCTTAATCACTTAGAATATTTAATAAAATAATTGCTCACATTTATAAACTTAAGTAACAATTAAATTCAAATAATGATTTATCCCATCTCAAAATACTTAATGCAACATTAATATCAAGTCTTTGGACAGTAATATTAATTGCTATTAGTATTTTGGTGTAATGATCAAACATTAATAATAAGACATGTCAAATAATCAATCTATCTTTGGATCGATTAATTATTCACATGAATAAAACTTTATAATTATTACATATTTATCATCACAAGTATTAATGCAATTCTGTCAATTAATTATCAGCCTTTGGGCCAAATAATATAATCACATGAATTACACAATACTACCATTCAAAATTGTCTTGAATTTATTTCAACAAACATTGTCACTTTGGTGATTATTTGTATCAATCAATACAATCCAAATAATGAACAATAATATCATTAATTTGAATTTAAATGTTATATTATTGTATAATCCAAATCAACAATATATGATTTTCCAAAGAAACATATAATTTATTTTATTATAAAAAATAAAATTATACAGTAAGCCAAATTTTACCTCTTGAATTTGAAATTTGTAATATCTTATATTAATTAAATTAAATAATAAATCTTCAAGATTTATTTGACCAAATTTCAAATATTCGCCTAAATCCAATTATTAATTAATTTATTAATAATCATTAACCTTAATCTTTTAATCCTAAAATAAAGGATATATTAAAATTTTATTATATATTAATTTATATATATATATATACCCTTAAACATTATTCCTTAATTCTCTTTGATTTATAATATATATTATATATTATTTAATCCCTTAACAACAAATATCAACCGTCAATTTAAAACACGGTCAATTTAAAACAAAGAATTTCTCCCTTTAACCCCTTTAACGAGAAAATCTAAACCGTTTAACAAGAAAATCTAAACCGTTTAACAAGAAAATCTAAACACGGTCAATTTAAAACAGAGAATTTCTCCCTTTAACCCTTTAACGAGAAAATCTAAACCATAATCTAACTATCAATAAATCTTTATATATATATATATATATATATATATATATATATATTTTTTACTCAATTATTCGATATTATCAAAAATCAATATATCCATATATTCCGTAAAGAGAAAATTCAAATATTCAATTTTAGGGATTTTATCATCTTAATTATCGTAAAATTCAAATATCCCTTAATCTATTCATCTATATATATCCGATTGAAATTTTCAAATATATATATATTCTCATCATAATTTATTGAAATTATCAAAATCAATATATATTCCTAATATTATATTTGAAATTCTCAAAACCAATATATATAATCCGAAAATATGAAATTATCTATAACCTTAATATTATGTCTTTGAAATTATCAAAACCAATATATATAATCCGAAAACATGAAATTATCTATAAATTCATGCATATATATATATATATTTATGATTACTGAGAATCTAAATATCCCTAAACCGAAGAGGAATCTTAATTATGAGAGAATTCAAATATCTCTTCCCATCAATCTTCATGATAACATCATATGATATTAATTAATATATAACTGTTCCTCTTTACAGAAACTTAAAGATCTAGGAACTTAACAAAACCAGAGAATCTAAATATTTATAAATTGATAAATCTTTATATCTTTATACCAAATTAATATATATATATATATATATATATTCCTAATAACATGCTTTTATTTTTATTATGAATTGCATGCCTATAAATTTCATGCCTATATATCTACGCCGATATAATTTTTTTTTCCACATAATTAAATTAGGATGGCTCTATACCAATTGTTAGAATTATCCTAATTAGATCCTAATTTAATATGTGAGAAATTAAAATCTTGAATGCTGCGGAAGCGTACCTTAATTAATCGCATGAATTGTGAATCTTCTCCTTCCTTAAACTTTGCATGCATTAAATGATTCTTTCCTTAAACTTTCCTTATATGGAATGGTTCTTCCATCTGATGAGTAAGTCAATCGATTTCTCTCTCTGTTGATGGGGACGCAAAGGAGAATTGACATTACTTCAAATGGGGACCATTACCGTTACATATAACCAACAATAAGTTAGTTATTATAGTTTGACAATTTCTAATTTAGCCTCTTCATAAAATTAGAAATGTCACTTAGGTATCCTCACTTTATTTTCATGACAAATACACCCATAAGCCATAAACTTAATTTCACATTAGATCACATTATTTTGGCTTATATTAAATATGACACATGCACAATTATTTATTATACAAGTGACCCTAAAAATTCCAACATAAATTGGTTGAATTCATGGCTGTTTAGTCTTAGACAGTTAGTTAGTTCCTTAAAATCTTTGAATTTATGTTTTTCAGTTAATGTAAAGCTTCGAGCTTTTTTGATTCGTTCGTGTTGATTAGATGCAATTAGACAGTCTTTTTGTTTCCTTCAATTGTGGATTTAGCTTTTAGAAATTTTTGAGCAAAACAAAGAAATAAATAGAGCTTAGAAATTGAATGCCTTGTAGTATAACTTGCAGTTATTGTGGTGAGAATCTGTGATTGAAGTTTGAAAATGGATGATGAAGCAGAGATATACGACGGGGCTCGATCTCAATTTCCTCTCTCTTTCGGCAAGCAATCGAAAGCCGCAAAACCCCTCGAAGCTATTCACAATGCCACGCGCCGTGCTTCCTCCTCTACCGCCGCCGCCACCACCATCTTCAAGGATGACCAGTCAAGCGGCCGGAGCGATTTCCCTTCCCTATCCTCTTCGTCCAAGGTTTGGATTGATTCCCACAAAAAAACCCCTAGCTCTCGCAACACTACTGCTACTAGCGCGGGTGGTGGTGGCGGTGTTATCATCGGACCATCTAGACCGCCAGCTGAATTTAATGGAGTGAAGATTGGGCCTCCCAGACAGTCGCTTCTGCTGGAGACAGCTGATGAAGATGATCTGCTGGTTGGACCGCCGCCTCCTCCCCTGACCATATTTGAAGATGGGGATGAAATGATTGGACCGCCACGTCCTCCTACATCTGGCATTATGCCGGATGATGAAGAAGAAGAGGAGGAGGAGGATTCAGATATTGAAGAGCAGTCCTATAGAATTCCACTCAGTAATGAGATTGTCTTGAAGGGTCACACTAAGGTATTGTCTTTTATATTTTATCTTGAGAATTACAGGATGACCGACCTAGAATGCTTTCAAAATTGTATTTCTCATAGTGAGTGAACATTCTTTACCATTATTATGCAGGTTGTTTCTACACTTGCTATTGATCATTCCGGATCTCGGGTCCTTACAGGTAGCTATGATTACTCTGTCCGCATGTTTGATTTCCAAGGAATGAATGCCCGATTGCAGTCCTTCAGGCAGCTTGAACCATCTGAAGGCCACCAAGTACGTACCCTCAGCTGGAGCCCAACTGCAGATAGATTTTTGTGCGTGACTGGATCTGCTCAAGCTAAGGTAATTAGGATATCAAGTGTGATATTTTGTGTTTGCAAATTCAATTCAAGTTAGAAGATTTTATTCTAATTGTTGCTATTTCAGATTTATGATCGTGATGGACTTACATTGGGAGAGTTTGTCAAAGGAGATATGTATATCCGAGATCTTAAGAACACCAAGGGCCACATAACTGGACTTACATGTGGGGAGTGGCATCCTACCACTAAGGAGACTATCTTAACATCTTCAGAGGATGGCTCACTTCGTATATGGGACGTTAATGACTTTACAAGTCAAAAACAGGTTTGTGCTTCTTGTTTTCTTGCTTAATATACTCTTTTGTATGGTGCTTTCTGATGTTAAATTGATTCCGGTCTGTCTTATAATGATTGATATGTTACTCACATTTGTATAACTGTCAACTTTTTTGCTAATAGATAGTCATTATTAACACGTGATATATAATACTTAGGGCTAACCATATATTGTCCCTTCAAGTATGGGCGGATTTTAAAAATTTTCCTTAAAAAGTATGATTCTCTTATATCCACCCTTAAAAGTATGCCATGTTTTGATATCCGCCCTTTCTTAAACAGAAGAAATTAACACAGATATTTTAGTTTCCTTTTCGACACATTGGACACCACATGAGTAAAAAACTCCTTGGAAATTAAGTAGTAAACGGTCAGTTATATATATTTTGGAAGCGTAAAACAATAACAAGATTTTAGATTCAGAAAAGGATGGAAAAGTGGATTGCATAATCCAGTAGATAAACATTACGCTATCAGAACCAATGAAATATTCATCGAGGGAAATAAGAGAAGATATCAATCATATTGAAAAGTGGGCAAGTTGAACTTCTTCCTTACATTCTAAGTAGGCTACATGATTGACCATCCTTTGATTCATTCATATTAAGAAGTAAAACAAGGAGCAACTTCCAATAAAACAGAATGATTGACTGATAAAACTACATCCATTACACTTATGAAACGTTTCCTTCACAAATCTAGTCTTTGAAATGATTATAGGCTTTAAATTGTTGCTCATTTTCCCAAGCAGTGCCATAAACCCTCTGTAGCCCCTTTATTATGCCCTGGCAACAGATGCAAGTTCAGCTGCTCTCCTTTTAATGAATGTTTCTAATGGATTCATAAGGCCCAACACAAATATCCCACCATTCATTGCCTATTCCATTACACAAAATTTACTTCCAATATCATTTCAATAACGAGTCTATAAAATGGATACCTGTGTGATATGTTGTAAGGAGTTAATATTTTATAATGACTAAAATATCCTAGCTGTTAATATTTTAAAATGTCATAATGAATCAAATAAGGATACTTTGATATATTAGTTGATGATTTGATTGGAAAGAAGTGATTGATGATGAATCAAAATAAAAAACATCAAACAAGCCCTTGGTCCTCCATAATCTTTCATTTATCATGATCCCAAACACATAAGAAACTAATCAGTTCTAATGGAAGCCTGATGAAGTTAGCACAAATTGTTGGCAGGTGATCAAACCAAAACTTGCGAGGCCCGGAAGGGTTCATGTTACAACATGTACTTGGGATCGAGAAGGAAATAGTATCGCTGGTGGTATAGGTGATGGCTCCATACAGGTGCTTGAGCAATTTTTACCTCTGTTCCTGCCAAAAATTATTAACCAGAAAATGATTTGAATATTAAATGACATTTGGAAATGGTTCATACTTCATAGGTATGGAATCTGAAGCCAGGTTGGGGAAGTAGGCCAGACATATATGTTGAAAAAGGCCATTCAGATGATATCACTGGACTCAAGTTCTCTAGCGATGGCCGACATCTATTGTCGAGAAGCGTCGACAAAACCCTTAAAGTAATCAAAAGTTTATGGTTGATGCTTTTTATATAACCTTTGCATATATTTTGTTAAATATTTAAAATAATCATATGCAACAAACTGCAGGTATGGGATTTACGCAAAATGAAGGAGGCACTTAAAGTTTTTGAGGATCTTCCTAACCATTATGCGCAAACAAATGTCACATTTAGTCCCGATGAGCAACTCTTCTTGACTGGCACCTCAATAGAAAAGGGTAATGCAACTGGCAGTTTGTTGTGCTTTTTCGATCGAACAAAACTTGAACTTGTGTCAAGAATCGGAATATCACCTACTTGCAGCGTCGTTCAATGTGCCTGGCATCCAAAGCTAAATCAGGTGAACTTAGTCAATTATTTTATTTTATTGACTCATATAGTAACGTGTTTGGTAACACAACTTATCACTTAATTTAAATGATTAATGTTTATTTGAATTAAGTTGGTTTGATAACACTTATTTAAAGTCACTTAATTATTTAGATTCAGCTCAAAATGCATTAAGCTAAAAATCTGGCTAAATACCATAAGAGAGTATCCAGAATACAAAAATGAATCAATTTACATTTCTATAAGGGTAAATAGTTTTGACCGACTTTCCATATATTAGTTTTACATTTTATCAAATCAACGTTCAATAAAGTAGTTAAAATTTATATTCAAGAAAGTAGTTAAAATTTATATTCATTTGGTTAATTCAACATTTACTTTTCCATCACTTTAACTTATTCAAGTCAGTATTCAACACTGATTTGTTTGTAGTATGTATGAGTTTGATTTTAAATGTTTTTCTATCAAATGTTTGGGAAGATCTTCACGACATCTGGAGATAAAAGCCAAGGAGGAACTCATGTACTTTACGATCCAACTATTAGCGAGAGAGGAGCTCTGGTTTGTGTTGCACGTGCCCCAAGGAAGATATCCATGGATGATTTCCAGATTCAACCAGTCATCCACAACCCACATGCACTACCTTTATTTAGAGATGAACCAAGTCGAAAGCGTCAAAGAGAGAAAATGCTAAAAGATCCTCTCAAGTCTCATAAACCCGAACTTCCCATAACGGGACCTGGCCACGGCGGTAGAGTTGGGACTACTCAAGGAAGTTTATTAACTCAGTATCTTCTCAAGGTAATGTTCTTCTTATATATTACAAATTTTCATGTTAAAAAGATTGTGTTTAACTATATTTTTGAAGAACTGTCGTGGTTGCAGCAAGGTGGCTTAATAAAGGAGACATGGATGGACGAAGATCCAAGAGAAGCTATTTTGAAGTTCGCAGAAGTGGCAGAGAAAGACCCAAAATTCATCGCTCCTGCTTATGCATCTACGCAGCCAAAAACCATGTTTGCAGAATCAGACTCTGAGGAGGAGGATAAGTGATGTTTATGAATTAGCCTTTTACAAATGATGATACTGAAAGAACTGGCTCTGATCAAACAAGTGTCTTGATTGCTATATAACAAGAGAACCGTGGTCGCCTTTGGTTCCGGAAATCTGGTTGAGGTCACGAGGGATATGGTTGAGGTTTTGTCTCATGGGAAGGGATATAGTCTCTTATAGTTTATGGGGTGAGAATTGAATATTGGTTGGTTGGCCCAGTAAGTAAGGGACAGTTAGTGAAAAGATTGTTGTTATGTTTTGTTCACATTCAATTAGAGTGTTTGTCTAGTTATGATAATGTTACTTAGGTTTATTCATCAATTAAATTATTAACAAAAATACTAAAAACATCTTTTTTTTTTTAATTAATTTTCCATTAAATAGGAACATTTTTCACTAATTATTAACACATTTTATACTTTTTTAGCAAATAAATAACCCAAATTCAAACAAGAATGTTATTTGAAAATTTATAAAATATGTTGAATTATTAATGTATGAAATAGAGTGTCTCTTAGTTGACCAAAAAAAAAAAATTGTCTCCTTAAGAGTTTGTTTGATATTAACAAATCAATTAATTTATTTATTAAAATATTACGGAAAACTGGAAATCAATTCCCATCATCATGTGGTGGACAATAGGAAAAGAAAGAAATATAAGAGTTTTTGAAGAGAAAAATTATAGATACGAGCGTCTCAAAGAATTTATGTTACATGTGTTCACCTCAATTTGAAAGAGAGAGGCTTGTATGCCTCAATTTGAAAGAGAGGGGCTTGTACGAGATGAGAATTTTATGATCTTGTTGACATTTAAAATTATTATATTGTTTTATTATTTATTGTTTTGTTTTTTACTTTCCTTTTGTAACATTTGAACGCATCTTGTGTTCTTTTTAATAAAAGTTAATATTTAAAAAAAAAAAAAAAATAATATAAAAATATTGTTACTTTATTTTAAACACATCTAAAATAACCCATGTTTTATATTAAACAATATTTTTATATTTTTTTTACAAAACTCAAAATCAAACAAGCTCTCAAAATTTCACCTTCTCTCAAATATATTATTTTTTATAAATAATTAATTCACATTAATTTAAAGAAAGAGATATAAAAACAAAAATATTTGTAAAAAATATAAAATTATATTTATAAAATCCAAACAACTAAATGAAAATTTAGATAATGACAAATTTGTAAAAGTTAAAATTGTAACGGAGGAATCTAATCATTTTGAAATTTTTTTAGAGTGATTTCAAATATGAACTTGTTTGAATTTCATAACGAGGAGTGAAAGTGAGGAGTGAAAGTAAGTAAGTCAAATCAATTAAATAGTATCGAAAAAATTATTACAAAATATTTTGAACATCAACAAAAAAAAATTGTATTTGCTGAGAGTTCATAAACAACTTCAAAAAAATGTTATTGTGATAACTAGTTATTTATATATATTTATATATATATATATTTATATATATATATAATTAAAATAATCAGAATGATTGAAGAATATTCCTAAGATCTCCGAATAAAATATTAATTTCATAATTTTTTTAATAAAAAAAATAAATAATTATATATCTAATAACTTTATCTCTTTTAGTATCAATCTCAAAGTTTGGAATATCCTAAAAAAAATATTTATATTTTTTATTTAACTTGCTATATTTTGTGATATTAAAAAATATAAAATTTTGTATTATAGATGTACAAACTAGTATATAATTAGTTAAATATTATGATAATATTTATGATAATATTTATCAGATCTTAATTTCAATCTAAGATAACTCTATTTAAAAGAAAGAGATTAACACATTGGAGAAAAGATTATTAAGACTTAAACACAATTGACAGGTGTGAATAAGAAACAATTATCAAAAGTTAAAAGTATTATTCAAATTATAAATTTTTAAAACGTCAATTCAGTTAAACATAATGGTTAGCCAAACAAAATTCAACACTAATTCATCTCTAAATATGTCAAAAAGAAAAAGCGAGACAGGAGATGACAATGAAACATTTCGAAAAGTGAAGTACAAACTTCATCCTTATCCCGATTCCTCCGAACATCAACTATCCCGTTCTGATCAAGATGGGAATCTCATGACACAAAAAATATAAGATATTTTCAAATTGTATAAATATATCAAATTTAATCCGATAGATCTAAATTATTCAAATACTATCGAGACAGTTTTAAATTATAATCCCTAAACCAGCCACTCTCCAATAAAAAAACACACTCCAATAAAATATATATATATATATACTTCATATTGGATTTTTAATATGATATATACATATAGATAAAGAGAGAGAGAGAGAGTTTCACCTACCGGCGATTACTGCGTGTGGTTTTAATTCCGCACTTCCACCATAGCTTTTGTCGCCCAAATCCAAATTTCAACACCCATTTACAGAATCGGAGTCGTCTGTTTCCTGGGTTCTGCTTCCCCTTCTCTCTCTTGTATGTCCACGAGAGACGAATAGTCTCTTCCTTTTCCCCCCTTCTATCTACCCGCAGTCGAGGTATTTTCTGAACCTCGATTTTGTTTTGTAGATACCCATCATCTTATTCTACGTTTTCTAATATTCTTCTCTTGACAATCTGTTCAAAGAAAAGCACCGATCACTGTCAAAACTGATTCTTTTAAATTATCTCTGCTTATTATCATGAAAAACTGCACTTTTCTGAATGTTTCGCTTTCGCTATTGGAGACGATTGTGTTGCACTTTTTCTTTCTTTTTTTTGTCTTTGATGAATAACCTGAGCTGGGTTTTATTAGCAATCGCCTAATTGAGAATCAGAACCGATGTTCTTCAGGAAAGGATTCCTCTTTTTTCATCTGGACTATTGTGGTTTGTCTTATGGGTTAACCTTGAATGGACCTAAAAAGTTGCTGTCTTATTGATCAAATTCACTTGTTTTTTTCTTTGAAATTACATTCTTGAATACTGGTATTTGGAATCTTTTGTTTCTGAAATGGGATTGTCTTATACTTTGCAGGTAGAGTGACAAAAACTTGCAAATTGGTTTAGAAAGATCGGGCTTTAATTTGTATGAGAGAGGCTACTGGTTCGGGGATAAGTGATGTTTCCACGAGCTTAGTACCCTCTCATCATACGATAAACTTGTTGATCTTGGTGATGTCATTGATTTTTTGACATTTAAGTGTTACTGGACGACGGTTTTGATTAAAATTGTACTATGGGCTCTGTTTGTTGTTGTTTGCACGAGGACTGGGAAGATTATGCTAATCCAAACAGTACAGTCTACAGGAATTGTTTGTGTCTACAATGCTTTCTGCAGAACTTCATGCATATGGTATGCTTCTACAAGTCTACTGTTTCCTTAACATTTCATGGTTATGCTGAGAAACACTTTTTTCTTTTGCATCTGAGTTTGGATTAGAAAAACGTCAATGAGTTTATTTATGAATTTATGTCTAATTGAGTTATTTCGCAAAACGTTGTCTCATCTAGATCCACACACGGATTAAATACTTACAAAAAAAAGTTTGCTTTCAAATGAATTTATCTACCATTTCTCATCCAACCCCAGATCATCCAGACCCAAAAAGTGTTTTCAAATGGACTCATTGACTGTTGTTTTGTCCAATTAGATGCCTTTGGTCAATGGCTTGAATTGCAAGAGTTTGGCTGTTGTCATTAAAGGTTTTTTGATGTGGGTTATTTGGATTAACCCATCATTTCTACTATCAAGTAATTCAAACCATCAATTAAAATACCCTTATTTGTATTCTTTTTATCAGTTTTAAATATCAAATATGAGTAGTTTGGTCATTTGACCCAAGCAAATCCAGTTTCTCATTAAACAGGATTATTTTCAAATAACCCTAAATGATTGTTTTTTGGGTAATCCTAAAAGATGTCCCCAGTTGCTCGGTATTTCTTAGACAATACACTACTTTAAACCTGTCTCAAACCTTATCATTGTTCAGATGATAGAGTTATATTCTTTTGATTGAAGCTCATTTGCCTAGCTTTTACTGTATTATGATCACGTGCAAAGTTAGCTTTAGGTTGAACTTAATAAATTCGTTCTGTTTGCTTTCTTTGCGTAGTATTCATCAATATCATCCCGAAGAGGGGAAGAACATGCCATGTCATCGTCATCTCAGGGGACAACCTCTTTAACTTCTCCATCATCGCTAGATGAATCCTTTGCAAATTTGTACCAAAATCCTCCAAGGCCCTTGCCATATGATGTTGATCCGAGATATTTTTGTCTGCAACGGGACAGACTTATGGAGAAGGGCTCTAGTCATACACAGGAGGAAACAGAACCATTAAGGAGAGACAACAATAGTGATGCAGACTCTGGATGCTTGAATTCAGGAAACAAATGGAATGAGTGTACTACTTGTGATGAAGAGGTATCTAAAGAGTATAGTTCAAGGAACTCATTGAAGCTCATGTCTGCTGCAAAGATGGTGACAGGATATGCACATATTTATTCCAATTCTGATGATGAAGATGTTTGTCCTACATGTCTTGAAGGTGAAATGAATTTTATAATCTTTCATTATTTATTAATAATATATATTTAACTAATCCCACCAGACTAGCTAAAGTTGAAAAAATCTTTCCTAAAGAGACCAAAGGTCTCATTTTCGATTCCCATTAAGAACGCTGGATTGAAATGATAGGCCATTGCTGTGGGAGGATCGTGCTAGCTTTCTCCAAGGAAAACCCATGATTTTCAAAAAAACAATAATATTTATTTAGCATGCGGTTATCAGACATGTAAATTGACATTTCATCCCTCTTACTATACATGAAGAGCTTGTTTGAAGTAAAAGGTAGTTTATTTTGGTAAAATGACCAATATATCTTTGGTATTTAAAAAAATAAAGTAAGCGTGTTTTAGTTAATGGTTTGTTGGAAGAAGTGATGTTGAAATAGTGGTTTATTTCTATTAAATCCAAATAAACCACATCAAACAAGCCCAAACTCGTTCTGGATAAATCCAATCATACATTTGGCTGATTTTGTTTCGACATTGGTGTAAACAAATTCAGCTTCAATGACTACTCCTTTGGCTATGTGAGATTTTCAGTTCATTTTCTTAGACAAATTTTCTTTGATTGTATTGCGATACTATTTATTTTGTTAATACTGGATTGGATTCAAATATATATGTTTTTAAGATGCGTTTTTTGTGTTGCAGAATATACAACAGAGAATCCAAAGATAGTTACAAAGTGTTCACATCATTTCCACCTTGGTTGCATTTATGAGTGGATGGAAAGAAGTGAGAACTGTCCAGTTTGTGGAAAGGTAAAAAATAGAATATATGTTTACCAGAGTCGTATAACTTATACGATGTTTTCTTATTATAAATATTGTTGTTATTTCTCTAGGCGATGGAGTTCGATGAGACAGCATGACCTTGCAAGAAAGGTGTGTTGTCGATGAAGCGTGCTACAATCTTGCAGTTTTTACCTAAAGGTGAAGATGGTAAAAAAGGAAGAAAATGCAACTGAAAATTACAAGAAAATGGGGGTGTTACAGAAACAGATTAAAATGTACAGTCTTTTGTGTATATATAACATATATATATATATATATATATATATATATATATATATATATATATATATATATATATATATATATATATATATATATATATATATTTGGTTTGGGAGTGTAACATGTAATTTACCACGGTTTCTCATGATTTACTGTCTTTGTCATTTGAATTGTGGTCAAAAGTTGACTTATTTTATTGGTGAAATGTTGTTTCTCTTCTGTTTATTAATTAGGCCTTAATTTGAGGTAAAAAGTAAATTTATGTTGATAGAAAATCTTATAATTGAATGATTGTCTTTGATTTTGATAGTTGAACTTAAACAAACAAACAAAAAACTAACTCAATCAATATAGCAGCTTTACCTTCTAGTTTTACACTTTTACTTAATCCATTTTTATTTATTTATGTAAGAAGTTGATAAAAGAATTTTTTTTAGAAAAATACATTTTAATCACAATTAAACCAGGTTAAGATTTTTTTCTTTCTATATTTTAAAAAAATAAGCAAACTGACATTATTTTGGATTGTCCATTGCATTATTGGGATAGTGGACTTTGACAAATGTTTCAATGTGCTGAGTACAGTGCTTGTTTTATATTTTGAAACTTATTATATATAACTCATGCTATAAAATTTGTATAAATTTATTTGGTTGAGTTTTTCACCATTATTTTTGTGTCATTTGAAAAATTGTGGATTAATGAAATAATATTCTACTAATATATTATTTTATTTTTTAAATCATGGTTTATTTTATTGGGTAAGATGAGGTGAACATTTGTTACAAAAATAAAATAAAATTATTTTGTCAAAATTCAAAAGAATTATATTTATTAGAAAAAAATTGATCAATTTTTTATGTAATTTTATCTAATAATTTATTAAAAAAACATTACAAAATTTCATCTAATTCAATTTCATCTTTCATTCTAAATAAAAAATAAAATCACTCCCACTTTTATTTTGACAATTTAAAAAAATGATTGTGACAAAATATTAGTTTTTAAATAATCTCAAATTATATATTATTGTAGGGGTTGTTTGATTTTGCCATTGGTGATACAATTAGTTAAACTAATATGTGAAACCATATTCAATTAGACAAATAGAAAAATTCGAAATTCTATCGTAATCTTTTTTTTTTAGAACGCTGGTTATGTTTCTTTTTAAAAGCACCTAACCTGCAAACACAATCAACTAATTTAACTAGACGAGTGGAACATGTCGCCTTAAGGGCTCAAACCCAGAACCTCGGGAAGATTAAGAATATTCACCTCTTTTTGTCGCTAGGTTAGAAGCGAAAGCTCTACTTAATACATATGGATTTTTCAGAGTATACAAATCTCATCTTACCTTTCTTTTTTTATTTTAAATAAAGGAGAGTTAGCATTATCTAGAGATGCATTTATAAATAATCATTTAGGTTGCCATAAAGAAACCAGAAAAACATTGGTTATGATGTGTAAAACCACAATTGTTAGATGTTGTTAAAGTAATAAAGAATTGAATTTATTATCATATGGGCTACCATGGAGAAGTTGTGCATTATTTTTGACCTAACACAAAGATTCTAAACTTTGATTAAATGGTGTTTGTTTATTTAGAATATGACAGGGATTATTCCATTGCAAGGTTTGTGCGGAAAATGATTGATTAAAGTTTGTGGCCTTACAAAAGGTCCATAATATATTAATCTGATAATAAATAGGATACCTTATTATATATGTATTTAAAATAAGTTTTGGGCTATTTTTTATAGTTCATATAAAAAATAAGAATATCCAAGATAGCTTTGGAATATCTGAGGTGAAAAACAAAATTTGTTATTTATTTAAGTTAGTTACTACATTTGATGTTATATTGCAAATATATAATATTTTTTTTATTAACAACAAAAACAAAAGTGATCTAATATAATTGGTTCTTATTAAACAACTTGTGTAAAACAAAGTTGAAGTGGAGTTATAAATATTTTAATTTTAAGAGTATTTATATACTAAGTTAATTAAAATATTAAACTCTTGCTATAAAATATTAATATTTCAAGTGTATGAAGTATTTTTGTTATATATCTTATTTGTGTTTTTATTATTATTGATCAATCATTGCATGTTATTCGGTCATTTTATTATGAATATAGATGTTGTATTAATTCAAAGTATTAATAATCTCATTGTGTAATGGCCTTACAAAAATATTTTCAATTTTTTTTTAAGAAATGTTCAAGATATTCAAATTGGTATTCAACAAATTGTTTATTTGGGTATGGATTTTTTTTCAAATGTATTTCCCTGTTGAATTGAAGTTTATTGAGTTTTAAATCTTATTTTTGAAAAGAAATCACTCTATATACAAAAGAAGTTATTTTGTTATAAATATATATATATATATATATATATATATATATATATATATTATAACTGAAATTTTATAAATCTTACAATTTTACTTACCATCACAATTATATGAGCTTGTTTTAAAGTTAAAAGTTCAAAATGTAAAATCGACATAACTATAATCAACTAAAGAGTTAAGAAAAACCGATATAATTTTAAGATGTGATTCCATTTATACATCAAAACAAAAGATTATTATAATTAAATAGTTGAGTGAAAAAACTTCAACCTAACTAACTTAGACACTTGGACCACATGTTTCCTAAATTTATTTAGGGTTTGTTCCATTTTGGTGATGAATTTAAGCTTAAGTGAAAGAGACTAAAGTAAATAAAAAAACATCATTGTCTAACATAGAAGATTTTAATAACCCTAAACCAACAATTCAATCCAACCACTTACTATCTAATAAAAACAAACATTTTAAAACCACAAAAGATAGATAGCAATCAATGGTAACAAAGAGTAAAACCCTAATTAGCATAAAAATAAAAACTTGATAAAGTCTTTATGCCAAATTAATCCATACAAGACAAAAACTTGTTTAAATGGAGATATGAGAGGGCATATATAGATAGATCTTTTACATGCTTATCATATAGATATATATAACAATAATGTCTTCTATTTTCCAAACACACTTATTAGATAAAGGCCAACAAAAACATACTTTTCGGGTAGAATTCTTGCGATTCTTCTTTTCATTTCTTACAGCATCCAACCGGGAAGCAAACCGTTAACATTTTGATCATGGGCTGTCGCTGCTGCTGCCGCCATTTGATTTGCAGTTTCTGGATCATACCTGTTTGTGTATTCATAAAAGTTAATGTTTTTCAGGTGGTTAAATGAAATTGGATTGTAATTAGATAAATAACAATTTTATTACCCTATTTGCAAATTGGGATTACAGTCTAATGGTTGG
Source organism: Impatiens glandulifera (assembly GCF_907164915.1). Lineage (NCBI taxonomy): Eukaryota > Viridiplantae > Streptophyta > Magnoliopsida > Ericales > Balsaminaceae > Impatiens > Impatiens glandulifera. The sequence goes on along the minus strand of NC_061862.1, from coordinate 67,032,587 downwards.
AAAAAACCCTGAGATTGAGCATGGTGTTGTTGACCATACTGACTGTTACTTTGTTCACCTACTGTCCATACTTGTTGAAGTTGATGTTCTCTGTATATCTCATCCAACTGATCAACAAGAAACAAGAACAAGACAAACAAACATTTTAAATAACAATTGAGATTATAGATTAATATTGTTATTGAATTTGATGTTTTTCTTAATTATAGATCTTAATCTATATTCTCCTTTTCCCATTTGACCTCAAATCCTGATAAAAATTAAAACCTTAATTCTAAATCAGCCTACCCTTGTTTGATGTGGGTTATTTCCAAAAAATCACTAATCAATCATCAAATCAAAATACCAAATCATCTATTTAAAAAAATATAACTATTCATTAATATTTGTACCCTAATGTCTTTTTACCTAATTAATCACATAATCTTTTATAACCTAGAGTTTGTTTGATGTTAGTTTCAAAAAATTGGAATACAAATTCAAAATTTTATTTGATAAAAAGTTAAATTACTTGTATTTTAATTTGTATTTAAAATTAAAATTTTATAAAAATAAAGTAAAGGTATTTTATTGATAAATTGAGTTATTTAAATGTTAATTAAAATGGTATCCTTGATAGGTAATATGCTAAAGAATTTTGAAATAATTAAATAACCCAAGATCAAACAAGCTAGGTTATATTGAAATAATCATTTGATTATTCAAATAACCCTAGATAAATCAAACAATGCCATATAAATATAAGAAAATCAATTCAAATGAGAACCTTTATATGCTATATATTCAGATATTCAACTAATTAAGATCAAAATAAGCAATTACCTTTCTTTCCAAAGCCATGTTAGCCTCAACCCACATCTTCTCCTGCAATTTGAATTACCTTTATATACATGTAAAATTGTCAAAAAAAACATTTATTGAGATATATATATATATATACCTTTGCTTGAATGTCAGATAGCTGATCAAGCATGAATTGTGTCTGCATATCATGTTGAATTGTTAGGAGGAAATTGTGAGTAAATTATAAAGTGGTATTTGGTTTAATTTGTAATTCAGATGAAGACTACAACTTCAAAATCATCTTTATAGTTTCAGACATTTTAAGATCAATAATACAATAGTTAACCTATAGTGTAATCTTAGTTTATACAAAGACTAGTTAACCTTTGTTGATCTGATTTGTTTCAGTGATGAGTCTAGTTGATGTTCAAGATGCTCAAGCTCCTTTATATTAAGTGGACCTAGCTCTTCACCAAGAAGGTGCCTGCATAATTCAATACAATAAAGATCATGAGAAACCCTAATTTCTTTATATATAGGTCACACAATGTTAGTGTTAATTTGGAGAATATAAAAATAAAGTTACCCAATTCAATAGCAAATAAATGTTAACACAGCCGTGATGAATAATTCAAATACATTTCTTTTGAAAGGTTTATGTGTATTGAAGACATTCCAATTCAAAATATTAACAAAAACAAGAGAACTAACTATTCCTACATCAAGGAAAAAGAGAAATGAACATTAAAAAATAGGTTCAAAATGAAGTAAAATTATGCACATATTTAGAGGAATTGGGTTATGAATTTGTTAAGTACCTTTGATGACATTGTAATGTGTCATATCTTCCTTTTAGTTTCAAGTACTCATTGTAGCTACTTTGCTGTTGTTAGCAAATCAAAACAATAAATTAATTGTACCAAATAATTATTATAAAAAAATCAAAGAAAATGAAAAAAATTAATGTACCTCAATGTCTCTAGCAACATTATTCATTTCAGGAGTAGCATAACTACACTTTTGATACCTTTCAAGTGTTTTAACCATGCTGATATCAAATATGACACATTTCAGCAACAAAAAATTTAAATTCATCGTACATAAAAGAGATTTGCATATAAACACAAATATATATATATATATATATATATATATATATATATATATATATATATATATATATATATATATATATAAACACCAAAAAGTTAGTATAAGATTGGAAAAATTACAATGAGGAATTGTGAATTTCATCTATCAATCAATTAGATACCTATAAAGGTAAATATGACACTTTTTTTTAAAAAATTGATACTGCTATGAGCTTAAGTTTTAAGATACCATCTTGGAATTCAAATGATAACATTGTAAACAAGTATATATTCTAGATGCCTAGATGGAATGCCATTTTATTAGGTTATCACAATGATGTATTTTGTCTTATCTAGTTTTTTTATGCAATGACCCTTAAAAAGAAAGTTAGCAAATTCAAATAATCAAATAATGAACCATTGTGATAGTAATTTCAGAAAGTTGATCAAATGTCAAATTTGTTTTTAGAAAGAAGTTGCAAGTATTTGAAACCACATAAATGAAGAAAAGTAAAATAAATTAATGTTTCAATCTCACACACAAAGACAAGAAAACAGGATAAAAATCCAGACAAAACAGGATCATGAAACATAATATAATCTTTGAGATGTGTTTTATTAAAATTTTGGAGCATATTTGAAATACATTTTTTCACTTGTTTTCATAGAATATTTGTAGAAAGACCATGATTCAGATTCTAAATATTTTTAAAATGTTGGAATTTGATAAATAGAATGAAAGGGAAAAAATAGTAGTAGATGAATATGTATTGCCTATCTATCTTCTTCTTCTTCATAAAACTCATAGATTTGAGACATTTATTAAGGTTTTGATGTTCAATAATAAAAATAAAAGATTATCCTAAAAGCACTAGAAAAAGAAAAAAAAAAAGTTTTTATGAGTTGTATAAATAATTTTAAAAATCTCATATCAAATAGAAAATAATAGAGAATAAATAGATTAAAGACAACAAAAGAGTTAACTTCCTATTAGGTTTTAGGATAGTTGGATATCATGTTTAAGAATCTCAATTAAATCACTCTAGTAATCATAGAACTAATCACAATTAAATACAATATTAAAATGACCTAATAATTTAAGATCTTAGATCTCTCAAATATCTTTAGATTCTCTAAAACTGTCATTAAAGTTTCCATTACAAATTACTTAAGTTTAAGTAAGGTGATTTTGAATTACTTTACAAAATTCAATGATCATTTCTTGATCCCTAACTTTCACCATCCTATATATGAAGATCTATGTGCAGATCTTTAACTTTAGAACAAATTAATGTTGATCCAAAGCATATCTGTTTTAGGTTTAACAAATTATGAACGGATCCCTAACCATAACAAATACCAAATAATAAATCAAAATCAAAGTACATAGAACATAATTTTGACCATATAACCTAGCTATATATGAACATGATTTACCAAGAATCATCATGGCAACAAGATCTGGCTGATTTGATGAAATGGGTAAGTAAGAAAAATGATGAAAAGGTTAATATAATGATAGATCTCGAGTAAAAAAGAAACATACTTTGAAGTGCTTGAGAATTCATAGAGTTTTCCACGGTTAGAGAAGATGATAAGAGCAACTTCAACATCACAAAGAACAGAGAGTTCATAGGCTTTCTTGAGTAAACCATTTCTTCTCTTTGCAAAGGTAACCTGTCGATTTATTTTGTTTTCTATCCTCTTCAGTTCAACTCTTCCCCTACCCATCCTTTGTTTTTCTTTCTTTCTTACCTTTTTATGCAATTTTATTTTATTTATATTTTTTTGTAAATTTTTCTTTCCCTTTCTTCTTTCTTCTTCTTCCTTCTTCTTCACCCAGCTACAACTTGTTCCTCTTTTTCTGAAAACCTACACAATTTAACCAAAAGAGTGAAAGACATGAACGAAAAGAGAAAAAAAAAAACCCTAGCTAGAAGAAAAATATAGAGAGAGAAACAAAGAAAAATGAGTTCTTTCTCACTTACTACTTAAGCTTTCTTCTTCATCTCTCTTTCTCTTTCTAATGCAGGCCTGGATTATATAACCATCTTCAAAGCTATAACTCTTCTCTTAAGCTCTTAAAATCAAAAATGAGATTTTTTTTTTCTTTTTTTTTTTTTAATTTGTAAGAGCTAGGGCTGATATAATATTACATAATTTTTTCATTGACCTTTTAAAAAAAAATTATTTCAAATCGCGTTTGAGAGATACGCGCCGTTTTTGACAGTCAGAAACCAAACACGTGGGAGTCACGCGCGTGGGTATTTTTAACAATCAGATTCACTTTGAAACATTTTTGTGAGGACCTGAAAAACATCAAGTCTATAAAATACAGGTGTCGGATTATAATTGGATAGTAAATTCCAACTATTCTGTACGTGTAATTCCTAGTATTTGGGCTTCCTAATATAAAATTCTGGGATTGTCTTTTTTAAGTTAGTTTTAATAATTATTGTTATGAAATATTAAATAAATAGATCATATTATATAAAATTATTATCCTAATTGTTTTAAGGTTTATAATTATTTTATTAAGCTGTAAGATTAATTTTAATTTTAATCGTTTTAAATTTATGATCGGGTCAACAAATAATCCGATTAAATATTCATTTACACTTTTTTATATATATCCAAATTAACCATAGTTCTCAACCCGCATTCTAGACACTTTGAAATTAAACATCATTTATATTTATATATAGATTAGGCCTAATTTTATTTTGGTATAAAAAATATCTTAAAATAAAATAAATGAAATCTTCATATTGATGAGAGATTATGAGAAAATTAACCAATCACCTAAGATTGAACATACAACTTTATTATAATACAAAATAATTAATTAAGGTCCAAACAATATAGTCAATTAGATTCGTAAACACTAATATTTATAATAAAAATTTGATTTGATGGGTTTGAAATATATTAAGGAATGAACAAATAACTTTTTACATATATAATTAAATCTAACATGAAATATTGAAATGTGTAAATTTTATTTTTATCTACTTTTTGTAACATTCAATTGATTGAATATTATCCTTTTTAAAATTTTTTACTTCTAAATATTATAATAGGTATGTATATGAATAAGAACAAAATTAAGTTTTGTATTGTTCTTAATTAAGTTTCTTAACTTGTTTTGTTTAATTGAAAATTTCATTTCACCCCTTACACCCCCTTTAATTATTAAAGTTTATTTTTAACTTATGAACATACTTCTAAAGTTTTTTTTGTTAATTTAAAAAGAAAATATTATGTTAAAATGTTTGTATTTGATATGATTAAATTTCAAAACTAGCTTAAAAACATAACAAATTTAATTAGTGCATGTATATAATCGAACATTTACAAACAAAAAAATATCAAAACTTTTATTTTTTTGTAACATCCAATTTTAAAAAATAAATATAGGGTCTTTATAAAGTATAAATTAATACAATAAGGTTGTATTTAAGTTTATCAAATAATTCACTTTTCTATCCAAATATACAAATTCATAACTTTTTCTTTTTACAAAATTGAGATAAGGCACTAAAATTGTAAGAAGTGGATCCACTTATGTTTGTCTTGTAATTATCATCAGATTAAAAGTGTAAGAAAATTAATCCTTCCAACTATTGTTTTTTTACCAAAAACTCATAAATATTATTTAATTCATCCATCAAAATATTAAAATATTCTTGTTTTATTTTAATAAAATTTGACATTATAATAATTTAACTAATTAAAAACTAAAATAAAAAAAAAAACAATAAGATGAAACAAGGCCTAATAGAATAGATTCTTGGAGACATTAAATGGACAATGACTAGCTATTTGAATGGAGAGATTTGTGTTGATTAATGGCTAAAAAAATATTGCAAGTCAAATAAGAGATCATTTATAAAGGGAGAAGTTGCCGTGTAAAGAGGAGTTATTGTTGGGTCTAAAAATGGCTGTGGATTATATACCAATTGGTGGTATACCAATCCTCCTCCTTTATAGAACAAACAATTATAGGATCTTATTATTCTAAATATGTCACTAATCAGTTTTTTTTAGTCTTTAAAAAAAAGTTGATGTGAAACTGTTTTTTTTATATAGGTTTTATCATGTATTTTCTTAAAAAAATCTTGTTTGATATATATATATATTTTTTTTAAATCAAATTTTTAGGGTTAATATATCAAAACATTTTGTGAAATAGTTTGAGTAACAAGAATAGTTATTAAGAGATTAAATGTCACATTAAGTTAGAAGGGAGAGTCCTGACAAAAAAAAAACTAAAAACTCAAAAATCAAACTAAAACAAAAATAAAAATACACTATTTTTGCATTACTCAATTCATTAAAATACCTTTTATTTTTATTTTTTATTTTTTATTTTATCATTATACATTATGAGAAATAACTTAGGCAACAAAAAATATAACTAAAGAAAAATGTGCAGGAGAGAAAAAAAAATATTATGCCTAAAAATAATAGTAATAAAGTAAAAAAAAAGCAATGTTAAGAACATTTTAATGAAATGTACACTGAAGTGTATTTGAAATTTTTTGTCCCCAATATTCTTTTGGCATTCCTTTCATCCCGAACATAGTCAGATTGTTTTTATCACGTTAGATTTGTGACATTGATTTTGTTCTCAACTTTATTGTTTTTTATCACGGTTAATATATTAATATATTTAAGTTTTTTTTATCAAAAATATATATATATATATACATATTCATTTTCTTAAAATTATGACAAACTATTATTTTTTTCAAAAAAAAAAAACTGCTTATTTAAATAATATCGATTCTAAAAGGTGTAATTTAGTAATCTAATTAAAAATTAACATCTATTTTTCATTAATAAATAATAAATAAATAAAATAAAAAGTGAGTAATTGGTGGATTCCTTAATGGTAGTGGAGGTGGCAGAGCAATCAAATCCCGGAATTTCTGTTAACACCGTTATTATAGTACAGTCTTCTTCTACGCCGCCGCTGACAGCCAGCTGTCCACCGCCGGTCGGGAACAGTGTTTGTTCTTTCTCTCTCTTTGGTCATATTATTGAGATTTCATTTGATTTTTTAGATCCATCTAGCCTAGCTCAGGATAACGTGTCGCTATAACAGTGGTTACAATCACCGATCAATCGCGCCCTTGATCAAAGAGTGCTTCCTTGGGTCCCATTTCGACAGTTGGCTTAACTCCGTTACTTGTCAGGCTGTCAGGTATTCTTCCCCTTTTAATAATACTTTTTAGAATTTTATCCTAATTTAATACTTTTTAATTATTTGTTATATATATATACAAGATTATTTTATCTTTTTTCCAGATTGATTAAAAAAACAACCATTTATCAAATATAATTCTTTTTAATTATCAAATCAATTCATTAATTATCTTTTAACATTTTTATAATTTAATTAAACAAAACAAAAAAGTAAAACCCAATATTTTTAAAAAACACATAAATCTTAAGTCTTGTTTTCCAATATTATCTAAAAAAATCAAGTTAAAATCAGTTTTTCAATCAATCACACTAATTATTTCATTAACCAAAATATTAAAATACCCTCTATTTTAAATTATTATTTTTTATTTTATTCACACATATAAATACAATTTAAGTCTTTTTATCAAAAATAGTTATCATTTCCTCAAAATTATTACCAATTATTATTTTTTTCTCCTAAACCTTTAGGTGGTTATTGAGATTTGTCTTTTTTTTTTATAAAAATTGTTTGATTAAATTTTCTAAAAAATTAGTTTTTAGGGTTAAAAGGTTTTAAAGATAAATTAGTTTTATATAATTAAATAAATAATAATTTTGATATTTAAATATTTAAAAAGAGTAATTAGATGGTTGAAATGAAAAATAAAAGAATGATTAAATTTTGTGATAAAATTCTGAAAAACCAAAAAAAATGGGGAAATTTGATGAAATGGCTCTCATAAGAGGTCTAATTCCAAAAAAGGCCCACGGTTGATAAAGTTGGCAAAAAAGGCCTTTTTGCCCTGGGAAAAGTCTGTAATACCCCTTGCGCGCCTGTTTTGTCGCTCAATTACGAGAAATGTATTTCTCGCATTTGGTATTTCTCGCATTTGGTGCTCAATTACGAGAAAAATGTATTTCTCGCATTTGGTATTTCTCGCATTTAGTGCTCAATCACGAGAAATGTATTTCTCGCATTTGGTATTTCTCGCATTTGGTATTTCTCGCCTTTGATATTTCTCGCATTTGGTATTTCTCGCATTTGGTATTTCTCGCCTTTGATATTTCTCGCATTTGGTATTTCTCGCATTTGGTATATCTGAGTATATATATTGAGATTCAGACATTTCTCGTTAGGGTTTCGAATCGATCTACAATAAACTACGAAAGAACAATCTCCAATAGAAGACGCGATCGCGATGCATTCATCTCTGGATATCAGATTAACACACATACATGACGACGACTCAAGACAAGAACGCCTTATCATCGGAGGCTCCACTTGCCCCTGTCACCGTCGAACGCAATGTTCGCTCCGACCTCGACACCACACTTCCAAAGCCTTGTATGTATTCTCTAGCTAGATCTTGTTCTTTCAAATTATTAAATCTTTGAGATTGAGTCTTTCATCAAATATGCAGACTTGGCTAGATAGGTCAACTGGGTTTGAAGGAAATGGTTGGTATTATTTGAGATTAGAAATTCGAATCCCTAAAGTTGAATCTTTTCTCTCTGTGATTAATTGGGTTTTTTTCGTTTCTTCTTTAGTTCTAAGGATTTTCGTCTTATGTATACAAGATAAAATGAATCACCAAAGATGTTATAACAGCAGACAAGGAACGAATCCGAGAGATACACTGCCGGAAAAGGTGGATGTAAGTATCGAGATGTTTCTTAGGTTGCTGGTTGTTGGATTTCTACAAAAGTAAATTTGATTGTCTTACATATACTTCAGATATTCATACTCTTGTGTTTTATCTGCCAATTAATCACAGGCCTACTGAAAATGTTGATCTTGATAATGTAGAACAAGATTCATTGAATACACAATTGTCATCTTCTAATATTGGATTTAGGCTTCTCCAAAAGATGGGTTGGAAAGGAAAAGGTCTTGGGAAGGATGAACAAGGTAAATAAACATCAGTTCTCCTATTGAAGTAGATTGATTATAATATGTTATAACAAGGTTTTATGGGTGAACTGGCTCTCAACATAGACACTAGAATTGAACATTTTTCAGGAACTTCATTGTTTGTGCATCTGTTATGTTTTCTCTATCAAATAATTGGGTAGTAAATTATTTTTTCGGTTTATATTAAGGAATAATTGAGCCAATAAGGTCTGGTATGCAGGATGCAAAATTGGGAGTTGAAAAATAGGAAGAGGATGATTTTTATACTACTGAAGAAAATATCCAAAGGAAGAAACTTGACGTGGAGTTAGAGGAGACAGAGGAGATTGCTAAGAAACGAGAGGTATGCTTTTTGCAGTTTGTATGTGTGCATACCCGGATAATTGGAGCTTAATGCTTGCTTTTTTTTTTTTTTACAAAACCAACATTTATTAGCAGAAGGCAGCACATATTTCTTTTATATGTGTGTCTTTTGAGGGGAATTGGTATCATCAAGTTTGGAAGGTCTTGAGAATTTCGTGCAGTTTTTATTACCTGGTTGCTTGCTTCTAATGCCAAGGTCCAAGATTCTGCAAAACAAACTAAGCCAAAAAGGGAGGCAATTGTTTTTCATTGTTACTTCTGTTGGGACTCTTGTCATTGTTGTTTCCTAATTAGGCAGTTTCTTATGTTGGTTAGATTTCAAACAGTAGCTCGACAAAGAAGAAGGCAAAGATTCCAATAACTTCAGTTTTTGGGAATGATGGTGACGAAGAACAGTGAAATATGTTTGTTGGGTTGAACCAGAATCTGTTTAAGTTTGTAAACTATTATTGTCTTTATGTCTCTCTTTTGTATCATCTTTAAGCAAACGTTATGCCAATTACAGTTTATTTATGGAGTTTTTACAGTCAGATTGTTAAGTGAAAATTACAGTTTATTTGTGGAGTTTTACAGTTAGTTTCTATCCAAATGTTTATTATTTTTTTTCTAAACCCATTATGTTATTAAGACCGCAGGCTGAAAAATATCTGTTTTGAAATAATTTTATGACTATGAAAATCGAAATCAGATGATAATTGACAAATCGTTGTCTGGTTTCATTTTACGAGTACAAATTTATAAGCATTTTTCATCATAAAACATGCACAATCTCTTAAAGTGATAGCTAAAATATCCTCTATAAAAGATACAGATTTTTCTTTATTTCATGTCAATCCGACAGACTCATGTTTCAACAACTGGAATCATGTCAATAAGAGGCTAACTATGGAGAAATTAAGAGGCTAACTATGGGCCTTGATAAGAACACAAAAACTCCTTGCGGCTTTTGCTTTGTCCTGTAAGAATTGTTTACATTATATATGTTGGTATTAGATATAAACCCTTTAACCATCTACTTTATTTATTCCCCATTTTCTTGACTAGATGTTTTACATATTTGAATAGCATGTTTGGTATGACCCAAAATTGAAAACACTCACATACATCAACATTCATAAATATGTTATGCGTATCACAAGAATTGAAAAGGTATATGATTCTAATCTCAGTTGTGAATCAAAAAACAAAATTGACAAGTTTTTAAAAGCAAAAGAGTCCCCCGACTTTATCAGACAATAGCATTGGTAGCACTTGCAATTCCGGGTCATAAATCAGCACATTCCTTCCTAATTGGACCAGTAATGGCAGAACCTGGTTTTTTTTACCATTAAACAAATAATTGTGAGTGAATGAATGAGGTCTAAAGATGATATAGTAATTTAACACATTTTGAGATATTTTTTACCTTTCATTTCTCTCTTAAGATTCACTATCACACCAACATTATCTGCATAGTAACAACATATTTATCAACCAATATATTTACATATTACAATCAACAAATTTCATATATAAAAAAGACCGAGAAGTAGGTAAGACTTAAAACGCAAATAAGTGAGTATAGTGTTTCTAAATACATCATTCATCATACCATAAACTCTATTCATTATCCTTAATACTCTTTCTTTAATATCTTAATGTGTATATACAATACCCAAATACCCTTGAAAACCAATACTAAAGAAAAACTATTTCTAAATCCTCAGCATAACAAATAAGGGATTGTATCAATCAGATCGTGAAAAGAGTGGGTTCTTGTCTAACTGTTCTAGTAAAGAATAACAAAAAAATGGTTAAACAAATAACAAGTTATAACACAAAACAAAATCAAAATATACTAAATCACCTTCAAAATACATGAACACTCCATCCTTTCGACGCTAGGGCTTGCGTTGTCTAACAATGACAAGCATGAACTTCTTTCTCAAATCAGGTTTCCCTTTCTTCACCGTCGCAATAACCATATCTCCCACACAAGTATACGACAATCGATTCAAACGACCCTTGATCCCCTTCACTAATATGATGTAGAGATTCTTCGCGCCGGTATTATCAGCACAGTTGATCGTAGCCGCCACAGGAAGACCCAGTGACATGCAGAACTTGTTTCCCGCCAATCCTCCGCGACCTGAAACGTGTTGTTTTTCAACATTGAATTACTATCAAGTATCAAGCATTTAGTTAACAGAGAATTGTATAGAAGATGAAAACACTAACCTTGCTTCGACATTTTAGCAGCTTTAGAATACAAGGACAGTGTGAAATTAGGGTTTTAGAGTATTTATATGAGAACCCTAAATTTAGGGTTCGTGGCCGGATAATATTTACCAAATGAGAGAAATACTAAATGCGAGAAATACCAAATGCGAGAAATACATTTCTTGTAATTGAGTCTACTGTCATTGTAAGAAACGCAAGCTTGACACCGAAAGATGACTATTCCATTGTCATCTTGATCAAAGAAGGAAGAATGTTGCTGGAGGACACTCATGCCATATTGAGGGTGCCCTATTGTTTCTTGTGGATGGTCCATATCAGGAGCAGTCGACCCTCTAGCCAAGTCTTCATATTTGATGAAAAAAACTCAATCTCAAAGATCTAATAATTTGAAAGAACAAGATCTAGCTAGAGAATGCATACAAGGCTTTGGAAGTGTGGTGTCAAGGTCGGAGCGAACATTGCGTTCGACGGTGACGGGGCAAGTGGAGCCTCCGATGATAAGGCGTTCTTGTCTTGAGTCGTCGTCATGTATGTGTGTTAATCTGATATCTAGAGATGAATGCATCGCGATAACGTCCTCCATTGGAGATTGTTCTTTCGTAGTTTATTGTAGATCGATTCGAAACCCTAGCCATTTTCATATATTTTACAAATGTCTGAATCTTAATATATACTCAGATATACCAAATGCGAGAAATAGAAAATGCGAGAAATACCAAATGCGAGAAATACCAAATACGAGAAATACATTTCTCGTAATTGAGCCAAATGCGAGAAATACCAAATGCGAGAAATACATTTCTCGTAATTGAGCCAAATGCAAGAAATACCAAATGCGAGAAATACATTTCTCGTAATTGAGCCAAATGCGAGAAATACCAAATGCGAGAAATACATTTCTCGTAATTGAGCCAAATGCGAGAAATACCAAAGGCGAGAAATACATTTCTCGTAATTGAGCGGTAAAACAGGCGCGCAAGGGTATTACAGACTTTTTACAGGGCAAAAAGGCCCTTTTTGCCAAAAAGGCCCTTTTTGCCAATTTTATCAAACGTGGGCCTTTTTTAGAATTAGACCTCTTATGAGGGCCATTTCATCAAATTTCCCAAAAAAATGAATACATAAAACGAGCTCTAAAAGAACTTTAGACTCTGGTTTGATGTTGTTAATGTTGTTTTGAATTGTTTGATGAGCTATTGAGATTTGTAATTGATTGAAATATTAGAATGTATTTATATTTAAATTTTTTAACTTTATAAAAGTAAAATACAAATATTTTAATAAATGAATAAAGTGATTTAATAAAATTTTATTTTAATAAGATATATGGATTTTGATTAAAAATCATTACTGATAAAACCCACATCAAACTAGTAATGCTTACAAGATGAACACATTTAAGACAATGCTAGAATTAACATTGAGAGTCATAAGAGTGAATATGGTATTAGTTTTCTTAATAACCTTGTTGCTATGTAGTTACTTGAATTATTTAAATATCATGTATTTAAAATATTTTTTGGTGAAAAAAAAGAGTATTAAAATTATTTAGGTTAAATTATTAGTTAATTTGATAGTGTCTTTTACTTATTTTAGTTTTAGCTATAAATTAAGTAGTTTATTAACTGAAATATGTCATTTAATAATATATTTTTTAAGTCAAAATCATGAAGGCATGGTCCATTCAATCTTATAAACCTATTTAATCATACTAATGATATTTTAGGTTAAATTTTGAATATCATGCAAACATCATCTCTCAATTTTCTTTTATGTGGATTAATTTTTAGATATTTTTGAATTTTATATATTTTGTAAAAACTCTTTTTATAACATATTATTATTATTTCTTTCATCAACTAAAATATTCTTATTTTAGTTTTATAAAAATTTAAATATAAATTAAAAATCCAAATAACTTATATTTTCTTTAAAATAAAGATTATTTTAAATAAAAACCTACAAAAAATTTAAATTTTAACTTATATGGAACTAACCCTAGCCAAACGAGCTTGAGTGGATTTGACATGAATAATGGAGTTGTGGTTTGTGTTGGAGCCCGTGTATATTTTTGTTTGCTTATGTGCATTTTACAAATTTATTATTATTATTATTATTTATTTTAATTTTGACTTTGGATTAGTTGAATTTATATAAGGTTAGTTAATATTATAATTGGGTGAATTCTGATAAATAAATAAAACAAGATACGATTATACGAACTATCCAGATAAATAAGAGTAATAGACTTTGTGTTGATTTTGATATCAATTCACGTGCGCCATGTCATTATTTTTAATTTGAACTTGCATGACTCGGGAAATTTGAGCAAATGATCCTGCTCACAGGCCTAAATGCGTATGGTGCGCGTGCATAATTTAAATAGCGCTTCTGACCCTCTTTTTTTTTAATGACTATTATACCCATGCGTCACGCATCCTCCAGTTGCGTGACGCATCCGAAACCCTATAAAACCATTTATTTATTTTTCATTTTTGATCAATTTTCTCTCTCATCTAGGTCTTCTCCGCCGTGAACCCTAATGGCGGAGAAGACTTTCACTTGGAGATGACGTATTTATCGTCGATGAACAAATCAAAAAGGCACTGTGGACCATTCCACTATATTCAATGGCGTAGAGCGGCGAAGAACTACTTCCAACAGCGAACTACGGCTCCAACGGCGAACGACGACGGTCAAAAGATAAAATTTTCACTATATTTGTTGTATTCGTTTATATTTTGTGTTGATTTCGTTTACATATGATTGTTTGTGTTGATTTGTGAAGATTTTGTTTATAGAACGTCATCGATTCGTCCTGATTCGTTGAATGTAGGTTGGTTGGATGCGTCACGCAGGATGCGTCACACAGGATGCGTCACGTAGCAACCTGCCTGCGCAGCAACGAACGGACCATAGAAAGAAAGCCGCAGTCAACTATTTTTCACACATCTACAAAATCAATCCCTAAGTAATCTAAGTACCCTTCTTAAACGTTTCAAAACCTAGCTTTTCTTCTACTTCAATTGCAACTGCAAAAATCTCTCTTCAATCTTATTCGTTTGATCCGATTCCTTGCTCCTTTTTCAATCTCATTCCAGTACATTACAATCAGATTGTAATCCTCAAACAAGTAAGGTATCTTTTTTAGTTTCCCCTTCGATCTGGGCTGTCGTAGGAAGAATTGAGCCGCAGTAAACTGGAGTTTTCTTTGAGGTATGCACTTACTTTTCCCCTTTACTCGAATTGGTTGCTTAAGAAGACATAATTGACAAGATATTTGTTGGCCTGACATGACTTCTATAATGGCTTACAGGCTATTGGCTTGTTAATTGGGGTTGAAGATGTTTCACCGGACAAACAAGCTGATTTTCTTTCAGCATTGCTTAATCCCCTTTGCCAGCAGGTTAATAAAATATTAATTGTCCTTTTGTATAGGCCCGAGTTAATGTTACACACTTGTATCTAGTGCCTTTCTTTTTCTGATATCTGTCGAATGATGTTGTTTGATATAAAATAATTAGGTGGAGGTGTTGCTGCAAAATGTCAAACTTCACGATTCTGAAGAATCTCCTGCAAATATTGCTAACATTCAGCAAATCATCATGGCGATTAATGCCCTGAGCAAGGTGCACTTTTGTTCTTTCATCAAGTCTGAATATTTATAAAGCACATGCATGATTTTCTACCATTTTGCAACTTCTATCTATTTACCGTGCATTAGGGAATTATTACTACTTGATCAAAATAATAAATAAAGATAGAACACTTTCTTCTTTTATGGTTCCTTGTTTTCTGCTCTCTGTTATCTAAGTTGAATTTTGTGGACATAGAATTGTTATATAGGGTTTGATTGCAATATTTTATTTAATGATGGGCATAACTGCTGATTGCTTGAAACTCATTATGTAATGCAGGGATTCAGTGAGCGACTTGTGAATTCTTGATCTCATTTGAGTTCCCTTCCTGCTCATTTTAATCGGCTTTAAATTACTGAAAAATGGTGATTGTATTAAAAATGAGATGGGCATAACTGCTGATTGCTTAAATCATCTTAAAAGAAATGAGAGTTAGATGTTGTGGGTACACATGAATATGGATTTCCTGCAAATTTGTATTGCCTCTCCTTTGTACTACTCATTTTGGATTTAGTTATTACTTTAAGTTGTGGGTATTTCATTGGTTTTGTTTGGATGCAGTATATGTCAAGACATGAAAGGGATTTGGTGGCGAAATGTTACTTTGCAAAGCATAAGCTTGTATGGGAAGTTCTTGATGGTGGTTTGAAGAATAAGATTGAAATTCAGTGGTCAGATATAATGTCATTAAAGAGTAATTACCCAGACGATGGGCCTGGGACTTTGGATTTAGTGGTAATTAACTTGCTTCTTTTGATTGTTGTTGTTGGTTCGGTTTAGTGTTTGAATGACTCTTGAACTAATGTTGGTGAACTTTTGATTCTTTTGAAGTTTTCCACATTATGAGCCTTCTCATAGTTTATCAGGTAGAGTGCAACTAATTATATTTGTATAGTAATTATTTTGTTGTCCTTTCATTTCATCAATTGACAAATTCTGATCATAATGCAGTAATGGACAGTCATGCAATAGAAGAATATGACTCAACCTGCTCAAAAGATGTCGAGAATAGATTCACTTGGTGAGCTGCTGGCTAATTTCCCGAAAATTGCTTCTCTCCCACAGTTCTTGTTCAACATTCTAGAGGATTCCAAGATGAACCAAACTAGATAACCTTAAATCTGTTGTTGGGAAAGTTTGTTCTAGTAAATGAATGATTGTTAAGAGGATTCTGAAATCGACGTTAATAAGTTGTGTATGGATAATAGGTCTACTGTTTCTGCTTTAGTCTTTCCTTTAAATGTACAATGAATATGTATAGTTTCAATTGTAAAAATATTAAGGGTGACAATTTAAGTTGGCAGGGTTAACGATTCTAACCTGACTCGATTTTACTTATTTCGAACCAAACTCGACTTGATTTTTTCATGGTTCGGTCCGCGAAACTTCGAAAATTCAGTATAAATCATCAAATTTTAAATATTTATAAAGTTCTCAAACATAGGGTGACCATTATTGAGTAATGCCTGATTTACAAACCATTGTAATTACATATTTACTTACCCATCTATGTGATAATATCATGAATTCTCTACAAAGAAAAAACAATTTATAAAAAACAGTATAAAGACACATATCATCTGATCTTTGTTGATCATAAAAGAGATCGATCAGATCCAGAAACTAGGGTTCTTCGTCGTCATTTTCCTGCACTAAACTGATTAACATGTCGATCTGGCTCTGCAATCTCACGTTCTCTCTTTCTACATGAGACATTTTATTTCTCTTCTCCAACAACTGAACTTCCACGTGTTCAACACATTTTGCATCCTCTTCCAATTGCTCATTTAACCCATCAATCTCTTTATCCTGAGTTTTCAATAGACAATGGAGAATACAATTATTAGAGTTTTCTGAGATTCCTATGTATGATACTACAAAGAATTAACTGTTTTACACCTTTCTGTTCATTTCTTGAACAACTATTCTCCTCATGCTTTCTACAACATCAACATTCACAAGTTTGCGCACCTGCGTTACGCACCTGCGTTACGCACCTGCGTTACGCACCTGCGTTACGCACCTGCGTTACGCACCTGCGTTACGCACCTGCGTTACGCACCTGCGTTACGCACCTGCGTTACGCACCTGCGTTACGCACCTGCGTTACGCACCTGCGTTACGCACCCGCATTCACGAGACGCACCTGTATTCCGTCGCAACTGTGTCATTTATCTAATCAATCCCTAATCCTTAAACCCTAACAAACAATGCGTTCAAAGAAAGAAATAAAAGGAAGGAGTAAGCATACCAGTAGCATCGAACATACTTCCTTCGTTGGGATTCCGACGTCTTCGTTGGGATTCCGACGTCGGGGGTCGTGGTCTTTTTAGAGAGAAGGAGGAGAAGGGGAGAAGAGGAGGTGAAGAGAGAGAACAGAGAAAAAAGAAATGGGAAAAACTGAACTTTTTTTATTTATATAGCAAGGGCATTGTGGACTTTTCACAATGCCCTAGGGTGCGTCACGCAACTGGAGGATGCGTGACGCAGTAGGGGCATTTTCGTCAGAAAAAAATTTAGGGGTCACCAGCGCTATAAAAATTAGTGGCTCGCACCATTCATAATTTGACCCCTCTTTAGGGTCATTTCCTCAAATTTCCCGCATGACTCTAAAGTCAAATGTTTTAAGTGAAAATTGAATTTTTATCTTTTAAAATTATTTAGTTTTGATTTTTAATTTTAATATACTTATGGATTGATTTAGCTATCATAATTTCTTTTCACAATAATTTTGATACTTTTTCCAAAATTATGGACTAATGAAATAGATCACATTCCTTAATAAAAACACAAATTATATTAATTATCTTAATTATATTAATTATCTTAATATGCAAGTTAGAAACACATTTTAAAGCTTAAATTTGAAACAGAAATAATTAACAAATTTATAAATGAGGAGCGATAGATAGAGAAAGAAATTTGAGAGAGGGAATAACGTGTCACTCCATCACTTTTATTTAGTTATTTTTTTAACGAATTAGATTGCACTACGTCATCTCCTTTCCAAATCATTTCTCTTTATAAATATACATTAAATTAAATTAAATTGTATTTCAAACTATGATGTAATCTAAATTTAACTTTTAAATTTTGTTGAAAATGAATTATCAAAATTATTTTGTTTAAATTCACAAACATAATCAGATCCCAATTCAAAAAGTGTTTTCTATCTCATAATATATATAAAAGTTGAGAACTTAGCTAAACAATTTTCAAAGAAACTTTAGGCACATTTTGAAAAGGTAAAAAATTCAGTCACATGTAAAATATAAAATTCAAAAAGCAGATAATCTAATAATTAAGATGAGAGAAAAGTTAACCCATCAAGGCCCACATCCCATCTCTTTAAAGATATTTATAATTTAAAGACCTTTTTTAATGTTTACCATTTTTTAAATATTATTATTAAAATATAAATATTAAAATAATGTGAAAAAAGAGGTTATGATCTTAATATCTGATCTTAATAAAGGAATTAAAGCAGAGAATGTAGAATTAAAGAATTCTTTGTATTATCTTGTTAAAAATTTTAATCTCATAATTTTATATACTTATAATTAGGGGCGAGGAAGTTTAACGATATTATAGGTATATCGAAAATACTTTACCGCAATATATCAAAAATATCAATTTTTAAGATATACCGAAAAAATGTAAGGTATGGTACCGATACCGATACCGAAAAAAGGCAAGGTATGGTACATATACTGAAAAAAGGTAAGGTATTATACCGATACCGAAATTATTAGTACGATAAAAGTATGAGATTTTTAAAATTTTGGTATATCAAGATATACCGAAATACCAAAATAGTATTTATAAATTAAAATAATATATATATATATATATAATACTTATAATGAAATAATTAAATAAATTTGATATTAATTTAATTACAGAAATATAAATTTTTGAATAATATTAAAATATAATTACTCTAAAATATTATTCAATAGAGACAATCTCTACTTTAAAAAATGAAATTGTTTTTTTTTTTAATTTAATATTTTTTAGGTATCAAAGGTATAATACCGATATCGTACCGAAATTAAGGTATATCGAAATCAAGGTAAGGTAAAAATATTAAAAAAAAATTATACCGAAACCAAGATAAGGTAAATATATGAATTTTTTTATACTAGAATTTTCGATAAGGTATAAAATATTAATAAAATATTAAAGTATACCGTATCGACCCACCTACTTATAATAAAAAAAAATTATCATATAAACACGAAATAAACAACATTGAAATGGTAGAATAAAGTGCTATATTCAATCTCAAGTGCATTCTTTCCACAAAGCAAAATCACTTTAGACTTCCACTATCATCTTATGATCCCACAATTTTATTCTTGATACACACTACATTTATAAAGTAATATGTTAGTGTTGGTTCTCGATTGGATTCAAGTTAATTTACTGGGAATCAGACTCGTGCTCGTGGAGGGTGTTGATCCGTAGAATCTCTTATTTTTTTTTTTTGTAGATCATTTGTTCAGAAAGAAACTGTAAAATATTCAACAATTCTCATCGACTCATTCGTATCCTTTATATTATGTCAATGGTCGATGTCAGGTCTCAGACCCTGCGGGTTGCAATTGCCACTACCAGCGTGACTATTTTTTCCTAGCATGACTATTTTATTATAAGTCCCACCCTTTAATTTTGTCTTCAAATAATAATAATTAATATGGATAGAAGCTTTTAAAGAATGTTCGTCGTCACCATAACATAAATTTACTTATTTTTTCATGTTAAATTCTTACAATAACACGATTCTCATCTTATTAAGTCTCAAATTTCCATAAATCTTATTACTCTATTTTAATGGTATCTTAAATTAAAAAAAGTAATAATTAAGAGATATTTAATTCTCATTAAAAATTACTTAATTGAAGTAGAAATTGTGATTCTCAATATTATAATTTCTTAAAAAAAAAAATAGTTAAACCTTAATTAATTATTTTTTACCATATTCATATATTAAATGTAGATCTCATTAATATATAAATTACGTACATAGTTATTAAAGACCTTTGACTATTCCATAGCTAAAATCCTAATATTTATTTATTTATTTTTTATTTTCTTTTCTAGTCCATGACTAAAGACTTTAGACTTTTGACCATAAGATTCTTTGGAATGATACATTGAACATGATATTTGTATTTTCGCAATCTAACTTGTGTACTGAATATTAATAAATTAACACAATTAAATATATAATATTATAAATATATTTATATATACTTTATATTTTATATAAATTTTAAGTTTATTATTTTATAATAATATTAATTTTTAATATAATATAATATATTTTATCACAAAATATTTTTTTAAAGAATATAATACAAATAGTACCCAAATAAATTCCCCAAAACCAAATAAGATAAAATTAGTATTAAAAGTAAATTCTCAAAAGTAAAAAGAGAAATAATAATAATAATAATAATAAATTCTTCGGTACCGATTCGCCACTTTTATCATATCTAATATTGACTATAAGCATCTTATTCACTTCATTTTATCATTTTACACGTCTCCACTAATATTTAGAAGTTACTTATACAACATGCAACCTATTATATATTATTATTATTATTATTATTTATTTTAATATATTAATCACCAACATATTTTCAATTAGAGTCAAACACATGTGACTTAAAATGGGTTTTTCCAATCTCTTACACATTTTAAGTAATTTTAAAATAGGTTATTTAGTGAAAATATATTAATTTTCTTTAATCAATTATTTAAATACTGCGATTAGTAATAACTATAGAAATAAATAATGAATAATGTGAAATTAATTATCTAACCGAATTCCAAATTTGATTTGAATTGGAATTTCAAATCTAATGATTAAAATAATCATTAAAAATTGTATTTTATTTGCATTTCCATCTAGTGAAGAGTGAAATTGGGATTGAAGAAAATGTATGTGAAAGGATTATTTGGTGTGGGGTTATTTCAAAACAATATATTCTAAATTTGAAAAAGATGGACAATTTAATTTAGGAAGAATTATTGATTTATTTAAATTAAATTCAAATACGTCGCAATTAATTTCAATTTCATTACATGCACAAACAATATTGAAATTTGATCAATTTAGTCAAAATTCAAACTTTCATTAATTAATTACTTATTTTTTCTTATTTTAAATTAACTCATTTTATTGAATTGAAAAGTGACAATAACAAAAAGAAAACGACATTGCAAAAACCAGTAACGATTCAATATTAAAGACCGAAGATCTAACTACATCAATCAAATTTACCATCATAAAATTAAACAATATTCAAAAGTATCACGTCTTATTATAAATGTCTCAAACCAAAATAGACAACTAAAGACATTGAGGATGTGATTCATTTCTTGTAAATTGATCAACTCCATCCAATTAAGTTTCTCAATAGGTAAAAATTGAACACAACATCACATCTTCGAGAATACTTCACAATATATTCGCCACATCTTACCGACGAAAGGACATGGAAAAAGAAGATGGGTTGATTTTTTCAACTAAGTTTATCAAACATAAAACTACCCTTTGAAAAATGACATCTTGGATGGAATCTAAAATCACAAAGCATCACAAGAAATAGTTGAATTGCCAGGTCTCATTTGCAATGGAGATGCCATAGTAAAAAAAAGGGTAAAAGAATCTATCACATGGGAAACCTATCTAAAAAATGAAAATTAAGGGGGACCATTATAAGGACCACAAAAGCAAAAACCATTGAATTAATGTTGAGGGAAAGAACCCACAATAGAAAAACATGACAATAAAATCATATTCTTTGAGTAGGCAACTAGCAGGAATTACTTGGAATGAGCATTATCTCAGATAGGGATATGCAGACTAGATGGCAAAACTACCCCCATTTAAAGTATACATCATTATATTTATGGTTAGATGAAGCTTTCATTGGACCACACAATTCAACACTTAACCTTTATTATTGCTCAGGTTTCATAAAAAAAAAACTATTTTATATATTATAAATAGGTCAACAAAACCAAATGAGAGTAATAAAAAATTTAAAGTTTGTAAACTATACCTTTGTAGTTTGAAATTTGGTGCATTTTGTTGGTCAATAGTAAATTAAAACATGCCATTTTAAAAAAATTAAAGAAATTAACCTGTGAAATGGGTTATCACAGATCGATTCAATTTTTGTCTTTGTTAATAGGTAATCTATTAGTAATGTTGTAATTAAAATTGCCATATTATAGTAAATTAGAAAAATAACAAAAAAAAATATGTTTAAGTTTAAATTAGTACTAGATTAGTTTCAAACTACTTATAAAAAGTGTAGAAAATCTAAATTTTCAACCAATTAAATTAAGTCAGTTAATAGTACGTAGTTCTCATGCTATATAAGAAAAAAATATTAAAAAAATAAATTATTTAAAATCAACATTTGGAAAAGCTTTATGGAGATGATCAAGTATAGACTTGGAAGAGAAAATATTAATAAAGGTTAATTTAGATAAGATAATATTAATTTCGATTTTAAATCGTCTTTGTATAATGAAAAATTATGAAAATCATTCAAGAAATATAATGACAGAGAAAAAAAATGAAAACCACAAAATATGAAAATAAGAACAAAAACATATGCTATGCAACATATTATCGAATCCGTAAAGCTTTAAAAGACGATTAGCTCTCAATTGAATCCATCGAATTTTTCAAATGAATATAAAAAAATGGCAAAATAAATACATTATAAATAATACGATTTTCTCGGAAGACATAAGTATTCATAAATGTTACCTTAGCCAACTCTAACCCCAACTCTTGCTTGCTTCAGAAAATGTTTTCAAATAAACCAATTAATGAATGCCTAACTATTGCTTTAGCTTAAAGTGGTATGAAGATTGTTAACAAGCAAGTTTAGAAACGTTAGTATGCACCAAACTTGATCTTATTTCCAATCACACGTTCAACCATCATATGTCAAATTTATTTGAATCCAAACCACACAAATGATTCAAATGGAAGCTAATTGTCAACTATACACTACTCTAGAGTCAAAATGAAATCCAGTTAGTCATGTCTTGAGGCAATTATGGAATTATTTGGCAACCCATTACCCTAATGTGCCAAACTATTCTAGACATATGTTCTGATCTAAGAACAAAAAGTTCTCTTTTTTTTCACCATTTGTACATGTAACTAACATAAAAGAAGACAATCATATAAAATCCATCTAAAAGAATATTCAAAAAGTAGTTTCCTTCATGTCATATGTACACTTGAAATCAATGAAGTACTTATGTATTCACCCTATTTGGAATTTCAAATTTTCAAACTAAAACTAGAAAATAACATTTTTAGATATCCAAATGATGTATGTTGATTTCAATTGGGTTGTTAAATAACATTTATGAATCATTATTATTTTTCTCTAAGACTCCTCTACTCCCAAATTTTGGCTGCATATATATATATTTCTAAAATGTAACGTTGCGAATAAAAACAATAAAAAAAACATAATCAAATACATAAATACCCCATACAAAAACTCGACAAGGGGCATAAAATTGGAGTTAAATCCAACCGAGAAGACAAATCTTATTATAAAAAATCATCACATTACTTGTAAGTCAAAGTAATAGGTAATAAGAATAAGAACAATTTCTTGTCATCCAAAACTAAGTAATATAACTTCTCTCTTTTGGAATATCTATGAAGAGATAACGAGTCAATCAAAATATGTCTCACACAAATTCTCATTGAATATTTTAAATATATTATATATGACATCCTATTTGGTAAGCTAAAAATCACTGGTTGTAGAGTTGACTATATTTTTATATGCATACAATTTATGTGATGTCTATTTAAAAGATGTAACTTGACTATAATTGATGAGTTACATCATAATCAAATAAACATTCACTATTCTACCATGTTCAGAAATGTACAAAATTTTACAAATCCATAATAACTATGAAATATATTATTTGAATTTTACGAAAACAAGACACTTCGAGAGAAATTCATTTTTAATTTTACCCATGCGACTAAAACGATAAAAGATTATTCAAAACCAATAAGAATAAAATAAAAACGTAAGTCACTTAGTATTGAATCAAATTTTAACTCATAATTTAGTTTTAATTTAAAAAGAATTGAAGTGAATGAATAGACTATTGAGTTCTATTATTCGGTCTCCACTCACGTGGGAATATGAAAACTGTCTCTCATCAGTCTCATCTAAATATAATTGGACTATTCATTGAGCTAAATATTTTGTTTTGAAATTAAAGTTTAAATGATAAAATTTCAATTATTAGCTCAAATTTGATAAAATATTCATTAGATTGAGTTTTATTGATTTTGGATGCTTTAGAAAATGTGTTCGCGGAATTTTTTTTTTTAAAAAAAAAATTAAGAAAAATGACAATCTTTTTTTGCTTACACTATTTTATTACAGTTAAAAAAGTTTAAAATTCAGAAAATAAAAAAAAACTAAAATTTTTAATTAAAAACATATGAGAGTGGACGATTTGAATAACTTTTGCAGAATTTGATGGGTATACTTTCATTAGAATAAAAATTCAGTCTTTAATATTAAAATATTGAATTAATTAAGTATAAGAAAAAAAATACATAAATAATAAATCAAATAAAAGAAATTACTTGATATATAAGTTAATTTTATAAATATAAAATTAAAGTTGAAAAATACTTAAAAAGCTATTTTAGCCTTACATATTAATTTGCCTGGTTAAAATTATTTTTTATAAACTCTTACTATAATTCAAATTAAAATCGTTCATAACATAACCACTCATCATTTTTAGCTTAATTTGAACTTAATCTAAACAATATCAAGAGATTGAAAACTCCCTAAATCATGTTTTATTATATTAAATGGCTATTAAAACTATTTTCTGATTTATACATTTATATCTGAGTTTGAGTTTCAATGAAAGAATATCAACAAATTTATATAAATTATATTTTGTAACATTATGTAATCTAAATAAACAGTAAAACAAAAAAAAATACTTAATTAACATAAATATTTTCTTGTTTGAACTTAATTCATGGTATTTTGAATGGGTCCAATTATAAATTCTTTAAAAACAAAATAGCCCATTTCAACCCAGCCTTATTATCCACCCAAATGAGTCCCAAAACAATATGGACAAAAGTTGGAACTTACTCATGATTTTTACATAAGATTTTAAGAACATCAAATTTCATGATATAAAAAAGGCTTTGAATTTATATGAATTACATTCAAGCAAAATCTGCCAACTCCAAACAATAGTTCAAAAGATTGTGATAATTGTCATCCCATCATTAATGTACTATAGTGGGGGAATATAATTCATAACTACAACACAAATCATAACAAATAATCCATAAACATAGATTTTTTTTATTTAGAAGCGCCATTCGTCAGCTTTGAGGAAATAGCAACCTTAGACGACGGGTTAAGCTCGTCCCAAGCCTGAATCCAAGTGAGCATTGCATCGGCTAACTTAACAAAGTAATCGTCAACTTTCCCCAGCTTCTCTCGAACATGTTTCGAAAGCTCAATATAACATTGTTGAACGGTTGTGCATTCTTTCGGAAGATTAATCGCTTGAAAGAAGGGAATAATGTCTTCCTGCCAAAAGATACCTTTGTATTCCTTCCGTAGGTTCACAAACGGATTGCTCGCTTTGCTATGCCATATATATGGCAGCCCCGTCTTTACTCCCAACCCTAAATGGTCGCATATTACCTACAAATTTACAAACATTATTATCCTTGATTTAAATTTGTACACGTAAAATGTTACAATATATACCTTGATGCACCATCCAGCCCACATGTCATCGTACCGACCAATGGGCTGACCATCGCCCATGAGTCCAAAGTACATGGCAGGGCCGATGAGATCACGATCAAATGTCAAATTCATTCCACACATGGGGAATAGGGTACCTTTTGGAATTGTCAAAACAGCATCCACATACCTGAAAAAAACAAATTGAATTACTTGATCAACAAGCAACAAACTATATATTTTCTTCTTTTATTTATTTTTTTAGGAAAAGTTACAAGAAAATAACCTCGTGTTCCTTTCAAGAGGCTTGACGAGTTGAGTAGGAGCATCATAGTCGGGAATATTTAGCCATAGACCGTGAGAAACGGCGGTTGGAACGCCTTCGCGAAGGCTGAACGGATATCCGCGAACAAAATCAGCACCGTCTCTAAATGGATCATAAAGGGTGTTGAAAAATAGTGGAGTTGACGGAGATAGTATGTTCTTAATATGTTGCTCCAATGCATTGATATATTTGCCGGATGGATCTTTAGCAACCTGGTCGATCGGATTAGTGAGAAAGAAAAAACAAAAGTTTGTAATGAATAGATAGCATGTTTCAATAATTAATTGAAGAAGAGATCGATCGATCATAAACATACGAAGCAATCGTCGTCGATAGTGAAGATATACTTCTTCTTGGAGACCATATAACCAAAACAACGACAAGCAGAATCCTTAAAGGAAATACAAGAAGCCTTAGGACCCAGAATCCGGTTAATGTCATTTCGATTGTAGAGCTCATAATCGTACCCTTCTGGAACCTTAATCACCTTGGTCGGATCTCCATCTTGGACAATGATCAAATGGTAGGGCTGTAAGAATGGTCTCCACATTTCAAGAAAATCTAGGTTTCGAATCGTGGGTATCACGATGTCTAGTTCATCTTTCAACAATGGAGTAGGTGCAAAACTTGCCATTTCAAGAAACAAAAAGAGAGAGAGTTGAAGGAACAAGATGACCAAATGTTGAACAGTTTATAAAAGGACCGGAGAGTGTGTGTGGTCGCACGTGCGACTCGGAGAAGTGAACGCACTGTCGGTGACTGGGTCTTCCTCACCCCGCTCTCATTGCAATGCCTCTAATTATTTTCTATCTTTCTTTCACTTTTTATGTTATAATTTCCTTCAAAATATTTCATAAACAAATATTTATATTTTATATTTTTTTTCTAAACAAATTTTAAATATAATAGTATTATATCTATCAATATTTGTTTTGGTAGTACAAAATGAGGGAATTGGTCCAAAAATTGGATAGGGACAAAATATTAAATAGTAAATTGTGTAATCCATATGTTTAATCACTTCTTTTTTATTAGTTTATCCTTCTTATTTATTATATATTATTAAATTTATTTGTTAAATGATTATGTTTAATTTTATTATTGTAATAATTTATTCTATAAAATGTATTAAGTAATTCATATTTATTCCATATCAGATCTTTTACTACCGAATGGGGTGTTCCTCTGTTGCGAACCAATCAAAACTCAGCAGTATTATTATATTAATAAATTAAAATTGAGTTGAAAGGAATAGAGAGAACACAGAACCCGTATTTCATTCCGGGTTCAGCAAAAGCGGAAAGGAGTGAAGCTTTTTTTCGTTTCACTCCATTTTACATGACCCATTGAAGAGACGGTCTACACTGTTTTACATGAGGTTGTCCATGTAAGACTGATTGACATATATTCACTGTTGAGTGAAACGAACTTCATTTGACTCTGGTTTATAAATTATGGTTATAAATTTATTTGTGATGTATTTAAATGATTAAATAATAATTCATATAATTTTATTTCTGATATATATAAAATAATAATTATGAATTAATATAATTTTATTTCAAGATCTGTTTAAAATAATTATAAATTATGTAATTTGAAATATCTAAATTAATTTTTATGAATGATTATAATTATATTTTATAATTGTGATATATTCAAATGAATTTGTAGAAATTATTTCACAATGTATATATTTATATATTCAATATGCATAAATTTGTTTGTAATGTATTAAAATATATTTTGACAAATTATTTAAAATTTTATATAATTATATATTAAATATATACATATAACAACATATTTTTAATTATTTAAATTATTTTGTAAATATATTTAAATTATTTTGTAAAATAAAATATTTAATTTTTTTTTAATATACTTAAATGAATTTGTAAAACATAATATTTTAAAATTTATTTATAAGATATTTAAAAAAATATATTTAAATTATTTTATATTTTATAAAATTATATATTAGATATATATAAATATTCATGTAAAAGCACTAACACATTTATGCCTTCATGTAAAATCATTTATGCCTTCATATAAGTCTGCAAAAAAATAAAAAATAAATAAAACAAGCGCTATCTGGTGAATCAAGCTTCACCTAAGTATTTACAGCGCTCAAATGAGTGAAACAAGCACTACCTGGTGAAGCTTGCTTCACTCAATATTTGTCGCACTGATTGAAGTGAAACAAATTTCACTAGGTATTTACATTTGTAAGATATTTAAATAAATTTACTTTAATTATTTTATATGATTATATATTAAATATATATATGAATATATATTAAATATATATATTATATAAAACAACATATTTAAACATTTTTTTGTAATATATTTAAAATAATTTGTAAAAAAAATATTTTAAAATTTATTTGTAAGATATTTAAAAAAAATTATTTAAATTATTTTATATTTTATATAATTATATATTAAATATATATAAATGTTCATGTAAACTAATAACATATTTATGTAAAAATATTTATACGTTCCTGTAAAATCATTTATTTCTCTGCAAAAGAATAAAAAAAATAAAACAATCGCTACCTGATGAAACAAGCTTTCACCTGAGTATTTACAGCGCTCAAATGAATGAAACAAGTACTACCTGGTGAAGCTTGTTTCACTCAATATTTGCAGCACTAATAGAAGTGAAGCAAACTTCACTAGGTATTTACATTTGTAAAATATTTAAATAAATTTACTTTAATAAATTTATATGATTATATATTAAATATATATATAAAACAATATGTTCAAATTTTTTTTTAATATATTTAAATAAATTTGTAAAACAAAATATTTTAAAATTTATTTGTAGGATATTTAAAAAAAATTATTTAAATTATTTTATATTTTATATAATTATATATTAAATATATATAAATGTTCATGTAAAACTACTAACACATTTATGTAAAAACATTTATACGTTAATGTAAAATTATTTATCTCTTCATGTAAGTCTGCAAAAGAATAAAAAAAATAAAACAAGCGCTACCCGGTGAAGCAAGCTTCACCTGAGTATTTACAGCGCTCAAATGTAAAATAAGCATTACCCAGTGAAGCTTGCTTCACTCAATATTTGCAGCGCTGATAGAAGTGAAACAAACTTCACTAGATATTTACATTTGTAAGATATTTAAATGAATTTACTTTAATTATTTTATATAATTAAATATTAATTATATATATATATAACAACATGTTAAAAATATTTTGTAATATATTTAAATGAATTTGTAAAATAAAATATTTTAAAGTTTATTTGTAAGATATTTTAAAAAAAATATTTTATATTTTATATAATTATATATTAAATATATATATAAATGTTCATGTAAAACTAATAACACATTTATGTAAAATCATTTATACGTTAATGTAAAATTATTTATTCCTTCATGTAAGTCTGCAAAAGAATAATAAAAAAATAAATAAAACAAGCGCTACCCGGTGAAGCAAGCTTCACTTGGGTATTTACAACGCTCAAATAAATGAAATAAGCACTACTTGGTGAAGCTTGCTTCACTCAATATTTGGAGCGCTAATAAAAGTGAAGCAAAATTCACTAGGTATTTACTTTTGTAAAATATTTAAATGAATTTACTTTAATTATTTTATATGATTATATATTCAATATATATATAAAACAACATGTTCAAAATTTTTTGTAATATATTTAAATGAATTTATAAAATAAAATATTTTAAAATTTATTTGTAAGATATTTAAAAAAAATTATTTAAATTATTTTATATTTTATATAATTATATATTAAATATATATAAATGTTCATGTAAAACCACTCACACATTTATGTAAAAACATTTATACATTAATTTAAAATCATTTATGCCTTCATATAAGTTTGCAAAAAAAATTTAAAAAAAATAAAACAAGCGCTACCAAGTGAAGCAAGTTTCACCTGAGTATTTAAAACGCTCAAATTAGTGAAACAAGCACTACCTAGTCAAACTTGCTTCACTCAATATTTGCTGCGCGTATAGAAGTGAAGCAAACTTCACTATGTATTTACATTTGTAAGATATTTAAATGAATTACTTTAATTATTTTATATAATTATATATTAAATATATATATATAATAACATGTTCAAAATTTTTTGTAATATATTTAAATGAATTTGTAAAACAAAATATTTTAAAATTTATTTGTAAGATATTTTATAAAAATTATTTAAATTATATATTTTTTTTTTAAATATATATAAATGTTTATGTAAAATCACTAACACATTTATGTAAAAAACATTTATACGTTCATGTAAAAGCATTATGTCTTCATGTAAGTCTAAAAAAAATAAAAATATAAAAATAAAACAAGCGCTGCCCCGTTGGATATTTACAACACTTAAATGAGTAAAACAAGCACTATATAGTGAAACTTTTTTTTCACTCAATATTTGCAGCTTCTACCGTAGAAGTGAAACAAACTTCACAAACTTCATTTAATATTTTCTCTTTTTTACCATATATATAAGTTAAGTGTATTTATAAAAACTTTTTCTGTACTTTCTTGAAATAATTATTTATTTTTTTATATTTTCTCTTTTCTACAATATATATAATAATAATATATTATTTTTTATATTTTATATCTCATTATATATATATATATATATATATATATATATATATATATATATATATATATATAAATTTTTATTTCTCTTAAATATATTTTATCTCTTAATAATAAAAGAAAGTATATATAATGGTATAAAAAAATTAATTAAGAGATATAAAAAATTAAATTATATATATATATATTTATATATATATAATGAGAGAGAAAATATTTATATAAATAAAAAAGAAAAATTAATTATTGTTATTGATTTTATAAGTTAAATGTAAATATAGTCTTATTATATTCATATATAAAAATAAATAAATATATAATATTATAAATATAATGTTTTATAAATGACAAATAATAATAACTAAATTCTCTTTTTTTTCACAAATCATATAGAATATATATTTTTAAATCAATAATTTTTATATTTATATATATATATATATATTACATATATATATTACATATATATATTACATATTTATTTATAAATATATATATATATATATATATATATATATAACACTATATAAAAATATAAATAAGGTTCTTATAAATACAATTATTATATATTATATTATTTTTTATCATTAATTTTATATATATATATATATATATTTTTGATCTTTTATCATATAGTATAAATAATTGGTTAATATAAAGATTAATTAATTAATAATTAATAATAAATATTAAATACAATATATATATAATTATAAAATTATTTCAGCAATATCAAATGGTTAAATTGTTCAAATTTTATGTTTAAGACTAGGGTTCGAATCCTAACAAATTTGAATTTAAAAATGAGTATTATAGATATTGGAGAGATCGTGGAACACTTTTTTAAGGTTTGACGAGGTCATGAGATGAGATTCGATCGGGTGGTTTGTCGGTCGAGGGATAAAGAGACATATGAAAAATTGAGCAATCAGGTGGTTTGTCAACGAGAGATAAAGAGACATATGAAAAAGTGTGAGTAACAATATGAGGATTAGTGGTTGGTTTGACGAGGTGTGTGAGATCAAGAATGAGATTTGATCGGTGGTTTGCCAACGAGAGATAAAGAGACATATGAAAATTGTGAGTAACAATATGAGGATTGGTGGTTGGTTTGACGAGGTGTGTGAGATCAAGAATGAGATTTGATCGGGTGGTTTGTTGATCGAGGGATAAAAAACATATAAAAAAGTGTGAGCCACAAGAGATCGTCTAAGATTGGTAGGTGGTTTGTCGAGAGGATAAAAGATGAAAATGAAAGTTTGCCAAAGTGAGGGTAAATATAAAAGACCTTTAACAAATTAAATATTAGTGGTTAAAAATATATGAATGAGATGCTGATTGATCGAGTATATGAATTATATGTTAATTAGGAGATGAGACTCAATCGGGTGGTTTGTCGGTCGAAAGATAAAGAGACATATAAAAATGTTAGTCAAAAGAGATCGACTAAGATTGGTAGGTGGTTTGCCATTGGGATAAAAGAGACATATGAAAACGTGTGAGTCACAAGATGAGGATTAATGGTTGGTTTAACGAGGGATATGTGTGAGTGTGTGAGGTCATGAAATAAAATTCGATTGAGATTTAATGGGTGGTTTGCCAAAGTGAGGGTAAATATAAAAGGTCTTTAACAAATTAGATATTAGTGGTTAAAAATATATGAATGAGTTGTTGATTGACCGAGGTTCTCGATTGAGATTGGTTGTTTGATTTATTAAAATGGGGGGGTAAGAGGTCAACTAAGATTGGTGGGTGGTTTACTAACGAGATAAAAAGTCATATAAAAAAGTGTGAGTCACAAGACGTCTCAATAAGATTGGTGAGTGGTTTGTCGAGAGATAAAGAGTCATGAAAAAGTGTGAGTCACAAAAATATGGTTGATTGGGGGGATTGGCTGTTGGTTTGACGGGATAAAATGTGTGATGTCACGAGATGAAATGTCGATTGAGATTTTGTGGTTAGTTTGACGAAGTTAAGGTAAATATAATAGTGTAAAACACGTCTAATATTACTTTATATAAGAGAAAAATGTATGACACAACTTTACGTAAAATCTCCAAATTTATCTAACGTAACTATACATATAAATTGTGTAATTGACTTGATTTTTCTTAAGAGGAAATCACATTTCTTTTAATTGTTTTTCAAACTCATAAATTGATTTTTATTGTTTTTTAGATATTTGATGAATTTAAAAATATGCATTAACATTAAAATTTTGGATTAAACTTAATATTTACCAACTAAATTTAATTTTAAATTAATTAAATTTGAATAATATTAATTTTATCTAAAATATTTATAGATAAATAATATTTTGTTTATTATTATTATTTAAGTTGAGTCAGTCACCTTTTAAAAGTAATTAAAATGATATTAATAGAACAAGCATTAGTGTGGTTCAGTGGCAAATCATCCCGAATTCCTCCTTGGAGACGTGGGTTCGAACCTGCTCTTGTGGTGAAGAACTGTGAAGATATTGCACCTTCTGGCTGATTAGGGTCGGCCAATTTATCTGAAAATTAGATGAAAAATGGGTACTACTGAGTTCTTTCTTTTTTTATTCAATTTTTCTTAGTTTTTTTTACTTTTTGAATCTTAAGTGATTAATTCTGTAAATTTCTGTCATTTATTGTGGGAGGAGAATGGTTAATTACCTTTTAAAAGTCGGTCAAT
Organism: Impatiens glandulifera; assembly: GCF_907164915.1. Classification (NCBI taxonomy): domain Eukaryota; kingdom Viridiplantae; phylum Streptophyta; class Magnoliopsida; order Ericales; family Balsaminaceae; genus Impatiens; species Impatiens glandulifera. The sequence goes on along the minus strand of NC_061862.1, from coordinate 66,998,955 downwards.
TTATCTCATTGAGACATATGAAAAAATTGAGAACATGAGATGAGATGAGATTCGATCGGGTGGTTTGTCAACGAGAGATAAAGAGACATATGAAAAGGTGTGAGTAACAATATGAGGATTGGTGGTTGGTTTGACGAGGTGTGTGAGATCAAGAATGAGATTTGATCGGGTGGTTTGTTGATCGAGGGATAAAAGACATATAAAAAAGTGTGAGTCACAAGAGATCAACTAAGATTGGTAGGTGGTTTGTCGAGGGGATAAAAGATGAATATGAAAGTTTGCCAAAAGTGAGGGTAAATATAAAAGACCTTTAACAAATTAAATATTAGTGGTTAAAAATATATGAATGAGATGTTGATTGATCGAGTATATGAATTATATGTTAATTAGGATATGAGACTCAATCAGGTGGTTTGTCGGTCGAAGGATAAAGAGACATATAAAAAATGTTAGTCAAAAGAGATCGACTAAGATTGGTAGATGGTTTGCCATTGGGATAAAAGAGACATATGAAAACGTGTGAGCCACAAGATGAAGATTAATGGTTGATTTAACGAGGGATAGGTGTGAAAGTGTGTGAGGTCATGAAATAAAATTCGATTGAGATTTAATGGGTGGTTTGCCGAAGTGAGGGTAAATATAAAAGGTCTTTAACAAATTAGATATTAGTGGTTAAAAATATATGAATGAGATGTTGATTGACCGAGGTTCTCAATTAAGATTGGTTGTTTGATTTATTAAAATGGGGGTAAGAGGTCAACTAAGATTGATGAGTGGTTTACTTACGAGATAAAAAGTCATATGAAAAAGTGTGAATCACAAGACGTCTCAATAAGATTGATGAGTGGTTTATCGAGGGATAAAGAGACATGAAAAAGTGTGAGTCACAAAAATATGGTTGATTGGCGGTTCGTTTGACGGGATAAAATGTGTGATGTCACGAGATGAAATGTCGATTGAGATTTTGTGGTTAGTTTGACGAAGTGAGGGTAAATATAATAGTGTAAAACACGTCTAATATTACTTTAAATAAGAGAAAAATGTATGACACAACTTTACGTAACATCTCCAAATTTATCTAACGTAACTATACAAATAAATTGTGTAATTGACTTGATTTTTCTTAAGAAGAAATCATTTTTCTTTTAATTGTTTTTCAAACTCATAAATTGATTTTTATTGTTTTTTTTAGATATTTGATGAATTTAAAAATATGTATTAACATTAAAATTTTGGATTAAACTTAATATTTACTAATTAAATTTAATTTTAAATTAATTAAATTTGAATAATATTAATTTTATTTAAAATATTTATAGATAAATAATATTTTGTTTATTATTATTATTTAAGTTGAGTCAGTCACCTTTTAAAAGTAATTAAAATGATATTAAGAGAACAAGCATTAGTGTGGTTCAGTGGCAAATCATCCCGAATTCCTCCTTGGAGACGTGGGTTCGAACCTGCTCTTGTGGTGAAGAACTGTGAAGATATTGCACCTTCTGGCTGATTAGGGTCGGCCAATTTATCTGAAAATTAGATGAAAAATGGGTACTACTGAGTTCTTTCTTTTTTTATTCAATTTTTCTTAGTTTTTTTTACTTTTTGAATCTTAAGTGATTAATTCTTTAAATTTCTGTCATTTATTGTGGGAGGAGAATGGTTAATTACCTTTTAAAAGTCGGTCAATTTATCTCATTGAATAAAAAAAGGTCGGTGCTACTGAGTTCTTTCCTTTTATTTATTCTCAGAAAAATTGTCTTTAAATAAATAATTGGTGGTCTTTAAAATGATAATAAAATTAAGCATCAATCATTAGTGTTGTTCAGTGGCAAATCATCCCTTCCTCCTTGGAGGCCGTGGGTTCGAACCGCACTGGTGTTGATGAACTGTGAAGATAAATGCTCCTAATGGCTGATAGGGTCTGCCAATTTATCATCTATAATTAGATGAAAAATTGGGTGCTGCTGAGTTCAATTTTTTTTTTTTGTTAGTTTTTAACCTTAAAGTGATTAATTCATTAGACTTTATGTAATTTTCTTATAGATCTTTAAATCATTAAATTTCCTCCACAGTTGTGAGATCATTTGATTGATCTTTTAGAGGTTTATTTTATTGTATTTTTACTATTAGTGTAATTATGGTTGAACAAGAAAAATAACCCTACTTAATGATCCGCTTTATCGGATCAATCCGAAAATGTTAAAGAAAATGTTGAACATAATAGAGTGCGATTTGTTAGAATAAAGAGGATATATTGTATTGAATCTAATGTGCAACAGGAATTTTCTTTTATTTTTTTATTGTCAGCAAAATTGTCTTTAAAATATAAAAAAAATATATATATATATATTTGTTCTTTTAGAAGAGAAGTGTTATTAAATGATAACAAATTCATGAATATAATATGATAATTAAACATCAACCGTTTGTGTGGTTCAGTGGCAAATAGTCCCCTTCCTCTACTGGAGATGTGGGTTCGAACCGCACTGATGGTGAAGAACAGTGAAGATATATGCTCCTTTGTGGCTGATAGGGTCGGCCTCTTTATCTGATTCATTAGATGAAAATACCATGTAACAGATCTTCCTCCAATGAAAGGCCTTTCAGATAGATAGATATCTGGCTGGCGAGTCAATAGAATGACAGCAATTGGGAATTGAATTTGGTTCATTGTTTGTTATATAGCCTCATGTAAATATTTCTTCAATCCTAGCTACTTGATTTTGATACCATTACCATTGTATGTATGTGTTTCAATCAATACAGCCTGCAGCATCCCATTGTAAATGTATGTATGTATGTAATACAAAGACATGGAAATCTGGAGAAATTATATAAATATTCAAGGAAAATATATAGATTTCTTACATATATAGAGAACCAACCAATCCAACACTTGATAATCATGGGATCATACATACATACATACATAACAACATCAGACAATGTGTCCTAACTCTCCTCCTTAACTTAATTCCCCCCACTTTGTTAGCCATCCACATATGAATACACAAAAAAACATTAAAATTCAAGTAAAACAAAAAAAAAAAAAAAAAAAAATCAAGGGATTCAAATATTCATAACTCATCTTAACATAAATAGATGTCCAAGGAAACAACCAACATTCAGAAGAAAAAAAATCATAATTTATTCCATCTAAATCGTATCTAGGATTAGACTGATAACATTGTGTGCAGGACGGCTATTAGGATGGGCAAGATGGGCCACCGCTCAGGGTCCCAAAATTAAGGAGGCCCAAAAATTTTTTTATGCAGTACTAAAAAAAATTAGGTTTTATGTTTTTTTTTTAGGCCCCAAATCTTAGATCACTTAGAGCCCAAAAATGAACGAGGGCCCTGCTTGTGCAGTGAAATTGAATAGAGGAGGAAAGGGCCGACCATTGGGAAAAGATACATTTGGTTGTTTTAGATCATTGAAGAAAGGTGCGCACATGCCTCCAGCTGAAAACTGGAGTAACCGCGAAACCAGATCAACAACTTCAGCTCGCAGCCTTTTTTGAAATATCTAGAAGAAAATTAAACGGTTTGGACTAAGTAAGTAAAACATAAAGCCTTAATCTGAGGAAACTTATATTCGTTGTAATTTAGATTCAATTTGTCATATTATGACTGTCGAACTGCCAAACTAAATTATCATGGTTAAAATTTGAAAATATATTACTTAATTTGGTTACAAATTATAATTGATACCTACATATTTCTTTTCATAATTAATTACAATATACATAACCCAAACAAATATTTATATTTTATCTTAAGACAAATTTTATATATAATTGTATTATCTATTAATATTTTTTGGAACTGATCAAACAAATTTCCTAACCGAACAAATAAATAAATCAGAAATATCAACTTCAACAATCTAATCGTTACCCATAATTTAAGTGATTAATTTTTACTTAACGGAACAAAAAATTCTTAATATTCTCAATAATAATGTTTATGAATTAAAAAGAGAAAATTATTGAAAGGGTCTTAGAGTCCAGAATAATATATATAATTTAAAAGTATATTTTAAAATATTATAAATATATATATATATATATATATATATATTTAATTTTTAATTTGTAGTCATATGATATAGGATGAGACCAACTTATTTCATATTTTTTTTCTCAAATCATTACTCTTATATTATATATTAAATAGTAAATTGTGTATTTCATATGCTTAATTGTTTTTTCAGTGTATCTTTCTTATAATTTATTATAGATTATTCAACTTATTTATTAAATGATTGTGTTTTATTTTATTATTTATAATAATTTATTCTGTAAAAATGTATTAAGTAAACCTTATTTATTTGATATTGTGCCACTTAAAGTAGTTTGTAACTTTGGGTTGCCTATGATAGACTACGATTGATTGGCCGTCCAACCCTATTGTTTTTCTGTTTTGTTTTGGAGGTGGCAAAAATGGTTTTAGAAGAATGGTTATTTTTATTTGTTTTTTCTTATTTACTGTTAATATTATTTTTACTTTATAATTTATTATTAATTTATTATTTATCAATAATTTCTAATAGCGTGTTGATCATGTCAATTCGTATTCGTATTGATCCAACTCATTGCACAACTCATAACCAAAGAATCAAATCATTTACCCATAATTTTTAAGTGATAATTTTTTTTACTTAAAATAGAACAAAATCTTGCTAGGATTCTCAATAATAACATTTATGAAAAGAGATAATTAGTGAAATGGTATTTTTAAGTCCAGAATAATATTATATAATTTAATAGATGCAAATCTCAACAACTTCAAATAAAGAGAATAAACCATATATACTATAATAGTTGATTAAACCTATATATAGGTTAAACAAGACAACAAACTGATAGAGATGTTCATATCAAAGGAAAAGGAAAGGACTATGATAGAGATTGTTAACCAAGAAACTCCATAATAACGGTAACTGTTGTTTGGCGAATACGGGTAAAGAATGTAACGAATACGTCGACTTTTCCTTCTGGAAAAGAATGTAACGACCCCGCTTGCGAGAGTAAATCATTATAGTATTTTAGTCTCCACATCATTGCAATGTCATATGTCCACAAAAACAAAAACAAAAAAAATCAGTTGACTAATTAACTAAAAAGTAATAAGAAAAAAAATATTACAGAGATTATTTGAAAAAAAAAACTTGTCATATGGATTCAACGGTTTTATAATTAAAACTGAACATCTAGTCCATCCTGTGTATTCATGATGTTGTTGAAATTTGTGACCGTGATCTTGACCCACAGTATTCTTTGTAATTTTTCTTGACGTGCCAATGAACCCTAATAGGCCAAATATGATTTGTCCATTGTATTCCTCTACATAACAAACAAACAGAAAAAAAAAAAAAAGTGTCATGTTTCCAAAAGAAACTAATTGAATAAACTAGAAATTACCTTACACCGTACGGGCATATCGTTATAGAACCGGAAAGTGAAACGCAATAAGTGGGAGTTCTAGAAGCTAGAAAATAAGTGCACATATGACATAACGTTACATAACGTTCCATGTATGATGTAACTGCAAAGTTGAAAAAAACAACATAATTAAAACTACTATTATAGGGCATTCTTAATTATTGGGAACAAACTTAATTACTCACTACCACGTTTAATAATTTTTTAAATATAAATTATTGTAACATAGTTCAAGATATATTTTTTTTATATGGTTATGAGTTTAAATCTTACCAAAAACTACATTAAGGTAGCCCAAAATTTGGAGCCGACTTTGTTGGTTCGGAACGACACTATACAATTTTAATTCACTCGTGTTGTTAATTTGATACGACATAAGCACAAGATAACACGATCACGACACGATTATAAATTAACACGGTCATGACACGAACACAAGTCGATGACACGATACAAACACAAACACGACACAACACGAACACCAATTTGTAAATGAATCGAAATAAGCAAATATTGTCCAATGATTTAAGCAAAACATATTAACTCTATATCTATTCATTTTATACTCACCTTTTATATTTTCATTTTTCAAATTACCCACCTTACATTACCTTTTTCAAAATATTAATATCTTTGTAAATATACTCTCATTCTCTTTAAATAAATAAATTATTTAATTTTATAAATATAATATATAATTAAAATTAAACAACTAAATTAAAGAATATACAGAAAATATATAAATAGCCCTAATCTAAAATGTTCTTAATTTATTTACTTAACATAATAAATTAGTGAATTTTTAATCAAGTTCGAACCTTGATAGAATCTCTTTGATTTTTCTTTTCCCAATTTTGTAAAGAGAAAATTGGGTGTTAATTCTAAAAAGTTAAAACTAGTCTAATTGATATCATTAAATCTTATTTCGGTTCCTCACCTCATTTTATACGAGACAATTTATAAGGAAGTCGCACTCTCATTTCATTTTACGAGGTTCGAGAGAAAAGTAAGCCACGGGATTTAATGAAATCGATATTAAGTTAGACTCTAGTTTATCCTATTATTTTGGTTCTTCATCCCATTCGAGATTCGAGAGGAAAATTAGTTATGAGGCTAAAATTATCGAATCAAATAAATGTTTTAAGATGTTGATCGTTTTTAGACGTTACAAGAGGTAATGGTTATGGATTCGATCGAATTATCTAAAATGAAAAGAAAAATAATTGAATCGACCAAACTTAATGATAGACGTGGGCTTGTCCTAAATGGTTTTTTTGGATTAAATTGATTTTTTCTCTCTCCTCTCATCCATCAATTCAATTTTTTCAATCACTTCCTTCCTCTATTTAAAATACCATTTTACCCTTACCAATTTTTCTAAATTTTAAATTATTAAACTCTATTATCCAGTGGCACGCTCCGTAATTTTTAACAACAGTAGGGACTTAAATGTTCTAAAACTCATTCTACCCAAATAAACTTATTTATATTTTATACAGGTTTTTTAGACACTTTAGCTAAAATAATCCAAATAACCCTATTTAGGACAAGCCCATTGGGTTCGATTTGTCGGATTAGTGACTAATCAGGTTAAAATTTAAAATTACTTAATTTTGTCAAAACTTATAATATATTGTAAATCTTTTAATAATTAAATTTTAAACAATTCAATTCCAATTTAAATAGTTGTTATTTATTTTTCGAAACAAATTTATATATAATTTAAGACATTTTATATATAATTTTATTATTTACTCATATTTTTTCAAACAAATAGTACCAATCAACATATTTCTAACTGAACATATTGAACCCAATTAATAAATTGAAATTGTCCACTTTAACGTTTTAGTGATTCATTTCGGTGTATAAAACCCACAAATCACTTCTTCGGTGTATAAAACCCACAAATCACTTCTCCTTCATTAAAGTGATAAGAATTTTAAAAGTGTATAACGTAATATTTTCACCACTAACATTTTTAATTTAAAAGATATAATTATCGTTAAGGTCTAAGTCCAGAATAAACATGTGTTAAAAAAAATACATTGAGTTTTCTGTTATGGAACATTATTTTATATAATAATACTAATTAATTATGAAATAATATCAATTTATAAATAAAAACACAAACCGACCTTAGCTCAGTTGGTAGAGCGGAGGACTGTAGTGGTTTATCACAGCTTATCCTTAGGTCGCTGGTTCGAATCCGGCAGGTCGGATTTTTTTTTCTAAAGTAACAATAATATGAATATAGAAAAAAATAAATAATATTTTTACCATAGTAAAAAATTGTTTCAATTACATTGAAAGTCATATGTTTTTCTGATATACAGCATGAATAGAGAACAAATTAAATCAAACACCAAATCTACCACCATCAGACCAATTCTCTCATATCTGTTGCTAAATCCTCTCCTGTTTTACACTAAAATCAACAAACTTACCTACATTTTTATTTACCTCCTCAGGCCTCAACTCAACTCAGCTCATATGTGAGTAAAGGAAAAGGCTGAAGACAGTAAGATAACAATCAATAAGGTAAACATCGAAACTCTATAACAGTAACTGTTGTTTGGAGAAAACGGGTAAGCATCAGGCGGAGGCATTACACAGTTATCGCCATTGAAATATATCCTTCTCGGAAAAGCCCAGCCGTTATCGAAACCAAACATCGATTTTTCCTTCTGGAAGAGAAGTTCAGATTGAACGTTACCCACAGGTCCCGCTTGCGAGAGAAAATCGTTGTAGAATTTAAGTCCCCACAACATTCCGGTGTCATCTGTCAACAAAAAAAAAAGTAGCTGAGTTTTACTAGCAAGTAATAAGAACTTTTTTTACAGAGTTTTGGATTATTTGAAAAAAACTTACTTATGGAGCCATATGGATTCAATGGTTTGTAGTTAAAACTGAAAATCTGAGTCAGGTTATTGAAGTTTGGATGTTGAACAACTAAATTCCATTGAGAGTAATTCATGTTGTAGTTGAAGTTTGTGATAGTTATCTTCACCCGCCAGTATTCCTTATAGTTGAGTTTTACGTGCCAATGAACCCTAATTGGACACATATGACGAGTACATTGAACCAATGGCATCACAGGGCTATTCTTTCTTGACCTCGATATGACTGATGCTAAATGCGGTGGGTTTCCTCTGCATAACAGAAAAAACAACTTCACTTGTATCTCCATCAGGAAACTTCCGATGAATTTCTAAGTACAAATTCATATTCCTTAAGTGTTAATAAGTTTAGATGGAATCGAGTCTAGAGTTTCCACAAGAAATTAATTCAAGTAAGGATACGAATAAACTTACTTTACACAGCTCCCAGGATGTGCATCTTCATCTCGGCAACCACATGAGCAAGTTTGGCAAGGTACAATTGTATCGTTATAGAACGCAGAAAGTGAAACGCAACAAGTGGGAGTTCTAGAAGCTAGAAATTGCGAATAAGTGCACGTAACGTTCCAGGACACTGCAAAAGAAAACACATAAAGAGTTTCAGAGCATTCTTAGGGGGAATTGAATCATAGACGTGATGACTGATGACTGAACAAGCTTACTCATAGATTGTGTGACTCTCCTTCCATCCGAAGTAAAAAATTTAGTAGGTCTCCCAACTTTCGCAGGACCACAACTATATCCAGGACCAGGGGCTTTTAAGGTAAAGTTCTTAGGAAGCCTAACCGTCTTATTAGTTGTACCCGCAAGACCCGCTGTAAGCTGAAACGAGCCTGCAGCATTAACAGGATCCTGCGCCCACGAGCTTAAAACTCCTCCTTTACAACAATTTGCAACCTGTTTATTATAAGGAGTTCCAGGCAATAAATCGACAATCGTAGGGCTCTTTTTGCAGGAATGAGGAAGGGTTCCTTTGAAATTCGAACAATCTCCTTGTTCGGTTGCTTGACCACCCCACATGTCCCATATCACTTCCTTCTTCGCCCAACTCCATCCTAAAGACCATCCCGGTGCTTGAATGTGACGATATTGTTGAAAATTATACAATGTCACAACAGCCTAACCAGATCAAGAACAAGAAACAAGATTTCGGTTCAAAAGATGAACAAGAAGCAAGGATTGGTCTTGGAATGAACAAATACTTACAGTATAGCCATCACCAGTCCAGGATATGATATCCCACTTAATAGTTATGTTTCCATTTGGGTCTAACGGATCAAAGGCTTCTGATATAAGAACCAACAACATATAACAGAGTAGAGCAAGTCTTAGTAACAGTCAAATTTGAAGAAAACACAGTTAAACCCTAACATGCAAGCAAAACCCTGTTTCAGAAACTTAAGCCAGATTTCAACTACAGATTGTGAAGAAGAGGAAATTATCAAAATCTATAAGAAACCCAACATCCAAAACCTAATTCCATAACCTTAGAATCCATTTCTCTACAAGTTTACGAATGTAAGCAACATAAATTCTTGATAAAAGTCTCAAGTACAAAGGGTTTACACTAAAACTTGAACTAAAACCCACAGTAAGGTCCGTAATCCAAAAGCAAGACTAGAACAAACGCATGCAATGAAATTTGATCAAACCCATATACAAATTCGAAAACAATAACTCAAAATCTCTCATCTACGAACCCATCGCGCTATGACAAGAAGCAATATATTGGCAGAGAGGTATCAAGCAATGGAAAAAGTGTTAATAACGTCGGAAAGAGGAAATGCACAAACCTGTACAAGTAAAGCTGAAGGAAGCAAGCAATAACACTAGTAACAGTAATGGGTATAAGCTCAATTTCATGGCCGATTCAAACCCAACTCCCATTTTTTAGATTACTTGATCACTTCCCCTCTCTGCTTAAAATCTAGTGCAGAAATACAGAAAGGAAGGAAGGAAGGAAAGAAAGGAAAGAGATGACTGCCTAACTCCCAAAGGGTTTTAGCCTCTCGAAGAAGCCCACATAAATAAACTTTCTTTCTACAAAGGAAAGACTCATAATTTGGACATTAGTATTACAAACTGTGTGCCATTTTGCAAGTTATTTCTCAACTCTCATTCATTTTTACATTATTGTTCAAAAATAGGAAAGCTTAATCTCTAAAATTTTAAACTTTTTTAGACCCATTAATATTTTTTTGTAAGAAGTATTAAAACATTTATATAATAATAAAATAAATACTAAAAAATGGTTAAAGTAGCTCAAATAATATATGTATTAAAAGTGGGGAGCATTTAAAGTCATATAAGTAACCACTTGTCAATCTTTGGTTAAAAAAAATTAATTAAATGAAGTAAGAAATAGGTTATATTAACAAATTCTAATGTTAAAGTGGGTAAATATTGCAAGTGTTTTTTAAGTGAAGTCATTTCCTATTTTGTTTTTTTCTTTCAACATTCCAAACGAAAAAAAAGGTCTTACCCGTTTTCCAGTACTTTGAAAATTTAAGGCTTCAATTGATTTTTTTATTAATATAATATTTATTATTTTTAAGAAATTTTTAAGTTTTTTATATTCCTAATAAAAAGGACTTTGAAAATAAATATTTGAACTCTAATGATTTTGAAAAATGGTTAGCCCGATATATATGATTTTGTATGCGGACCGAAACTATAATAAGACTTAATAACATTGATGATTGATATTATTATGTCGTTGGACAGTCCACCAACAACCTAGATTAAACTCTTATCGAATATAAAAACATAAAAAATAAAAGTAAAATAAATTGAAATTATATACAAGTGTACTAAACATGCAATGCGGTTATTGACGAGGTAAGTCTCATTTTTTTTACCCAAAATGTTTGGCATATATAGCTCTTTAGATTGTGTGTGTAATATATTGAGTGCATTAGGCGAGATATAGGTATTTCAATTGGGGAGAAGAGATCTGTAAATGCTAATTTGCTTATGTGATTGTGATGGTTGTTAGAATGAGAATGATGGTATTGGTAATTAAGTTGGGCAGGAACTTTCTGTAAATGCTAATGACCCAAGTGTGTGCAGTGAGAATGAGGGACCGATGATCATAGATTCGATTTTGAACATAGATTATGATTGTCAAAATAAGACTGCTTTGATTATAATAAAAAATTATGTCAAAATAAAATTAAATAACATTTATATTGATTGTCGCTCATTAATCTCTCTTGTTCTAGTTAAGGATCCAAGAATTACAGTAAGGGTGAGGGTGTGTTTAAGGGATTGACGAGATATGATTATGGGTTTAACCTTTTTTTTTTAATTTATAAAATAAAATAGTGAATAAAAAAAATTGAAATAGATATATTCCTTTTCTACTCTAGAAAAAATATTGTTTTTTTATTAAAGCCAAAATCTACTCCGAGAGAGATATTCTTATATAGAGGAACATTAAAAAATATAGGTTAGGAAATCGAAATAAATTTAATAAAATAAATTTTAATTAAATTTTTATATAATTAAATATAATAAAAATATTTTAAATTAAATTTGTAACAGGTAAATAATAATAAAAACTATTCAACAATAATTAACTTTGATTGAAGACTTTCTTTCATATGTTTTTGATAGAAAGTTGAGTTCATTCATGTGAATATGTTATTGTTAGGACGAACTTATATAAAAATAAAAAATACTCCAACAAATATATAAAAATAAAAATACTTAAAAAATAAATAAATTCAAGTTATAAAAAATCATGAAACAACCCAATTATTTATTTAGTGACTTATAATTAACTCAAACTTCAATAACTAATTCATAATTAAAAATTATATCAAATGCATAATCATCAGTCATCACACCTATAAAGAGCTATAAACTACACAATAAAATAATCAAATATGTATGATAAATTTTAAGAGATTAAAAATTGAAATGTCTAATTTTGTAAAGAAATATATTACTTAATTACTATATATTTCTTAACGTTGTTAAGATAAAAATCTCTGAACTTGAATAACCCATCCATAATCACTGCAAATATAAGGATTTGTAAACTTGCAAACAAATAAACTCTATTATGGTTCTAAAAATGGATAATTATAAGAAATAGTATTATAGCATAATTAAGTTGGTACTATTTTCTTCATGTTTTTTCAACAAAGATCTTTCAAACTAAAGAATAAATCCATAATTTTATAAACCATATCGACAGCGTAATCACAATAAATATAAAAAGTTATAAACTAAGAAAACAATCGAAATCTCCATCAATGAAGTTAGAAAATGCAAGCAAATAATCAAATTTCTTTTAATAAATTATAGGACTAATAGGTATAATGTTCAACTAAATTTTAAATATTTCATATTCATTATCTTATTTTAAATTGATCCTTATACATTTAATATGGTTTGAAATTACTCCTTATACATTTATTTTATTTGAAATGGTTCTTTAGTACATTTAGTTTTGTTTAAATGTACATTATAAACATATAAAACCATTTAAAATGTTATAAATATGTTGATTTGTGTTTAAAATATACACAAATTTCTCTTATAGTTAGCATTTTATTTCTCTAAATCATATTGCGGCCAAAGTTTTCATTTTCGTCTTAAAATGATTTTTCAACTCAATTCTCAAACGACGACACATTTCTTATGTTCCATTTTCAGACAACGATGACAGACTAAGATGACGACAAGATTGTTACTCATAAGTCTCCTCTATATTTAGATATTATGTATTTGTGTTTATGCCCCTAAAATCATCTAAGCGATATAAAAATATTGATCATAAAGAAGAGAAAGATATATGATAGTTATATAGTTAAAATGTAAATAATATAATAGACATTACGAGATATAAAATATGATGTCGTAATACAAAATTTTAAATATTGTTAAATCGGCCGGCTAGACAAGATTTACACCAAAATGGCGAATATTTCCTCTGTGAGAATGAATTGAGAGTGAAAATGAATGTAATTTTATTTGAAAATAAAATCAGTTTATTAGTTTCTAATCCAAATTTAAGGAACATAATCAAGATAGAATCTTAGATGATCGATGATTTAAAATTAGTTATCAAGAGTATTAAAATTTTGACCATGAAATATGAAATAAAATTATTAATACTTCGAGCTATATTCTTCATTTTGTATTACATTAAATATTTAAACTATATAAAGAAATGTAATAAGAAACAATTTCAAACATTGTTAAATATACAAGGAGTAATTTCAAACAAAAATAAATATATAAGATCTAAGTTAAAATAAGATAATGTATAGAGATATCTATATATATATATATATATAAATATATAAAAAAGTTCACTTAGACGTATGTACTTGTACAATTAGCTCATCTAACTTATTTAGACATATATACTAATAAAAGGTCATTTAAACATACATACTATCAAAAATTGGCTCATTTAGCCTCTTCTAATAACCATAGTTAATTTTTATTTTTAAATACATATATTTATTAATTAAATATTAATATATTTTCTCTCTTCTTTTACATTAATGAAATCAGATAATTTATTTTATTCTTAAAATTTTTTTATTTTTATATTAGTTTTTTTTTATTTCATCTACATTTTTTTTATCAGTTTTTATTTCTCATAAATCTTAAATTCTTATTTTTTTTTTAAATTAACAACTTATTTATGAATTTTATGTTTTACTATATTAAAAAAAATCTCATTTAATTTAATATGAACAAAAATAAAATTAATAATTTTTTATTTAAATTTTATTCATAATTTATAGTAATAGTAAGTAACATTGTTTTGTCTAATATTTGATTATTACTATTTTAGTGTTTGATGAATAGATTGCTATTATTATCTAAATATTAATTAATTTATTTTTGTGTTAAATAATTTTTATTGTTGAAAGTATAATCATTGAGGCCAAACAATTTTAAAATAATTAATAATTAATATTAATATAAAAAAAATATAAAAAAAAAGAAAAAAATATAAAGTTAAATAATATATATATATATATAATAAATATATATATATATAATATATATATAATAAATATATATATATATATAATAGATACTCATATAAAAAAAACATTTATTAAAAAGATTAATAAATATATATATATATATATAATAAATACTCATATAAAAAAAAAATATTTATGAAAAAGATAAAAATAAAAGATTCATTTATTAATGATAAATGATAAAAAAAAGAAAATATATTAATATTTAATTAAAAAATATATAAATTAAAAAATAAAAATTAACCATAGTTTACTAAAAGAGACTAAATGAGCCAATTTTTGATATTACGTATGTTTAAATAAACTTTTATTAGTACATACGTCTAAATGAACTAGTTGCACAAGTATATATACGTCTAAGCGAGCTTTTTTTCATATATATATATAATGATGCTTAATTTTCAAAGTGTTCAGATTATCGGGTCGAGAGCTGTGGTTAATTTGGATATATATATATATATATATATATATATATATATATATATATATATATATATATATGAGTGTAAATAAATATTTTGGTCGGATTGTGGGTTGATCCGTTCATAAACTTAAAACGATTAAAAATAAAATAAAAAGGTTATAAGTATGTTTTGAACTTGTAACATAACAAAATAAGTACAACACTTTAACTAACTAGTTTAATAAAACTTCATATTTTAAATTCAAAACCAAATTTGATGAACGCAGAATTTTTTAACCATATAAGTTCAACTTTTTAACTAATTAATATATATATATATAATGTTTAATTTTCAAAGTGTCCGGATTGTCGGGTCGAGAACTATGAAATTTAGATATATATGTTAGAGTAAATTAAAAATGTTATCACATTTTAACTGTAATTTTTTTTTAAATTTTTATATCATTACTCGTAGAAATGTAAGGGTTACCTTCTAGTCTATATAAAACTTAATTGAATGTAATGAAAACATTATAATTATTAACCCTTAAGTATTTAAGGATATATAAATTGCCCAAACAAATAATCAAAATCTTCTTTGATTAATGATGGAAGATTCTCAAATAGAAATGACATAATTTCATAAGGAAATAAGAGATAACCAAATTATCCTATTATTTGAGGAGATATTTAGGTAAATTTATAATATTCTTAACAAAATTAGGATAAATTGATACAGTTTAAAAGAAAATAGTTTTTCAGCTACTTTATAACAAAACCCAGCTATTCGAGGATAAGAAAAAGACAAATATATATATAGTTACATCCGTAATAATAGACGCTCGGGTTAAACCATACGACCGTAAACTTATGACCATATTAAAATTGTCAAAATTTATTAAAATAAATTCATAATATTTTAATATATTATAAATAAAAATTTAGAACTACTAATTATTATCTTAAAATATTCTATTTTAAAATTATTATTATTATTTACGTGATTATTGGTATTTATTTAGTTAATATTTAAATAATTATTCAAAAAAATGTATTATAAATAAATTTATATATTAATTATATATATATATATTAAGATGACGACAAGATTATTACTCATAAGTCTCCTCTATATTTAGATATTATGTATTTGTGTTTATGCCCCTAAAATCATCTAAGCGATATAAAAATATTGATCATAAAGAAGAGAAAGATATATGATAGTTATATAGTTAAAATGTAAATAATATGATAGACATTACGAGATATAAAATATGATGTCGTAATACAAAATTTATAATATTGTTAAATGAGCCGGCTAGACAAGATTTACACCAAAATGGCGAATATTCCCTCTGTGAGAATGAATTGAGAGTGAAAATGAATGTAATTTTATTTAAAAATAAAATCAGTTTATTAGTCAAAATAGGTTCTAATCCAAATCTAATGAACATAATCAGGATAGAATCTTAGACGATCAATCATTTGAAATTAGTTATCAAGAGCTAATATGAAATATGAAATAAAAAATTTTAATACTTCAAGCTATGTTCTTCATTTTGTATTACATTAAATATTTAAACTATATAACCAAATGTAATAAGAAACAATTTCAAACATTGTTAAATATACAATGAGTAATTTCAAACAAAAATAAATATTTAACATCTAAGTTAAAATAAGATAATGTATAGAGATATCAATATATATATATGAAAAAAGTTCACTTAGACGTATGTACTTGTACAATTAGCTCATCTAGCTCATTTAGACGTATATACTAATAAAAGGTCATTTAAATATACGTATTATCAAAAATTGGCTCATTTAGTATCTTTTAATAACTATAGTTAATTTTTATTTTTAAATACATATTTATTAATTAAATATTAATATATTTTCTCACTTTTTCTTTTACATTAATTAAACCAGATAATTTATTTTATTCTTAATATTTTTTATTTTTTTATTATTTTTTTTATTTCATCTACATTTTTTATTATCAGTTTTTATTTCTCACAAATCTTAAATTCTTATTTTTTTTTTTTAATTAACAACTTATTTAAGAATTTTATGTTTTACTATATTAAAAAAAATTCTCATATATGAACAAAAATAAAATTAATAATTTTTTATTTAATTTTTATTCATAATTTATAGTAATAGTAAGTAACATTGTTTTGTCTAATATTTGATTATTACAAAGTATAATCATTGAGGCAAAATAATTTTAAAATAATTAATAATTAATATTAATATAAGAAAAAAATATAAAGTTAAAATAATATATATATAATAAATATATATATAATAAATATATATATATAATAAATACTCATATAAAAAAAACATTTATGAAAAAGATAAAAATAAAAGATTCATTTATTAATGAAAAATGATAAAAGAGAAAATATATTAATATTTAATTAAAAAATATATAAATTAAAAAATAAAAATTAACCATAGTTTACTAAAAGAGATTAAATGAGCCAATTTTTGATATTATGTATGTTTAAATGAACTTTTATTAGTACATACGTTTAAATGAACTAGTTGCACAAGTACATACGTCTAAACGACCTTTTTTCCATATATATATATATATATATAAATAATGTTTAATTTTTTAATTATCCGGATTGTCGGGTCGAGAGTTATGGAATTTAGATATATATGTTAGAGTAAATTAAAAATGTTATTACATTTTAACCGTATTTTTTTTCAATTTTTATATCATTACTCTTGAAAATACACGGATTACATGTTAGTCTATATAAAACTTAATTGAATGTAACTAGAACATTATAATTATTAACCCTTAAGTATTTAAACATATATAAATTGCCCAAACAAATAATCAAAATCTTCTTTGATTAATGATGGAAGACTCTCAAATAGAAATGACATAGTTTCATAAGGAAATAAGAGATAACCTAATTATCCTATTATTTGAGGAGATATTTAGGTAAATTTATAATATTCTTAACAAAACTAGAATTTAACCCGTGCATTTGCACGAGTAATAATATAAAAACCGTGAAAAAAAATTACGAATAACATTTTTTATTTTATTTTTAACCGTTTTAAGTTTATGGGTGAGTCAACCCACAATCCGACCCAATTATCCATTTACTCAACATCATTATATATTAGTTAGTTAAAAAGTTGAACTTATATTAATATTAAAACGTCCCGCGTTTATCAAATTTGGTGTTGAATTTAAAATATAAAGTCTTTATAGCCTAGTTGGTTAAAGAGTTGTACTTATTTTGTTAGGTTGCAAGTTCGAAACATACCTCTAGCATTTTTAATTTTATTTTTAACCGTTTTAAATTTAAAAACGGGTCAAACCCACAATCCGACCCAAGTATCCAAATTAACCACAGCTCTCGACCCGGCAATCCGGACACTTTAAAAATTAAGCATCATTATATATATATAGATTAGGATAAATTGATACAGTTTAAAAGAAAATAGTTTTTCAGCTACTTTATAACAAAACCCAGCCATTGGAGGATAAGAAAAAGACAAAAATATATATATAGTTACATCCGTAATAACAGACGCTCGGGTTAAACCATACGACCGTAAACTTATGACCATATTAAAATTGTCAAAATTTATTAAAATGAATTCATAATATTTTAATATATTATAAATAAAAATTTAGAACTATTAATTATTATCTTAAAATATTCTATTTTAAAATTATTATTATTATTTACATGATTATTGGTATTTATTTAGTTAATATTTAAATAATTATTCAAAAAAATGTATTATAAATAAATTTATATATTAATTATATATATATATTAAAAATAATTTTAAAATAATATTTGAAATTTAATTTTAATTTAACAATTATAAATAAAATATATATACAAATTTTAAGTATTAATCTTATTAAAAGAAATTTTAATTTAAACTTATTTTAATACATTTTATTTTATTAATAAATAATTAAGTTAAAATGTTAAATATATAATAAAATATTATTATTTAGAAATGTTTAATGTTTGCATATTGCCAGGTTGAACGCAGTTACAAACTAGTCCAAATTTATATTTATGTGGCATCTTAGTCATCAATTACACAGGCAAAAATTAACTGTTATATTTTTCCATTTAACTGAATAAATATGATATCTTCTGTATATTTATTTGACATAAATATAATATTTTCTAATTTGACTATCTAAACTAAATAAATTTGTCATTTTCTTTATCTGTTTTTTCACTACACATTACTTTTGAACATTTAACCAATTAACTAAATGAATCTAATCTAAACAATTTTTTAACCAACAAAATTTACCACCACACCACTCTACATTTCACTTATTTACATGCCTTATTCTTATTTAGTTTATTTTTTAAATTCTATAATAAAACATAATATTATCCAATTTTATTAAATAAATCACTTGATTTATTAACTCAATATACTTTTAAAAACATATATATTAATATTTTTATCAAATTAATACCAATCAACTGTTTTAAACGATTCTAAATTTGTTTTAAAAACCCTCTACTCAACATATGCTTCTAGAACTCATTGATGGGGTGGTTTTAGATTTTGTGGGATCATAACAAAAATCAAAATTAACTTATTTAATTAATTAATTAAAATACTTTCACTTCTTGTTTAAATGATTTTTTTTTTAAATTATAATAGAATCAAACATGATTTCATTCATCTTCTTATAACTAAATAATTAAATTCAAACTAAAATATTAAAATATCTTCTATTTCTTCAAAAAGAAAAAGTATACATTAATATATTTTAATTTTTTTATTTATAAAAAACTAATTTTCTCAAAATCAACAACAATTTTTAAAATAATCTAAAGTTTATTGAAATATATTTATAGGGAATAAGCCAATTTTCTTAAATTTTCTTAAATTTTAATATTAAAAAAATCATTTAAAAAAAATTAAATAACTCACTTGTTTTTTTTATCAACAAAAGTTTTTTTTTAAAAAAACCCATAAAATCCCAAAAGAACTCCATCAAACAAGCTCTAGTGACATTGAGAAATATAATAATAGTAATTATGATTTACATCTAGTGTGGTATTATCATGTTACACAAAATAAGTATTTAGTATTCGTGACAGCTACTATATATAAAGAAAGAAGAAAAAAAAAGTGTCATTTTTGTGTTAATGCACTTAATAAGGTCTCAACTGCTAAAGGAAACAACAATAAATTTGACATAGAATTTTGCCTCTTAAACAATTCTACATTTATTATGATCTGATCAACTTCAAATAAAGCAAAGGACACCCGTGAGATTAATAAATAAATAAATAAATAATACTGCCAATCAGTCACGCGGAGTGAAATAAATTAAATAATACTCTATTCTATATTATAGAAAAGATAATATGATATATGCAGTCACGCTTCCATTTTCTATTTTTATTTATTAATTTCTGACCAAACTTTTCTTATAATTTGTTTTTGTTTTTTGTGTGAATATATATATATATATATATATAATAGAAAACTCACTTCAATCTTATTACATAAATTAGCACAAAAAATTTGTGACCTTTTCTTTTAAGGCTGGTTTGATTCTATCTATAAACTAATTCAACATACAATCAAAATGTTTAATGAAATATTACAATAATTTAAATAACCATTATATATATATATATATATATGTGTTATTGTCCATAGTATTTTCTTTTATGTAAACTTATTTTTTATGTCTAATCTAAATTCAGCATAAAATACAATTTATATAGTTCAACTTAAAAATTCAATAATATTTAACTTAGAATTATAATTTAGTCATAAGAACTTTTTAGAAAAGTGTATTTAGTTACAAATTAAAGAAAATTGCCAATTCTTTTTTATTATGTTGCCATATATTTTTTTAAAATACACTTTTTTTTCCCCAATTCATCTTTTTGTTACTTTTGTAAAATAATGATAAAAAAAACTCATGATAATAAAAATATATGAAACATCAAAATATATATATAATGTATGCTCTTAATTATGTTGTTTGGTCCAGACCAAACCAACCCCACTTTTTCACTCTTTTTTGTTTTACAATCATCACACGCACATACCCTTCTCTTAAATTATATGCTACTAACAATACTACTAGTACTATAGCTAGTTTAAAGGTGGTGTTCACATGGCGGTTACCGGCGGATACGGTGGCCGGAGTTCTTCTTTAGGACACACAGATCGGCCTTAAGCAGCTTGAAAACAGACCTGTTTTTCTCTTCTGCAAAACCCACAAACTTTTTATTAGAAAAAATGAAATTTGAAACAAAATTGTTAAATTATGAGGACTGAATGACTGACCCACCATTTTAGGTTTAGTGTGGAGGAGGTCCGGCGAGATCTTGTATAGATCTTCATCAACAGCCTTGGGGATTTTTCTCTCCGGCGTCTGGACTACTTTCACGGCGTCGCATTGCATCCAACTATCATCATCATCATCATCTTTCTTCTTCATCATCGTCTTCCCATCTTTGCCTTGCCGTCCTTTCTTCTGCTGGCAATTTCTTTTTCCCTGAAACGAATTCGGGTTTGATAATCTTTCATCTCATCTGGGAATTCAGTAAAAATAAGAAAAGATTCAAACTTTAAATTACCCTATTGCGTGAGACGACGATCATTGTGGGTGTAACGACGTCGTTCTGATAGAGATCGCCGGCGACGTAAAGATCTTGATCTTGTGAGTAAGCGGTGTAAATAGGGTAAAACCCTCCGGCGGCGGCGGAGGCGGGCTGTCTGGCGGATTCGAAACATTGAGTGAAAGGGAGGTCGTCGATGGAGGCGGCGCCGTTGTTGGTACAGTATTCCCAGCTTCCAAACGCAGGAACATGGCTTCTTCTAAGGTAATGATATTCCTGGTAATAATTATTATTATGAAATCGTGTTAACGAAAGAGAGAGAGAGAGAGAGAGAGAGAGATAGAGAGATAGAGAGAGATGCTTACATCCATTTGTGGGCAGTGTCAGAAAACAGAGAATGTGGAGAAGAGAAGAGATTGAAAAGAGCTCAACGAAAATGGCTGCTTTCTGTTTTGGACTTTCTTTCTTTCTTTCTAACAAGCCAGACGTGCTCTGTTCTTGCTCTGTATAATATGTATGTATATATAAAAAGGCTAGAGAGAAAGAAAGAGAGTAACTTTCCCTTTTTCTTCCTTTCTTTCCTTTCTTTAGAGATCATGGGTTTTAAAGGGAAAAAGAGGAATGGTTATTTTCAATAATTAACCTTATTTAAGTTCCTTTAATCTATTAATAACATAATTAACAATTATGAACGCACTTAATCTGTAATTAAGTCTGCCTAATAATCTGCTAAAATATATTTACATAAACAAAAATTATAATCAAATATATTTTGATTTTAAACGCAATTTTTTTTTTATCACGAGTTATCATTTTCTAACCTAGCGACAACAAGAGTTGTATATCTCTAATCTCACTGAGATGAGATCTTGGATTCGAGCCCGTCAGACGACAAGTTCTGCAAATGAGGGTTAATTACACTTCAAAATATTAAAGCAGAATTTAGTTTAAACAAATAAATTGAGGATAAACTCAATCAAATTTATCCTAGATTAAGCTATTATTTTTCATTTTAAATTAAGATATTATATGTCCTTATATTAATTTTTATAAATATAAAATAAATGGTAACCGGGTAAATGATAATAAAAAAAACTCCTGATCTTTCAAAATAGGTTCCTAGCCTTTTATAAAAGCTCTTTTATAATGTTAAAATTTTGAATTTAAAAAAAAAGAAAAAACTTATTAATAAAAATGAATACCCAAGGTCAAACTAGTCCTAACACAATAAAAACTATGTGTGTGAAAGAGAAAGAGAGATCCAAGTAAGGGATATTAAATTCCATGACAAAGAAACAGAGGATGAATCATAAAGAGGAAAGAGAGATAAAGAAAAGAAAAGAAGGGAAGCAGATTTTTAATTGCTTTTACAGTACCTAGCTAAAAGACAGACAGATATTATTATATATATTATTATATAATTGAAAAAGAAAAGGTCTATCTATACTCTATATATATACTCTACTACTCCTGTTATGACTCTGTTTGTCCTTCTCTTTTTAAGAGAGAAAAAGTGTAATGTACGTATATTCCCATTAATACTCAAAATATTCAAAATCTAATATTCCACTTTATTTCTTTTTTTCATTTTTAATCCATCATTAATTCATCTTCAATAAATTATTATTGTTTTTAATAATAGTAAGGGATAACCTAATATGATGGAATCTTAAAATTCTAAATTCTAATTCTAATATTGAATTGAATCATCTAGACTAGACACTAACAAATTGAATAACTATGTGTTTTTTTAATTGTTCAACTAGACACAACACAATTCATTTTATTAATTTCTAATAATTTGATCAATATAATTAAAATTTAAAAATATACATTGATGTAAAAAAAATATAAATAATAAGGTTATGCTTTACATTCTCATAAGTCATGAATACTAAGTTGTTTTATTTCATTAATTTCTTTTGCTTAAACTTAAAGCAATAATAATTAGTTTTATTGAATTAATTATTATTTATTTGCTTAGAATTAAAGCAACTAACTTGAAAATGACCTTTAAAGTAGAACAGCCCTGCCCACAGCCCCACGACTTACAACATTGTGCTCCGTGCCCACTGACCATTCCATCCCCACAAATTTTGAATTATACTTCAATTAACCAAAAAATTAATGTATTTATATATTATTTTATTTTATTTTAAAATAAATACATTTTTACACTATTATATATCATTTACATTTTTATTTTTCTTAACTTAGATAAAGTTAATAAGTTCTCAAATCATTATAACACAACTTAAATGAGGCTCTTAACACTTTAATTACCGTATTAAATTATTATAATTGTAGTGTAGTTAGTTATAACTTGTAACGATAATTTAGTTAGTTTACATACACTTAGTTATAACTTTTAATAATAATTTAGTTGGTTACATGGTAGTCAAATTTATTCAATCTAAGTAATTATTAGGATTATTAGAGATTCTTCATATATTAGGATTATTTTTATAACATAAAAGGAGAAAAAAATAATTATAAATGATGATTTAAAAAAAATAATATTATTATTAATAAAATTATTTTAAAATATTGATATATATATATATATAAAAATAAAATAAATAAATAATAATTTAAAATAAATAATATTTTGATAATAAATTAAGTAATTTGATTAATGAAAAAAATAGTAAAATATGTGAGTGATTTGAAGTATTTAAATAATTCAAATTAAATATGATTTTTTTTATTACCTTAGTTATATATAAATATATGTATTAAAAAAAATATTACTTTTTCTTCTTAAAAAATATGATTTTTTTAATTTTTGTTACAAGAACATAACATAATTTTTACAGTTTAAAAAATATATTATTTAATTAAAAAATAGGCTAATTGAGATTTTATAAGATAAATTATGAAAATATATTTTAAATTAAAATTTAATAAAAATAAAATAATTGTATTTTAATATTTTAATTATTTAAAATAATAATTGTATGATATTTTAATTTAAATATAAACTATAAATAAAAGGCAATATAAATGGGAAACTTAAATTTTCATATATCAAAATAGTATTATATCAAAACTAAAATTTGAACTTAACCTATGGAGAATTATTTGGATTTATTTTAAATATTATCTATATTGAAAAAGAAGAAGATAATTTAGTGATTTAATTTAAATAATTTATTTTTTATATAAAAATGACCACAAAGTAAGAAGGAAAAAGAACAATAGTTTTCAAAATATGAATTTTTTTAAGTAATAATATATAATGTAGGATAGAGATAGTGTTGAGAATTATGTGATAATGTGTAATTAATCTTAGAAAATGAAATATATATCAATAATGTTTTAATTCAGCGGGTGTGGATTAAAAATTTAAAAACAAATTCCCTATTCTATATTCATTTCACTAGGTAAATGAAACATCATTCCTTACTTAAAAAGTTCTTTTACAAAAGTTTTCATTACTCCGTTTTAAAATATCTCTTATGGGTCTTGAACTTCAAACAAGATATTTACTATTTTATTCCAGATCAATCAAAATACACTTTAATTATTTTATTATTAATTAAGCAACTGATTAGAAAGAAGAGAGGTAATTATATTCATTCATTCCTTTGTGGTTTACTTCTCAAATTTGATTTTTATATGAATGGAGGGAACCTATAATTATTTCGAACCCGAATATCTTTCTTCTTTCCAACTCGCTGCTTGATGTAATAATAAAATAATTAAACTGTATTCTGATTGGTCCGGAACTTTGATGCCAGAAAATCTGATTTGCTTGAATTTGGAGGCTTTTAAAAGAAACGAAAATGTTTAAAGGGTTTAATTAGTTATGAACTAATAAACATGTAACTAACACGCACATATTTATGCATCAATACATAAAATTTTAACTCAAAATGTTTAGACTTTTAATAAATCTACGTCTCTTATCTCAAATTTATAAAATATGATCTTTAACTCATCAAGTTAGATCAATTCATAATCTAATTAAAAATATATATATATATATATATATATATATATATATATATATATATATATATATATATATATATTAACCACCTTAAATAAATCTAGATAAAAATATCATTGTATGTTTATTGAAAGAATAAATTAATATTAATATTTTGTTATTTTTATTAAAAAAATTAAAACAAAGAAAAGTGTGTATAATGGGAAGTTCATTTCATTTTCAAATATAACTACATTTTTTTTTATAATATTAGCTCTTAAATCTTATTATTCTAAAATAGTTTAACGATTTTGGTTTTATGTAAAATTTTAAATTAGTTAAATTTTCGATTTTAAATTAATGGTATTAAAAGTTTAATATTTTACTAATTTATAAATTATTTTGATTTTACATACACGAATTGAATTTACATTTATAAGTTAAAAAAACATAATTTAAATAAATGAACTTATATAATTGATTTTGTTTTTACTTATAACTTATTTGAAT
Source organism: Impatiens glandulifera (assembly GCF_907164915.1). Classification (NCBI taxonomy): domain Eukaryota; kingdom Viridiplantae; phylum Streptophyta; class Magnoliopsida; order Ericales; family Balsaminaceae; genus Impatiens; species Impatiens glandulifera. The sequence continues at coordinate 66,973,146 of NC_061862.1, read as the reverse complement.
GATAAACTAATTTTTTACTATCTTAAGTAATTTTCAAATGTTAAAATCATAAATTATTTTGACTCACTGTAATCATCATTTATTAAATTGTTTTGGAATCACATTTATAAAAATAACATTTGATTCATTAATTATATTTTATTTAAAAAAGATAAATAAATAAAACTCAATATAATTTATAATATTTATTGAATTGGGAAAGTAACATATTATCTAAATCCGGCTAAATTCATCTTAAAAATTCAAATGATACGATGATCAGTAAATAAATTCAGATTGAACTAATAAATTCTATAATCTGAATTTGAGAAAATTTTGGAAGTACCATTTAACTACTATGGTTGAAAATATAAAAGTTATAATCTCAATTCAATATTTATTTACTTTTTTTTTTCGTGATTTTACAACTTTTTACATTAATTTTTTCTTTTTGATTTCTCAAAATGCCATTCCAACTTATAATTTGATCCACTTAAAGCTAATGTTGGTTTTTTGAGTTTTTATTAGTTTTTTTTTAAATAATAATAATCCATGCAAAAAAAGACTATTTATGTTTTAATTGGTTGAAAATAAGTTTTTAGTAGAATAGAGAAACAAACTATTTGTCCATCCAAAAATATTATTAATGGCTCAAATAATTTTTAAATAATATTTCTTAGTTGGTTAAGTCTATTTTAAATAAATTTATCCGCATAATTATTGTTTTTAAAACCAATTAATGTATAATAAAAAAAGTTGAGATATTGGATTATTATTATTATGCCCATCTACTTTACATAATTTAAAAAAAATAAATCTTAAAATATATTATTCATTTTTTTCAGAATGATAGAATGTTTACCATCTTACATATTTAACACCCTAATGTTAAATCATTACATAATTCCATTACTATACAAATTGAATATCAACAATAAATTTTAATCCAATCAAAAGATCTAATTTTTTTATTTATAATTTTAGAACGGGAGGTTCGCTCCTCTTTTAAAGTGCGACTAATACAAAATAAAAATAAATTCGTTTACTGTATATAATATATATCAACAATAAATTCTAATCCAATGGAAAGAGAATTTTGAATTTTTTTAAAAAAAATTATAACACTGAATATCGTTTATCTTTTGGAGTGCGATTAATCATCGCAGATTAAACATATAACTCGTAAACACAATTACCATTTAATCGAACGTAAAATTTATCACTTCACACTCGAACTCAAAACCTCAGATAAACTTTATCTGGAGATATACCCGAAGTAGGTAAGTAAGTGTGAATGTTATTAGAAACACTCAAAGAGTTCTATAATTTGAAAAGAATGACCTAACTTGAAAACTTAAAAATCCGTAAATGAATTTAAATAAATATTTTTTCTTAAATACCTGATTCAAATATTATAATATTATAAAATATATCTTTTATATATATATATTTAATAATAATTTTTTTATTCCGTATCAACTCCATCTACAAATTCAAGTATTTCTATTTGTTTAAAGTATTTTCATATATAATCTTTGTGTAATTTTCTATATAAAATTTATAATCAAATGAATCTTTTAAGTTTGAATTTTTTTTTTTTTTTTAACTGAGAGGATAAAAAAATAATGATTGTTCATAATTTTGAGATAGTGATTATTATTTTTTATAAAAAAAGACTTAAAATATATTAATATATATAAATAAAATAAAATTTTAAAATAAATGATATTTTTGTTAATGAAATAAATGATGTGATCGTTGAAAAATGATTAATTAAAAAAATAATTTTGTTTAGGCCTTGATCGGTTATGAGTTTTTTATAAAATCAAGAGAGAGATAAATTAAATATTGGGCTATGATTTTGAGAAAATAATGATTATTTTCGGTAAAAATACTTAAATCATATTGATATATATAAATAAAATATAATATAATAATTTAAAATAAATGGTATTTTAGTATTTTGGTTAATGAAATGAGTGACGTGATTAGTAAGAATTGATTGGTTGGAAAATTGATTTTGTATGGATTTTTAAAATAACCCAAAAAGTAAAAAGAACAAAGCCTTAGACCATCTCTAAACGAAAAACTCATTTTCAAACTCATTTTGGTATAAATGTCACATCAAACAGTAATTCTTCTCCAGCTGAAAAACTCATTCTCAAACTTAAAAGAATATTCTTATAATATTTTTTTTACAACAACTTTTATAACTTTTTAATATCACCCCATATATTTTACATTTTTTTATAAACTACACCACATTATTTTAATATTAACCCATTATTTTAAATTTGATTATAAATTAATTATAAAAATTCAAAAATTATAATACACACTAAAAAATAAGGAATGATAGGGGGAGAGAATTTGAAGAAAGGAATGATGTTTCACTACATGGAATGCACTAACTTATTAGAAAAAGAAAGTCTCTTGTAATTGCATAAAATGATGACCGAAATCGCTGATGGCGTGGTTCATCACATATCTTAATGCTTTCGGAATCAACGAATCCTAAGTCGGTAGCAAGATCAGAAGGAGCCACATCTATCTTCCTGGATAAAGATTTCAATCTTTACCTAACCAAAATTCTCGATAAATTTATTTTAACATTATTATAAATTTGTAACATTATTATAATTTTTTAATATTATTATAATTTTTTTTAACACTAATAATATTTTTTTGTAAACATTATTATAAATTTATGTTATATAAAAAATATTATATAAATGAATTTATTTTATATAAATGAATTTATTTTATATAAATAAATTGTATAAATAAATTAAAATAATAAATTATATAATAAGTTTAATTTATAAAATGTACTTAAATTAAGTCTAGGGGTTAAATTAAAAAATAAAAAAAATTGAGATTAACTACCGTACAAACGCAAATATGAGTTTTTTGAGAGAGAGAAAATAGGAAAAACTCAATTTGGGTTTAGATATTGGTATCGGTTAGAAGAGAAAAGTGAATTTTTAAGTATGAGTTTGGTTCGATTAGATTTTTAAAAAATTCAAAGAAAACAAAGTCTTAGAACTAGACCATCTATTTAAAAAAAAGGAATAAAATGTAGTTTTTAAGATGTTTAATGTCAAATTTTGTTAAAATAATAATTAACTCAACTATATTTAAACAACCTTTTAATATGAACTAATTCAGTATTTTTTAATGTATTAATATGGTATATTTTTGAAAAAGCTATATATATTAGATATGGAAAAAATCGTTTAAACACAAGGAGAAAACATAATATTAAAATAACACATAAAAAATAAAAATAAAACATTACTTAAAAAAAAAAGATATATTATATGAGGTTTGATAGGAGAGAAAATTTGAGAAAAAAAATGAAGTAGTAATCACCGATCACTAAAAAATGATTAAATGTGGAGGGAGAAGAGATATAAAATTTGTTATTTTTTCAATTCCTTTTAAAATTTCTTCTCAAAATTTTATTTCTCAATCATTTATCATATTATATTCATTTAATTTGATTCCGTTTATTTAATTTTATTCTAAAAAAAACATTGAGTATGTTTGATTTAGATTATACAAACGGTTTAATATATTTATTTTTTATTATTTATATTTATAATAATATTTAATAATTAATATATATATATATATATTAACTTAATTTTAAATATTAAAAAATTATTTAAAGTAAAAAATAATATATTTTAAAATAAATTATATAATTATATTAAATTTTATAAGTTTTTATTAATATATAATTTTAAAATTTAATTAAAATAAATAAAATCCTTATTAAAATAAAATTCCATATAAAAACTTATTTAGTATTTGTTTTATGAAATTTTATTTAATATTATAAAATAGTAGGTTATTTGTATTTTTTATTTAATTTAATTACTAAAATATAATTTTATTTAAATTTTAATAACTTTGATGAGAAGGGTCAAATAACAAACTTGATTCATAAGATGTCACTTGTCAATATTCATTTAATAAAATTATATTAAATGAAATTTAGGCCTACTTGATGAAAGCTCAAAGTCCTGAAGATAAAATCTAATTTTTATCTTAAAACTTAAATATATTATTAATTATTAAATCAAATTATTTTATTATTTAAATATTAAAATTATTCTCTAATTTTATCTTCTCTAAGCTATCATTCTCTCACCTACACCCTATTCTTTAGAGTCAAAGAGCAAATTAGTATTCAAATTATAAAAACAAATTTTTTTCCTACTTTTTATCAAACAAATTTTTTTTTGAATAAAACCCAAAAACACATTTTTCTTCAAACAAGGCCTTAAAGTTAATGTTAAGATACCACAAAACTCATAATGTCATCTTATAATCAAAATGATTAATAATTTTAATAATGTTTGAAATAATTGAATATTAAACAAACCTTTAAATAGAGAGTTGAATAGGTCAACACTAACCTGTCCTGAGTCGTACCTATTTACTAAATAGCAGAGGACGTAAATTCAGACTACATCTGCATTTCTGACACTTGCTAGTGCTGTCAAAACAATTCAATATTTACCTTTCTTTTTATCTTTTTATTAATTATTTTTTAATTAGTTAAATTATTATAATGTTTTTTATATTTTAAATTATAATTTTATAAAAATAAAATAAAAATTATTTGGTGTTGAGTTATTTGAGATTTTTTGTAATAATATTATTGATGTGTTTTTAGAAGAAACAACTTATTTTTATGTGATAGTCTTATTAGGTTAAATTTGTATGATAATTTCAATGTAGAGAAATGATTAAGAGAGATAATTTGAGAAAGGGAATGAAGAGGAAATGATGTGACCAATTTGATTAGTCAAAAAAGATAATAAAATTTCTCTCTCTCAACTTTTATCTTTTTTCAATCAGTAATGTACTGACACATCATTCTCTTTCTCAAATTTCATCCACTGTTACTCATATTATTTTAATTCATATTATTAAAATGAATTCACAAATTAAAAAAAATAATATATTTCATGTAATTGATTTTATAATCATATTATGTTTTAAGATAATTTTTTATTTTTATTTTTTAGATTAATTTTATTTTAAAACATATAAAGTAATCATGAATAGTAATAATATTATATAACTAATATATTTTTAAAATATATTTTTTTAAAATAAAAAAGTAGTATGATCCCATTGTTTCCATTTTAAAATCTGAAAGGTTTTATTTATTTTTCAATTAATCTTGAGCCCATAGAAACAAGTAGGCCCAAGATTTTATTATGTAGCCCAACAAAACAATCTGCCTCTTTCTTAAGCCCGATAACTCAAACATAAGCTTTTGTATCCCCAAATTTTGTTGTAACCTATTAATTTTTGTTTAAATTAGTCATTATATTTAAATATATAAATATTGGATAGGAAATTTGATGAAATGGCCAGAGGTCTAATTAAAAAAAAAAAAGTCTGTAATACCCCTCGCACGTCTGTTTTATCGCTCAATTACGAGAAATTTATTTCTCGCATTTGGTATTTCTCGCATTTGGTGCTCAATTACGAGAAATGTATTTCTCGCATTTGGTATTTCTCGCATTTGGTGCTCAATTACGAGAAATTTATTTCTCGCATTTGGTACATCAAGGTTGAGGGTAGTCTTGAGTCTACCCGAAAAATAACCGCTAAAAATGTGACTTAATTCTCTAATTTTTTAATGTTACGCCATTTAAGTTGGCATTATTTTGATGTAGTTTTACAACCCGGCAGAAAAATCGACCATATTCTTCTACCCATTACAAACCTAACTATAAAATTTTTTTTTAAGAAAATATTAAACCGAATAGATTATAAATTAAGAACCCATCAAAAATATAAACTAGGTTAAGAAATGTTCAAACTGTGCATTTAATCACAAATGAGACATTTCATTTATTAGTCACCAAAATATTTATTTTTATACATTTTATTCTAATGTTTATATAAAGTTTATTTATTTAAATTATTTATTTTTATCTTTATTTAGTTTTATAAATATAATATATATAATTAAAATTAAATTTATAATTTCTAACTAATCAATTAAAAATTTTAGATATTTATTATAAATTAAAATAAAATACATTACATAAATATTATACAATATATATATATATATATTTTATCTTTGTAAATTAATTTTATTTATACAACTTTATTTTAAATTTATATAATGTATATTTATTTAAATTATTTAATTTAGTATGTTTAATGTTAATTTATCTATAAAATTAAATAATTTATAAATTTATAGAAAAAAAATGTGTAATTATATTTATTCATGAATTTAGAGAGAATGTGATATTTGTTGAGAAGTTAAAAGAAAAGTGTTATATTAGAAAAATAACAAATGATTCAGGTATGTTTGTAAGGATCTAAAATACTTATGAAATATTTAAAAATTATTTTTGATGGGACTCAATTAGAATATTGAAGCCATTTATTTCCATTGTGGATTACAACAACATCCGACCGAACCTAAGATATGTAGTTTAGGGCTAAGGTGGGCTTAAGCTCACCCTAAGCTCATTCTATTTTTTTTATATATATATACACCGAGTTTTGTTGACAGGAGCACAATAGTGGTCAATAACTGCTGGTAATTAGCTGTTAGTCTCATTTTCACACCTCTTTTGTTCGTTTATGGTTGCCCCAGGGTTACACATATTAGAGAGAGAAACTAGGTGAAGAAGACAACCAATACAACTAATTAGCCACCAAATGACGACCTATCATTTACTATTTTTTAAACTTTTGTTCGTTTTATTTAATTTTCTCATTTATATATATATATATACTTATTAAATTTAATATTTATATTTAAATTCTTAATAAAAATCAAGTTAAAATTTTGAAGAGTTATTTGAAAAAAATATAAAGTTATAATTTGAAATGTTTTTTTTATTAAATTAAAATAAATTTAAAGAAAATTATGGAAATAATTTAATTTTTCATATACACGATGTTATTATAAAGTTATTATTTGAAGTAGGTTGAGGGTTTAGGTGGATAATGAAGAGATGACTATTTTTATAATTATAAAAACGATGTATATTTGAGACAAATAAAATTATTTTTTATTTCATAATTTTTTATATTTATTAGTTATAAATATATATATATATATATATATATATATATATATTATTTTTATGTTATAGTAAATGTCGTATTTCAACAATTCTTTCACATGAAGTATAACTTCAAGTATTATAAAAGTTTAAGTTTTATGTGACAAAATGTTATATTAGTTATTAGTATGAACAATTTTAAATTTAATTATCTTAAATTTATTATATATTTTTATTTTATAAAGTCAATTTCAAGGTTTTGTTTTAGTTTTGTTTTTTCAGCCCACCCTAAATATTTTTCTGGATCTGTCCCTACGACCGATGATAGTATCTTTAATTTATAGCAATATCCTTTTACGAGAAATAATTGTAGGAGGAAATTTGGAATATGAAAATTGTGAAGAATTTTGCAAAATCTGATTATTTTTAAAAAAATGTTAATAAATTACTTTTTCTATTTTAATAGTTTTTAATATTTTGTGTTAATTAAAAAAAATTATAATTAAACATTTATAAAATTATATTATATTTTTAAAAATAATAAATTAAATAAGATGAAAAGATTTATAAATTTAAATAAAAAAAACTCATATGTAATTGTATAACTAGTTCGTAGCTAGTCTAAGGTACGTACTAAAATAAAGTCATTTACAACCTAAGTACTTTTTAAAATTAGTTAGTTTTTTTTTTTAGTAAATTATGGTTAGTTTTTAATTTATATATTTATTAATTAAATATTAATATATATATATATATATATTTATTAATAAACTTTATATTTTTATCTTTTTAACCTTTTTACTAAATCATAGTTAGTTTTTAATTTATATATTTATTTATTAAATATTAATATATTTATGTTCCTTCTTTTTCATTAATGAATGATCTTTATATTTTTTTTCCATAATTTTTTAATTATTCTTATGTGAGTATTTATTATTAATTATTTTAATTTTATATATAATCATTCATTTTAATTATTTTAATTTTATATTTTTTTATGTTTTTTTCTTATATTAATATTAATTATTAATTATTTTAAAATTATTTGGTCTCAATAGTTGTATATAACAATGATCTATCATTTTAACAATAAAAATTATTCAAACACAAAAATAAATAAATAAATAATCAAAAATTAAATAATAATAATAATTTATTCATTAAACAATAAAAGAGTAATATAGCTAGAACCATTTTCTACATGAATAAAAATTATTACAATAAAATACAAAATTTAAAAATAAATTGTTAAAATTTCCTTACAAATATGAATTTAAGAACTAAGAAATAAAAACTGATAAAAAAAATTAAGTAAGATAAAAAAAAAATTAATATAAAGAAAAAGTAAAAATAAGATAATTTAAATGATTTAATTAATGAAAAAAAGAGAGAAAAACAATATTAATATTTAATTAATAAATATATAAATAAAAAATAAAAATTAATTTTAATTTATTAGTTGAAACTAAAATAGCATATTTTTGATAATTAAAAAAAAATATATAAAAAAAGTAAAGTAAAAAATAGAAAAAGAGAATTGAGGACATGCTTGGTACGTGGTTTTGTACTCAAGAATGGGAAAGGGAATGAAATGAGATGTTTGGTTGGTGATTTTGATTACAGGATATTGATTTGATTCCCGGATACTCAGGAATCATCCAATCCTCTCTAAATTTGGAGGAATGAATCCCATTCTGGAGCGATAAACTTTCTCTCCCATTATCTCCACTCTCATATTTTCTCTCTCATAATTATAATTATAATTATTATATCATATATATTTTATAATTATATTATAAGTTATTTTATAATTAACATAATAATAAATTTTTATTTATTTATGAATAAATAATTTCAATTATTTAAATAATATTAAAGAATTATTTTAAATAAAATTTTAATAATAATTACAATAACTAATAATAATATAATTAATTTTAAATATTATGTATTAATAATAAAATTAAAATAAATTAATTAAAATATAAAAATATAAAACTAAAAATAAAATAAAATTTTTATATAAAAAATATAAAAAAATTAAATATGAAATATTTTAATAAAAATTATTATTAAAAAAATTTTACCATGTTATAATATATTATTAAATAAAATATTATATTTAATTTAAAATATATAATATATAATATTTGAAAGACTTTGTCTTATATTATTTGTATTTAATAGATAATTATTTATTTATAATTAGTAAAAAATTAAAACATTTAACATTTTTTTGTTATAAGTATTTTTATTTTTATTTTGAAAAAATATAATTAATATGAAAAAATATTAAATATTTATATTTTATTAAATTATTTCACTTAAATATTTTATATATTTTAAACAATTATGTTATAAAAATAATAATATTTTATATTTTTGATTTAATAAAATAAAATTAAAATTAAAATTAATTATAATTTTAATAACAAAATTATATTTATAACTTTTTTTTTTATAAATCCAAACATTATTAATGGGAATGAGAATGATTAAAACTTTTAACTAAACACTACACTTCTATCAATTATACCCATTCCCATTCCACACATCTATTAATCCCAATCCTATTCCCATTCATTTATTTGAACCAAGCACCCTCTGAGAATGAATAAGAAAAACATTAAAAGAATAAGCTAGCGTTAAAAAAAATATTAAAATTTGTTATAGAGAAAGTTGCTTTTAAAAGTAATATAATATTGTGATATTTTGGCTAAATTATATTTATAAACAACTCCACATTATTTTACTTTGATTTAAAAAAAAATAATAATTGAGTAAAAAATGTCCTTTCATGTATTTTTTTTGATTCTTTGGAATAAATAATGAGTGTGGGGTGGTTTCATATATATTCTTTTATGCCAAAATGCTCTCCGTGCTCATTAGCCCCCCTCACAGGGAATGAAAATTTTTATTTTATTTTAATAATTTCAATTTTTTTTGGGTGTGAGTGAGAGTATAGGACTCATTTGCGCACAAATAATTAATTAAAATATAATTTATTTTTGTAAAAAAAAATAGTTATAAAATTGATATCTATAATATATTTTTTTAATTCGATAATAATTAGTTTTTAATAATTAAAATAAACATAATTATAAAATAAATACCAAATTATACAAATTGGAATTTAATACTCATATATATTTTCAGAAAAGAATCAACTAATAACACTGTTTTCTTGTTTGATTGATGCTTGTCAATCTTTGAATTAATCAAAATATTATTTACAAATAAACGTGATTATGAATTTTTTAGAATTAGTTTGATATTGGTTTTAGGTTATTTCTAAAAAAAATTAAATATCTCTTTCTTAGATTACTATTAATTGAAATATCAAAATATAAATACTTTATTTTTATAAATTTTAAATGTAAAAAAATATTTTAATAATTAATCCTATAAAAATCTCAACTAACTTATTTTTTTTTATCAAATAAGATTTTAGTTAAAAAGTTTACAATTCTAAAAAAAAAAAATCAAAATCAAACAAATTCTAAATTGATTTGTGAAAAATCCATGTTATTTCAAGTATTTTCGTAAGGTTTAATTTTTCCTCAATTATTATATTTTTAGAATAGACTTTTCAACAATATTTTTTAGAGACTATTTTTTTGAACCACTATTTCATTCAGATTGAACTTGAGATCTTTTGTTCCAATTTAATCGTATTCCCTTGTTCCGTCTCACAAAAGAGGGTAATATCGTAAATAAATTTTATTTATTTATTTATTTAAGATATTACCCCTCCCCTTGTGAATCTTCATGTTAAATTAGGAGCAGATGACTCCTCCCTGAGATTGAATGTTAAAATTTGATAAAAAATTATACAAGATTAAAATATAACATGGTTAAAATCTCAGCCAGTTTGCATCATTTCCAACGTTAGAATCTTGTGGAATCAAATAAAATATTAGGTTGAAATATTTTGTTATAAAAATTTAATGTATTAACTATGAAAAGACTCATGTAAAAAAACTATTGAACGATAATTAACCATATAATGTTATTTGATTTTGTAAGAGGAAATGTTAATATTTAACACTTTTTAAACAACATTTTAATGTATATTTGTTTTGATAAGTATATTTCATTCATAAATTTTTGTTAGATTGTAAAATCTATGAACTTGATGAATATATATTTTTTTAATTAAATCTAATACAATGAATGATTAAAAAGTATTTTATGATTTGATTAATTAATTGATTAAAATAATTAATGATAAGTGAACAAATATTTGTTAAAGTCACGATAAAAGGAGGAATGAGAGAAGAGATGCATGTCACTTAAATGTGACAATGGAATAAGAGATAAATCTTTTTTATCTTTTAGTTATATCATTATTATTTTTATTTATTTTTTAAATTTATTTTTTTAATCATTTCTCTATTTTATAAAACCTTGATTGGTTTGAGTTATTTCAATAATTCAATCAAATCAAACATTATTTCATTATCTTTTTTATTTATTAAATATTTAATTTATTAATCAAAATACTAAAATACATTCTATTAATTATTAATTTTCATGTTATTTATATATATCAATATTATATGAGTGTTTTTATTAAAAAAAAATAAAAATTATCTACTAAAATCATAGCCCATAATTTTGTTTTCTTTTAGTTTTTTAAATAACAAGAACAAGCCTAGAGCCAACTCCAATCCCAAAAAAGATATTCTTAAGTTTTATTGGTAAGTGAGTTGTTTTTAAATAAGATGTGAATTACATGATTGGTGGCAGTGATTTTAAAGAAATTAAAGATATTGATATATAACGATAATTTAAAATTTTATTTTTTATTTTAATTAATTAATTAAGTGATATAATTAATGAGGGTTAATAAAAGATATTTGTTAAGATTATTTAAAAAACTCCAACGGTAACATTAGAATCATTGAGGGTGCTGAAATAACAGTTTTAAGTCTGGTACATTAAATAATCAAATATTATTCAACTATTTTTTTTATTATTATAATATTTAATTTATTAATTAAAATATCTTACCTTTTAAATTATTATTTTATTATTATATAATAATAATTTTTTAATATTTTTTTTACAAAAAATATCCTCACTTTTTTTAAATTATTACAAAAAATTATTATTATTATTATTATTATTATTTTCTATATAGGTTATTAAAATAACTCTATGTGATTTGAAATAATTCAACAACAATTATTCTTTTTTAAATAATAATTTTTTATTCAAATAAATCTTCACGAAAAAGTCTTTATAAACTCTTAACTTATCATTATTGTTGCTCTATATTATCAAATTTATTTTACTAGTTAAGTTTATTCATTAAACTTATTCTCACAGGTATAAGCCTAGAATAGTAGAATATGAATAGATTTTTACAAATTTTGATTTATTTAGACAACTTTTTAAATCTTAATTCTTAAAAAAAATTAATCAATAATTAAAAAAAAATCAAATTCAATATGATTACAAAAATCCAGAATAAATTGACCATACATAATTAAAAAATATTAAATATATTTTGCCAACTTTAAATAAATAAGCAAAAAGTATATTTTTTATATTATTATTTGGAAATAATAAAGTACAATAATAAAAAAGAAAGTACATAAAAGACACTTGATATCGAAATAGAGGCGCCACAGTTGTCAAGGTTTTATTTCTTCTTCCCTTTGTTTGAAGTGAGTTGATACGGCGGGCGTCCGAAGCCCTGTTCCGATTCAATTTCTCCGCTCAATCGTTGACATTTTCATTTCCTATCTCTGTAAATTCCTCATCTTAACTCTTTCCGCGCTTCAATTTCGTTGATTAATTCTCTATTTTCTCTATCTCACTTCTTTTTCTGTAGATTTATACACCCAGTCGGAGTAATTCGCGTCTTACTGCTCCAGGTTCTTTCAAATTTACTCTTCAGATTAGATCCCGTCTTCAATTGCTTTTGGATTTGAATGCTTATTATGGATTTGCCCGATTTTAACCATTAGTTTTCTTAGATGCATTAGTAATTTGCCTGATTCGTTTCTAAAGCATCCCTGCTGGGATGGTTTTGAATGTTAACCGAAGTAGAACGAAAATTTAAGAGCTTTTTCTGTATTGATGGAGAGAATTGGGTCTATTTTAAGAAACCCTTATGTCTGTACAAAGAAGGAAATTAAAATCAAGTATTGACTTTGGAATTATTCTTTACCCTCTTATGGTATGGATATGGAATTTCAGAAATTTCTTGCTTCCTTAGTCCTGAAACAAAGTTACTCTTCTCCTTGGCATCTATCTCTTTGAAAAATTATGTATTTTTTTTTTTAAGATCTACTTTTTAGTACTCATCTTCTATTACTACTGTTATGTGAATAGATTACAATAATAATCAAATTCCTTTTTTTCTTGTAGAGACTGATAGAGAAATAGCTAAGAAGCCTCTGACTTTAATGAAGTGGAACTCTTAGGATGGACAACAATGTGCAGGAAGGGGTCATGGGAGTTAGTTCAGTTGACCGTGAACCCAGGAAAAGGGATATGGTTTCAACATCAAATCCAGACCAGGATAATCAGGAACGAGAAGAGAAGAGATTTAGAAGATCTGATTACAATGAAAACCCATCAGTAAATTATTTAAGAGAGACAAGTTCAGCTACGAGACCCTCTAGTCAGTTCCTTAACAATGGACAGTATAATGGAAGGCCAATGATGCCCAATTATAATGATATTCCACATGAAAGGTGGTCAAAATACAGCGGTCGTGGAAACTCCAATTCGCAGCCAGGAACTTTGTACAGAGATGGCTATGTGTCAAACACTGGCTGGTCAAATGAACACTCTAGGCCTTTTGATTCTAGCCGACATGATAGATTTAACAGTCAAGGAACACATGGAAATTATAGAGGAGAAAATGCAACTTGGCCAAATGAACACAATAGACATGGAAGATATGGGAGTAATGCTAATTGGTCAGATGATTGGCATAATAGACAGCAAACATATGGAACTCACAGACCTGAAGATCCGAACAGGCATGAAAGATATGGGAATCATAGAGCCGAAGATATGAGCTGGCGGGATGAAAGAAATCAGCAAGGAATTAGATATGGAAGCTATAGAGTTGAAGATACTAACCGGTCAGATGGACACCACAGGCCGGGGTTGAACTATGAAAATTACAGACAAGGAAGAAATTTTAGTGATAGATATGAAAGTTTTAGAGGTAGAAGTGGTGGACATTGGAACCCTCAATATTCAACTAGAGGAAGAGCCCCAAGTTATCCGACTAGAGGAAGATCCCCAAGTTATCCGACTAGAGGAAGATCCCCAAGTTATCCGACTAGAGGAAGAGCCCCAAGTTATCCAACTAGAGGAAGAGCCCCGAGTTATTCGTCCAGAGGAAGAGCCCCAAGTTATTCGTCCAGAGGAATAGCACCAAGTTACCATGAAAGATGTATGGCAATGCCTTCCTTGAAAAATGCTGAAAATGTGGAGTCGGACGTAGCTGTTGATTTTCATGACCATAAAATTCTTGACTCGTTACCTGCTGGTGAATCTGAACTTTCTTGTAGACAGCCCATTTGTAGTGAAAGTGTTCAATCTGATTTGAATAAAATTGATGACGCTTCCAGCAAACAGAATGAGGATAAGAGTGAAGTAAAGTCTGATGAAAGGTCTTATGAACTGGGAAGCAGTGATTGTAAGACAGAATTTGTTAAGGATGATGAATGTTTAGAGATTGAACAGGGACAGGCACTGGAAAATTGTTTCTCACAAAGTGAAACAGTTAATAACATGCCTTCTTCAGTTCAAATCTTGAGCAAACCTTTGGATGGTTTGCCTCCTTTTCCAGAAAGACCACTAGCCACTAATTCAAGGAAAAAGCTGCTGATCCTAGACATAAATGGGTTGTTGGCTGACATAATTTTTCCTGCACCAAAGGATCGTAAGCATGATGCTTACTTCTTTGGACGGGCAAGTGAGGCTTTACTTTGATTATTTGAAAGCTATTTCTTAAAGCAATAATGTTATCTTTCTGTGTATTATGAACTTTTGAATTTGGACACTTATTGCTTCTTTTTCTTTTCCAGTTTTCAAGAGACCGTTCTGTTACAATTTTCTGGAGTTCTGCTTTGAGCGATTTCATGTGGGCATTTGGTCTTCAAGAACCAAGTACACTCTTCCTCTGCAAAATAACCTCTATACTTTCTCAAGTTTCCATTTAATCCCACATAGGGAAACATTTCACGGTTCTATTTGTTGATCATTTTTTTTAACATTTTGAGACCTGAGAGTTCTTGTAACTGTTTTTTTCCCTGCATTGTCCTTGCTTGTTATGCTCTTTAGCAATCACTTATTGTATGACTTACATTGATTTGAGCAGGAGAATCATAGATGGAGTGGTTGACTATTTGTTGGGAAATCGGAGAAGCAAACTCGTACTTTGTTGGGTAAGCACCCTGAATTACTTGTTTTCCCTGTATCTTTCTATAATTTGCAAATATGAATTTAAAACTCACGTTCTAGCATATGCTTTGGCACAAGTATTTCAAAATATCATGCAATTTATTATAACCTAGGCCTTGTTTGATCAAGGGTATTTGGATCATCCAAGTGGTCTAAAATAATTAGAGTATTTTAGGTTATAAAAAATCAAGTTATTAAAGACATTAGAGGTATAATATTTGATGGACAAATATTTAAAAAAAGTGAGGGTATGTTGGTTTATTTGTTGATGATTTGAATGATGTTATTGATGATTAGATTGTTGATTGGAGAATGTGTTTTGGGATTAATCTCAAATAACCCACGCAATAATCAAGGCCCTACAGCTTGTATCCCAGCTACTGTTCCTTAATTCCTTACTAGTTTTTCTTGATTATGATTTTCATTTGGTTGTATTTTTTTAGGGACAAATTGAGGATGAGGGCTTCTTTGTTTGTATTTTATCTTATTTTCTTTTCTTTTTGGTCTTAATATAATATCTGAGATCATCTTATTTTCTTGGTTGTACTAATTTTTTTTGGATGATGTGATTGTTTGCGTTTTCTGCATGTTTTAATGTGTGTGTTTTTTTTTTTAAATTACTTACTAGTTAGATATTAGAGTTTGATTTGTTTCAACTTCATTAAAAACTGCCTTATCTTCTTTGTATGGACTTTCCAGGATATATCTCAATGCACTATAACAAATTTCAAGACAATTGAAAACACGCAAAAGGGGTTGGTTTTTAAGGAACTGAAGAAAATATGGGAGAATGATGACCCTCGCCTACCCTGGAAGAAGGGAGAGTACAATGCTACAAACACTTTATTGTTGGATGATACTCCCTACAAGTCTTTGCTTAATCCTGTATGTTTCCACCTTTTTTCCATTACAATTTTTTTTTTTTTTTTTTATATATTCTGACATGTCTAATTTATTTTTGTACAATGTTATCTAGCTGCATTCTGCGGTTTTCCCCAAATCATACAAGTTCAGCGATACTGATGATAATTCGCTAGGTGAGTTATGTTTCAATTACTTTTCATGAATAAATGACTAAAATATCCTTTGTATTTATTATTTTATAATATAAAAATAATTAACAAAGGTATTTTAGTTGATGATTTGATATGCCTTAGTTTCCATATGTCTAACCATTTGTGTATGATTCAACAACTATCAATATAGGTCCTAAAGGTGATCTTCGAGTTTATTTGGAAAATGTCGCAGAAGCTGAAGATGTTCAGAAATATATTGAGCAAAACCCATTTGGTCAAAAGGCCATTGACGAGACAGATTCAAATTGGTCTTTCTATTCTGAGGTTGTCTCAAGCTGTTCTACTATTGTTGCGTGTGAATCCTCTTGCATGCCTTCTGCAACAAATGAATCTAATATTATCACCACCAGTTCTGGGCCTGAAACAGAGAAAGAAGGCTAAATTTATGATATAACAACCTTTTGGGAAATATCGTTTACTTTGAAGCTTACTCATCAAGTGGAGCCATTTTTGACTCTTGATAGGAATCAAAGGCACATCTCATCTTCTACATTTACTCATATAACCAAGAAGTTGTCTTTTTATTATCTTGTTCTTTTATTTTTGGTGCAAGCTGACATAATTTGATGTAGTGTTGTGTCCTGGAATCATATTTTGTTATAAATCATAGATATGTGCAACTGCTTCGCCTATGGTTTTTTTACTCATGAATTTTGATTTACATTAAGATACTAATTTGTTTTTATGGGTTTAATAGAGATCTATTATCCCATTGTGGTAAGATTGATTTTGTTGGAGTTGTTTTGTTATGCATTACTTCTTGTTATTAAGATGTTTGCGGTAGTAATTTTAGGTCTTGTTTGATGAAAAATAAGGCATAGCATATGAATCTGAATCACCTTATTGGCACATAGATGGTGCATTTAATACATCTCCAGATCTGATTAATAGGCTCTCTACTCTGGATCTATATCATAAATCTCCATTTGAGGTAATGCTTTCCATTTACTCATTTGATAGATTTTAACTTAGTAGTTTGTCGCTTGATTGGGTATAATATTGTAGGATGTTAAATGGGTTTTCAAAGTGACGAAGAAAGTTGACGGTTCAATTGATCGTTACAAAGCTCAACTTGTTGCCAGAGTAATTCATCAACAACAATCAGGTATTGAGTAAGTTGAAATGTTTAGCTAGCTGACTAGATTATATATAGGCTTAAAAGAGCTAGTTGTGTTGGTATGATTGAATTCAAAGTTGAAATAACACAATAGTATGCATCTTTTAATATGAACATATATATTTAGTTTATATGCTTGTTTTTATTGAAGATAATATTCTTACAAGAAATTGAGCATCATATCACAATTAAGTGCTATATACCCCTACTCAAATGCTTAGGTCAATTTCACTATTTCTTGTAGTCGAAACTGCTCACACCGATGATGGTTTGTTTCAGTGTCGATCTAATATAAACTTGTGGATATGACTCAACTAAACCATTTTCATACTCTATTTGTGTCATAATCACATCTCTTCTTGTTGATTCTCTTTTGTATAAAAGAAGCATTGTTAATGCCATCACTTGTCAAGAAGTGACATTCGTTGTCAATAGAGTGTGTCAATTTATGCAATCGTGTAGTCATCGCTCGACCTTAACCTATTCTGATGTCGATTGGGCAGGAAGTTCAAATTATTGTCGCTAAATTAGGTACTGTATCTTTCTAAATAATATCATTTCTTAAAATATAAAGAGGATGAATATTTGTTGTGTATGTTGCTTTCACCTCTTCTTACAGTCCCTTGTTATGAAGTGTCTACCCTTGTATTATTGCATAATTTTAAATAAAAAGATGACACAGGTGAATGGGGAGTGTTTTTTATGATTAACAATTTAATTAATAACTTAATAGCCAGGAAAATGTAATTTTAATAAATAAATAAATATTGAAAACCATGTATTTTTTAGCACCCTCAACTTTACAAAACGATTTCTTAGGAGTTTTAATAAATTATATGGAATATTTTTTTCAATTGTTTTTAATATATATTTAAATTAAACAATACAATCTAAACTATAATAAAGTAATAATAATTATAAGTGGAACAAAGTCACTACCAAGACTGCAAAATAACCCCTTGAACTGAATTATCGAATTCGAACATGTCAAGCGGAATTAGTTTACGAACTTTTATATAGTATTTATACATTTTTTTTTATTATAATATGCCTTATATATCTTCATACCGAATATTTTGAGCTATTTTTCGATATTAAAAGTTGTAATAATTCGAATTTGAGTCAAATTTTATTGAATTTTTAAATATTGAATTCGAATAGTTTTCATATTTTTTGAGCTTGAATATTAATTTTTTTATATTATTCGGTTCGATTAATTTGTACCCTAAATATATATAATATATTATTATAAATAAATATAATTTTTTTTATAAAATATAAATAATAAATATATTTAATTCTGTTTACTATTGTTCAAAACTAATATTACTGTGACTGTTTCGATTTTTTTTTTTGTGGTCTATCTTAAGAAAAACCGTATTATAAAATGATAAAATGGAACATTTTTACCATTGATCTTAATAGTTTCATAATGATTTATTTTCAAATGAATCCAAATAAAATGTTAAGGGAATGGCTAAATAACAAATATTGAATCCATTTGACATGTATATTAAAAAAACAATGTTTAAAAATAATATCATTGTTCCCAAATAATGACCCATATATAAAAGTGGTCTTCAATGATAACCCATGACTTTGGGTTTTGCCGACCCATTATTCCTCTTAAATAAGTTATAATAGTGGATTTTCCATGAATGAATCTTGCACGGTTCTAAGTTTTCCATGTTTGTTATACTAGAAGTAGATATCTTAATGACCTGCTTTATTATTTTACTTTTTTTGTCATGAATTAAATTGAGAAGAGCATAAATTCATTAAATTTGTACCCCATTCATTACATACTGGCAATGATTCATTATGGGAAAACAATTTTCTAAATTGCCCATTCAAATAATTTGTGAATGGGATGTATATATGTCATCTATTTGGATATCCCTAGGGTGAAGGGTATTTAGGGATTTAATGTATTTTTTTAAATGGTTAAAACCATTTTATTAAAATTTCAAAAGTGAGAAGGTCAAGAATTAGAGCTAGATAAACACTAGCTATGATTAAAAGATGACAATCAAACGATCCTAAAGAATCTGATTAGTCAAACATACAAGAAACATAAATTATAAACAAAGATTACAAATTGTATAAAATCTTAATTATCCCAATTAGGATTTTTACTTTCATACCAACGTGATGTTTCAATAGGTTGTCTTTCTCTTCCCCTTGTCATTTCTCTTCTCTTTCCCCTTCCTCTTCCAATGAAAGAGGATGAACTGAAGAGCTTGATGAATGATACACATTAATTATAACATATATTAATCTCATTATAGGAAAAATTAAATTTAAGACATATGATCATTTAAATAAGAATTTTTTTTATTTGAATGTTGTTGTTTGAGTACGCTGGTTCTGATTCACTTTTAGAGTGTGATCTCCGCGAGTTAAGTACATAATCAATAAACATACTTAATCAATCAATTAACCAGACGAACAAAATTTGCCACCTAACAAATTCAACTCAAATCAGGACATTATTAATAGAGTATATATAAAAATATTAGTATATGATCATCTATACCTTTAATGGTACCTTTTAATTTACAATTACCCTTTCAATTGTGAGGTTTCTAGGAGAAGAAACTATCTTCTAAGCTAAAATGTGTGATCTGCATAAAATATATTATGCATAATTTGTTACACATTTTATATTAAAAAAGTTCAATAATGTATATTTTGTTTTGTCAAATACAAATAAAATTATTGTTAAAATTAACATGATTATAATAGTAGGTTGTAAAAAAAATATAGGGATCAACATGTGGCCTAGCTAACAACTACCTTTATGATCCTAGCTAGTAGGATCAATTAATAAAAAGAGATTATGGGAGTAGAATAAAAATGATTAAGTATTAATTACTAAACAAATAGACTTCCTTAATTATTAAAGAAAATCAACTAAACCAATTGACTTTAGATATGATCCCCAGTTATTGGATAATTATTTTAACTTCCTCATTTAAAAATTTCTTTTGTCAGAAACTCAAATTTCATATATTTAAGCCCCTGAAAATGTAAACAATGTATAAATTATACCCAAAACTATAACATTTCAGCTCATAAGGCTAATATATGGAGAATTTAATCAAAATTAATGGTTTCAAATAATTTGTTTCCTATTAAAACTTGGAAGTGGGATGTTATGAACAAATGCCTTTTCCAAGATGAATAAATAAATAAATAAATATTGTATCCAAGATCACACCAGCCCTAAGTGTTGACATTGTGAAAATAATTATAATTAATTAAATGTTACTCATAACTAATTAATCAAATGATCTGTCATGTCATGATGTCACTGCATGTATGGTCAAATTTGAGTACGAAGATTTCTAATACAAAATTATAAATAATGAACTTTTAACTAATTAATTTGAATTTTAGTATTTAATTCAAATAATCAATTAAAAAATCAAAATATAAATGTTATATTTTTTTTACCTTTACAAAACAATAAATATTTATGAGTAATTAACCTAACAATATCCATACATTCCAAATAAAATTTTCACATTAAATATATATATATATATATATATATATATATTTAAATCACATTATTATTTCAAAAATAACTTAGGTCAATCTCCTTCCCATGTTCTTCTTCCTAATAATTTAATTGGAGATTTTAAATCTCAAAAATTTCCCTCCAATATATATATATATATATGTATGTATATATGATGATCATGTGATGGGGATTTGAATTTGAATTTGGAAGAAGACGAGGCAGAAAGGGATAAGATGGAATCTTGATCATTAATTTGTCCCACCCCGATCGATGGATCGATAATTATTACTATATATATGTAAATTAATTATTCCTTTTATAATATATGTCTCCATCTCATATACTGTATTAGCTCTAGGGTTTGTTTGGCAACTTTATTTCATAACATCCCCTTATGCTTTCAATAGTGTTGAACTAATTTTTTCGCATTTGTCTATACACTTTTCTAATTTATTACAAAATATAACTTGTTTGTTAAAATCGTAAAAGTCGTTTTAATATGTATGAACTATTATTATTCGGTATATTTGAAAACTTATATTTTATCATCATATATGACTTTTTGATTTTGTTAATATTTGGTACTTGATATTTTTTATTTGTTAATTTGATAGAAAATATAGGTTGTTTTTGTTGGAAGTGATGTTTTTTGGGATTATATTATTTATTAAATCATTGTCAGAAACATAAAATTAATTTTATAATATATTTATTCATAATTATTGTTTGAAAAACAAACAAAACAAAAGCTTTTTTTTTTATTTAAGATGTTAAATTACAAATTCACTTTTATGTATATTAATTAATAATGTTTTATAATTTTAGAATTTTTAATCATTCTTATAAATTAACTTAAATAAGGATATTAAAAAAATATGTGTGTCTTAAGTTGATTTGAGAGATTAGTAAAGAAATTGTAAATTTAAATTCTTATGGAATGAAAATGTGAATTATTTAGGTTAAATATTTCTATATAAAAAAATTATAATAAAAAATAAAATAGAAATATTTTGATTAATTGTTGAATAAGATATGAAACTTGTAAAGATATTGATTTATATTGAGATTCATCAATAAAGTATTTAAAAATATATTAATTTTTTACATTTATAAAAAAGAAATTGATATTTATTTATCATGAAATTGGGTCTTATTATCGTACATGTACACACATGACCATTAGCCGTAGTACTTTCCCTTTCTAAGAGCATAGTTGATGTATTTTTATTTTTAATTTTTAAATTCTTAATTCTTTAACCAAAAATTACATATCAAAAGTTAAATTATAAAATAGTGTTAATAAAATAAAAAATAAACAAATCAAATATCAAATGGTCATGTTATTACTCTAAGCGATTCCAAATATCTATAATGGCTCAGAAGAATCTCTACAACTATTATGAACGACAGTAAAAATTGTATTTTACCGATAAATGTTAAATAACGTTGAAAAATGTTTTATCAAATGACAATCTATATATGGTCAAACAAATGAGAAACTCATAAAAATAATGGGAGGATACATCTAAGAGGGTTTCCAACTGAAAGAACCGACCCCTTATTAAAAAAAACAAAAAAACAACTTCAAATCCGATAGCTTTGTCTTATTAGTTGCTAAGAATGAGACGAACACGAACTCAAGAAATGATCAACAAGACAATGAGAGTGTATGTGCAGCAAACAACTCAACAATCGCTTGAAATATTATTTGAATTATAAAAATTCGAGATGAAAAATCTAATATAACTAAACAAGATGCCGAATCGAACCAAATACAGCACCAACTAAAATATATGAATTATAAAAATAAAAAAGAGTCATCCTCCCAAGTTAAAAAAACAATAGATAGCCAAAAAAGAAAAAAACTTATCATCTTCAAAATTTTTGTTAAAGAGAAACCTTATATGAAAGATAATGAAAAAAAAAAAATTCACACCGCTATATAAAAGTAGGATTGCACTTTCTTCTCCTCTTAATCCCAAAATTATAGCTCTAGATCCATGAAATTACATATTAAAACAATCTTATGTCCTTAAATAGTGAGGCAAATCGTTTCGAAGGTTCTCTATGATTGAATCACTTACGTGCTCTCAATGTCCCTCACAAAGGATGTAATGATTAAAAATAATAATTCAATTTTACCCCTCCCGGTGAGAATGCACATGGGTAATTCGATCACAAAGGATCCTAGCTGTTAAATAGTACCCATATATTCGATATAGAATGTCATTCATCAAAACATATTTTCTCGTATCATAAGAATGTCTAAATTCATCACACACATGAGGCTGATTTATGTTAGGGCTCAATTGGGTTTCAGCTAATTTATTATTATTTTTTACGGTAAAGATGTGACAGGTCTTCCTAAATTTTTAATATTTTTCAATTTAATTTATTATTTTTTTTTTAATTCTCAAATAAGGGCAATTCCTTAAAAAGAATGGTGTAATGATTAAAAATAAAAAAAAAATTAAGTTCACTCTGTTTATTTTTTTTCAAATTCGTACCAACTTTAAGTTATGAATCACCTGTACATTGCGATAAGGAGAATCAAGTGCTCTTGACTGGACTAAGATGATTCTTATGTCGACTCACCTAAGAATATCACGCGTACGAATTACTCACAGTTGTTCATACAAATATAAAAATGAGTCAATATCAGTTACCTTTTAAATAGAGTTTTTAAATAGAGGTTGTTTATATTATTAAGAATCACAAATTTGACTTTTTTTTATTAACACTAAAACATGTAAATATTAATGTAGTCAACCTTGGAATTTAAATGAATATGTTGTATGATATTTAAGTATTGAATCTTGAGTTTGACCGATGTAAGTGTAAATGTAATATGTTTCCTGCTATTAGATATTTCTTTCAATAAGACAACTAATGAAATACGTTGGAGAATAAATTTGGATAAAAAAATAACAAAATATTAATGTAAATTATAATAACCATGTTCTACATGTTTATGAGTTAGAAATATTACACTCTCAAATTATTTATAATAAAAAAAAAACAATATTGATTTAATATTTTTGATTGAGTTTTTTAATATATAATGTTAATTCATAATTTATATTAGCAGTTGCAGATTTGATATACAGTTGGATTTAAAAATGAAATTGACAAACACTAAAATATAAATATTAATATTTTAAAATGTGACGCCATCTATTATTGTAATATATAGTAATAAAAGTTGAAAATAAATAAATAAATATATATATATATATATATGACACAATTATATGTGTATTAGATTGATCAGTGTACCGTAATTCATTAGAATTTAGTTCAATTATATTATTCCATCAATAATTAAGTTTTTCCTTCTCATCATTCAATCAATAATTAAAACAAAGAGTATTAATCATTTATTAAATACTTCATTTTGACTTAAATAATTTAATAATTTGTTTTTATAAAATAAATAAATTTCAAAACAAAGAATATGTTTAAATAACACACAATCCAACAAAGGCTAAATATCATTATTAAATCAAGTTAATTAACTAATTAGGCTCTTTGATGTAAAGTTTTTAATTTTTTTTTTTTATCAAAAATTCACATATCACATTTTATTTTATTTACTAACTAAAATAATTGATTTTCTTTTTATAAAATTTAAATAAGAAAATATTATAAAATTCAACTAATTAAACATTTAAATAATACATTTTCATGATTTTTTTTTTAATTCCAACAAACATCTCTAATAATCCAAGACTTTTGGTGTTTTTTTTAAAACATTGTTTAAAAGAAAATTGAGTTATTTGAGATTTTTAAAGATAAATAACTAAAATATTATTTTGTATTTAAATTTAATAAAATAAAATAAAAATATTTAAATATTTTATTGATAAATTAAGTTATTTGATTATTAAAATAAAAATAATTTTAACAACTCAAAAAATACTAAGAAAATCAAAATAACCCAAAGATGAAACAAATAAAAAAATCAAAATATTTAAATTTTAACAAATATTTTTTTTTCTTCCAAAAACTCAATTAAAATTTCAAATAACTACTAATTTTAATGAAATTATTCTTAGACAAGTTGTACCGAAAATAATATAAAAAGTAATCATAATAATAATAATAATCAATAATTTGTTATTAGTCCACACGCAAAAAATGCATGTGGTGGAGAGATAGATATGATAAATAATAATAATAATAATAATAAGCTTTTGATAGAATTGACTTACAAATAATGTGTTGTGGTAATGGGATCATGGAGGGTATTAATTGCTATTGCACATGCTCATTTGATATGTAGGGCTGACGTCATCTCTCCTAGTTTGATTCCAACTTATTAGGTTCGTTTTATTTTTATTCTCCAAATTTAAATATGTATTATATATAATATTCACTTTTGGACGTTACCTGATTGGATTGATCACTAATTATGGAATCAAACAAACAAAGCCCAATACTTTCCTTCAACACCCTTCCAAGATGCTTTTTTCTTGGACAAGTAGCCGTTGCTTTTTTTTTTCTTTGATTACCTTGGATTAATCTAAATTATATTAACAAAAATTATTCACCACATTCTTTATAAATATATATAATATATTTTATTAGAATTTATAATTAAAATTTAAGATTTTTCTTCTTTTATATAAAAATCATTGAGACCAGTCAATTATCATCTTGAAATATTTAAAATTATTTCTTTCATTAGATTTTTGATAAATTGAAATTTGGTTATACTATGTCGATTATTATTTATGTCGGTGATAAATTAGATACATGTATGATATTAAATCGGCTAAAATGTTTGGATTTGGTTCTACTACGTCGATTAGTACTTATGTCAGTGGTAAATTGGATATACATTATATTAGATCTTTGATATATTTCAAATTAATTAATTAAATAAAATGCAGTAAAAAACACTTTTAAACAAAATTTCTTATTAAACAAAGACATAAAAATTATTTATATGTAAAATAATAATAATAATCATACATCCTAACACATTAACACTAATTAATATTTTCGAGTATCATAGACTTTATTATATGAAAATGTTATATTGATATTTCAAATATTTTGTTTAGTTGATATAACTATTAGACTTTTAATCAATTTGAATGATCACCCATTCACCCTGATAAATATATTAAAGATGAGTTATTTTAAATTATTATCTTAATAAATATACAATTCAATCTACCATCAATAAAACCATTTTTATAATAAAATGTAATTTTTTTATATATAGATAGATCTATAATATTTCAAATATCGGGATGTATTATAAGGAAATCAAATTAGGGTGTCTTATGAATTATGATATTATGGTTGTTACCAAAATTATGAATATTTGAGGTAATATATTTTTATTAAATTATCATAAACCAAAATATGTTATAAACAAAATTTATAATTAAATATTAAATAGTTATTATAATCTACAATAGAAAAGCAGAAAACAAATATGATAATATATATATATATATATGGTGAATTATTTGAATTAAATCTAAATATTTTTAGTGTTCATTAATCAATCATTCTTTTTTGTTTCAAATGAAAAGAAAAAAATAATCAATCATTTAATTATTTATTCTGTTAAATCACCAATAATGTTACTAGCTAGCTAGTTACAATAATGAATTTTCTCAAAACAAAATATTTTCTAAATAATTTGATTATTTGCTCTCAAGTCAAGGAAGCCTTTGATTTCTAGCATAGTGACTTTTGGTACAAAATAATATTTTAGCATAGTGACTTTTGGTACAAAATAATATTTTAATTGATTTTGAAATTAACTGTCTTTTTCTTTTGTGTTATTATTTGTTGTTCAAACTTCAAACACTCAAATATGTTGTTTGGGGAATCAAAATTGTTAACAAATTATTTTATTTTAATTTTTCTTTCTTATTAAGAATTCAATATGAAATATTTAATTTTTAATAGACTCTCTCCACTTATAACATTTTATTTTGATTTTATTTAGGTTAGATGAAAAATTATAAATATTTTTTAAATAAAAATGTATTATAATTAAAAAAATAGGTTTGAAACAAAACATTCTGATTGTTTGTGAGAGATCATATGAAAGGTTGAATAATTTGATATTCTTAAGTTTATAAAATTTAAATAATAAAAAAAAAATGAATTTAAAAAAAAGAAAGAGTTAAAAAAAAATTGATAAAATGTTGGTGGGTGGTAGCGTGTTGAGAAATGACGTGAGGTGGTAACAGGCGTAGGGTGGTCCCCACACTGACTGATTAAAGTTATAAATAAAAGATGGCATGTGACTTGTTTATCTTTATGCACGTGATCTGCCTCTTTCTCTCTCTTCTTCTTTACGAATTTGTTTGTTTTCATTATTAATATTAATCATTTTAAATTTATTATATAACATTAAAACGTATATATTTTTACAAACTAATTTAGTTATACATATAAACTAATAAAGTTTCTTTGTATTTATATGGATGTATTATCAAAATTGACTATTTAACTTATATGAGTAAACAAAGTTATTTTTTTAAAAAAAATATATATTTATTAATTAAATATTTTTTTTCTTATTATTAAATTAATTATTTTTTAAAATATTTAATTATTTTAAAATTACTTCATTTCTTTAAAAAGTCTAATATTTGGATATTACAATATAAAAAAATAAATAAAAATACTATTAATTTTATTTTTTTATATTAAAGAAAATAAAAAATTAAGTTCACAAAAATATTAAAAAAAAAGTAAGATAAATAAATTAATAAATAAAAAAAATAAGAAAAAATTGATTTATTAATTAATAAAAAAAGAAAAGTGTAAAAAATATTAATATTTAATTAATAAATATATAAATTTAAAAAAAAAACTATATTTATTAATTTGTCATAAATAAATCAATTTTTGATAATATATACGATTAAAATGAATTTTTATTAATTCAAATGTCTAATCAAATTAGTTAAAAAAATACATAAGTTTAAATGAAGTTTTTTTTTATATATAACAATTTTTTTAAAAATTAGTTTAAATTATTGTAAGTTAATTATTTTGTTCTATTAAGATTCTCTTATAATTATATTATTTAATTATTAATTAAAATTTAAAAATAAACCTAAGTTATTAGAAAGAAAGAAATATTTAAATTAAGAATTTCAAATTTTAACTTCACTATTTGATATTCAATTATAATTAAAAATGTCATAAATTAAAGTAAATCATAATGTGAGTTCGTGTTAAAATTTTTTTAAAAAAAAACAAAAAAAATTAAGGTGAGTTAATAATACAAACAAACTTCTATACTATTTGTTTTTCATATTGTGAAAAATAAATCTAAAATTACTTAAGAAAATTTAAACAAACAATTTCTAATAAGAACATTGAATCTCAACAAAAACTCAAACAAGGTATAATAAGTCCATGAGTGGCAGACATCCACATGCAAATTTACATTTTGATAAGGCAATCATTTATTAAGCACTTCAACTATTTTCAAATTCTTATATTTGACCCTCTAAGTTTTCTTTTATTATTTAGGTTTCTTGATTATATTAATTTTAATTACAATGATTTTCTTTTGTTCAAAGATAAGCTAAAACTTATCTAATATAATAATCCATTGAACTATATTGACAGTTGAATATTTTAGAAAATTAATGTAACTATTAAAATGTAATTTTTTTTTTGAAATAAATAGACTTAAACAAATGGTTTGTACTGTATTCATTTACTTTATTTATGACTGGTTTGATTTTAATGGTATAGTTTACCATAATAAAATGATCACTAATATCTATCTATATATATATATATATATATATAATTAGTTTCAAATATAGTATGAATACAATATGTGGATATATAAAATATTCTTAGCTAGGCAAAAAAATCTAATTAATAAAAATGTGTCAAGAAACTTGGTCCAAAAAAGATTTTACACTATTTATTTTCAAATGATGAAAGAGGTCAAATAAATTTTCCAATCTATTTGGATTAAATTGTATTGATTTCTTAATAATTTTGATAGATTAGTGGGTTGTAAGGTTAATAATGTGATGTAAATGCTTAAGAAGTTAGTAGTTAACATTTATAAAATTTTTATTTTAAAATCTTCATTTATCAATGGCCGTGGCCCTAATTGAATAGGACACAAAGGGTTTTGATTATTTGTTCTTATCATAAATGGAGTGATATTAACTTGTTTGAAAAATATTAATTTATATAAAATAATGATCTAAAATATATTTTAATTATATATATATATATTAACAAATTTAATAATATTTATTTATTCAATAATTTTTTATATACATATTTTTCTATACTTATAACAATAATGAACTTTTATTCAAAATAAAAGTTTTTTTTTATTAGAATTAGAATTTGAAATATTTAATCTTATTATTTTAATTAAAATAAAATAATAATAATTATTTTAAAATTTGAGTTGATAACTAGATTACACTTACACTAGATGATGCTTTTTTCTTATTCCATTTTAATTTTATTATTCTTTTCTAGATGTTTGCAACAATATATTGTAATTAATATAAAAAAAATACAAAGTTTCAGAAGCTTTGATCGTATCAAAAGATACTGCGACAAAATATTTTAATTTGATGAGTAAATCATATGATTGGCTCCAAACATCTATATATATATGTATATATAATATTCAAACACTGAGGATTGGATAGAGTTAGAGGGTCTAATATAATTTTTATTTAAAAAAAATATATACAATATTTAATAATTATGATGCATGCACCAACTTGATCTTGGTAGAATCGCAGATGGTAAGATATTCTCACACATTTATCGATGTTTTATATATAATTAATAAATTACAATTAATGTTTCTTACTTCAATTATGAAAACAATACAGTCAGTGCATTAGTGCATTTCATAACTACTCACCATAAAGATATTTTGTAAAAATAAATTAAACCCACCATCCCCTCTCTCAATAATTCAAATAGAGGTTATAATTGTGATATATCACTGTCAAATTATTATTATTATTATTAAATTCTCTTTTACATAAGAGAATATTATAGATGAATTAAAAGTCAGTTGTATAATAGTAAAAATTAATAATTTGTCATCATTACTATTATAATTATTTTCAAATAATTTTATTACATTTATATATATATATATATATATATATATATATATATTTGATAAATTATAAGTATGCTACATAAATGGATCAATTTATGTTTTATAAAACAATAAAATCATTTACACAATAAACTGATAGTCTATATGATCATTAGAATAGATACAAAAAGAAAATTATAAGATTTAAAATTCAAATAAAAGATTAAATATCTCTAATTTAATTTTCACTTAAATAAAACTTTAATTTAGAGTCAAAATCAGTTTTAGTTTTGTAAATAAACTGAAATATAAAAAACACATTTCTTAACAACAGTTCTTTTTACTTGATGAATTATTACTACTATTATTATTTAATTTTAAGAAATTTGTAGTAAGAAATAGAGTTGGGCACAGTTATTAGGAAATCTTGTGCAACTCATGTGATCTTTAATTATGTTTTGGCCTTTCGAATTAATTTTCTAGTCGTGTTGTATAATGTATTAACCCATTCAAAATATCATAATTTACGAACCCTTTGTGATAATTCTTGTTAATATATTTATTCGTGTTGTGCTAACTCATGTTCACATCTATGTATCATGTTATGTCTACTAGAGCTATAATTGATCACGTATCAACACATTTTGTGTCTATTAATTTATTAATTCAACTAAATAAGCTAAATTAGTGTAATATGTTATTTTAAATTATTAATTAATATATTAAGTTAGTTAAATATAAAATTTAATTATTTTTTAAATTTTAAATAAATATCACAAGATAATTATTAGAAAAGTATATGATATTTATTAAGATATAGTTTTATTTATAAATTATTTAATATTTATTAAGTAAAGTCATATAATGTATTTTTTTAATGATTATATAATGTATTTTATTTAATTTATATTATTTAAGTTAAAATTTTAATTTAGTTGTTTTATTTTAATTATATATTATAATTATTAAATAAAAAAGTTGTGAATAGATTTAGAAATGTTCATAGTTTGTATTTTAGAATGATGATGTAAAAGTAGGTAATTTAGAAATAAAATGGGAAAATGGTAAAAAATGAATATATTTAGTTTACATGTCATTAAATAGTTGCGCTCATTTCGTTCACTAACTTGTGTGCTTGTGTTTATGTTCGTGTTGTGTTCGTATTTGTGTCACACCAACTCTTGGTCGTGTAATGATGTGTCAATTTATAATCGTATCATGAACGTGTCGTCTTGTGTTTTGTTGAACCCACAATCAAAATGAGATATTATTGTATCGTTCAGTACCAATATCGTGTTGATTTGTAATTGCCTAATCTCTAATAAGAAATATGAATTTTAGTGGAGACTATTAATTATGCATTTTTTTCTATTTGATAACTGAAACTTTCTTTTTAGCTAATTTTTCCAAAATAATTAAGTATTACTAGCCTTTTATAAATCACAAATAAAACCTTAATTTAAGTTATATAGAAATTTATAATTGCACCTAGTGTTTAAATTGTATTGAAATCTACATTTATAATTTTGTTTGGGATTGCAATTAACTGTCTTATTTTTTTTTCTTCACATTATGTTTAAACAACACTAATAAACATATCCCTTTAATATCTTTTCATTTTGATGCAACCTATTATAGTTTATATTGATCTTGTAAAAAAAAAAAAAAACTAAATTTAGATACAAACAAAATTTAATACTTGATTCCTGATTTATCTCTGTATTACAGGCTTTTGCTTCCAAATAATAGACACAAATAATTGTGAAAGTTTTATCTCTTTGCAAGTTATGCCAAAATGAAAAGAGTAAAGTAAAGGTTCAGTTACCAACATAGCAGAGCATCTAGGGTTCATAGAAAGATGAAAAATCATATTCATTCATATTATTTTATGAGTGATAGGGTAGAGAAAGAGAATGTGAAAGAAAATAATTGTGTCACCACATCACATATCATAAAAATGAAAAAAATGAGGAGATAGAATAAAACAGAAAAATGATAAAGAATGAAGAGAGAAGAAAGAAAAAATTTGTTAATTTTTTAACACCAAGTAATTTCATCTCCCCAATTATTTCTCTTATTTTATAATACATTTACTGAAAAACAAAATTGAAATAATAATTTATTTTTCATTATTCAATATAGTGAAACATAAAAAAATATCAATACAAGTCATTAAATTAAGTTTAAGACTAAAGTAACCCACCACTATATGCCTAGGAATCTCAAACGAGCTAAATCCTTAGTTTGAAAGACATGTTGCAGTGTGTTAAAATACATTTATCGATATTTTTTGCTATCACAATAATAAAAAAAAACAAGAAACAATATCTATTGTTTCCTTTTGAAAAAATCTGTAAAAACTATTGCATTATGATATTGCCCTTTTCGTCTATTTAATTTATTGTTTTCTTTTTCAAGATTTGATTTAACAATCTTCAACTTTATACAATTTTACTAATATATCCCTGTCCATTCCCTAATACATATGATACAACTATTACTATTGCTACTACTATTACTACCTTCAGTTGTCAATTTGTGCACAACAAACAATAAAACAGCTAGGTGTGATCAATAATCCAAATCTAACCCACCCAAGATTTTGAATATATTAGTAGGTATGCTTAATGTATGCCCACATGCATTCTATGAACTGTAATAGAATTTGGTACATGTGTTTAGACAAATGTAACCATCACCATGTCATCCACAAAATGATGATATATTAACAATAACACTAACTAAAGAATACAACACAAAGACTGTCTAGTCTGAATGAAGTACAAGTTGTCTTCTTCTCAAATAATTTTATAAAAGTACTCATGCATAGAATATTTCACTAGAAAAATAAATAAATTGTACACAGGCTAAATTAGTAAAGTTGATAGAGTTGCAAAATGAAGAGAATCATATCTATGTACCCTTTTTTTATACAGAAAACTAAGATCAATTCAAATATACCATTTGAGTAAACCTGGTTCGAAATTGGGTATACTTTTATCAAAAGGCTATTTAGCCAACTTATGTACTCTAGTGCCATTTGTGTTGGACCACTTATATGTCACCTAACATATAATGCAAATTAAGTAAACCAAAGACCCTAGCCTATAGAGGTGGTTCAAATTTAGATAACAAAATAACATTATTAGATTACCCACATCAAAACACAAAGCAAGAAGACAACTCATAACAAGGTACTCTTCTTGGAAGAGGCAAAAAGATTACTAATAAAGCAAATCTTCTGTGTTTCCGTTACTAACAGAATAATTACTTTTTTTTTACGCTAACATTTCTTGCAAGTTAACACGACAGCCCTCGAGCATTCTTAGAATCTGACACTCTTATTTTTTTAAGAAAAACTTTTTACACTTAAGTTATCATGTCGGGGTTAACATTTCTTAAATATAAGAACACAAATTTTACTTTAACTTGAATAAATAATGGTAAAGAGAGCAACTAAATCAACTTTTACTACCAACTTCTATAGGGGTATCATTGTAACGAAAGTGAATTTATTCTAAGATGACCTTGAGTTAATGAAGGAACCATGGTGAAAGTCAAATGTAAGAATTTGTTCTCATGCATACTCTTTTGATAGAATTGTTCATGAGATTGAGATCCAATCAGAAAGAAACACAACAATGTTAGGAATATAATGGAAAATACAAAGTAAAAGTTGATATTCTAAGAATATTGATTCAAGGCTAGAATGATTTGATGTTGCCTTTTATTCTTTGTGTTTCCCTGACAATTTTCAATTATATATAGTTGTTTTTTTTTACTTCATTATATAAAAGTGACTTTTTTTTTTTCTGAATTTATTGAAATATGACTCCCAGTGTTTTAAAGAAAGAAAAAAAAGGTCCTACTCTTAATGCAATGTTTTGGGTTTATATACAAAAAAAAATAAAAAATCATCTGGGTGTTAGTGTTAGTAGGTACCATACCATGGCAAGCAATTTGAGCTATTAGTTTTATACAGAGATCATAATTTAAAAAAAAAACACATTTAAATTTGTTAAAATCTAATTTGAATCTTGATACCACGTAACAAAAAATTAATCTTTATAACAAATGAAGTAAAAAATCACACTATAATCTTCATCATAATTAAAATATAATCTCAATCAATATTTAAACAAATAATCTTATTAGTTTTCAATTTTGACTATATTTCTATCTTAAGCCTTAATCAGAATTTGTCTTTCCAAATAACCCAATTTGAACAAAGTATTAAAAAGTGAGTTATTTGAATTATACTATTTGAAATTAAACATAAATAAACAAAACCCAAATTAAAATATGCAGTGTTGAAGGATTGTTTACCTCAATATAGAGCGGTGCAAGGAAGACTCAAATATCTACCACTTAATTATCGTATCAACATGGTGAGTTCGAACATTCCTGATATATTTTTTTAAAAAATAAGAAAAATAAAAAAGGGGTAAGTGCTAAATTGAGCTGGAAGGAAGGTAAGGCTGTGCCATATAAGATTAGACTGAGAAAGTTTGAGATATAAGATATATCCGCTCCCATTTTTTTCCCACCATCTGACATCTCCACATGTCCAAGTAGACAGCTCGACCCACCCACATTACATTGTCATACGAGAGAAGTGGAAGAAACATTAAATTATAAAAAAAAAAAAAAGTGTTTCATGACCCACCGATTCACACCAGATCTGACCCACAAATTCTTTACTCCTCCTCTTCCTAACTTGTACATTAAAATACTATCATTACTCTCCCTCTCTCTCTTTCTCTCACCACCCGAGAACAAAGTGCCTTCATATATTTGCATAAAACCACTTCTCCTCTTCCAAGACTATTATATCTCCCACACACACACACACCCCTTTCAAAAGACCAAACGTAAACAAGTTCTCTTTTGTTTTGTTCATTGATCATCAAACAAAAAAGAAAAGAAGATAAAAACATCTCTTCTTGGGTTCTCTGCAGATTTGAGCACCGCTAGTCCATTTTTGAAGAGGGGGGGATAAGTTATAAACAGGAAGTGGTGGCAACAGTTGGCTGTAGGGTCCCCCTTTTAAATTCCTTTTTGCATTTCACAGTTAGATATTGTCTGCCCTCTTCTGTGAAACATAAAGAAAACTGCTTCCTTCCCTCCTCTCTTACATAAAAATCACTCCCATTAGGACGTTTCTGGGTTAAACCAAAGATTTTAGCTTTTCTACCAGAGATGTCTAGTAAACACGTATATTCATTGTCTGATGATAACCGAGAATTACAAAGACAAATTGGGTGTATGAATGGCATTTTTAACATCTTTGACCGACACCACTTCTTCTCCGGCCGACGACATGGTGGTCGCAACCAGAAAAGATTGCCGCCGGCAGGTACTACTTCTACTACTACTACTAGCTTATTTTTTTCAGCCATATGATGGAAGGAAAAAAGGTGTCAATAAATGTCAAACAGTTTTCCATGAACAATTTTTGACTAGATAGATAGATAGATAGATATACAAGACAAACTCATAAGAAATAAAATACATACCTTTCAGGAAAAAAAATCCTTCTGTTTTTTAGCCACTTGCGACAGACAGTCCATCAATGTCTTCTATTGGGTCTTCACCCTTCAATGCACTGCAAAACTGACAAAGCTTGAAGATGGTAGATTAACGTTTCCAATTTTTCTTGTTTTTTTGTTCTGTAGCTCAAATTGCCAACCCTGAATACAATTCTGTTACTACACCACAGACAGGAAAAGCTACTGTAAGATCTCCATTCATTACTTCATCTCTGTATCTCTAACATCTTAAAAACTTTATTTTCTTAATGGAATACTTGGAATTGAAAATTTCAGGGAGAAGAAACTAAGGAACAAGTACTGAAACATAGGAGAAATCAAAGAACCTCATTTGAATCGCCGCCTCGAACATCTTTATCATCATCCCTCAGTTCATCTACCTACTCATCACTAGATAACAACAGAACAAACCAAGCAGAACCGTCTCCTTCAAAAACCATGATGAACTCCAGAAATCAGTCAATTGACCTACGAGATGTAGTCAAGGATTCAATCTACAAAGAGCCACAAAGATTGGTTGTCAGGAAAACAAACAGAGGTTCAAGCCACACCCTAAAGCATATAGATTCTCCAAGACCATCTCTACCATCCAAATATGCTCCGAGATTCTCCTATGATGGAAGAGAATCCAGGGATAAATGGACATCAACCATGAAGATCAAAGAGCTACCTAGACTATCATTAGATAGTAAACAAGGTTCATCCTCCAGGACGAAATCGAATTATATCTTCGCGGAGGAGAGGAAAGAAATCGAAGTGGGAATTCATAAACGATCATCTAGTGTTGTAGCGAAACTTATGGGGTTGGAAGGACTTTCTGATTCAGTTTCTTCAGAAATAGTCCAACCGATTGAGGTTAAGAGCAGTTACAGACATGATGACAATCTTGAAACAACACCAAGGCCAGCTCCATGGAAGAATCAGGAAGGAGTCCGAAACTCACCAAAGCTAGAACTTCAGACAAGGTCCCGTAGCTCACCTCCTTCAGTTTATGGACAAATTGAGAAGAGGTTAACTGATCTCGAGTTCAAAAGTTCTGGGAAGGATCTTAGAGCTCTTAAGCAGATACTCGAAGCAATGGAAAAGACCAGAGAGCGGTTGGAGATCAAAAATGAAGAGAAGAAACCCATTGCCTCAAAGAACATTGAATCATCCTCTATTGTTGTCATGAAACCAGCCATGTTTACTGAGAAAAGAACTTCAGGCCTCAGAAAGAATATTTCACCTGTAGACAAAATTCAATCTCATGTCAAAACAACGAAATCAATGCATTCTTCAAGGCTACATCAGCAGCCACTCCCTAAAAGCCCAACCAGCTGCAGAAGATCCACATCACCTGTGAGTCCGAGAATGTTGCAATCTCATGGAGGAAACCAGTCACCTGAATCATCCTGCAGGGTTAGGAGGCAACAATATAACCAGACAATTGACCAAAGCTATTCACCAGGTAGAAAAATCAAGTTGAAATCTTTTAATTCGAAGAAAGGTGATAAGAGTGCAACGAGAAGTCAACAAGGTGATGTAGCCTCTGTTCAATCAGATAGCAATATAAGCATTGTTTCGCAAAGTGATACAGAGATTCAAAGCACTGATCATATGGAGGAGGTCCATAGCCTATACAGGCAGAGCAGACAGGTAAAAATTTTTAAACATGCTCATTTCTCATTTTCAAAAACAAAAAAATTATGCTACATTATAGTAACTAAATTAAGATCTTTACTTTATCAGGATATAAGAGAACAGTTGAGGAAAGACACAATCGAATTCACCACTATAGAACAGCCAAGCCCTATCTCAGTTCTTGATGCTACATTCTATAGAGAAGGCTCGCCGTCTCCTGTGAGGAAGATATCAAATGCTTTTAGAGGTACTCCTTTATAAATTCTGAATTTTCTATCATTCATGATTATACAATACCTCTCGATAGATAAGCAAATAAATAAATGGAATAGCTTCTTAGATGCATTACTGCATCCCAAGGGGTTAGGCCCCAATATCTAATAGTAAGTAGACTCAGCTAAATACTCACAAAATGGAAATTGAAACTGCTAAAAGATTATTCTCTAGTTAATGCTCTGTTTTACCCAGTTGTTGCTTTTCCTGAATTATGTTTTCTTTGCCCCACATTTACACAGATGATGAAACTCAAAACTCTGAAGAGATAGAATGGAACACAGTAGAGTTCGATAACATGCTCAAACCAACAGTGTTCACTCAAGAAAAGCTAGAAAATATCAACCAGTTGGTTCATAAGCTGAGAGAACTGAACAACACAAACGGTGAAACTGAGGCATCATACATTGCATATAATTCTAAGGAGCAAAAACCAGATCACAGTTACATAACACAGATATTGTTAGCATCAGGTCTGCTCCTCAAAGATCTACGATACAGCTCGACTTTCATGCAGCTTAAACCATCAGACCAGTTGCTAAACCCTAACCTGTTTCTTGTGCTTGAACAAACCAAAGGTAACAATATTCAACAACCTTCAGACATCAGTGAAAAAATTCACAGAAAGCTAATATTTGATATTGTGAATGAGATCCTTGTGGAGAAGATAAGCAGATTAGAATATTCCAAGCCACAGAAATGTCAAACTGGACAGAAGCTTCTGAAAGAAGTGTGTTCTGAGGTAGACCATCTTCAAGCTAGGGCAAACTGCAGCTTACTAGATGAAGATGACTATTTCAACAACATCCTAAGTGATGAGATAATGCGTAAATCAGAAAATTGGATTGATTTTAGATCGGAAACTCCTGCATTAGTGTTGGATATTGAACGTCTGATCTTTAAAGACATTATCAACGAGCTTGTGCGAGGTGAGGAAGTTAACAGCAAGTATTGAAAGCTACTACTAGTAATTTCCCAGTAAACATCTTATTTGAAAGTACTATCACATCTTTATGATATCATTTATAAGAAAATCGGCAGATTGTATGGAAGCTTTTTTCTTGTTTGTTGTTTCTAGGGTGTGTAATTCAAGATGGTAATGTATATACCAAGAAAGTTTATACATCGATAGAGTTTTTCATATAATTATTCATCTAGAATCGAAAAGAATGAGAAATTTCAAAAGCAATTGTACTGTAAGAGGCCAAATCGTGCAGTATAGAGAAATTTGAAGAGCGAGATAGAAGTCTTGCCTTTAATTGCAAGCGATTCATGAGCCAAACCCTAGACGAAATCATGAAGCCTTCAAGTTCTGCTGATTAGAGATTTTCTTGTAAAAGAATTTAAATCTTCTTCATGGAGGGAAGGAAATACCTTTCTTTTATTTTGAGAAAGATAAAAGAATTTATAAGTCTATTCCAAGTAGCATTGTTAAATTAGGAATTCCCAATTGGGATTTCTAACCTTTTTCTTTTTCTAATACATGTGGTTGTTGTTGTTAAAGTTATAAATTTTTATTTTAACGATTTCAAATGTTAATTTATTATCTATTGACATTTATAAATAAATAAATAAAAAATTTATTGTCATTAATTTAACGACCATTTTAATTACTAAATTTAAAAATATTAGTAGTCAAAACTCTTGAATGAATCATGTACGGATAAAGAATATATATACAAAATATTATTTATTTATAGATAAAATTAATATTATTCAAATATAATTAATTAAATTAGTTTTAATTTGTAAAAATTAAGTTTAATATAAACTTAATTTTAATATATATTTTATTTTTTCGGCACTCACTTAACCCTTCAATTGAGCCTAATCTTGTGACTTACACTTTTTTTTATATATTTTCTATTCTTTTGACAAACCACACACCAATCTTAGTTGACCTTAATGGATGACACACATCTTATCTCTCGTAAAACTCAACCACTAACTCCCCAATTGACCCTAATTTTGTGACTCACACTTTTTCATATGTTTCTTACACTCTCGGCAAACCACCCACTGATCATAATCTTGTGACTCACATTTTTTCATATGTCTCTTTATCCATCGACAATCACTCACCAATCTTAATCAACCTCTTTTTTACTCTCACTTCAACAAATCAACAACCAATCTCAATTGATCACACAACTCTTATCCATCGTCAAAACCCAACCACTAACCCCCAATTGACCCTCATCTTGTAACTCACATTTTTTCATGTCTCTTTATCCCCTCTCATATGCATCTTTATCCCCTCGCCAAACCATTCACTGACCCTAATCTTGTGACTCACACTTTTTCATATGTCTCTTTATCCCTCGACAAATTATTCACCAATCTTAATCGACCTCTCTTTTACTCTCCACTTTAAAAAATCAACAACCAATCCCAATTGATCACAAACCTCTTATTCAACGTCAAATCAACTACTAACCTCAACTGACCTTCATCTTGCGACTCACATTTTTTATATGCCTCTTTATCCACTCGACCGACAAACCACCCACCACCAGACCTTCATCTCGTGACCTCACACATTCAAATGCTCGCCAAATCAACAACTAATTCTCGACCTCACACTCGACAAATGACCCATCACTCGACCCCTATTTCGTGACCTCACACTTTCAAATGCTCGCCAAATCAACTACTAATTCCAACCTCACACTTTCAGATGTCTCGTATCATTTGTTTAAAAGTTGAAGGCCACCATATATTATAGTCAAAATTGTATTCTTAAAAATTTAAATTTGTACATTAGTCTTAAATATATTGAAATAATTTTATTATTTTGTGTATTTATATATATTTTATATTTAATATTTATTACCAATTAATTAATTTTAATATTAACTAAAAAATTATTTATACTCATCGATAAAATATTATATATATATATATATATATATATATATATAAGAGAAAAAAATATATGATAAAAGATAAAATATACTTATATAAAATTAATGATAATATATATATATATATATATATATATATATATATATAAATTGGTAACTATATTTAATATAATATATATATATATATGAAAAAAATTAATTAAGAAAAAGAGATTAGGAGAGAGGAAAGATTATTAACGTAGTAAATTTAAATTTTAAGCATTAATATATATTTTAAAAACATTTTTGTGTAAAATTTTAACAATAAAAAGCTCAAAATGCTAAAATTTGAAAAAAAATCCGAAATCTCGTTTTAAGGAGCCTTAACGTGATCATTTAACCCTTTTTTAAGTCATTTAAACTTCTGAGTTATCAATAAAGACATTGGGCCTTGTTTGAAAACGGAAAACCCATCCAAGAAGCCATTTGGAAACACATAAGTTAAATGTAAGGGGTTGTTGGGTTTAATCCCTCTCTTGGTTATCAAGTTAAGATAAAAGTTAATGTGATACACTTGTAATTAAACGCTTCACCAACATTTATTTGGGTATCAATTGAATAAAAAAAATGGAAATTTATATATTTAAAATAAAAATAAAAGAACATATCATTCATTAATTATAAATAAAAAACTGTTTCCAATACAGGGATTTCTTTTATTTTTATTTTTATTATTTTATTTTAATTTATATTTTTAATAATTAAATATCTTAAAATTATTTATTTTAATTTATGTATTGACGTTTAATTATAATTTTAACTTAAATTTTTTCTTTTTCGAGTTTCATACAATTTAATATAGTCATATTCTGAACATTTTTATTTCATTTATTAAACATTAAGTGCTTTTAAATTAATATTTGTTTAATACTTTTAGTTAAAAGTATATATCTATGGTAATATATATTTTTAAATATATGTATCGATCTAAATTTTAATTATAATGAATGAGATCTACTCTTATTTAATAGAGTTACTAGAAGATAGTGTTCATTATTGTCCTTGTATTAAATAATAATTCAAAATAATAACAAAAAA
This sequence comes from Impatiens glandulifera, assembly GCF_907164915.1. Classification (NCBI taxonomy): domain Eukaryota; kingdom Viridiplantae; phylum Streptophyta; class Magnoliopsida; order Ericales; family Balsaminaceae; genus Impatiens; species Impatiens glandulifera. The sequence goes on along the minus strand of NC_061862.1, from coordinate 66,931,495 downwards.
AATATAAATATATTTAAACTAATTAATTATTTTTAAGGATATATGTAATTCATCTAACTACTAATATCAAACTCAACTAAAAATATCTTTTGATTTTTCAAATAATTCAAACTCAAATCCAATTCTATATATTTTCTGTATGCTTATTATACTTGACAAATTGCAACTGCATTCTTATCAATATGTTTATGAATGAATAATGGAAATAATACAAATAAACTGAATCATGCCAAAAAAATAAATAAGTGTTGAATTATTCTTATTAATTGTAAATTGTATTGTGTTGAATTATTCTTATTCATTGTATTGAATTACTTTTAAATTTTTAGATCTGAGTTGTTGAGTTTTATAAATTGGTTTTAAAGATTTACTTTTGTTTTTGTAAATTTTGTTTATGGTTTGTCCAGACACCAATTTATGCTATAAGCAAATCATTTTAAAAGAATAATTCTACAATAATTATTAATTTTAAAATAAAAAAGATATACAATAATATTACATATATATATATTTCTAAGGAATATGATTTGGTGAATACTCACATGCAATATCTTATTGTGATGAGATCAAACCACTTTGTATAATAATGATTAGGAAGTTATTTTTTAGAAAAGAAATAATTTTGTTTTTATTAATCAAGTAGACTAAATAAAAGGGGTCAGCACAATAAAACAAAATCTTAAAAGCTCCTCTCCAAAGAGAGGCATCATCAAATAAATAAAATTTTCAAAAAATGGTAAGACAAAGTAGTATGAGAATTGAAAATTCAAAATAAATAAATTATCCACTAGTGCATTAAGCGTGACTCAACGTGAGTCATGTAACCTAATTCAATTTGATAGAGACAAAACATTAAATAAAAAATAAATAAATAAAGTCCATACCAACCATAAATATTCAACCAAATTAAAATTCAATGATATGAAGGGAGTCAATGCCAACCAAAATTTCTGTCAACCGATATGCCTGGTTGGTATATCTTAGTACCAATCAAATTGACAACCCAAACAAGACCTCGAAATATAAGAAAAAAAAGATATCAATTTGACAACGATGGCTCAATCATGGTAAAATTTCAATCCCTATACTTTGTCAAGACAAGATAAAAGAAAACTTTAACAAACTCCATAGGAGAACTCTCAATGTGATCCTAATTTAAAGAAAACTCAAACATACCTTCTCAATTCTATCAAAAGCTCTAAAAAGCTCAAGAATCACACTACAATCAAATGAACCCTTTTTTTCATCATCAATTTATGAAGGAGAACCTCCACTATCTTCCAAACATTATCCTCTTTTTTTGAGTATGATCCTTAAAATAAACCAACAAAAAAGTTAGAGAACAACATCACCATGGAATAAAAAGAAATTCCAACATAAAGAAGAATAAAAGGATAAAAAACAAACAAAAAAAATGTAACAAGAGAACACTAACCTTAAAAAAGATTCCGACCTACCGGATTCGAACCAGTGACCTAAGGATAAGCTGTGATAACACTACAGTCCTCCGCTCTACCAACTGAGCTAAGGTCGGTTTATGTTAAGTTATGAAATATAAATTTAACAAAGAATGATTTAGTAACTTACAAAAATTTAATTTACAAAACATAAAAATGTCACAAACTCAACCAACATAAAAAGTCAATAAGAACCAACAAAGGACACTCCTTAAAAACAAAGACCAATCGAGCTTTCACAAATATAGTCAATCATTGACAATTTATATATAAAAATCGACAGATTCAAGGGACGTCCACCAATATGAAAAATCAGCCAACATAAAACCAACCTTTTATAGTTCCAGCCAATATGGATCATGATTTGTCAAAAATTACAAATTTACATAAACTAACATTTTTAAATATTCTATATGAAAAAAATTAAAGGAAAAAAATATAACCATAATACATCAAGTTTAAAAATATTTGAACTAGTGACTAAAGTGTTTGGATCCCCTAAAGTCTTACTCTCTACCAAGTTAAGATTGGTTTATTCTATCAAATTAATAAATTTAATATTTTAATAATTTTTATTTTATATAATTTTATGATTTAATAAGATAATATTTAAACTTTAAGAATACCATATAAATTTACGTAGATATTTTTTTTTTACTTTAAAAGATTAACCTATCACTTTATTAAAAAGGTAATAGATATAACCATCTATGGAATTTGGATCCTCAGATTTACCTCACATGGAAGGGTGATTTTGTTTTCGATTATTTATTATATATTTATTTTTATTTATAATTGCTCCTTTTATTTATTTTGATTTGAAATTGCTTTTTATATTTTATTATTATTTGAATTTATACTATAAATAAAAAAAATTATTTAAAATATTATAAAATTATTAATTTGTGTAAAAAATAGACACAATTTCCTCTCATACAACTACGAACTAAAAACAAAATTTTCACATGAGATGACTTATTCAACTCAATTCTCAAACGATGACACATTTACGTATTTTTTTGAAAAAAATTCATGTATATTAAATATGATGAAAATCGTTTAAACACAATGACAAAAGCATGACATTAAGAGAAAACAAATAAAATAAAAAAAAATAAAAAACGTTACTCAATATGTTATCAAGCTCGTAAGTTCTTGAGAAAAACAATTAACTCTCATACGCATCCTATCGGCTTTTCAGAATGAATATAAAAAAACATCATAATAATAACATTATGAATGATACACATTGGACGGCTACGATCATTGAAAGATTGAAGATTTCTCTCCAACTAGATAGTGCACAAAAAAATAATTGGAATGTTAAAACAAAATATTTAGGTCTTCCATATCAACTGCATCAATCCAAATTTCTCAACAACTACTCAAAGAATCGAGCATCACCCAATGAATCCCACTAATACTTCCCAAAAGACTCCAGATACTGGACACCTCTCGACAATGCAAAAGTAAGTGAGTTGCCAATTCAAACTCCTCGTGACACATACGACAACGACTAACCATAATACAAAATTTTTTCATGCACATATCATTCTTAAGAATTTAATCGTGAATAACACTCCATCCAAAGAACAAGATCTTGGATGAAATCTTTGACTCCCAAAATTATTTCCAACAAAAATTATATGGAATCATCTTAGTGAACAACTTGTAGCAATGTCCCACATAGAAACTATTCATGTCTTGTCAACGCTTAATGTCTTGTTCACACGGGAACACTTTCTTGCGTTCTACTAAAAATAAAACTCTATTATGAGACGAATTCTCCATATTGTTTAATCTCCTTCTATATCTAATTCGGCTATCGAAATTACTAGACTAAGGATCAAATATGTTCCATTTCCAAATAATGATGTTGCAGACTAAGGCGACAATGAAGTTGTTATTTATTCAATTTTTATATTTAGATATTGTGTGTTATTCCCTTAAAATTATCTCTAAATAATAAATAATATTAATGTTGAAAAAAAAGACAAATGTCCAATAGTTATTTAGTTAAAATGTAAATAATATGATAAAGATTACGAAATATAAATTATGATATCGTAATACAAAACTCGTCTAAACATGATATACAATAAAAGGGTCAAGTGTGAACGATTGAGATTATTAATAAATATAATTTAATTTGAGGATGAAATGTGTTTATTAGTCAAATAAACAAAATTTCAGAATGATTTAAAAAAATCAAATAAATAATTTCAATCATCAAAAGCATGTATAAAAATATATTTAAAACTTAGTTAGATATACACAAAACATTATACATATTATCCTTTAATAAGATAAAATATTTGAAATAAAATAATTAAACAACTTATTTAAAAAAATACATAATATATGTGAGTAAATGAGTTGCCCAAACTATATTAGTAATATATGTAATATAAACCATTATATTAGTTGTATATATACTTGTAATACAATAATTATACACTTATTTAAAATACAATTATATGGGTAATTAAGGAATTTTTTCCGTACCATGATTAACAAATCATCAAACTTGTTCTCGCATCTTATAAATCAAAATGCATTTTCTACATTAGTCTTACATCTTTTGTGACTCTTAGTAAACCCAACAAGTCCATGACAATTCATTTAAAAATAATTAGTCAACAATAGGAGAAAATAAAATTTTAATTTTTTTTAGTTCAATATTAAAAGAATAATTTATATCTATTAAACAAAAACAAATTATTATGATATTTGTTAAGCTAGATAAAAATAATATAGACCAGCCCACTAGTTGGGCAGTTACCACTGTAATTAGTTTTATTTTTTTAAAATGATTTACTAAATGGTTCAACTTGTTATTTGCTGTAATATATATTTAAAATTTTATAATATTTCATAATACATCTTTAAAAGCTACTGATGTTTTTTTTTTTTATTTTTTTTTTATTTTGACACTATTATTATCAGTATCACTTTTGAAAATTGTCAAAATAAAATATAAATAATCTTGTTTTCATTTGATATAAAAATATGATTGAATAATATACTTTTTTTTTAATTTGAAAATTTCATTTCTTTTAAAGAAAATTATTTACAAAAATGATAAAATATTTAAAAAAGAAAACAATAACAAATAAGAGCACAAAAGAGAAATTCGAGAAAAGTTGCTTAAAAAAAAGTCATAAAAAAAAAATATTATTTTTTTATTTCTCAAATCACTCAAACTCCAACTTCAATTCTAATTCTAACTCTAACTCTAACTCTATATCTATACCTATGTTTTCAAATATATATGTTTATTATATTTTACAATATGTAACTACAATACATTCTTTTCTATAAGTTTATGAATGAATAATGGAAATAAGCTAAATTATATATAAAAATAAATAAAGTTTTAAATTTTTCTAAGTTGCATTTTATTGAATTACTTTTAAATTTTTAGATTTGTGTTATTGAGTTTTATTTTAAGATCAATTGGTTTAAAAGATTTACTTTTGTTTTTTTTTTAAATTTTGTTTGAGGTTGTCCAAACACCAATTTATGCTATAAACAAATCATTTTAAAAGAATAATTCTAAAAAGATATACAATAATAATATATTTATTTCTAAGTAATATGATTTGGTGAATACTCACATGCAATATCTTATTGTGATGAGATCAAACCACTCTGTATAATAATGATTAGGAACTTTTTTTTTAGAAAATAAATAATTTTGTTTTTATTAATCAAGTAAGACTGAATAAAAGGGGTCAGCACAATGAAACAAAATCTTGAAGCTACTCTCCAAAGAGAGACATCATCAATAAATAAAATTTTCAAAAAATGGTAAGACAAATAGTATGAGAATTGAAAATTCAAAATAAATAAATTATCCACTAGTACATTAAGGGTAAACGTGAGTCATGTACAATAATTCAATTTAATAGAGAAAACACTAAATAAAAAAAAAATAAAAAAATGTCAATACCAACCATAAATATTCAATCAAATTAAAATTCGATAATATTTATAAGGAAGTCACTGCCAACCAAATCTTCTGCCAACTGATATCAACTGATATGACAATCAAATTGACAAATGAAACAAGACCCAAAATATAGGAGAAAAAATATCAATCTCACAACAATGACTCAATCATGGAAAAATTTCAATCCCCATACTTTGTCAAGACAAGATAAAAGAAAACTTTAACAATCTCCATAGAAGAACTCCCAATGTGATCCTAAAAGAAAACACAAACATACCTTCTCAATTCTATCAAAATCAAGCTCAAGAATCACACTACAATCAAATGAACCATTTCAACACCAATTTCTGGGAGGAGAACCTCCACTACCTTCCAACAATATCCTCTTTTTAAGTAGGACCCTAAATTAAAACCAACAAAACAAAATAGAGAACAACATCACCGTGGAATCAAAAAGAAATTCTAACATAAAAAGGAAATAATGGAGAAACATCTTTTAGCAATAAATCAATCTCGGATATGTTGCAAGAAAGAGATTCGTCAATATTACCTCAAAATTTACAAAGAATTCAATTTTTGTATATATTAAGAGTTTTCTTCTCATTGTTTCTTTGAAGAATAATGTCAAAAGCCTCCGTTATGTCATATCAAAGACATAAAAAAATCTAACGAGAACAAAACAAACAAAAATCTCAAAAAAAATTGACCTACCAGATTTGAACAAGTGACCACTATCTTTCAACAATATCCTCTTTCTGAGTAAGACACTTAAAAGAAACCAATAAAAAAAGGATAGAGAACAACATCACCATAGAATCATAAAGAAATTCTAGCATAAGAAACAAGGGAGAAATATCTTTCAGCAATAAATAATTGGTTGCAAGAAAGAGATTTATCAAGATTAAGACCCCAATATTTACAAATAATTCATTTATTTTGTATACGTTAAGAGTTTTTTTCTCATTGTTTCCGTAGAAAATAATGTCAAAAGACTCCATTATGTCATATCAAAGACATAAAAGAAATCTAAAAAAAATTCCAACTTAACGAATTCAAACAAGTGACCATTATCTTCCAATAGTATCCTCCTTTTGAATAGGACCTTAAAAAAAAATAAATAGAGAACAAACATTACCATAGAATCAAAAATAATTCCAGGATAAAGAAGAATTAAGGGAAAAACATCTTTTAACAATAAATCAATCTCGAATTGGTTCCGAGGAAGAGATTTATCAAGATTAAGACCCTAAAATTTATAAATAATTCAATTTTTGTATATATTAAGAGTTTTTTCTCATTGTTTGTTTGAAGAATAATGTCAAAAGACTCCATTATGTCATATCAAAGACATAAAAAAAATATAACAAGAGCAAAACAAACGAAAATCTCAAAAATCCGACCTACCAGAGACCTAAGGATAAACTGTGATAATCCACTACAGTCCTCCGCTATACCAACTGAGCTAAGGTCGGATTGTATCAATATTTCACAATAAATCAATCTCGGATTGTTTTCTAGAAAGAAATTCATCAAGATTAAGACCCCAAAAATAAAAAAAAAATCAATTTTTGTATACATTAGGAGCTTTCTTCTCATTGTTTATTTGAAGAATAATGTCAAAAGAATCCATTATGTCATATCAAAGACATAAAAAAAGTCTAACAAGAGTAACACAAACGATAATCTCAAAAAGTTCCGATTTTTCGGATTCGAACCAGTGACCACTATCTTCTAGTTAAAGATGACAATGGAACGGTTCGGGGCGGTGAATGTATTTATCATCCCCGCCCCATTTTTATTTAGGAGAATTTTTAATAGCATCCTCGCCCGTTCGGTTTTGTCCGGTTTTGGAGAATCTCCCAGGGCACGGTTAATAAAACATATTTTTTTAAAAATAAAAATTTATACAATAAAATTATATAAACAGTTTTTTTTATATAATACATATTGTAATATATTGAAATTCTATATTATTATAAAAAAATAAACTTACGACTATTAGAAAGGAAATGCGTTAGATTAAGTTAAATAAAAAAAAGGAAAATTAATTAAAAGAGAAATAATTAATTAAGTTGAAATAAGAAAAATGTTTTAATTGATTAAAATGAATTTAGAACAATAAAACTAAGTTTAATCAATACGACATAGTTTTGATGATGAATTTTATAGGTGAATAAAATTAAGTTGTGCAAATATTTAATGCGTCGGGCTGAGGAAGCGTGAACAAACGTCTCACTTCAACAACAGAGCTGAAGAAGCGCGAGCAGACGTCTCACTTCAACAACAAAGCTGAAGAAGCATGAGCAGACGTCTCACTTTAATAGTAGGGCTGAAGAAGAGCGAGCAAACGTCCCACTTCAACAACAGAGCTAAGGAAGCACGAACAGACGTCTCACTTCAATAGTAGAGCTGAGGAAGCGTGAGAAGACGTCTCACTTCAACATCAGTCTGAAGAAGCGCGAGCAAATGCCTTATTTCAGCAGCAATCTGAAGAAGCGCGAGCAGACGCATTGCTTTAGCACTCGTCTGAAGAAGCGCTCGCTTATCAGCATAGCTCATTAACGTAGTGAACAACAACGTTCGTTATCAATAGACTTCACTGTCAGCTCAACTTCTATCTAACATACAACCATTAGAAAGTCGACACGTATCTACGTATCATATTCGACCGTTGCCACATCTCAACATCAAAGTACAACGTCGAATCCCTAGATTTGTGAACGACGAATCCCTGGATTTCTGGTACGGAGAATCCTTCTAATCAATTTACAATCCAAGAATTAAAGTCGACCGTTGCTACACTTCAATATAAAAGATCATTAGAGTACAACGACGAACCAGTTTTAGAAGTTCCGAATAGTTGACAGTTAGAACAAGCTCTTAAAATTCTTCATTCTCTTACCCTCTCTAACTGTAAAAATATACATCGTATAAGTTGATAGTATATTCAGTGTTGTAAGTTGAACAAAAAGTTGTCTGTTCAACAGAGTGATAGTTAGGAGTTCAGAATAGGCAGCTGTTAAGTCCTGGGTTCTAACTAGGTTTGTGTAGAAGCTATACAAACCAAAATCTCTAGTGGAATCCTTCTGTAAACAAAAGAAGAGGTGACGTATGAGTTTTATCTCTGAACATCCATAAAACTCTCGTGTTATTTCCTTTCCGCATCTCTTAGTCCATAATCTTCCGCTTCAAATCTAGCTAGCATTTCGCACTTGAATCTGTTCAAGAGATTGCGACGATTTGTGAAGAATATATAAACAGATTTTAATCTCTAACAAGATTAAAATCGCATTGAAAGTGAAAATTAGCTCAATAATATTCAACACCCTTTCTATTGTTGAAGTCGATTCTAACATAAAGAATAAATAAATATATGAGAAATAATTTGGGGAGGAGATTTAAGAGGGAATTACCTGGCGCAATCTGATTCGCTGAAAAAATAACAAATTTTCTCTCTTCTTTCTATCCTCAACTTTTATCCTTTTTTCGCCAGTGATATGATGATACGTCATTCCTTCCCCATTCTCTCTCTCAAATTCCCCATATCACTCCTCATAAATATATTGATCATTTAATATATTTAATTATATTTATAGTATTTGAGACAAAAATTGGGTGAGTTCCGGCCAAGTCAGGGTGGGGACACAAATACCAACCCCGCTCTATCCCTGTTTGGTTTCGGGGAAAAACCATTTCCAAACAAGACAATTCGGTTCGGTTTTCGCGGAACGTTTTTAAATTACCACCCTTAATTCCAGTAATATCCTTATTTTGAATAGGACCCTAAAAAGAAACTAAAAAAATAATATAAAGAAAAACATTAACATGGAATAAAAAAGAAATTCCAGCAAAAAGAAGAAAGAAGAGAATTGGTTGCGAGGAAGAGATTCATCAATATTAAGACCCAAAATTTAAAAAATAAATAAATAAATATATATATATATATATATATATATTAGGAGCTTTCTTCTCACACAGTTTCTTTGAAGAATAATGTCAAAATAATCCATGTCATATTAAAGAAATGCAAATATCTAACAAGAGCAACACAAACAAACGAAAATCTCAAAAATTTCCGACCTATCGGATTCGAACCAGTGACCTAAGGATTGGTTGCGAGGAAGAGATTCGTCAAGATTAAAACCCCAAAAATTATAAAGAATTCAATTTTTGTATATATTAGGAGCTTTCTTCTCACGGTTTCTTTGAAGAATAATGTTAAAAGACTCTATTATGTCATATTAAAGACATAAAAAATCTAACAAGAGCAACACAATCGAAAATATCAAAAAGTTTCGACCTACCGAATTCGATCTAGTGACCTAAGGATTGGTCGCGAGTAAGAGATTATCAAGATTATGACCCCGAATTTTTTAAAGAATCCAATTTTTGTATATACTATGAGCTTTCTTCTCACTTTTTCTTTGAAAAATAATGTCAAAAGACTCCATTATGCCATCTCAAAGACATAAAAAAAATTTAAAAAGAGAAACTCAAAAGAAAATCTCAAAAATTCCGGACTTATCGGATTTAACTAGTGACCACTATCTTCTAACAATATTCTCGTTTTGAGTAGGACCCTTAAAAGAAACAAAAACAAAGGTAGAGAACAACATCACCATAACATTAAAAAGAAATTCCAGCATAAAGAAGTAACAAGGGAGAAACATCTTTTAACAATAAATCAATCTCGGATTGGTTGCGAGGAAGATTAAGACCCCAAAATTTATAAAAAAAAATCCAAATTTTGTATATATTTGGGGTTTTCTTTTCACAGTTTCTTTGAAAAATAATGTCAGAAGACTTCAGTATGTCATATCAAAGAAATAAAAAATCTAACAAGAGCAACACAAACAAAAATCTCAAAAAATTCCAACCTACCGAATTTGAACTAGTGACCTAAATAATTGTTGCGACCCAAAATTTATAAAGAATCCAATTTTTGTATATATTAGGAACTTTTTTCTCACTGTTTCTTTGAAGAATAATATCAAAAGACTCCACCATGTCATATCAAAGACATAAAATTATCCTACAAGAGCAACACAAACGAAAATATCAAAAAATTTGACTTACCGGATTCGAACCAGTGACCTAAGAGTTGGTGGCGAGAAAGAGAATCATCAAAATGAAGAACCCACAATTTATAAAGAATCCAATTTTTGTATATATTATGAGTTTTCTTCTCAATATTACTTTAAAATCTAACAAGAGCAACACAAACAATAATTTTATGACCTATCGTATTCGAACCATTGACATAAAGATAAGTTATGTTAATCCACTACAGTCCCCCACTCTACCAAGTGAGCTAAGGTCGATTTGTGTCATCTTTAGCAATAAATTAATCTCGAATTGGTTGCGTGGAAGAGATTCATCAAGTATACTTTAGGAGCTTTCTTCTCATTGTTTCTTTAAAGAATATTGTCAAAAGACTCCATTATCTCATATTAAAGACATAAAAAATCTAACAAGAGCAACAAAAACAAAAATCTCAAAAAATTCCGTCATACCAGATTCGAATAAATGACCACTATTTTCTAACAATATCCTCGTTTTGAGTAAGACCTTTAAAAAAAACAAAAAAAGATAGAGAATAACATCACCATGGAATCAAAAACAAATTCCAGCATAGAGAAAAAACAAGAGAGAAACATCTTTTAACAATAAATCAATCTCGGATTGGTTGTGAGGAAGAGATTTATCAAGATTAAGACCTCAACATTTATAAAGAATCTATTTTTTTTTTGTATATATTAGGAGATTTTTCTCATTGTTTATTCGAAGAATAATATCAAAAGACTCCATTATGTCATATTAAAGACATAAAAGAAATCTAACAAGAGCAACATAGACGTAAACCTAAAAAAATTTCAGGTCTAAGACCCCAAAATTTACAAAGAATCCAATTTTTGTATATATTAGGAGATTTCTTCTCATTGTTTCTATGAAGAATAATGTCGAAAGACTATATTATGTCATATAAAATTCCAAACTTAACACCCCAGAATTCAATTTTTGTATATATTAGGAGTTTTCTTCTCACATTTTCTTTGAAGAATAATGTCAAAAGACTCTATTATGTGATATCAAAGATATAAAAAAAAATTCTAACAAGAGAAACCCAAAAGAAAATTTCAAAAAATTTTGACCTTCCGGATTCAAACAAGTGACCTAAGGATAAGCGATTCAAACAAGTGACCTAAGGATAAGCTGTGATAATCCACTACAGTTTTCTGCTCTATCAACTGAGAGGTCAGTTTATGTTGTATTATGAAACACAAATTAAACAAAGAATTATTCATTAACTTACACAAATTATCATTAACTAATTTATAAAAACATAAAAATTGTCAAAAACTCAACCAACATAAAAAGTCAATAAGAACAAACAAATAAATCATTGACAATTTACATATAAAAAATGGATAGAAGAAATCAAGGGACGTCCCCCAACATAGAATAAAATAAAAATAAAACTCTTGACATATAAAACCAACCTTCTATAGCTCCAAGCACGAGGGACCACAATTTGTCAAAATTACAAAAACTTTTTAAAAATATTTTATATAAAAAAAATTTAAGGAAAAAAAATATAACCATAATTCATTAGGTTGACTAAGGTGTTGAAATCCACTTAAAGCATTTTCTACCGTTTTCTACCTCAATTAATAAATTTGATAAATAAATAGATTTGATATTTTAATTAATTTGATTTTATATATGTTATGATTTAATAAGATAATATTTAAAATTAAGAATAGTTAGATAAATTTTTTTTTACTTTAAAAGAGTAACCTATCACTTTATTAAAAAGGTAACAGATATAATGATCTTTGTACATTTAAATTTAAAATACTTTTTTATACATATTTTGTTTTGCTTCTTTTATTTATTTATATATATATATATATATATAAATATATATATATATATATATATATATATATTTATATATATATATTTGTTTAAAATGATTTTTTATTAATTCTACCTATTTTTCAAAACGAATATAAAAAAACATCATAATAATAACATTATGAATGATACGAATCGAACTACGATAATTAAAAGTTCGACGATTTTTCTTTAACTAGATAGTCCACAAAAAATAATTGGAATGATAACCCAAATATATAAGTCTGTCATATCATCCACATTAATCTAAATTTCTCAACAACTACCAAAAGATACGGACATCACCCAATGAATCCCAATGATACTCCACAAAAGACTCCAAATACTAAACACTCCTCGACAATGCAAAATTAAGTGAACTGCTGATTTAAACTCTTCGTGATACATACGAAAATGACTAACCATAAAATAATATTTTTCATGCACATATCATCCGCAAGAATTTAACTGTGAATAACGTTCCATTCAAAGAACGAGATATTAGATAGAATCTTTGACTCCCAAAGTTTCTCTAAATAAAAATTATATAAAATTATCTTAACGAACAACTTGTAACAATGCCCCACATAGAAACTATCCATGGGGTCGTTTAAGGAAATGAGATTTTTATTCTGGGTTTTCTCCAAAAACTCATGTTTGATGAAATTAAAAGAAAACCAATTTTAAAATTATTATGACCAAAATACCCCAATCAAATATGTCTTTTATTAATATTAATGTTTATTAATATAAAATAAAATAGTTAAGTAGAGGTAATTTTGATAATTAATTGATTAGATAGGTTATATGATTGTTTCATGTCTTGCCATTACCAACGCATAACGTCTGAACAAGACGGAAATACTTATTTACGTCCTAACAAAAGTACAACTATATAATGAGAAAACTCTCTCAGTCCAAAATGTTTACTCATTCTATTTCTAATTTGGCTAACGAAATCACTAGACCGAAGGATCAACCATGTTCTATTTCTATATAATAATGTTGCAGACTAAGACAACGATGAGGTTGTTATTCATTCATTTTATATATTTAGATATTGTGTGTACTTATTATTTCCTTAAAGTTATCTTTAAGGAATAAAGAATATTGGTGTTAAAGGAGAGAAAAATGTCTAATAACCATATAGCTAATATATAAATAATATAATAGAGATTACGAAAGATAAAATATGACATCGTAATATAAAATTGTAATATGCCTAAATCAACCGGCTAAACACGATTTACACCAAAAGGGTAGCTGCGTACACCCTTATTGAGAGTCTTAATAAATGTAATTTGATTTGAGGATAAAATAAATTTATTAGTCTAATGAACAAAATTTTAAAATGATTTAAAAAAAATTCAAATGAACAATTTTAATCAAAATCATGTATAAAAAAATATTTAAAACTCAGTTAGATATACATAAATTATACATATTATCCTTTATTAATTAAGATAAAATATTTGAAATAAATTAATTAAACAACTTACATAAAAAAAAACAACTAATATATGTGAGTGAATGAGTTGCGAAACTATACACAACCCATTGTATTAGTTGGATTTATACTATTGTAATACAATTATACACTTATTTAAAATACAATTATATGGGTATTTAATAAATTCTCATTAGTGATTTTTTTTAGTACCATGATTAACAAATCATCAAACTTGTTGTCATCTTATAATCAAAATGCAATTTTTTTTTGCATTGGTCTTACATCTATTGTGACTGTGTAAACACAACAAGTCAAATCCACAACCCATTTAAAAATATTTGTTAAGCTAGATAAAAAAAATATAGACCAGCCCAATAGTTAAGGCGCTTACCACTGAAGTGAAGTTAGTTTTTTAAAATGATTTACTAATATATATTTAATTTTTCCCAACATATAATATGTATATTTAAAATTTGTAATATTTCATAATACATCATTAAGAGCTACTGATGTTTTGGATCTTATACATAAATTTATGAATTTATTCTATTTAAACGGCAGCGTTTTGTACTCCTTAACTAAAAAAAAATAAAAAAATTAATTTATGTAGAAAATTAATACTAGCACCATATTTTGTATACATAATTTTTTATTTCGGATTTTCTTAGTAAAAATCTAACACTAGTGGATAATTTGGTTGGCAAAACTCTTCACTTTATCTATTTTTCTGTATTTTTGTTTTTATTTTATCATCTTTTACTAAAATAATTTTGTAGGAAAAAATAGAAGTGATAAGACAATATATAATAGAACTTACATTATATTAATCTACCCACAATGGTAGCTCAAGGAACAAAATTTAATGTCGATAAGATAAAAAGTTATAAGTTCGATTCTTACTTACAAAGTTTTATGTTAGACATATGATATGAATAATAATTGAGATTATTTGAAAACTAATATTTTGGCACGATCATCACCACAAACAATTTAATAAAAGATGTAATCAAATTAATTATAAGCATTTTTATTTTGAAATTTTTTCATTTCAATTAAAGAAAATCATTTATAAAAAAGACAAAAACATTAAAAAAAGAAAACAATAACTAATTAATTAGAGGACAAAAGATAAATTCAAGAAAAGTTATTATAAAACAAAAAAAAACATCAAATATAAATTATGTGGAATGAAACTTTTAGAATAGATACTGAAATATTATCAACTGACTTTTTTTATCACACTTTTTTTTAAAGTAAATATGATTGATTTTGATGTAAAATTGTAATAATTGTCTTTGACAGGAAAATAAAGGATAAGATGCAATGCCTAGGCAATGAATTAATAGTTTGTAATATGTGTAGGATAATCTATTTTATTAATGCTTGAGGTTAAAAATCCCGTGAGTTAGAATTGAAAGTAAAAATTAATAATGCATGCCTAGTTTCTGTATTTATAGTACATTATAGCTGTGTGTTGTGTTGTGTTGTTGGATCTTGTGCATGCAGTACTGCAGAAGACAATTACAGTGCCTCGGACTTTCACTTTTCTTTTTCTTTTTCTTTACTTTTGTTGTTTATTGTTGTGCTTTTAAGCTTCCAAAGATCGATAAGTAGCTTTCAATGCTATTATATATGCATGTAGATCCTAACTGCAAAGTAAAAGTACTGTTTCACGATAAACATTACAAAAATAAAATTTAAAACTTCATACAGCACTCCTGCTATTGTATAAATCATCACCACATTTTTTTTAACTCATATTTTTCATAAACTCTAGTTAATAATAATTAATTATTTAAAATTAAATAATTTGTTAACAATCTAAGCACACAATTAATAATTTAAAATAATTGAACCACCCAAATTTAAAACCTAATAGGTATCATTTATGGATGTTTGTATTATATATTAGTCTTACTCTTATAAGAAGTTATATATATATCAAATTTTTTTTAACTTAGTCAGATCTCATTTGTAGTTTCAAACTCTACCGGTTAGGACTTTAAAAGTGACCAACATGACACTTTATTTCTGCGAGATTCAAGAGATGCTCCTCCGTGACACTTTGTTTTACCACCGGGTCAGTTTTGATACAACTTGTAACGCCCCGAAACTATGCAATGTTATCTGTGAGAAAAAAACTATAAATACCCGATCAAATCACTGGGCCACCACAACTTAAGCCACCACAACTTAAGCAAACTTGGGCCACCACAAATCACTCAAAAGGTACTTATGAATGTATTTATATTTTATTAGTTTCACTCTTATATTTTTTTTATATTTATTGTGATTTCTAAACGTGATACACCACAATAAGATATCAAAAGTTGAGTCAGTACTTAAACAAAAAAAATATTGCATAATACAATATTCTTATGATAAATAAATGTCATCAACTATGATATTATTAATCTATTTTTGAACCAGGTCTCTTTCACATTAATTTTATAATTCTGTGTTTAGATTAATTAAATTGAAATTGCTATATATACATATATGTGTAAAAGAAAATATGTATTCAAATGAGGCATACATTAATATCTAATTCCCTTGAGTGAGACAAGTGTTTCTCTTGCTAATTCCACGTGTTTCAGTTCTTGTCTTTGTATATGTCTTCTTATGTTTTGTATTGACAAAATTTCCATGTTTTATTTAAAACAAAATTGGTATGGTACAAATAGAAAGGATAAAAAAAGGTTTAATTGTGAATTGAAAACAATGTTATTACTGATTTATAATCATTATTCCACAAGATTTAACTTGAAAAACACAACTTTATCCCAATTCAATAATAAATGAGAGAATCCAAATGTCCAAACAATCGTATTCACTCAAATAAAGAAACAAGGCGCATTGTCACACTGAGTCAAGATCCAAACAGATGTGGAGTTCTTGAAATCAAGAATTTAATCTTGGATTTGCTTAGAGCCACAAGCTAGATTTCATTCCTTCCAATTTAATCTCATCTACATTTCTTCTGTCTGCAGTAGTTAATAACACTTTACAATGTGATTTTTACACTTTTATGAAACATAAGTGGTAATGAGTTAAGAATGTTTTTCAACTTCTTTTTGGTAGCCTCATCTCATGCATCATGCATGACATCCAATAAAAACCAAGATAAAACTTCTCGATCAGATTCGCTTTCCCTAATTATACATTAAATACAAAACATATTATATAAAGTCACACCTATTATATATACTTGCATCATTTTTCATGTTCTACATGTTCTATCAAGCAATAGCAATGACTTAGAACAAATCATGACATTGAATTATTCAATACACCATATATGTTATATCCTCACTCAAAACTAGAGAAAAGGAAAGATTGGATCAAATGCTACCATGCATTTAAACAAAAGGGAGAAAAAACAAATTGAAAAGTACTTCTTAAATCAAAGTGTTTGCAGTTCTTCATGAAGCTAGCTAGCTTCATAATTAGGACAAGTATGGAGGAATCTAATGAACTGTGAGAACAAGACCAATAAAGAAGGAATTGAAAGACAAGAAAGTGCATCTGCAGTGAACACAGGTTCAAAGCATCATGATATGATATCATTACTATTTAATTCAATCACACTAACTAATAATTAATTAATCTAACACCAAAGCCTCAAATCAAATCTATATAATAATGAGCTATTTCATATTTATCTTTTTGTGGGTAAGTGATCTTCTCCATTGTTTGATTGATCTCCAATATTGTTGTCCTGGGGAAGAAAGAGTTTAGGGGACATATTCATGCTCAAATGGAAAGGTCTCATAATGGGTGGCATTTGGCTTATTGAGTAAAGACTTTGTGAATTGGAACTCAACATATTGAAGTTATTTGCTTGTTTCGGATCAAACTCATCCGAAGTAGAATTAGCCACAACCGGGAAGTAAGATTGCGTCGTGGACCCACTCCTACCCGATGGAAGAGCTAGTGAAGTATTCGATAAGAAGTTCATGTTATGAAGATCTTCCACTTGATGACTTGTAAATCCATGACTACTACCCATATGAGCTAGCGAAAAGTTTGAAGAAGGATTCCATCGATGAGAATCACTTTGTGATGAATTATTTACCAAACCCGACATATGTGAATGATCCGAAGATGATCCAATGTAACCGCTCCCCGCCCTTCGATCTTGATCAAGCTCATCGCGTTTTGATGTTGTTCCTAATAATTCTCCGTCTTTATGATCATCATCCTTACATTTCCCATACCATTGAGGAAGTACTCCCACTTGATCTTCGCTCCAATCTAAACCACCGTGATCTTTGTTCAATTCATGATTAGTAGAACTTTCCATTAATTGATAAAAGTTTTGGCCCAAGCTTCCGGGTGGAAATTGAAGTGGAGGGAGTTCGTCGATTTCATGCTTGGCTTCATTGAGTAACCAATCTACTACCTTGCTAGGTTGATTAAACCCTAGTCTTTCTTGTAGATCGTATAGTTGGATCGCTGTCGGAACAGAAAGCCTTACTCTTCTGTCACGCAATCCTCTCACGGTTGTAACTTTGCTATGTCTATCTTTACCACCAAAAGCACGACAAACACGAACGATTCTCGGATCCTTTAGTTTTGGCCATGAACTCGATACAGACGAAGTTTTAACTATCTTTCCTTTGTTACTCGTACCCTTATCGCCTTCTTTGGCTTCAAAATCCGCTTCTCTTGAACTTGAAATCATCTCATCTCATGTCTTAGTGATGGAATTAACCCTGGTTGGTGATTCATGAAAACACAAGCAAAATCAAGGTAAATCCCACAAACCCTAAAATTAATGAAACTTTGCTAGCTAGCTATATATTTTCAACTAAAAAAACAAAAGCTACTAGATTACCTTAAAATGAAGCTTGAACTGAGCAGATGGAAAGATGTTTTAATGGAGAAGAAAGGGTAAGAGATCTTCAAGTGATATATTTATAACTTCAATCAATCTTTATCGAAACAAGGCAGAAGTTTCAGGTTTCATGGCAGAAAAGAATAAGCTGATGGAGGAAGAATCTCTTGTGCATATTGAGAAAGAAGGGAAAGATTGAACTCATCTAAAATTAATCCCTTCTAAGGGAAGAAATTAATAATAAAGAAGGGAACAAAAAGCAATGGCATGTACTTTGCCACGTGTCTTTCCCTCGCATCTGTCAAACGAAATGTGCCCGTCAAAATCTTATCATTTTCTTGCCACGCTTGTTGACCTAAAACTTTAATGTTATGATAAATATTGGAAGAATTTGTGACCAATATATATTATACATGAATTACATGAGCTTATAAGCCTAGCATAATTTACTTTTGGGACCATTATTTAATTTCGAATACATTTTGTTTTTATTCTTGAAAAAATTGAGCCATTTGATTAATTATTTGTGACATAAATAGAGTAAGTTATTGTTAAGTTGCTCCACTAGTCTACTTTAAAAAAATAAAAGTGTCAGAGATATTTTGGTTGATCTAAAGTGAACACGAATTTAATTATGGAAAAATTAAACTAATGTAGGGCTAAATTCAGTTTAATTTGTCACAACTTTAGACAAAGGGAAAATGACATTGGATTGAGCCTCCAATGTTGAGGACATCTGTTAATAGTCGTGCTTTTGTTGTTTGTTGGTGAGTATTTTGTTTCCGGTGGTGTGACTTTTCTCATTGATTATCTATCGTTTTGTTTCAGGTGTGAATGAAATTACTTTGAACCACTTGTTTTGTAATTCTTACAAAAAAAAAAAAAAAAAATAAAAAAAATCACATTTTCTAAATCAAAGTCATTATCAATACTAAAAAAATGCCAACCATGGCCATAATGAGATCAAAAGCCAAACCAAAAAATCTAGACGATTCTTAATTCCCATACTCCAAAATATGTTACAATATTGTCCAACCCACAAAAATGAAGACATTCTTACCAGAGATGAAATATTCTTGATATAATATTTGGTTGAAGAGTCTTCATGTAGAATGATTGTTGATATTTTCCTAACAAGATAAGAGATATCATTAGATTGACAAACTAGGGTTTCACATAAATAGAGAAAAATGAAATGTAGTTGAGATAATTGGCATGAGATAATAGAAAAAGTGATGGTGTGGGGGCAATCGGTACTAGATCTGTCTGTGAGCTAGAGTCTTCTTGTTTGTGTGTGTGTGAGAGAGAGAGAGAGGATTGCCATAATATCAATATGACGTGTTTGATAGCAACTTTGGAGTTCAAAAGGCTAGTGTTATTGGTGAGGGACCAACTCCTATCTTCTTTAAAGCAGTGCCCAACTGACCACGAGAGTAGGGAGAGGACCACCCACAAACCGCCCCTCTCTTGTAGATTTTTGCATGGACATGTCCTTTTGACGGTCTGCTAAATTCAACATCATTTCATAAATATCATCTCAAATCTAATTTACATCACTTAAACCTAGTTAGTTTGACGTTGATTTCTATTTTTCTTAATGAGATCTTATTTTTTTTAAACAATTAATCTAGTAACTCAATTCATTATTCAAAATATCTTTTATTCTATTTTATAAAATTTAAATTCCTAATTCTAGACATGTCCTTTTTTTTGTTTTGTGAGATATTCCAAATGGTATATATATCAAATGAATTGTTTTGGATAACTTCACAATCCCAAAGTTTTAAAACAACCCCACAAAGTAATTTGTTTTCTCTTTAGACAATCTTCAATGTGTTGGATCTCTTGTCTGGCTTTTTAAAAATAATACATCTTAACATATTTTGGAATTTGGACTTTCAAAATTGAAACTCTTGTACTTTATGATTAGATAATCTCATACTTACATATATATGATAAATAATGAACATTTTTAACACTTTATTTCAACATATATTGTGTGCGACAATAAACAACGAGGCCGGTAAAAGAAGGAGAAGACGCGTTACAACAAGAGAACAACAATCAATTTATTTATATGCATTCCATGTCTCGGGATTTGCGCTAATAAATTTTTTTGGTGGGTTTTATTTAGACAGCTCATTCATTCTCAATCTTAACTCCTTTAAAGGATTGGCCTATTAGGTCAAATATCTCATATATTTAATCACATTTAATTTTAAGTTCTTGTCCTGTCTTGCATAATTCATTTTCTATTTCCTTTTTGAATTCGCTCTAGTTAGTTTAGTCTAGTTTGGACCGTGAGACCAGAAGTTTTTCCCCTTTAGTCCAAACTAAATTAAATTCAATCACAGCCATTGGGATTTATTAGTGTGTTTGTCCCAAATTCAATTGTTCTTCCAATCTTTATCATTCATAGGAAATCTAATTCCAATTTTCTTTTATAGTGTTACAAATATTTCTATTCTATGTGATTCATTATAATTAAGTTACTATTTTTATGTTTTTCGTCAATAACTAATATTTAATCGTAGAAAGATCGGGAGCATCTTCTATTAATAACACATCATTATACCCGATAAGACAAAATATTATTCAATCTAACCTTGATCTTTTTGTTGAAAATGTCTTTAATTATTTAGACGGTTCATTGGATAGATACTTAGAAACCCAATCTAATTAATTTTTTTAATTTATTCCATAAGAATCGAATACTAGCTCCCTTTTCTTAGCTAGTTTAGAAAAATATTCCTTATATTTGACATTGGTATAAAGATATAATACTATTAAGGGGTTTGGAGTATATTTTAAATAAAGTTGTGAATTGTATGCTGAGTACTTCAAGTGTCTATTTGTATTTCACTTGTAAACAATCATCACCTTATAAATGGTCATCTCTAACAAGCATATATAGTGATATAGTGTGAAAACACATTATTCATCTACTTAACAACATAAACAAATTAGATGAAGATACAACAATATAGTTGCAATGCGACGAGGACGATGACATAAATTATATGTAATGTCTAAATTATTTTCATTATAGTAATCATAACTTGAACCCACGTACTTATTCATTTTTTATTTGAAACTAATCTATATATATAATGATGCTTAATTTTTAAAGTGTCCGGATTGCCGGGTCGAGAGCTGTGGTTAATTTGGATATATATATGTGAGAGTAAATGGATACTTGGGTCGGATTGTAGGTTGACCCGCTCATAAATTTAAAACTGTTAAAAATAAAATTAAAAATGCTATATATATTTTTACCGTAATATTTTTTTCACAGTTTTTTATATTATTACTCGTGCAAATGCACGGGATAAATGCTAATTTACAAGAATGGTGCCTATTTTATAGTTTTGTTGACTGAAATTTATAGATATAAAGTATAAAAATAATAAAATGTGTGACACGTGCCCTAATAATGTAATGTCATCATATAATTTTCATACTTTGTTTTATATAGTGGATTTGCTAAACAACATTTTATTTTCATAATGACATAACCAAATGATAAACATTAATTTCTTCATTTGATACATTTTTTTACCCACATGTGTAGTTGGTTGCTCGTCTTGGTTTATGTGTGGGCGTTCTTGAATCTATCAGGAAATGAATTTTAAAAGTATAAAAGTTTTTTATTTTGTCTTGCAATTGGTCCCTAAAAGTATAAAAGTGAATGAAAATTTTAAACCGTTAGGTTGTGGTGACAATGCTCTTCTAATGTCATTGTAGGGAAATGAATTTGATGCCTATGCTATAATTTTTACTTGTTTCCCAATATTAAAATTATTTTCAAATCTATAATGCATGTATTTGTTTTGAGATATATATTAGGACTTTCATAGTATCTAGTTTTTATTTTAAAGTTTTTTCTAACCTATAGGCTAATTAGGAATTAGCCACGGTTTTTAATTACCCATAGTTTGTAGACCGGAAATAAAATGGGAATTGAAGCAATAGTGGCATGTCTAAATATTGTCGCTACGGAAAATTGGCAATATCAATGATCTATGTTTTCCATTTGTATTGCCCTATTCTATTAATATTTTGTTTGTTTTTGGTTGAGACAGTTGAATGGTCGCTAATTTCCAAACACATGTTAGCCAACTATTCTAGGGGATCACTTGCTTATTTTTATTCGAGTAGGAAGATTTCGGTTTTTCTTTGGATTAGGGAACATTATGATCGGAGAAAGGGAAAGCCAATGCACTATTTTCTTCTCCTTCTTTTGGAAAGGATTTGTTCTTAAAGGATGATTAATTTGATGATATATAGAGTTTGCTCTCAAGTTCAATATCACTCATTTACTCGTGGTCCGATAGTCTTTTTCTTATGATGACAAAGCGATCGATGATTTTGGTGTTGGTCGCGCTAGAGGAAATAGGCTAGACAAACTGCAACAACCAAATAGTGAGATGAGAAATGAGTTTGAGAGCAATAGAAGATTAGATTGGACAAACCCAACCTAATAAAATCTAATTATAAATATTTTCCTAAGAAATATAATTCATCACACCCCATTAAAAATGCACCTAGTTCTTCCGATTATAACACATTCTTTTAGTCGATAATGACTGAACATTGTTTGTCACTTCAAAATGGAGCTAGCAATAATCACTCTTCGTCCCTTTTTACAAATAATACATCCGATTTGAAACCATCCATTTAGGGAATCAATCGGGTTTCAACACTATGTTGATATTGAAATCTAACAAAAATTTATTTTTTTTTTATAACTTTTGATTGTGCTCATTCATTATTGTTATGAATACTTGTAATTGAGTAACTATTTTCATTTTATTATTAGTATTTTGTTTCTATTCAATAAGTTATAAAAAAAATTAAAACTTATCCAAAAGTAGAGAGAGCAAATTCAAGACGGAATGCCTAAGCATATATCAATGAAGATCAATATTATTCAAGCATGAGAATAATAGCTTTTATTCATGAAAACGAGAGGTGTTAGTTCTGAATTTCGAAGACATCATCTTCATTTTGAAGTCTTAATAATTATCCTTGAAAATCTCAATCAAACAGGACCCCGCACTTTTTACTTCTTCTTATCCATCTATTTTAATTTACACATAGTTCAAAAATTAATATATACTTACATAATAATTTTTTTAAAAATATAAATAAGAATTGATTAAACTTAACAATAAAATGAATGGTCTAATATTTAAAGTATTCATATTTTATATGTTTGAGTTCAAATTCTAAGACAATCATAGTACATGTTAATGTGAAGGGTTATATATGTATATATATAAACTAGGATTTAAAACCCCAACTATTATGAATTTTGTAGATTTATAAAAAACTAAACAAGTTCAATGGTTGTATATATGGCTAATTTCTTTTTATAAACTGAAAAGTCAAAATAGAAATTAATATTATATGTATATCGTGTTATAATGTTAAATAATTTTATTTTTTTTATTTTTAAAAACAAGTTGACCGATATTTTTAATCTTTTATTTTAAAATTTTGTAAATGACTAATATTCGATCGCGACAATTTTCATAATGTTAACTTCTTCTCGTTATATTATTGATGTATTTTTATCTTTTAACCTTACAATAATTTATACTATTAATTTTATAATTTATGTTTGTATATAAATACGTTTAGGTTAGATGAGTACCAACTTGTTTGGAATTTAATTACAACAATTTATTTTTTTGTTATCTCTGCATTATTTTGTTATTCAAAATATTAACCTATTTTTGCAATACATCATACTATTTTTTGTATTACTCCATTTACAACGAGTTTAAATAATTTCATATTATTTGTTACAGGAAAATTCATCATAAAATCATTAATAGCCTGAATGTTGATGGTCCCATGGTTCAGATTGCTCAGTTACAAAAGCCTGGTAGGAAAGTTTTTTTTGGTCACGTGAGCATTTATTTATTATTTGTAAAATGTAATCCCTTATGTGAACATATGGGAAAAATAAATAAATAAATAAATAAATAAAAGTTGGGACAACTATAAATGAAATTCAAAGACTTTAAGGTACACTAAGTTAGGCAGAATAAAAAATCACATTTCTATCTTCATCGTGCCCAACCCTATCTAATATATTGTTTAAAAAAAAACTAAATAAAACAGGCTTTGGTCCTAGATTGCGGATGATAAATTTGTAAGTTTAAGCGACAGGTCAGGGAGTTTGTCCTACATCATTTTCGTAAGACTTGAATACAAATATTGAGAATAAGTTGATTTAAGTCAAAGAGAGTTTCAAATATGTAAATGCAAGGACTAATAGGATATTAGGGTTAGATACGATGTACTCCAGAATAAATGAATTAACGGTTAAAAAGTATATTTATATATCGACAAGTTGATAGTTGAAATGTCCCCGATTTGAAAGCATAAACCTAGGTTTAGAAGATTGTCCTTGGCCTTAATAAGGTCTTAGCTTTATGTAAATAATTACATTGAATGAAATCCATCATGTGTCACCAAGCACTAGAAAATTGTAACTCCTAAAATTTCTTTCTAGAAACAAAAAAGAATGAAATGGATTTTTTTAAAAGTATTTTATTGCACTAGATGAATTCAATCATTCTTATTTCAGATTATAAATAGAAACCAAGATATAATATATAGAAAATCATTATTTTAGGATATTGTATACCATCGATGAAAAGATATAACATTAGTATATTCATTTCATTGCATATAATTTGGATAACAAGTAATTTCTTTGGCTAACATTCATGAACCAAATGAAATTTGATTTTTCTATGAGTGGTTTTGCACGAAAGATTAGGTCAACACAATCTTATTCTGATTTAGTTATCGAAAGAAGCATCAACTTGTTGTTTGCCTTATTGTGTGGTGAAAGATTGATTTGTTAATTTGTGATTATAATGCCAAGTGACAAAAAAAAGAAGGGTCCGTGAAGATGGGCTGGCTGGGCTGACGAAAATGTCATTGTCTTGATCTGAAGTTGCAGATAAGGAAACAAGCAGTGAATTTAACACTATGCATTATGCATGGAGATGGAGGGATGCTTTTATGATCTCCACTGTAATTGCTTACTTAAATGGCATGGACCCAACACCAATAGCAGGCACCAAACACCTTTTTCTCTTCAGACTTATTAACTTCTCTAATTCACCAAACCAAAAGGCAAAAACCAATTTTCTTCCTATTCACCATCACCATTTCTTATACCTTTATTTTCACATTTTCAATTCTCTCTAATAATCCTGTATGTGTTTTTTGTGGGACTCGGGTTTATTTTCGTGTAACTAACATGACCTTCAATATATCGTCACGATTCCTTTGATTAATCAGACGTTCATTACACACATAACCAATGTAGACTTTTCTATTAGGCAAACTCAAGTGGCAAATGACAAGAAACGTGTATAAGAGGTCACATATTTGATTAATAATAAGAATGTATTGAGTTTAAATGGAGGTACATGATGGATGGTAAAGATCGTGCTTATGTATTATCATAGGGTTACTTGAGCCACTAAATTTATAAATAAGATAATTAATTAATTAAACTAAATTATTTATTTCTTTTTGTGAATTTTAATGTTTAAATATTATATATCTCTATATTATTTTTAAAATTCGTTAAAAACAAATAAAATTGCATAGTTCCTACCGTTATCCTATCCTGAGATCAACCTAAGTGTGATATTGTGTTTTTTTTTTATTAGTGGTTGTATTTTAAATTAAATTTGTGACTATTTTTTTTTTGTTACAAGTGTTATCATTTATTTTATTGTTTCATGATTCATTGGATTTTAATAAAAGAAAATTTCTTCTAAAATAAAAAATAAAAGTTAAAAAGAGAAAGGGGACAAAAGAAAATATAAATGAAGAGAGAGGTGATGGGCTTTAATATTTGTCTCCTCCATCTTGGGCCTCGTTCCATTTGCTTTTTAGTTAAAATCTTATTCAATTCTTACAATATTCTAAATTTTTAATCAATTAAATATTTAATTAGTTAGTTTTCATGAGCTTAAAATTACAATTCTACTAATTTATAAATCATTTTAATTTTATAAATTTATACTTCAAAATTAAAATTAAGTTTTAACATTTTAATAAGAAATGTATTTTATTTGATGCCATTGCATATATATATATATATATATATATATATATATATATATATATATATATATATATATATATATATATATATATATATATATATATATATATAATGATAAGGGGAGAAAAAAATTATAACAAATGGGTGAGTGGTGTGACATTATATATGTCACCTTAAAAATTGGATACATATCAATTTCTCTCTTTGATTTTAAATTTTATATGTTATTAAACCTGACATTTAATAATTTCTCTCTCTTAATATAAATTATTTAATATTTTTCATCTCTTTAACTTATTATAAAATTATTTTAAATAAAAAAAAATTTCAACACAAAATACAAATTACTCATATTCATAACAAATATATAAATATAATTCAAATTAGTAATCTTCACATTTGTATAAAAAAGAAAGTTATAATATTATGTACAAATTGAATTTTTAATATATATTTTATAAAAAAATAAAAAAATAAAATAAAATAGACTTTTAAGAAAAATAAGAATAATAAATTTAAAGAAGAAATAATAATTTAATAAATTACATATTTATATATATATATATATATATATATTTATTTATAATTTAATATATATTTTAAAAATATACTTACGCTTTATATATTTTTATTAATTTGATTTATTCATTCTCTTTATTATTATTAATACTAAAAACACATAAATAAAGTAATTAACTATTAATCGCAAAAAATTAATAGATTAAAAAAATAATAATTAAATTAAAAAAAATTAATCATATGCATATTTAACTTCTTATTATTATTCTATATATATTAATTTTATAATTAATAGAGAAAAAGAGAAAAAAAATATAAATGAAGAGAAGAGAGATAAATTAATAATGAAAAGAGGAGAGATAAATACATTTTTTGAATTAAGCTCATCAATTCTAATTCTAATCCTAATCTTTCTCCACTTTATTTGTTACACGGTAGCACATTTTCTCTATCATTGAAAATTAGTAATTTGAATTATATATATTGAAGATTAGTAATTAAATTATATTTATTATGAATATGATTAGTTTGTATTTTGGGTTGCAAATTATCTCTATTAAGCGAATATTTAAAATAATTTTATAATAAGTCAAAGAGAGGAAACCTATAAAATAATTTATTTAAATAATAAAAAAATTAAAAGAATTATTAAATGCCGGTTTAGTGACATTTACAAATTTTTCTCCCCTAAAGATATGAGGTAGTTAAATATGTGAATAAGATGGTTGGTTAACTGAAATAATGACTTATGTATAAAGTGTTCAAAATGGAGTCACAAAATTAGTGATTAGAGTTTTATTGGGAAATAAGGACATATGTGGTGGTTAAATATGATAATGAGAGAAATGGTTGGTTGACCGAAATTATTGAAATATATCAGTAATGAAGATGTTTGAATACAAAATGTTCAGATTGAGGTCACAAAATTAAATACTGAAAGATCGATTGAGAAACAAGAGATAAGATGGTTGGTTGACCGAAATGATGATAAAATGGTTGTGTACAAAATTCTTGGAGTGAGGCCACGAGACTAAATATCGAAAGATTGATTGAGGAACAAGAGATGATTGTTGGTTTTCGAAGTAAAGAAAAGTGAGTAATATGATGAGATAGTTGTGCATAAAATGCTCAAAATTAGCTCACGAGATTAATTGTGAGAGGTGAATTGAGGAGGAAGAAATTATTGATTGATCGAAGTGAGAAAATATTAATAATATGAGGATATAGTTGGATGTAAAATGCTCATTAAAAATGATATTTAAAAGACATATTATTTGATATTTTTTTATGTCAAAAATATAATGTTTGATATTTTTGTTTATATGCACATAATTAAAGGAATTCCCAGTAGATAGAAGGGTTATCGATATTAACCCAAAAAAATCTCAACAATAATTACAAGTCCTTTATTTATTTGATCAAACTTTTATATTCAAATGTAGACAATTAATAAAATTTGGATAAATATATCATTGAGGTGTTTTTATTTTAAATAACTTCTTAACTTAGTCAAAATAACACACCTGGTTATACCATTTCATTTCCACTTCAAATACACTAAAATTAAAAAGCCGGAAACCTAATCTCGAATGAATCAAAGATATGTCATTCCTTCAAATACTTCACCACATTCTGGGCTGGAAAAGATATAATAAATCCTTTGACCTGAGCAATTCCATTTATAGGTGAGCATATTATGGGTTGACTCATTTTCTAACTCTAACCCAAAATATTAATTTGGGTTGGATTAAATTTGGGTTAGGTTAAGGTTACCCAAATTACCCCAATTATATAAATTTAATTTAATTCTCTCTTATTAATTTAATATAAATTAATCATTTTCCAACTTCAATCTATTTTCTTGATTTTTACTACGTTGATCTTTATTACAATCGAACACGTTTTTCACATTATTAACACATTCAACACATTTTTCACATGTTTAACACGTTTTTGTCACGTTTAACACGTTTTTGACATGTTTTCACACTTATAACACGTTTTTTACGTTTTCGGATTTTTAACACGTTTTACACACGTTTAACACTTTTTCACACGTTTAACATATTTTTCATATTTTGGCATGTTTTTCACATTTTTGGCATGTTTAACATGTTTTGAAATGTTTAACATGTTTAACATGTTTTGACAAGTTTAACACGTTTTTGACACATTTAACACATTTTTAGCACACTCTCTTCAAGCAGACTTAGCTTCCTGAAGTTTTCAAGTGCATCCATTTTTGTTTCATTGAGTTGTTCATCACTATCATCCCTTAATAACCTTTTCTGAACTTCTTCTAGTTCTTCTCTAGCAACCAGAACTATATTGGAGATATTCCTAAACTTCTTCTTGTCAAAGCTTTGAAGATGATTCTTCAGGAGCTTAAGCTTCTTAGAAACCCTATACATGTTGGATCCCCTGACATATGTAGACCATACGCTTTCGAGAATATCTTTGAATTTGTCGTTTTCCATCTAGAAATTGAAAATTTTAAAGGGCCTTTTGAACATTTCTTCATTTTTCTAAAACAATTTAATCGGGCAGTGATCAGATGTACCCGGATTCAAAACATGAAGTTGACTTCTCGGAAATTGGTTAATCTAGTTCTCATTTATTAGTCATCTATCAATTCTATTTCTTCTAATTTGCTCAATCCCTCTCGTAGAAGACCAAGTGAAGAAATTTCCAGAATTGGTAGGCTCGATACAACCCATATATTTGATGCAGTCATTAAAGTCAATCATATCCCGGGTTATTTCAGATTCTGGGCTACGATCAGATTCGTTTCTAGTTACGTTGTAATCACCGAGGACAGCCCAAGATTTATCACTACCGATGCAGTTTTTAAGACAATTTCAGAGGAGTCTTCTGTTAGTGCTTGAGTTGCTAGCATAGAAAATAGCAAGATTAAACACGATTCCTGTGATTCTGTCTTTGATCTCCACCAGGATTGTTTGATCATTCAAAAAGAGAGCCCTGACCTCAACAACTTTGTTATCCCAGATAACCCAGATTTTGTCTGTTTTGTCATTTGAGTTGTGAATGATTTCCTAGCTGATATCAATACACAGCTTGCTAACCTTCTCAACGTTCCGACTTTTGACTTTTGTCTCAAGAATACCCATAATAGTGATCTTCTGATTCTCAATGATCCTCTTGATTTCTTTGCATTTCAGAGGGTCATTGAGTCCCCTTATGTTCCATGTCACTATATTCATGAATGTATATAAGTGTTGGGTTCCTGACTTTCCAAACTGTCCTAGACCTCTTCATCAGAGAAATCGTAAGCATCACTTGTCTCGCTATCCTCAATGGCTACAACTTAATTACATGGAATACTATTCATATTGAGTGGGGGTTGCCTCACATAGATATCATCTTCTCCCGTTATAGAGTCAGTGGCTTTTGGATTTAGGATTTTTTGGCTTTGTAGAGTCAGTGGCTTTTGGATCTAGGATCTTTTGGCTTTGTCTTCAATTTTTAGCTTGTTCTTCTTTAGTAGGTCTTTTCTAACTTTGAACCTCTTCACTATTAGATTCATGTCTGTTATCGATTTTAATTCGCCCTACTTCAGAACCAAGGCTCACTGCCTTATTCAAGACCAAATTATCTTCTTTTGCTCTTGATCTTTTGATTTCACAAAACCCAAGATTTCCTAGTTCATTCTCAAGAGATTCATTATTGCTTGTTAGTTTTTCAATGTTTTTTTGTCTAGGATTCTCCTGTTCATTATCTTTAAAGGTGGCTCTAAGCCCATGGATCAGGTCATTTCGAATTCTGATGACATTGCTTTTTCGGTTCATGCTTGCATTCTTAGAATTGTGAAAACTGGACTCACGACCTATTGGAGTGCCATCAGACCCAACTTTTCTTGTTTTATACGAGCCAAGTATTCCCTGTCCCATAAATATTTGAATTCTAGAAACTTTAGAACCTGTACCTATAGTTGCATCAAGACCAGTTCTTTGATCAGTATTGGGACCAGTGGAGTTAAGACCAACAATAGTATCATCCACAATAATAGGACTTGTGCTAGTATTAAGACCAATATAGTCGGGACCAACAATGGTTGCACATTTTTCATCAGGACCGGTAGTAGCAAGTCCGGTAGCTTGAGTAGTATCCGGAACAGCAAGTCCAGGACCAGGCTTAACATTGTCAATATAGCTAGGTACGGTAGCATTATGAGAAGCTCTAGGACCGGTGTGACTATGTCCAGCTTTATTAGGACCGATACCCTGACCAAGTCTGACGTTTTGAACATGACCTATTCTTGAGAAAACAGAATCCCTAGGACCGGTGCCCTAAACATGACCGATATGATCAACGTTCGTAGGGCCAACTTGTACCCTTACCCACTTCATTCTTTTTCCTATCTTCTTCCTTACCCTTATCTGTTCTTACTTTTGTTTGCCCATCCTATCATTATCAGTGCATTCATTGCAATTAAATTCAGACCTGTTCACATTTCTATCAACTTGGGCTTGGTTAGAGTCATTGATATCGCCTTCCTGAGTGTTGTTATTAGTTTTCGATTTTAGATTATTATTGACTAAACATTTATTCGTAGCGTGTATGAAAGTGCTACACCATGTACATCGATTTGGTTTCCATTTGTATTGTACTCCAATGTCAAATAAATTTCATAGGCTATCTTTAAGTTCAAGCTTAATTGGAAGAGAGCTACTTGGATGTATTTCAACACTAACTCTGGCCACAGATGCACGCTCGTAGCCTTTCATTGCTGGGTCAAACATAAGTGATTTGCATATAATGCTTGAATTATAGGCCATGCTCATTGGGCTATACAGGTGTGGTGGAACATTCTTGAGATTCACCCAGATTTGTTCAAATTCAGGTGGTCTATGATTAGTATTAAGTTCCTCGCTCCATGTGTACAGCTTGAATCTTTTTCCTTTGATAAAGGTATATTCGCTCTCTATGATCGGCTTTATTTTGCTTCCATTCATG
This sequence comes from Impatiens glandulifera, assembly GCF_907164915.1. Classification (NCBI taxonomy): domain Eukaryota; kingdom Viridiplantae; phylum Streptophyta; class Magnoliopsida; order Ericales; family Balsaminaceae; genus Impatiens; species Impatiens glandulifera. Next base: position 66,899,308 of record NC_061862.1, on the reverse strand, counting down.
GAGGATAGAAAGTAGAATCCGTGATCATTGATTGTATACACCATAAAGGCTTTATTTCTCCAGACTAGAGGATTCCCACTAACCCATCAATGTTCTTTTAACCTAAAAAAATGGTGCCTTCATGTTGCCCATAAAGTGACCAACTATGACAAACTCTCATGCCTTTTCCTTTTTTTGGATCGTTTATGGTATTTCCATTCCACACATTTCCTTCTTGCCAGGTTTTGTTTGGGTTGCTCATGATTGTATACATCTTTGTTTTATTATATTTCTAAATTTCCTTCATGGCGTCAACCGTCCACTTGATCACTTCATCATATTGATCTTTGTTGAAGAGATTCCAATTCTTTAGATAGTGACTGTTGAACTGAACATTCAACTGATAACTTCTTTCTTGGAGCATTGTAATATCTTGTTTATTAACTTAGAAAAATAGCTTCTTCATCTGGTTTCTCAGTCCTACTAAATTTGCTATTTCGTTTTTCCTTATTGACCACGTTGGACCAGCAGTAGGATCCTTATTATCAGCCTGAGTATTTTCTTTATCAGGAATTGCAGCAGTTGGAGGAGCTGAGGAGATGACTGTTTCAGGGTTGCTATCTTTCCTGACTTGTTTGTTCTTTTTGGCCCATATAACCCTTGTATTTCCCACAAAATTGTTGTCTTCAATTGTTCCAATTTTCTTTAGAATATCCCTTCAGTGCTCTTCTCTTGTGTGCCAGTTTTTCTCTTTTGAATATTATTAATTGGAATTTAGGATCCAGATTAACGAGTGGAGAAAACGCACCCATGTTCAATATCTTAGGGTTAGCCTCGGGTGTCACGGTTTCCTTGGGATTTACTTTAGCATTCTTCTTGGAACTTGAGTTATTTGCCTTTATGTTTTTCCTTTTTTTGATTTTCGATCCATTCTTCTTACCCTTCTTAGCTGTTTTAGAATTATTCGATACTGTTACTTGACCAATCCTTTCAATTTCAGCACTTGTTTTGGAAGAACTATTCCCCTTTGCTTTTGGTTTGATCTTTGCTGCTGACATCTTCTTAATGGACTTATGATATTCAAGATCACATATTATTGTCTCATCATAGTCACTACTATATTCTGATTCCAAATCAACATACATGCTTTGGTTCTTTTGATTAGACTGTTTTGTTACGTTTAACACGTTTTTCACGTTTCTGCCACGTTTACCACATTTTTGACACTTTAACACGTTTAACATATTTTTCCACATTTAACATGTTTTTGACATATTTAACACATTTTAATAAGTTTTGACACGTTTAATAATTTTTTGCAAAATAAACATGTTTTGGCACGTTTGACACATTTTGGCACGTTTAACTCGTTTTTCACGTTTAACACATTTTTCACGTTTTTGACATGTTTAACACATTTTAAAGTTTTTTACATGTTTAACACGTTTTGGCATGTTTAACACGTTTTGGCACAAGTCATATCCACTTTCTTCATCAGATTTTGACCTAGAAAGTCTCCATGGAGGAAAGTCGTCAGATGATTGAAGTAGTCAGTAAGGAAGAAATTAAACAGGATTTATTCAATATGAGTGGGGATAAGAGTCCAGGACCCGATGGATTCAATCCGAGGTTTTTAAAGGAAAATTAGGGTGTGATCGGGCATGAGGTTAGTGAAGGCGTTCTTGAATTCTTTCAGAATAGGAGGATGCTTAAGCAATGGAATGTTACAGTTCTCAATTTGATCCCGAAGTGACTTGTACCCAAGGGAATTCGTGACTTTAGACCTATTTCGTGCTGTAACGTCGTTTACAAGATTATTTAAAAAATTATTTCTAAATGAATTAAAACAGTTATGCTTAATCTCGTTAATTTAGGTCAATCTACTTTTATATCGGGTAGAAATATATCGCATACTATCCTTCTTATGTAGGCGATTTTATAGAACTGTGGTAGGAAATCCATCTCTCCTCGGGTAATTTTTAAAGTTGATATTCAGAATGCCTTTGACTCAATTAAATGGCCTATTATTCATGATTTTCTGAGTGCTTCAGGTTTTCTAGTTATTGTTATTAATTAGACTAGTATGAAACCCTACGTTGTACGGGAAAAATATAAACGAAATTTTTATAAAATATTTAATTTAATAAAAGAGAATATATTTATATGAAGAGAAAATATATAATATATATATATATATAATTAGAGAAAAAATAGAAAAAATAATTATTATTAATTGTTTCATAATATAAGTAAATTGTATAAAAATAAATAATAAACAAATAATATATAAATAATTGTGGAAAAATTATGTAAGGAAAAATATATTTATATAAAATTAATTATGAAATATATACATGATGTGAGAAAAAAGAATGATTGATTAAAACTGAAAATAATAATAATACAATACAAACCAAAAGGCTTGATTTAATTTAAACTATTGAAAGCAAAATAAAAATTTAAGTTAACACAATATTAAACAAACATTCATAAAAATAAATAAATATATAACTCTGGTATAATTTAAGATATTCTATATTATAATAATAGTTAATAATGTATACTAATAAAAAAACAACTTCCATAAAATGAAATTAAAAAATTGTAAAATAAAAAATAAAAACTAAATTTTTTGTCTTTTTTGTCCTATCTCTTCAACAACTTTGTCTGTTGTTCCTCCCTAATAAAATTTAATTAACATATAAAACATATTTCAAAAACTTAAACAAGACATTAAAATAGATAATAAAAAAACAATTTATTTGATCACAAAAAATTGAAAAAGTACCTCTTTAACAGCTTTGTTTGAAATTGATGATCATCCCTAATAAAATTTAATCAAATATATATAAACTTTTCAAATATCTAAATAAGACATTAAAATAGATTAAAAAAACAATTTATTTAATAAAAAAATTGAAAAAATACCTCTTTAATAATTTTTCTGAAATTGATGCTCCTCCCTTAACAAAATTTAATTTAATATATAAAACACGTTTCAAAGTTGAGCATAAAGTTATCCAAAATATGTTTACCTGTTGAGTAATGAGTGATTGACTTGGATCAAACACTTTTATAATTGTAAAATTGTGTGATTTTTTCTTGAGGTTGTAATCAGTAATTTTAACTTGGAACACAAGTTTTCGCGATGACATTGATGATAACGGCAATGGTAAATTTTTGTCACAACTCGGATGTAATTGTAACAAATCTGAAACAGTTAGATTAACTAACTTATTTACAACTCTATCAAAAAGCACAAATAGTGCAGCTCCTGACTCGTCATCAACCTCAATCTCTAATTTATATCTAAAATAGATACAAAATAATTAATGAAAAAACAAAATAGTTTTAATTAAATATATGAATATAGTTTGTTAATGATCAAAGAGACAAAAATAAACACCTTGGAGTATGATTTTTTGTAACTTTAACACATGAGTTGCAAAAAAAAAACATCGCCCTCGAGCGTTACTTTTCTGCGACAATCATCACAAGAGTAGTAAAACCAACCATTGTAGTTGCATACATTATTGATTGTCGCTTCAACGGTACGTATACATTCCTGTTAACCAATAAACCAGTAAGATAACTATAAAAATATTGAAATACCAATTTTACCAACCTTGCTTTCCTCATTTGACAATAGGTTGTATAATTCCTCAATTGTGTGCCGATCTTTCATCATCTCATCTTGTAAAGACATCGAACTTTCAACAGTATCATCCAACAAACATACTTGAGATGGATGGACAGCAAATCTACAATTAGTTGAGTAAAGGTGGCACAAAAATAATAGTCATTAAAACAACAAATATTTAAACAAAGAGTATTGTTTAAAGAAAGACAATATCAACCTTTCTCGCATAGTCACCACCTCTGGAATCATTAGATTTTGAAAAACTTGTGTGTCCGTTGTTGAAGAAAGGACATGATGACCTATTGAAAGCACATAAAAATGGTTAACACAAACATATTAAGACATAAACATATTTTTTTTTACAATTCATACCTTGGTATAACTTGACAAGAAAGCTGGTCACAACTATTACGATAGGATCTTGGTTGTTAGATCCTTCAACAAACTCAAATTTTTCGGCTATGTTTCCCCATAAAGTTAGATTAATATCTTCTCCACTATAAAATAACACATAGAAAAGGTAAAAATTAAAATATTTAATAAATTAAAATATTTAATAGAGTAAAAAAACAAAAGAACTCATTTAACTTATAGATTTATAAATGACCAACCTATCAAATTGAAGGTTTAAACCACGTTTTGCAACTGTGTTATATCCAGTTTTGCTAAAAGTCTTAGAACCCAAACTGATAAGACGAGCTATAATAACTATAACATAAAAAAGGAAAATGTAAGTTAAAAATTAAATGAAAGACAATAGTTAATCAAAACACTACCTGTTAGTTGTGAGCAATTGTCACTTCTAGAAATAACCTCCTTTTAATCAGAAAAATTAAATTTATATCTCGGAATATTTAGAATCTCAGAAAGTAGCTAAACAAAATTTTCAAAGAGTTTGGAACTGGTTTGTACTGAGCGTTTGACTTGACAACTCGAATATTTTGAAATATGTACATGTTACCCTCCTTTAATAAGTTTCGATGTCTTGGAACAAATTGACGATCGATGCTGACGTGAATAACCACACCCTATAAATTAGTGTTAGTTTGCACTAACATACATTAATATATAACAAAATATTAAACACACTTACCTCCTTGTCTATTAATAAGAAATCAACACTTAGCAATTCATTATTTTTTTTTTAGTATTTATTGCATCCCACATGTACATAACTCTTGCAACTAAATGTTTGTAGTTGCCATCCGTAGTCAAATCTAGAATTCCAATCCAATGGAGGCTTGTGTGTCCATTTTCTGATATTTTGATATGAATTGACATTATAATAGTTAGTATAAAATATAAACATAAAAATAAAATTTAAAATAAAAAAAGTAAAAATAAAAAAACTTTAAAAATATTTATATTAAAAATATTTATATGTAAATATAGATTGAATAATAATAAAAAATTAAATAATATAATATATTAAATATGAGAATAAAGACAAATATTATAAAATAATGAGAAATAATAAATATAATATATTTAAAAAAATTCTTTTATGATTAAAAATAAATATCGTGTATTAGCTTTTAATAGATTCACCATCTTCTGTAAAAATAGTTATTTATTTTTATGAAAATTTAATATATTATGCAAAACATTTTTTATATAAAAACATTAAGAATATTTAAGTGAATAATTGGATTGTTATAATTAACGAAAATATATGTGAAAAAATGACCAAATATTTAAAAATTAGATGTTATGGACATAACAAACACATTTATTATAAAAAAAAGTATTTATATATCATATGTTAATAATAATAATAAATTATTAATATAATATGAATATATTAAAAATGAGAATAAAGATAAATATTGAAAAATAATGGGAAATAATAAATAATTAATTGAATGTTATAATAATATTTCAAAAAAAAATTATTTATTTCTTTTGTGATTAAAAATAAATATTATTAAATACATTAAATAGTGAAATTGTTTGGAATAATAAAAAAAATCATATACTCAAAAGATAGAGATCATCTTTTTTCAACTAATAAAACTATATGTATTTAAAAAAATTAAATATATTTAACTTAAAAAATTATTTTTATTTTATTAAATCATAAAATATAGTCATTACTCCTACTTTGACTCAAAAGAAGGATGAATATTATATTGGATAACTTCAATTAAAGTAATTTTAAAAATATTTAGATTGAATAATAATAAAAAGATTATTAATAATATAAATATATTAAATATGACAAATATTATAAAATAATATGAATAATAAATTAATTAATTAAACGTTATAATAAGTAATAATAATATTTTAAAAAAAAATTGAAGAATAGAAAAAAAAATATTAGGCTAAGAATAAAGAGATTATATGTATTTAAATTTTTTATTTTATTAATTAGTCATAAAATTTAATCAAAAGATAGGACGTTGTTGCATTGTTGCAGCGGCATGAAATGATCAAATTCCTGCAAAAAAAACAATGAACAATAGATTTGTGAAACATAACATATTACCAATTTAATTATTGAATGAAATAATGATGTTGATAGAGAAATTGATGTTAATATAATTTAATTATTACTCACTTTAACCAAGATGGAATTCAAAAGATAGGACGTTGTTGTAGCGGCCTGAAATGATCAAATTCCTGGAAAAAAAACAATGAACAATAGATTGGTGAAACATAACATATTACTAATTTAATTATTGAATGAAATAATGATGTTGATAGAGAAATTAATGTTAATATAATTTAATTATTACTCACTTTAACCAAGATGGAGTTCAAAAGATATAATGTTGTTGTAGTTGCCTAAAATGATAAAATTCCTGATAAAAAAAGCCGCAAAAGGAGACCGAATAGGCAGAATATCACTCTTCTCTCTTAAATTGAACCTTGTTGATGTAAAATTATTTATAGGAAAACAAATATTTACATGGAAAAGAAGATGAAAAGTTGGGTTGATTTATTATATTTATTTAATTGCAGTTACTCTGTTTATGTTTTTCATAATTATTGTTTTTGTGTTAAATTTTATAATTATTATAATATGATAACTGAAAGTTAAGTTTTATATTATAATTAATATAATATCATAACTGAAAGTTAAATTTTATAATTAATATAATATATAATTAAAATTCTTATTGTAGGTTTTAATGTTTTATAATTAGTATTTAATGCTAAACATGATAACTACATTTTTTTTCTATTTTATAATTAATATAATGGGATAACGGAAAGTTACATTTTATAATTAATATAATATATATTTGAAATTCTTGATTGTATTGCAGGTTAAGTTTTATATTATAATTAATATAATATGATAATTGAAAGTTAAATTTTATAATTAATATAATATATAATTGAAATTATTAATTTTATTGTAGGTTTTAATATTTTGTAGTTAGTATTTAATGTTAAACATGATAACTTTTTATTATTATTTTATAATTAATATAATGGAATAACTGAAAGTTACATTTTGTAATGTAATATAATATATATTTGAAATTCTTGATTTTATTGCAGGTTTTAATGTTTTATAATTAGTATTTAATGCTAAACTCAATTAATATAGATAAATATTTGGTTTAATGTGTATATGTAAGATATTAAATTTTAATATATTTTAATAATAATTATAACATTAATATATATATATACAAATTAAAATTAATTAATATATTTACAGCGAGGAAAAGAAAAACAATTCATAAATGAAGAGAGAGAAATATGAAAAATTACCTTGTGATATGAGAATTATTTTAGAGAGAGCGTGAAGTACACCCTCAACATTTCAAATTAAGCGTTATTAGATATATATAGATTTGATAGTGTATCTCAACTCCTCATTTAATTGTAAGCGTTAACGGAGTTCATGATGGATATTTCAAGGGTAAAAACAGAGTAAGACAAGGAGATTCTCTCTCTTATTATCTTTCGTTCTCATGATGGGGATCTTTGAGAGCGATTTTATAATGCTCCGAAAGAATCTTCCGTACATCCACCATCCACAATGTAGGGAGGAAGATATTACACACATTTGCTTTGCGAATGACCTCTTTATTATGGCACACATTGATGTTGATTCTATTAAAACTATTAAGGAAGCATTAACAATCTTTTCTAGTGTTACAGGTTTGGTTATTAATGAAGGAAAAAGTTTGGCATTCTACGGTGGTGTGAAGGAGGAAACAAAAACTAGTATTTTTGATATTATGGGGATTCAAGAGGGAAATTTACCAGTTCGTTACTTGGGGATACCATTATCAGCTAAGTAGCTACATATTTCACATTATAGGCCGCTTATCGAGAAAGTCAAGAATTCAATGAATGGTTGGACAACAAAAAGACTATCATACGCAGGTCGAATTGAGTTGGTTACGAAAGTCATCATAGGAATCATAAGGTATTGGGCACAACAAATCATTCTCTTGAAGAAGGTAATGAAGAATCTTCACTGTCTTATGAGAAACTTTATTTGGGGGAATCAAGGAAGAGGCGGAAAGAGAGTGAAGTGGGTTGATGTGTGTAAGCCGAAAGAAGAAGGAGGGATAGGGATAAAAAATCGCATTGAATGGAACAAGGTTCTTACTATAAGGCATTTTTGGGCGTTAGAAAAGAATCTAGACTCATTGTGGGTTATGTAGGTGTATTCAAGGTTTATGAAGAATGAAAAGAGTGTTTGGCCTGGTCACTAAAGAAGATTCTCAAGCTTAAAGACAACGCTATATCTTTCTTTGATATCCGATTAGGAAATGGTCGGGAACCTTGTTTTGGTATGACCAATGGTTTGAAAATCCGCCTATCGTTCTTAAGGCAGAATTTGGTGGGGTGCGTATTTGAAGGGACTGTCTTAATTCATCAGTTCGTTACATTCGGAATGGAGATTATTATACTCTTCGAAGGCGTATTCCAGAAGGTGTTACAATTTTTAGTTTCATGCAAACAATACAATTTAATGACAATATTGACTCACAGGTTTGGAAGGTGGAAAGAGATGGAAAATTCAATTATAATCTAGCTTGGGAGTCTATTCATGAGAGGGGGAAGATGTGGGTTGGACTCATGTTGTATGGTCCTCCAAAATTATTCTAAGACAACAATTTGTGTTATGGTTGTTGTTTAGGAAGAGACTTTCAACTAGGGATCGACTTAAGCGGTTTATGGATATCCCGGATTCTAAATGCCTACTTTGTGATGACAATGAAGAGACGATGGATCATTTATTTGGTGGTTGCCCGTTTACACTCGAGTTACAGAGTTAGATTTTTTCCCCTCGGATTGGATTGATATCAAGGAGATGTCCATCTTGAAAGCTAAATGTAATCCTTTTCATTCAAATATGTTTAAATGTGGTTTTGCTTCTATTGTTTACCATATTTGGATGGAAAGAAATTCAAGAGTATTCACGAGGGTGAGAGGTGATGTTGATGATGTTTGGAAATTGGAATGACATGAAGTTTGATTGCAATTCCCTTGTTCGGACTTGGAGGCGAATTCCCAAAAATGAGCAAAATTAGTGTTTATGTCAAAATTGGGGCATTAACTACTATGAAGTCACTCAATCTAGCAACTTCAAAGCGAGATCATAAAACTATTATTGTTTGTTTGTTTGAAAAGTTGTAATTCATTTTGTGTTTACTCATTTGGTTTGTAATTCCGGTTTTTTAAAATTAAAGCAAAGGTTTATTTTTCTTTAATTCATGAACTCATGTAGTTTTTCCCCCCTTTTGAGGCTTTTTAATGAATGACTATGTCATTTTCTCAAAAAAAAATTATTTCCAACATTTATTCTCTAATTTATTCACATGCTATATAAATAATTAATGAATCAAAATAATCTGAAAAATGGCTCAGCTAAATTCTATAATTTGTTTCCAACAAACACAATCACCAATATATATATTATAACACGAACATGTTTTTCCGATGCAATCCTTAATGATAAGAAAAAACTACTAACATCAAAGAAAACAAAAACTTTGAATTTATTAAGCTATATGTCAAATAAATGCTTAAATATTTTTCAATTTGGACTGCAATATGTAACTTATGTTTGCATCTTTCTCTAAATTGGAAAAAACCTTTTGCAACACTAAAAATCATAGGATCAAATTCTACCTCCTTTATGAAAAATAGTCTATGTAAGAAAATAGGTGTCAACATAATTTTAATACCAAAACAGTAATAGTAAAGTCAATAAAGTAACTTCAATGCTTAAACTAACAAATGCTTTTCCCAGATTTCACGGCACGATCGGCATGAACGACACGATCGGCACGATCATCACAAACAGAGAACAACACGATCGACATGGTATCAAGGTCACGGTTTCGCTTGCTCTAGTCGCGATTGTTAGTCGCTCAAAGTTGCTTGTCAATTCAAGAACGTGCTCACAATTGGCATGATCGACACAATCGACACGATCGGCACAATTGACACTATCAGCACGATCGACACAATCGGCACGAATGACACGGCATCGACTCTAATAACTAGGTCGTTTATTCATTTGCAAAGCTTGGTTGAAAGGTTAGGGTTTCTAGTTTACCCTGTTCTGTAATAGTTAGGGTTTCTAGTGTACCATATTTTATTATTGCTCTGTTTTGTTGTTGTGTTATTCTATTAATCAAAATGGGAAGAAAGAAAAGAAATAAGAATAAGGAAGTCAGAGAATTTGTGATGGAAGGTTTAAGGGAGGTAGCTGAAAAAGAAATTGATAGGATTGTTGAAAAAATTATCCATGAAAAACAGGAATGCATCAAAGGTAAAGAACCAATCACTGATATAAATTCTGAAGAAAATGCAGCATGAAAACAGAGGGGAAAATGAAGAAATATGGAAGGTTGGGTATAATGAAAGAGCAAACCTCTTTGGACTTAAAAATTAAATCACAAAGCTACTGATGCATGCAAAGAAAGGAGAGACTGTGCTCAACAAAGAAAAAATACAGCAAACAACCGTCCAATTAAATATACATTATCTTCAAGATTGGAACCTACTGAAGAAGGAATAATACTAAAATATAGTAAACTGGTCAGTGAAAAATAATGAGGGAGTTAATGAAGTCCCCAAAATCAAAGACCTATACTATCAGGAGCAATTCTAACTGGAAGGTAAATAAAGTCTGGAAAAAGAATGCTAAAAAGAAAGCAGAAGATCATTCATACAAAGGTCAAATATACTTGGGTGAGTTTAAAACAAAAGTTGAGATTTTCAACTCTCTTTTTGAATTTAAACTGTCCACTGAAGTAGAGGAAAATGTGTCAAAGAATGAGAAAATGTAGTTGTTGGGAACTACATAGGAAAGAACCGTGTATATTTTTCCAACACTAAATAATCACTAATGAAACAATGAGAGAAGAAGGGTCTAGAGATGGTTTTTGCAAACATCCATGATCTCTATTTTCTACAATTCAAAAAGGGAACGAACTTGATGATATTCTGAAAATTGGGCATACTTATATTGGATCCAACTTTATGAAGTTGGATAGATGGTCTGAAGAATTGAGCCTTCTAAGCAAGCCAAAGGAAACAACCCAAATATGGTTCAAACTTAGGAACATCTCAACACACATGTATAATGAAGAAGCTCTAAGTCATTTTGCTAGTCTATTAGGAAAACCATTATACATAGACCCAATTACAGAGGGAGGAGAGCACCTTACTTTTGCTAGAATAAGCATTGAAGTTCATCCTCAAAGTACATTGCCAAAGAACATGATAATTGTTGATAGGAATGGAAAGCCCACAGTCATGGAAATCTCATATGAATGGACGACAAATAGGTGTGATTTCTGTAATACTTTCCAATATGTTAGTACTAAATGTGCAAAAGCAATTGAGGAAGAACATAAAATAATGAAAGCCCAAGAAACAAAAAAAGCAGGAAAATGAAACGGAATAATCAAGAATGGAAAAGCATATTGAGGAAGTTAAGGATAGTGATAAAAAAGACAAAAATGAGGAAAATGCAGAGGAAGAAAGCAAGAAGGATTTTGAGAAAAAGGAAAACGGCGAAAGAAAGAAAGTAAAGAGAATCAAGGTGAAGAGGAAAAAAAAAATTTCTGTAATGCAAAGGATTATGATGAAAATGAAAGATGAACATCAAGTTGTTGAGGAAACTCAAGAGGAAAACACCCAGAATTTCAAAGTTGAAATAGAGAATTCTAAAGTCGACAAAAAAAATTCCAAAACCGATGTGGAGGTTGAAGCTGGAGATGAAGATAATGAAGACAATAATACATAAATTCAAGTTGAAGATAATAAAGGTAAAAGCCTGAAATTCTCAAAAATAATTTTTTCTATCAAATCAGAACGGACTCGTACAAAGAGAAAATTCAAAATGAGAAGCAACAATACTCATCATCCTCTTCAATACAATCTCATTTTATCGTTAGAAGAAGAGGAAAAGTAAGAGGAAGGGGAAAGGGAAGAATGCATTTCAATGAAAATAGATGGCATGCGAAAATCCCAAGCTGGGATGGTTAAGTTTGAATATAATTTTTTTTGTTTGTAATCTCTATTTTTTAGAATGTATGAATGCTACTAATCAGTTTTTTTAGAGTCTTTTGATTATAATCCTTAATCATAGCTAGAGTTTGTCTAGACCCTCACACTTTTGGGATTTTAATGAAATAGTTTTAATCGTTTTCCCCCAAAAAAAAGTCAATATAGTTAAACTATTGTTAATACATCAGCACTAAATATAGAGCAACTCAACACAAACAAATGTAATTTAATTGAATCCAAAAATATCTATTTGTTGTAATTGAATCACGATGAAAATCAGTTTAATCCCTAATTGAATCTCGTCCAAATTAGCTTCATCCTTGATTGAATCTCGTCTCATTCAATGAAATATCTCAGATTGATTGAAGCGGGAACTACAATTCGAATCGTTAATTCATAGGCAAAAGTATAGGCCATCTCTCCCAATCACGACTCTTTCTTATTAAAAAATCCTTTACTTCTATTAACGGCGAAAAATGGAGAGAATTCAATATAACAGACGCATCTTCCGTCGAAGATTTAATTTTGTTAAAATTCAAAATTATATTAATCGATACCATCCTTGATCATTCATGTGTTTCCTTAAGAAAACGTCCTTCACCATATTATATGTATATGAGAAGTAGTAATGAATTTGATTTAATATAATTGCATTCCGCACTTGATTGGTATATTCTACAAACATGATGTTTCATTGTGGCTTAACCTGACTTTGTATAAATGATTTATATTAAAACCTAAAAATAAACCTGGTTAAAAAATTAAAAAAAAGTTTATAGCATATGATTAAAATGAATAACTTATTAACAAGAAGAAATAAACCAACCTCTAGTTTTTAGACGATTCTATTGAATTAATCCCTCTTTCTATTATCATCATATATATATATATATATATAAACCTCATCTTCTAGTTTAGCAGCAATAAGAGGTGAATACTAACCTTAAGTTCCTGAGTTCGAGCCCGTCATGCGACAAATTCTGTGTCTAATTAAATAGTTAAGTGTGTTTGCGGGCTATATATTTAATCGTTGTCTCATTTCTTTTATTATATATATTATATATATATAAAAATAATTGAGTGAAAAAATTTGAAAAAATGAATCACATTTTGCAATAGGACTAAAAAATAATAAAGTTTATGTTTATAAAAACTTGAATGAATTTAGAGTTTGGTAGATAAAATTATTATAATTTATATAAATTAAGAATTTAAAAAGATATATGTATTTTTAAATTATAAAGAGGAGTGATAAAGGAGGGAATTTGGGAGAGAGAATGAGAAGGGAATGATGTGTTACCACATCACTAGCTGAAAAGAGAGAGAGTTTGAGAATAGAAAGAATTGAGAAAAAAATTGTTAATTTTTCGACGAATCAGATTGCGCCACGTAATTCTCCTTCCCATATTCCTTTCCCAATCATTTTTCAATTCTAAATATATAAATATAATTTATTCAAATTTGAATTTCAAATCAATTATAATTTAAAAAAATATTTCATATTGTAAAACTAATCAGAAAATAAAATAACCATTTTAAATAAAAAAATATGTTTTTTGAAATATAATATTACTTGATAGACAAATTAATGGGTTCCATATCTTTCGATTTTATACCACATTTAAACTATTATTATTTTTTATATATCTACGATCTCTCCTCTTCCTTTGTTAGTCCGGACAGATTTGTAATTATTCTTCATTTTATTTACTTTCTACTTCTTCCTCTATTTTATCAAGTGCATTGAGAATGAAGTGGCAGAACTTCCACACGTGGTTGACAAGTTATCTAATAAGCCTAGGAGGATGCATTTCGACCAGACATGAATTTGGAAGAACTCAAAGTACTACCATATGGTAGTAGTGAGTAGTGGTCTCTACCGGTTAAGAAAGGGAGGCATAGGTCAAGAAGTTAGAAGGCAGTGGGGAATCGTTGACTCTATGGTTCGTGCCTGAATGATGAATACGATCGACGTGAGGATTCAAAGAAGGTTTTAATCAACTAAAACAAGCTGTGATCTCTAGATGGAAATTAAATCAGGATACGAAGGATACAACGTTCCAACAAGGTATATCTCCAAAATGATATTATCATACTGCAGCAAGAATCAAATGACCTAGAAGAATATTACTCTAAGGTTAGACTCATGTGGGATGAAATGCTTAGTTTGAAACCACTTAAAAGATGTAGGTGTAAAGGAACTAAAATAGATTGTGATGGATATTTTTTACAACTTGAAATGATTCAAGATGACGATGAGAATAAGTTATTGAAATTTCTGATGGGACTTAATGATCACAAATACTAATGCAAGAACCATGGACTGTTGTTTACAAGGCTTTTATAATGTTGCAGAATGTGGAAAAGAAAAACTATCTAAGAAATATCAATCAAGACAACTCCATGTATGCAAAAAAAAAAAGAAGCAATTCGGATAGGTCTAAGTCCAATAATATTTTGTGTTTTCATTGCTGAGGTAGGGGCCATATGAAGGAAAATTGTTTTAAGATTGTTAGTTATCCTAACTAGTGGAAACAACCTAAGGAAAATAACAACAATAAAAGAGGAAGCATACAAGTACAATCAACAATGCTTCAGAGTATGATGAGTATGGAGATACAACTCTTGAAGAATACCGAATGTCCAAAGATTTTCTAAAAAACATGAGAGATGTCAAAGGAAAAGGAGCAGCCAGAGCATCCTCAAGTGGCACAATTGCATGTAAGTGTTCTGAACTTATGTCTCATTCATATACATTTTTTGAGTTTAACATGAGCAGCAACAACTTAGTTAAAGATACAAATGAATGGTTAATAGACTCGGGTGCATCATGTCATGTATGCAATAGCAAGAATCTAATTAAAGACATTAGGAAATTAGAGACTCCTAGGCTTATGTATTTAGTTGATGGGTCATGTAAATCAATTTCAGAAGTAGGAACAATTATAATTTCAAATGAGTTAATACTTAATGAAGTTCTATTTGCTCCATACTTCAAATATAATCTGATATTAACAACTAAGCTTATTGATGATAACAAGACATTGTATTTTCTCAAAAACAATGTGCATCTTGTAGGACCATAAGTTTGCATCAAATGTTGAGATTGGAAAGAGGATAGGGAACCTATTTTCGTTTCTAGTGACACAATTCAAATAATGTTTCTGATGTTTCTGATTTTTTTCTTAGTTCTAAAGACAATATATCTGATAGTACTTATTTCAATCAAACATTTAATAATTAAGTAATTGATTATAAAGTTCTTCATAAAAGATTTGGTCATCTTTCAGATCGAGTAATTAAATCCATTTACCTGAATATCTTTAAAAAAAATAAACATTGTTCTTCATGCCTATTATCTAAGTCAATTAAATTATCTTTTAATGATAGTGTTACTAAGACTGATAAAATCTTTGAATTGATTCATGTTGATTTATGGGGCCTTATCGAGAGAAGTCAATTTTAAACTGTTCTTACATGATTACCATTATTGATGATTTTTCATGATGTACTTGGATTTATCTTATTCCTCATAAGACACTTGTATTTGAAAAACTGTAACAATTTTTCATACTTGTTAAAAATCATTATGAAACAAACGTAAAATTAATTAAGACTGATAATGGAATAAAATTTATTAATGATAGGTGTTCCAATCTTTTTAAATATCTTGGTATAATTCATCAAACAACATGCATGTTCATTCACTCCACAACAAAATGAAGTTGTAGAAAGAAAATATAGGCATCTTATTCAAGTAGCGAGGTCTATTGTGATTGATTCTCATTTGCCTTCAAAATTTTGAGCACATTCATTACTGACTGCAACTTTTTTTATTAGTCGAACACCAATGAAGAAATTTGATTGGAAAACTTCAATTAATATGCTTAATAAAACAATTTTTTATCATAGTTACTTAGAGTATTTGGATGTTTATGTTATACAACTAATGTATTTCCATATAAATCAAAGTTTACACATAAAGGTAAAAATGTGTCTTTATAGGATATCCCATGAATCATATAATGTGTATGAACTAGAGACTAGAAATATATCAGTTTCTAGAGATGTTATATTTCTTGAGGAAATATTTCCATTTATGAAAGATGAAGTTTCATTAAATTATTCTAAAATGAAATTAAAAGATGTTCCAACTTTCTTTGATGATGAAATGGAAGATATTGAATACGCTAAAAGCATTGTTGATTCTATATATTCTATTAAGGATCTTGGCAATGCTAAGTTTTTTATAGAATTGAAAATCATACATAATGTGGATGGTATATATGTGAATCAAAGAAAATACATTTTGAATCTTGTTTTTGATCTAGGTTTAATTACTTCCAAACTAGTTGCAACTCCTATGACAAAAGGAGTAAAACTTGTTAATAATCATATTCATGATGATTTATGTGATGTTAATCAATATAGAAAACTTGTTGGTCGGTTGTTATATTTAAACTTCACAAGACCTGACATTGCTTATTGTGTTCAACAATTAAGTAAATTCATTAATAAATTATTTAAATCTCATTTTGAGGCTACCATACAAGTTGTCAAATATCTCAAAGTGACTCCATCTTTGGGATTATTTTACTCATCACATACAAGTTTTAAATTATATGCATATTCAGATAGTGATTGAGGATCCTATTTAGATTCCAGAAAATCATTAACAGTGTATTGCATATTTGTGGAAAATTCCCTTGTTGTTTGGAAAAAATAAAGAAACAACAAATTATTTCTCGTTCTTCAGCCGAAGCTGAATATCGCAGCTTGATCTTCATATTAAAGTTGATTTCTCAGTTACACTTTATCGTGACAAAGGAGGCTATACACATTATAGGAAATCCGGTCTTTCATGAATGAACAAAACATATCGATATTGATTGTCACGTGGTAACAAATACAAGCATGATTTTATTTCACAAACACATGTATCATCTAATATGCAGATTGTAAATATTTTTACTAAATCATTTGAAACGAATTAATTTTTGAATCTTCGACACAAGGTACAACTACAAGATTTTCATCTTGAGGGAGAGTGTAGAAATTATGTCAATAGTTCATTAATGTTTTGTGATAATCTTTTTAGATTTAAACTGTTTTTGTTAATTTGTTATAACCATTAGTAATTAGTTAGGACTGGTTATAACCATTATTATGTTAATTACTACTAATATAAAAGTTGAGGTATAATTTGTACCTATATTTTGTTGAGAGACTTATTTAGACTAGGTGGAAGTTTTTTTTGGTACATGTAATGGATTTGTGACACTATGTATACATAATAAAATATCACAAATCCCCCTAAAGTTTTTCTCTCATTCTTGTGTTCATTGCTTTCTCTTTAATATTCTCCATAACCGTTTCTAATTATCTCATCAGCACCATTTCGCCTTATAAAAGCTTATAGGAGATTATGGCCTAAATGTAGTTATTTCAAGAGTTCCCTAAGGTGGGGGAGTATGTGATATTGATGATGGTGCGGAAGTAAATGTTGTGTTTAAATTACAAGCTAATCTTATGGTAGAAGATTCGATGGTGAGGAATGGTCGGATCAGAACCAGAGGAGGAACATTTATGCGGTGTTTGTCGGGAGTTAGGACGGCGAAGGAGGAACCATGTGGGAGATTTTTCATGTGCAACGATTTGTTGTGGCATGAAAGAGATGCATGTGTTTATAAACTGGACTTGTGAGATTGAAAGAGAAGCTTATCATGCTAGTAAACTTTCTCCTCTACAATTGTCTAACTGTAGAAGTAGGGTCGGTCCTAGATAACTTAACCTTGCATAGGCCCTCACCTTTATAACCTTTATAAGCCCCATTTTTAATATTAAATAATATTAAATTATTAATCTTATATTTTTCTTTTATTTCTCTTTTAATATTAAATATTAAATATACATAATATAATATATATATATATAATATTTTTATCTCCTTTTTAATCTATTATTTTCTGTATTATATTATATTAATTATTTAAATATTATTTTATATAATTAAAATTTTAAAAAAAATAAATTTATCCCTTTAGAGCCCAAAATTTTAAATTTGTATTGGCCAAAATCTCATTCTGAATAGAAGGCAAATGAAGAATAGGAATTTTGTGTTTGAATCCTATTAATCAGAATTTTTTATAGGAAAAAAGCTCACTTAGACGTATGTACTTGTACAACTAGCTCACTTAGACGTATGTACTTGTACAACTAGCTCACTTAGACGTATGTACTAATAAAAGGACATTTAAACATATGTACTCTCAAAAATTGGCTCATTTAGCCTCTTTTAATAACATGGTTAATTTTTATTTTTAAATTTATATATTTATTAATTAAATATTAATATATTTTCTCTCTCCTTCTTTTTCATTAATTAAACTAGGTAATTTATTTTATTCTTAAATTTTTTATTATTTTAATATTAATTCTCTTTTATATTTCATCTTTTTTTTAGTTTTTATTTCTCATATTTATTAAATTCTCATTTTTTTAAAAAATTTAACAACTTTTTTATAAATTTTATGTTTTACTGTAATATTTTTTTGAAGGATTTTTTTTATTTAATTTAATATAATAAAAATGAAAAAGTGTTTTTTCTTTTTTAGTTTAATATAAATAAAAATGAAATTAATAATTTTTTATTTAATTTTTTTTTCACGACTTATATTAGTAGTAAAAGAATTGTTTTGTCTAATATTTGATTATTACTCTTTTAGTGTTTGATGAATGAGTTTTTATTATTATTAAATTATTAATTCTTAATTAATTTATTTTTGTGTTGAAGGATTTTTATTGCTGAAAGAATTTTTATTGTTATATTCAATTATTGGGATCAAACAATTTTAAAATAATTAATAATTAATGTGAATATAAAAAAAATATATAAAAAAAAGAAGAAATATAGAGTTAAAATAATTAATGATGAATGCTCATATATATATATATAAAATAAAATTAAAATAATCAATCATAAATAATAAAAAATAATAAAAAAGATAAAAATACATGGTTCATTTATTATTAATAAATGAAATAATAAATGAAAAGGAAAGAGAGAGAAAATATGTTAATATTTAATTAAAAATATATAAATTTAAAAATAAAAGTTAACCATGGTTTCTAAAAGAGGCTAAATGAGTCAATTTTTGATAGTACGTACGTTTAAATGACCTTTTATTAGTACATACGTTTAAGTGAGCTAGTTGTACAAGTACATACGTCTAAGTGAGCTTTTTTCCTTTTTTATATATTAAAATTGAAAGACGGAAGGAACATCGTATATATACAAAAAAAAAAAAAAAAAAAAAAAAAAAAAAAAAAAAATATATATATATATATATATATATATATATATATATATATTAAAAACAATAAAAGTGTGTAGGTGGACAACGACATGACATGCTAAAATTAACGGAAGTTAATTTTTTTTTTCAGAACATAATATACAAGATGATAAATAAAACATCAGGTTTTTAGATCACGGTTAAATTTAAGAAATAACATACCCAAAGATAAATTTAGTATTCTTTTCATAATAAAATTAATCAGAAAATAAAATTAACTATTTTTAAATAGAAAAAAAAGTATGTTTTTTTTTTTTTTGAATTGTAATATTACTTGATAGACAATTTAATGGGTTTTTTTTATTGATAATGAATTGAATATAAATATATATTTTTTTTAGTTTATTTTGAGAAAAAGTTAAAAGGTTTAGAATTAATTAGATCATATATAATAAAATATAACCATGAAAGAAAAATTGCTATTCTAATTTTAAAAAATGAGACTTTAATTTTGAATAAAGAAAAAAAAAGAAAATAACAAAAATGATAAAAAAAAAAACAATATTTGTTAAATAAACCTGATAATAACACCTACTATATCCTTGTACCAATTAAATTTACAACATTCATGAAAATCTATCAATCAATCCCATGACAATATGAAAAATAGAAAAAGTCAACATCAGTCTAAAAAACATAAAATGTTTATTGATTAAACAAGATTAAAGAGGTGAAATTTGAACAATGACTCCAATGGACGAGGCAATCAAGTAGTCAATCCTTGTAGATGATGAAATAGTAATTCATAATGCAATATCTAAAAACATATTCTCTGCGGAAGGAGGCTATGATGTTGGTCCGCTTGAAGGTAGAAGAAAAACACCCATTTTTGGCTTCCTACCACCGCCTTTTTTGTAAGGTGATATTTCTTGACCATGGAAGACCTTCTGAATAGGGGCGTTCAATATTTGGTCTGAACCGAATATCCGTCCGAATTCGAATTCACCGAATTCGAATAAACCGAATTCGAAATACATTTTCGGTTTTCGAATCGAATTTTAAACCGATTCGAATTCAAATATGGTTTTCGGTTTGGTTTTCGAGTTTAGGTTTCAACTCGAAAACCAAACCGAAAACCGAATTCATTTTTATTATTTATTTTTATTATATATTATATAACTTATTACATATTTATATTAAATTATCATGCACCTCCTACTAGATCCCTACATTAAATCCATAATCCCTAATTCATTTTCTATTTCTCTAGTTGTCAACACGTCTCAACCGTCACACTATTTTACTTTCGTCGTTTAATTGTCGAATATATATTAGCGTTAAACTAAGTTTGCGTGATTTATATTTTTTATAATTTAAGTAGATAAGATCTCTTTAACAACTTATTTATTTTGTTAACTCTTTTTAAAAAAATTATCTTATGGGTAGGTGATGTTCTATATTTAGTCTAAACCGAATATCCGACCGAATTCGAACCGAATTCGAATTTACCGAATTCGAATAAACCGAATTCGAATTTATTCAAATCGGTTCGGTTTTCGAATTTGCTTAAAATAAATAAAAATTCGAAGAACCCGAACCGAAAACTCGAAGAACCCGAAAACCGAACCGATGAACACCCCTACTTCTGAAAACACTGGAATTTGCAATATGTGATTTTGTGCAAGAAAAATTAATCCTATTCCTCTTCTTATCAGATTTCACCATGCTGCAAGTATTAGAAATCTAACCGGATGGTATAATCTCCATGGAGAAACCCTGTCTTATAACCATACTTGAAATGCATCTTTTAGCCTAAATATTTGTATTTTGCAAGAGTCTAAAGGAAGACAGACATATATTGACATTTGGATAATTGATAAATAACAAGTCGTCTGAACAAGACATAGAAAGATAGCACAAGAGACACTTGGGGGTCATACATCTAATATATGTATGAACAGATTAATCATCTCTCTACTATTTTAGTTCAATTTCTTAAAATAATTCATTTTAGGGAATGCCATTTTTATAATAAACAGACTAAGCTTAGAGTTGCTAAATTTGCTCAAAGAAGATGATAGATTCGGAATTTTGTCACGGGATTTTGTTTCACCTAACACTAATAAAAAGGACAATGGTATTGTCTGAAAGATTAATGATAAACATGGACCTGAACTATTTGACAAAAGATATCTTATCAATTTGGAACAGTGGTAGTTTAGGCATTGTTTTACCATTGCTGCAAACTGCATCATTAAAAAGATGTTGGGTTAAACTTTTCCATCCTCTAGCACAAATTCAATATACAGCTTGGTATATCTATCTGAAAATCTTGTTTTATTCTGACGAGGTTTTCACTAGTCACTGAGTGCAAAAAAAAGTATGATATAATTATCTTATAGAAGCAAGAATAGATAGATGAGAAAAATAATAAAGATTCAACATAATCAATATCTGGATTCTTAACAAATCATTGAAAAAGGTAATTAAAGCAATGACTTAACAGCTTGTCTACAAGTTATTGTCACTTTTAAGATAAAACGTAACAGCCTTCACAAAGTGTATCTTGTATTCCAATCTAAGACAGCCCAAACAAAATAAGAAGGTTAATAGTAACCGAAGAAAGGAGGGGCTGAGCTAATTCCATTAGGAAGAAATCAGAATCGACTAGCCATCAGTTACTAACTATTAATCTAATCATACTGCTGGTATTACATATTGGTTATCTAACTACTTCTAACACTACTATCGCTCCAACCAGGGGCGGAGCCACACATGGGTTAGGGTGGTTCCAGCCCCACCTAAATTAAAATCTTAAAATAAAATATTTTATATAAGTATTTGACAAATGATGCTTAGCCTAGTTGGCTATAGGACTAAACCCTGAACATGAGGTCCAGGGATTAACCCTGGCCTCACCTTTAATTTTAAAATATTATTTTTATCTAAAAATTAATTCATAATTATTTTATTTTATACCAACAATATTTTCTAATATATAAATATTTATAATAATACATAAAATTTAATTAATATATAAATAAGATTTATTTATATAAATAACTTTAATTTATTATATTTTAAAATATAATTTTTATCTATAAATTAATTCATAATTATTTTATTTTATACTAACAATATTTTCTAATATACAAATATTTATAATAATCTATAAATTTTAATTAATATATAAATAAGATTTATTTATATAAATAAAATATAAAAAATTATATATAAAATAATGTAAATCATATAATAATATTATTTATTTTAAAATTATATTTATATAATAATTATACATTATTTTTTATTTATTTTAATATAATTAATAATACAAATTATTTATAAGGGTAAAATATAAAAATTAAAATAATAATAGTGTTTTATATTTCTTAATTTTAAACTATTTAAAAAATTTATAAGAAAATATAAATTAATATTAATAAACAAGTTAAAATAATTACATTGGTTTGATTCGGTATTTAAATAAAGAATTTGATATTGTTAGATAAATTCAGACCGGTTCAAATAAACCTAACTTAAACAAACTTCTCATGCAGGAACAAGGAACCGGACCGGATGAACAAGAGAACTGACTGAAGAAACCTAACCGGTCTAGCTACCAAACCGATCAAGAGTTTTCGGAACGTGACCGCACAAAGGAAGGATCGGTCAAAGATCAAAACCGGAATCATCAAACAGCCGATCATCCACAAGACAAGAATAACCGGAAGAAGTCCGGTTACATCAATACCAAAAGACATTCGGCCAAGTCAAATGACCGACCAGTACAAAAAGACAATTTGGGTATCTGCTGAGAATGATACCAAAGGAACAGACTGAATACTTCCATATCCATGCAAGTCTGAGGAAAGACTGTAGGCTGCAGAAAACAGTACTACCGGATCCTTCTACTTCGGGATAAGCCAGAAAGGAAATCTTCAAAGTACAGACAACTGTCCAAACAGACAGTGCCTATATCAAGTAAAAGACAAACCCGGCAGGCTTGTCCTACACACCGAATGAACAGACCGCCAGGTCTGAGACATAATGCCAGGTCTGAGGTTGACCGTCAGGTCTGAGGAAACGACCGTAGGTCTGAACCTCTGAGACACTGAATCACTGCACCGCTGATCAGCCAATCAGACTCAAGGCAGTGAAATATGACCGTTGGCATATTTCACCTATAAAAGGAGGCAGTTGCAGAAGAGTAAATGCGGGACATACATTGAGATAACGAGCGCTAAGAGCATTTACTACAAGTAAAAAGAGTGTGCTGTTTTAGAAAGCCTAAGTGTTAAAAGTTAAAGTGTGTTTTACAATTTCGGTGTAAATTGTAAGAGTGTTATCGAGCAGAAAATAAGTCTCGATCGACTTGTACTTGTATTCCTTAGTGAATATCCTTCTCGCGGTTTCGAGAAGAAGGGGTGACGTAGGAGTTTTATCTCCGAACATCCATAAAATCTGTTGTGTTATTTACTTTCTGCCGGCTTCATTATATAACCGACTTTACACTAACCATACTGAATATCCAGATTACCGAAACCGACCCACCATCTCCAAACCTTCATCATCCGAAACCGACCGTGCCTATCATACAAGCGTGCCGCTTCAACCTGAAAGCAAACCTCTTCCGCGCTTGAACCTAGTTCAAGGGTTTGTGACAGGTTGTGTAGTATTGAAACCCCGGTGTTAATCTCTAATCGGATTAACCACCACCCTACGAGTGAGAACCGCTAACCGGTCCAACCCCCGGTCCACCAGCGGCGACCTAGATCCTAACAATTGGTATCAGAGCAGTTAGTTTCAATACTCAAGCAAACATGTATCAGGATAGGCCTCCAATGCTAGAAGGTGATGACTTTGCCGACTGGAAGGCACGCATGCACCTGCACCTAGTCACCTTGGATGATGAAATGGAATCCATTCTAACCGAAGGACCGATATTCATTGATAAAGATAGAAAAGAATGGACAGCTGAAGATAGGAGAAGGAACAATCTGGACAACCATGCAAGAAACCGGATCTCCAACAGCGTAGACAGAAACACATACTGCAAGATCAGAGATTGCAAAACCGCGAAGGAGACATGGAACACGGTCATCCAGATCTTTGAAGGAAATGAAAGAACAAGGGAGAACAAAATAATGATGGCCACACAGAAGTTTGAAAGCATCAAAATGAAACCAGGAGAAACTATGAAGGAATACAGTGACCGGTTCACTGGTGTGTTAGATGAACTAGCAACTCTGGGCAAGAAGTATGACAATAAAGAGGTCATTATGAAGGCTTTGAGATCTCTTCCTAGTGCCTGGGATATAAAGACAATGGTAATGAGGGAATCAAAGAGCCTACGTAAGATGAAACTATACGATGTATTCGAAGATCTAAAGGCATACGAATTCGAAATGAAATCTAGAACCAAAGAGGAAGTCTCGGCCTCAACATCAACCAGAGCACTAATCACATCTACAGAACCGGCTGTACCTGCTCCTGTACCCACACCGGCACCGATACCGGCTCCTGCACCCGTACCTATCAGAACAGCCGAACAGTTTACTGAGGACGCCATGGCTATGCTCGTACAGAAGTTTGGGAGGTTCATGAAAAGGAGTCAACCGAAAAACAACTACTATGGTGATAAATCCAATATAAGATGCTATAACTGTAACTGTTTGGGACACTTTAAGTGGGAATGCAGGAAACCAAGAAGGGACACCCAGAAACCGGAATATCAAAATGACAGAAACAATTACCAACAAGCCGGTGAAGGAAGTGAAGTACCGAAAGCACTAATAGCCGACGATGGAGGAAGTCTATGGGCTCGCAGTGACAGTGACGATGAACTCACATGTCTCATGGCCAATGAGGAACATGTATTTGACTCTCCTTGTGAAGAATTTACTAAAGATGAGTTATACAATGCATTGAATGACATGGTAGAAGAATATAAGAACCTATTGACCATGTTACCTAAACACCTCAACATCAAGCCCGATTCCATAGTACCTATTCCAATAGAACCGGAGGTACCCATCATAATCGAACCGGAAGTCATACAACCTGATGATACCCACACCCTAGAAACCGAGTTAGATCCTAAGATCGAACAACCTAGTGAACCGACTAGAGAACTAACCGAGGAAGAGAATGCCCGATTTCAATATACGATGGCCGCCTATAAGAGATCTAGCGATATAGTAAAGAATATGAATAAACACTATAGGCATCCTCGTTGTAAGCGTGGTCTTGGATACACAGGGAATAGCTCTAAAGACCGAAAACCCATAGAGAAAGCAAGGCTTACAAAAGGAAACCTCCCCTTTATAAAATTTCTTAAGAGAACCTGTACAGCTGAAGAAGAGGAAACCGCATATTATAGGGAAGAGAAGCTAAAATACGACTACGTTGGCCCAACCGATTCATGGCTTGACCTTGAGAAAAGAAAAGCCGAAATCCTTAAATATAAGAAAGACTTTCCTGAACCACGTAGGTCAAACTACAGATCA
The DNA here is from genome assembly GCF_907164915.1 of Impatiens glandulifera. NCBI lineage: Eukaryota > Viridiplantae > Streptophyta > Magnoliopsida > Ericales > Balsaminaceae > Impatiens > Impatiens glandulifera. The sequence goes on along the minus strand of NC_061862.1, from coordinate 66,873,389 downwards.
CTGAACCAAAGAACATCATCGTTTAGGACATTTGAAGGAAAACCGAAATACACCAGACCAAGTGTAAAAAGGGCAGTTAAAACCCTAGCAAAGAAGACCGTCCGGCTTATCAAAGTTTGGGTACCTAAGGGACTAATCGCATGTGGACCCAAGTAAATGTGGGTACCAAACAGTTGTGAATATGTACATTTTGCAGGATCCAAAGAAACGGCTAGGAAACTCCGAATGGTTCTTGGACAGCGGTTGCTCCAGGCACATGACCGGAAATAGCAATTTGCTAATCGACATCAGATCAGTAACCGGTGCTCTAATTACCTTTGGTGACAACTCAAAAGGTAAAACTGTGGGCAAGGGTAAGATTGTCCATGGTAATCTAACTATTGATAATGTACTTTTAGTTGAAAACCTAAGTTTTAACCTACTTAGTATTAGTCAGATGTGTGATGCTGGATACACGATAGAATTCCTTAAACATGCATGTTTAGTTAAGAACTCTCAAGGCATCGTACTACTAACCGGAAATAGGATAGGTAACATCTATAAGGTAGACTGGAAAACAAGAATAGAATATCCTATATGTATGATAGCTAAGACTGATCAAACCTGGCTATGGCACAAGAGACTAAATCATCTAAACATGAAAACCTTAAACTACATTCGCGGTAAAAAGCTAATTGAAGGTATCCCTGATATAGTATTTAACCAGGATAAGGTATGTTCAGCATGCCAAATGGGTAAACAAACTAGGTCATCTTTTAAGAGTAATGGAAATATTCAATCTAGCCGATGTCTAGATCTTCTTCACATGGATTTATTTGGACCCATTCAGGTCATTAGCCTAGGAGGTATGATTTACACCATGGTAGTTATTGATGATTATTCTAGATATACATGGGTAATATTTCTACCATCTAAACGTGAAACTGTATCAAACCTGATCACACTTCTTAAGCGGTTGCAAAATGAAAAATCAACTCGTATCAATAGCATTCGAAGTGATCGAGGTACCGAATTTACTAATAGTACATTAACTGCATATCTTGATGAATCCGGCATTAGACACGAGTTGTCTAGTGCTAGGACTCCTCAACAAAATGGCCTGACCGAGAGAAGAAACCGGACTCTCAAGGAAGCCGCACAGTCTATGATAGCCGATTCCGGCATTGCTCAGAAATTTTGGGCTGAGGCTATCAACACTGCATGCCATACACAAAACCGGTCTTTGATAAATAGATTTCACAACAAAACACCGTATGAGGTTTATTTTAACAGAGTTCCCAAACTCAAGTACCTCAGGATTTTCGGTTGCAAATGTTACATTCATATAAATGGTAAAACCCAACTCACCGCTTTTGATGCAAAGACCGATACCAGCATTATGCTAGGATACTCGGTAGTAAGTAAAGCATATAGAGTATATAATAATAGAACTGCAACCATGGAGGAAACAATTCACGTTGTTTTCGATGAATCGGTTGAAAGCAATACTGCTTCATGCTTTGATTTACACAACAGACTGGAAAATAACAATATTCATTCTGATAGTGAAGATGAGACTCCGGTCTTCAGGCGGTTTGTCCATGACCTAATGGGTAACATTGATACCCAGCCGGATCAAGCTGTTCCACAACAGGAAGCTGACACTTCGGTCCAATCCGAGGGAGTCGGTCGGTCTGACAATCTCGTTCAGCCTACCGACAAGTCTAGCCTTGATCAAACAAACGGTAACTTGGTAGACACTCCTGAACTGAATCTCAGAAGAAACAGTAAACATCCTCCTGAGCAAATTATAGGTGACCCTTCAGAACCTGTTCGAACTAGGAGTCAACTTCTGGAAGGATACTTTAACTCTGCTTTCATATCCCAGATTGAACTGAAAAGAATAGATGAAGCATTGTTAGATCCGGATTGGATCTTGGGAATGCAAGAAGAGCTAAACCAGTTCGAGAGTAGTAAAGTCTGGTCCTTAGTTCCCAGACCAAAAGATCAATCGGTCATAGGAACAAGATGGGTATTCAGAAACAAACTCAATGAGGACGGTTTGGTCACGAGGAACAAAGCCAGATTAGTGGCTCAAGGTTACAAACAGGAAGAGGGCATTGACTTTGAAGAGTCATTTGCTCCTGTAGCCAGGATTGAAGCCATTAGGATTTTTCTTGCATTTGCTACTTTCAAAAACTTCAAAGTCTTTCAAATGGATGTTAAAAGTGCATTTCTGAACGGTGATCTACGTGAAGAAGTGTACGTTGAACAGCCACCCGGTTTCAAAAATGCTGCATTTCCAAACCATGTATACCGGCTGAACAAAGCTTTATACGGTCTAAAGCAAGCACCTAGAGCCTGGTATGATACACTAACCGCATTTCTATTAGAGCGTGATTTCACCATCGGTTCGGTGGATAAGACACTGTTAAAATTTAAAAAGAAGGAACATATCCTACTTGTTCAAATCTATGTAGATGATATCATCTTTGGCTCAACCGATCCTAAATTATGTGATAAATTTTTTAAAAATGATGACTGATAAGTTTGAAATGAGTATGATGGGAGAATTAAGTTTCTTCCTAGGTCTTCAGGTTAAACAACTTAAAGAAGGAACATTCATCAGTCAACCTAAATATACCAAGGAGCTGCTAAAGAAATTCGGTATGGACACCTGCTCCTCGGCGGCTACTCCAATGAGCTCATCAGTTAAGCTGGACAGGGATGACGAGGGCCAATCGGTAGACCAGATTGCATAGCGGGGCATGATCGGTTCCCTACTGTACCTGACAGCGAGTAGACCGGACATCCTGTTTGCTGTTGGTGTTTGTGGGAGATTTCAAGCAAATCCAAAGCAATCCCATTACACAGCCGCAAAGAGGATACTGAAGTATCTGAAAGGCACTCCTGATGTCGGTCTGTGGTACCCAAAGGACTCATCCTTTAATCTAACAAGCTACTCAGACGCAGATTATGCAGGATGCAAGATCGACAGGAAAAGCACCAGTGGAACATGTCAGTTCCTAGGTGACCGACTGGTGTCATGGCACAGCAAGAAACAGACATCGGTGGCTACATCAACCGCGGAGGCTGAATACTTGGCGGCCGGAAGTTGCTGTTCCCAACTCCTCTGGATCCAACAGCAGCTGAAGGACTTCGGTATCATAGCCGAAGAGTCCCCGATTTTCTGTGACAACACGAGTGCCATAGCGATCACCTACAATCCGGTTCTCCACTCCAGAACCAAGCACATCGACATAAGGCATCATTTCATTCGGGAGCATGTCACGCTGAAGCATATCCGGTTGGAATATGTACCGACCGATCAACAAGTAGCCGATATCTTCACGAAGCCGCTGCAGGAAGCTAAGTTTTCTCAATTCAGGCTTACTCTCGGCTTAACCGACATTAGCCAAATCCTTCCAAAGGATGCTTAAAGGGAAATCGGTTCAAGTAGACAAACCGGTAACTCTTCCTAAGCTGTTGAACTTTGAATCTTCGGGGTGTCTGTGGAAGAACCGCCCAGTCTATCAGATAGAGTAAACCGACCGGCTACTTGGTGCATGCACCAAATAACCGCATCGGGATGAACAACTGATACCTGACCGGTTCGGAAGCAGGTTACCCTAGATTATTTGAATTCCAAACAGAAGAGGAATAGTTATCAGAGGTTAAGGATATCTGCTCTGCATCATTACCCTTTCAAAGTAACATGGTCGCGCCTAAAAAGACGTAAAGATCTTTTGATATCTTTCACGGTTCAGGCCTATGACCGATACCTAGACTGCAAACATGCCTATTCTTATGCAATATCCTCTATCCTGCAGTTAATAGATGTCATCCCATTTAATGCCTGGACAATAGGATAGCCCCTAAACTAGTATTTAAGTGAAGCAAACGCTCACCTCAACACTCACAAGTCACAAGAACATCCTCTCACTAAGGCAACCTAACCATGTCTCAATTCCCAAACATTCTTCAAGTCGATTTTGAATCCTGCTCTAGTACCGAACACTATGAGGTGTATCGGATGATCAAGAAACTGGAAGATACTGGCCTCCAGTATTTTCTGGATGACAAGCAAACTATCTACCCTGAATCCGTCTTGGAATTTTACTATAATGCCAGGGTATTCCGGGGCACACCCCACTTTGATACCCACATCCAATCAAAGGTTGGGGGTATAATCTTCGATTTCACCGAGCAGGACTTTGCTCGGTGCTTCGGTCTGCCTAAGCAAGGGATCACAGACCTCAATCCTCCGGCCGACATTAAGGCTGAGGTCTCCCTCTCCCTTGCCCGGTCGGATGAGCCTGTTGATGATCATGGCTCTAAGTCTCTCCTGAGGGATGAGTATCAGCTCCTCAACGATGTAATAGGAAGGGGCATCTTTGGAAGAGATGTCACCAACACCTATTGCGCGGCGAATTTCAACATGATGGCGGCCATCATCACCAGCACGCCGGTCAACTGGTCCCGGGTGTTATTCGACACCCTAATCTGGATGGTTAACATCCGGTCGGTCGGTCTTATTCCCCAATTAAGCACCCTTCTGGTGGAACTTGGTGTTCCAACCTGTCCTGACGAGGGTTTGATCCAGGCCCAGGTGTTAACCAAAGAGACAACCGATTCATTTTATGATCGGTTTGAGAGAGCCTGGAGGAGGAGAAACTTCAATCCCCCTCGTGAAGTCAATCCCCGCGCCCGCTAAGTTACTCCTTCCTGCATTCGGTCGTTTTGCAGCATGTACCGGATGTATTCTTAACCAACTCAAGTTTGATCAAATCGGCTTCATCCATGTCACTTTCGGTTTTATTTGTGTTTTTCTTGACTTCATCGTTCCCGTATGCCATTTTCGGCATTGTCTCTACCATTTTCGGTTTCTATCTAATTAATATCGGTTATGTGTTAAATGCATTTAATGAGATAATCCCAATTAATGAGATAACTCCCAACCACCCGCATATTTAATATCCAACCGAACTGGTTACTTCCCAACTAACATTTACCTAGGGTCTTGCAATTTGCCACTTCCCCATGCGCCTTGAAAAGGTAAAGATTCCTTTCCTTAATAAAACAAAACTGACCATCAATGCTCAGATTTTTCCCTCCAAAACCGATCCTATATAAGGAGCCGTTCTCTACTCATTTTATCACATCCGAAAGTACAAAATCACTCTTACTCTTCTTGAATCCTTTCTCTCTCTTTCAATACCGAAATCATGCCGAGCAGAACTCTGGGAAACTTCCTATGCATCGATTTCGAATCTTGCACGGACATAAGGGATTGCACCACTAAGCAGAAATTCATGTATGACTCCCTTGCTGAAACCGGTCTTCAACCGTTTCTTGAAGAGGCCGGTCCCATTCTTATAGATGATGTCAAGGCCTTCTTTCGAAGCGCCTGCATCAGAGGAAAATACATCGTCTCGACTGTCAGAGACCACACATTCTGGATCGACGAGGATGAATTTTCCTCACTCTTCGGTCTACCCGCTGAAGGTTTCTCTGACTTCCCGGCGATTCAGGACCTTGCGGGATCTGAAACCGCACAATACCTGTCGGCCACCTCCTCTCCGGTGGAACACTTTGGTCCAAAAACCCAACTTGACAGTCACGGTCAGCTACTACTCGAAATCGTGACCTGGTCCATTCTGTGTCAATCACCTAATGAACGGTATTCCAAGAACTAGCATTTAGCCCGTGCATTTGCACGAGTAATAATATAAAAACCGTGAAAAAAAATTATGGATAACATTTTTTATTTTATTTTTAACCGTTTTAAGTTTATGGGTGAGTCAACCCACAATCCGACACAAGTATTCATTTACTCAACATCATTATATATTAGTTAGTTAAAAAGTTGAACTTATATTAATATTAAAACGTCCCGCGTTTATCAAATTTGGTGTTGAATTTAAAATATAAAGTCTTTGTAGCCTAGTTGGTTAAAGAGTTGTACTTGTTTTGTTAGGTTGCAAGTTCGAAACATACCTCTAGCATTTTTAATTTTATTTTTAACCGTTTTAAATTTAAAGACGGGTCAACCCACAATCCGACCCAAGTATCCAAATTAACCACAACTCTCGACCCCGGCAATCCGGACACTTTAAAAATTAAGCATCATTATATATATATAGATTAGTTTGTTAAAAAGTTGAACTTATATTAATATTAAAACGTCCCACGTTTATCAAATTTGGTGTTGAATTTAAAATATAAAGTTTTTGTAGCCTAGTTGGTTAAAGAGTTGTACTTGTTTTGTTAAGTTGCAAGTTCGAAATATACCTCTAGCATTTTTAATTTTATTTTTAACCGTTTTAAATTTAAAAACGGGTCAACCCACAATCCGACCCAAGTATCCAAATTAACCACAGCTCTCGACCTGGCAATCCGGACACTTTAAAAATTAAGCATCATTATATATAGATTAGTTAGTTAAAAAGTTGAACTTATATTAATATTAAAACGTCCCGCGTTTATCAAATTTGGTGTTGAATTTAAAATATAAAGTCTTTGTAGCCTAGTTGGTTAAAGAGTTGTACTTATTTTGTTAGGTTGCAAGTTCGAAACATACCTCTAGCATTTTTAATTTTATTTTTAACCGTTTTAAATTTAAAAACGGGTCAACCCACAATCCGACCCAAGTATCCAAATTAACCACAGCTCTCGACCCGGCAATCCGGACACTTTAAAAATTAAGCATCATTATATATATATATAGATTAGTTAGTTAAAAAGTTGAACTTATATTAATATTAAAACGTCCCACTTTATCAAATTTGGTGTTGAATTTAAAATATAAAGTCTTTGTTTAAAGAGTTGTACTTGTTTTGTTAGGTTGTAAGTTCGAAACATACCTCTAGCATTTTTAATTTTATTTTTAACCGTTATAAATTTAAAAACGGGTCAACCCACAATCCGACCCAAGTATCCAAATTAACCACAGCTCTCGACCCGACAATCCGGACACTTTAAAAATTAAGCATCATTATATATAGATTAGTTAGTTAAAAAGTTGAACTTATATTAATATTAAAACGTCCCGCGTTTATCAAATTTGGTGTTAAATTTAAAATATAAAGTCTTTGTAGCCTAGTTGGTTAAAGAGTTGTACTTGTTTTGTTAGGTTGCAAGTTCGAAACATACCTCTAGCATTTTTAATTTTATTTTTAACCGTTTTAAATTTAAAAACGGGTCAACCCACAATCCGACCCAAGTATCCAAATTAACCACAGCTCTCGACCCGGCAATCCGGACACTTTAAAAATTAAGCATCATTATATATATATAGATTAGTTAGTTAAAAAGTTGAACTTATATTAATATTAAAACGTCCCGCGTTTATCAAATTTGGTGTTGAATTTAAAATATAAAGTCTTTGTAGCCTAGTTGGTTAAAGAGTTGTACTTGTTTTGTTAGGTTGCAAGTTCGAAACATACCTCTAGCATTTTTAATTTTATTTTTAACCGTTTTAAATTTAAAAACGGGTCAACCCACAATCCGACCCAAGTATCCAAATTAACCACAGCTCTCGACCCGGCAATCCGGACACTTTAAAAATTAAGCATCATTATATATATATAGATACCTACAATCTCATGACCAACATTCTTTGCAAATCGGCCATCAACTGGTCATCGGTCATATGGGAAAACTTAAAGAATATGGTGCTGACCAAGAAAGGTCTCGGGTATGCACCGCATATCAGCAAGCTGATCCTTGGATACCGACCAGAGTTCGGACCGGGTACACCGGCCTCCTCTTCAAACATCCTCAATAGTGATTCGACAAGAGAACGACTCTGGAGAATGTCTTTTGAATAGGCTATACTTTCCATTGCTTATGTATGCCTATCTCTGTACCGAATCTTATAATCGGTTTTTTTCATCTGCTATTTCTTGAATTCCATTATTACTTTAGTTTAAATGACAGTGTCTTCTCAATTCTTTGAAAATTTATTTAAGTAACCGATCTTCAAACTATGACCGCGTTCCTATCCGGTCTTATAAAATCTGCTTAAAACTATTAACACTCTGATCAATCAAAATGTCTGGTTAGACTTAGAAACCGCTCAATCATTCGGCCTCAAAGAAAAGAATGCGTCATCCATGACATAGGCAAAAGGATTTTGAAGGGAAATCTCCCGCCCAAAATTGCCGCCCCCAGTTTTCGCCTTACCGCCCACAGTTTGGCGACTTTTCACTTTGGAGGGAAAATTCCCGCCCATTAATGATGGGACGGTTGGGCTTCCAAACCGCGTCTATAAAAGGGACCCTCGGTCATTTTCTTTCATTCTCACGCGAATTCACTTTCTCTCTCTAAGCTGTCTAACCCTTTTTGAAGCGGCCATCTGAAGCGGCTATCTCTCTCACTTTCTCAAACTCTTTAACATGGGTCGTGATTCGGCATTGTTCAAACTCTACTCTCAAGTGGATTTCGAGGAAATCCGGCTGAATGGGACGACCGAGGCGAAGAAAGTTATTGACCGGCTGATTAAAACCGGTCTGGGATATTTCCTAGGCGGTCCTCACGTAATTTATAAAGATACGGTCGAAGAATTCTTCAACACCGCAATCATCGCCTACGACAGGATCATCGCGACGGTTTGCGGTTCCCAAATCGAGATCACCGAAGCATTGGTGGCCGAGAGCTTGCATCTCCCAACAACCGGCCAGGATGCAACAGCAGAAATAGACCATGACACCTTTGAGGCGGCTTGCCACATTTTATCGGCAACCACTGAGCCGATCACAACATCCGGGAGTAAACAAATGCTGAGGCCGGAGTATATCCCGGCATGTGACATTTTCGCCAGGGCGATACTGGCGAGGGGAGGAAACTTCAGCAACCTTACCAAAGACAAAATCAAGATGTTGATCGGTCTGATGGAAGGAAAAGAGGTCAACTGGGCAAGATCAGTGTTCGGCAACCTCATGGACATGGTGAAACCGGACTCAACCCGGTCGTGGGGATACGCCGTGCCCCTCGGTAAGATCTTCCTCCACTTGAATCTCAACATCGGTCCAGGTGTTGCGGTAGCAAAACGTTGCCTCATTAGATCGAGGCAATTCCTTCAAAGAACGCAGCCGGCCTCCAGTACCACAGGTGGCCGAAAGAAGAAAGCCGCAAAGAAAGATGCCCCGGCAAAAGCAAAGACCGGAGGAAAGGGGAAAGAAAAGATAACCTTCGTAGACCCACCACAACAAACAGAAGATGAGGAGTGGGCCTCTGGGGAAACCGACACGGATAGGACCGATGATAGAACGGTCAACGACGACGATCAGTCGGCTCGAAGTCCAAACGATGCCGAACCATACACCAATCCTGAGACCACCGAGGGTGAAGACGGGGTTGATAAAGTAGCCAATGATGAAGGCTACAACACGGAGAGGGAGGAGGCCGAAGAAGCAGAGGCCGATAGATTAGCCTAGAAAATTTTTCAGGGCATTAACAAGCGAGACGAGGACGTTATAGACCTATATTTGGAGTGGCATGAGCACCGGTTCAGTACAAGATATAAAGAAATCCTACCGAGCTTCACGCAAAAGGAATGCATCGACAGATTGGAGGAAGTAGAGGACCTGATGTTGCGCCTCACAAAATCCAACACAATTCAAGAGGTACAAAGCCGAACCTGTCTCCTGATACCGAGAAGCCAACTTCGGAAACTAAGAAAGCGCATCCGGAAAATTAAGGAAGAGTATAACAAGGGGGGATCGGTGGACACCGTAGCACCGCGGGTGTTAACAAAGCTTGCAAAAGGCAAATTGGAAATACTTCAAGAAATAGAGCGGCTGGAAGCAATATGCAACCAAAAGCGAGTGCCGGTCTATACTGCTCCGGTAATCGAAAATTTTCCAGTTAACTGTCCAACACCTCCAAGGGAGGTCGAGGTACCGATATTGGAGGTTGAGGTACCGACCTTAGAGGTTGAGGTACCGACCTTAGAGGATGCGGCACAATTAGAACCTCCAAATGAAGATGCTGCATCGTTAAATCCCGGTGAAAGAGCCGATCCAGATCCCACAGAGCACTCACCTCCCCCACCACCGGAAGTCACCGCTTCGGACCCTCCTAAAGAATGGGCTGCTGAAGAATGGGTTGAGGATCGACTTCAAAAGCTTGAAGCATCCATATCAGAGCGGATCGATGACCGCGTACAAGAACACGACGTGTCCAAGCTTCAACCATTCAAGGATAGATGCAACAACATTATTGATTCGGTCCTGAAGTTCACCGACGTGACAAAGCAGCTTTTGGATCAACATCAAGCACGACTCTCAGAACTCGGCGCCGGACTGTGGGAAGAGGCTGGTGAGCGCGAAAAATGTGTTCAGCGAACCGCAACTCTGGAGGATGTGACCTCCAACTTAAAGAAGGATTTCGAACGGGTTGACACGACAATTAACCGGGTCTCAGTACTCGAAAAGACAAACGAGAATCTCGTGGCCGAAGTAAAGGCACTTACCGAACAGATGGCCGAAATTCTAAAGGCTAAGGAGAACGCGGACGCCGCGGCTATAGAGGCTGATGCTCAAGTGGCTAAAAGGGTCCAGGATGCGCTGGACGCCGAAGCTAGCAAAGATAAAGAGGCGCCGCTATCGTCTCAACTGACCGAAGCGGAGGTGGAAGCCGCACGAATTAAAAAGGCTGGGGCCATATTCCCAGGGTTTGCTGAGAAGATGGCCAATCGAGCTGCGGAGGATGCCGCACGGTTTGAAAGGGAGGAACGGAGGCTGAAAGCTTTTGCAAAGGAAAATGAGAAGAAGAAGAAGGCGGCCGCCTCCGTTTCAGCACCGAAAAAGAGACAGAGGGAGGCTCCTAAGAAAGTTCAGATAGCCGAGATGTTCAATGAAATCTCTGAACCGGTCACTACGGGTACTTCGCAGCAAGCCGACCTAGTCGAGGACGAAGTCGAAGAACAGCTGCGGTCCCGGTCTAAAAGGCAACGATCCTCCCAGCAGACCAGGCAACCGCAACCGAAGAAAAAGAAGAGTGCCTATGACTTCACAGACTCTGAATAGGGACTATCCTTCTTTTTCTTATTAATCTTAGTGTCTCTATATGTCTTGTCTTTTCCGGTCATCTATAAATACATATAAAGTTATTTTTGAATCCGGCCTTATTTTGCATTTCTACTTAGTTTTGATAATTTTAAATAAAATAATCAAAAAGGGAGAAATTGTTAGATAAAAGATAAAGACTCTTCCAAAACTTCTCTCTCAAAATTTTTCGAAAATTCTCTAAGTCTTTTTCAAAAACCGGCCAAACAAAACAACCGGTGTACGGTTGCAAACTTACATGATTTTGATAATTTTAAATAAAATAATCAAAAAGGGAGAAATTGTTAGATAAATTCAGACCGGTTCAAATAAACCTAACTTAAACAAACTTCCCATGCAGGAACAAGGAACCGGACCGGATGAACAAGAGAACTGACTGAAGAAACCTAACCGGTCTAGCTACCAAACCGATCAAGAGTTTTCGGAACGTGACCGCACAAAGGAAGGATCGGTCAAAGCTCAAAACCGGAATCATCAAACAGCCGATCATCCACAAGACAAGAATAACCGGAAGAAGTCCGGTTACATCAATACCAAAAGACATTCGGCCAAGTCAAATGACCGACCAGTACAAAAAGACAATTTGGGTATCTGTTGAGAATGATACCAAAGGAACAGACTGAATACTTCCATATCCATGCAAGTCTGAGGAAAGACTGTAGGCTGCAGAAAACAGTACTACCGGATCCTTCTACTTCGGGATAAGCCAGAAAGGAAATCTTCAAAGTACAGACAACTGTCCAAACAGACAGTGCCTATATCAAGTAAAAGACAAACCCGGCAGGCTTGTCCTACACACCGAATGAACAGACCGCCAGGTCTGAGACATAATGCCAGGTCTGAGGTTGACCGTCAGGTCTGAGGAAACGACCGTAGGTCTGAACCTCTGAGACACTGAATCATTGCACCGCTGATCAGCCAATCAGACTCAAGGCAGTGAAATATGACCGTTGGCATATTTCACCTATAAAAGGAGGCAGTTGCAGAAGAGTAAATGCGGGACATACATTGAGATAACGAGCGCTAAGAGCATTTACTACAAGTAAAAAGAGTGTGCTGTTTTAGAAATCCTAAGTGTTAAAAGTTAAAGTGTGTTTTACAATTTCGGTGTAAAATGTAAGAGTGTTATCGAGCAGGAAATAAGTCTCGATCGACTTGTACTTGTATTCCTTAGTGAATATCCTTCTCGCGGTTTCGAGAAGAAGGGGTGACGTAGGAGTTTTATCTCCGAACATCCATAAAATCTGTTGTGTTATTTACTTTCTGTCGGCTTCATTATATAACCGACTTTACACTAACCATACCGAATATCCAGATTACCGAAACCGACCCACCATCTCCAAACCTTCATCATCCGAAACCGACTGTGCCTATCATACAAGCGTGCCGCTTCAACCTGAAAGCAAACCTCTTCCGCGCTTGAACCTAGTTCAAGGGTTTGTGACAGGTTGTGTAGTATTGAAACCCCGGTGTTAATCTCTAATCGGATTAACCACCACCCTACGAGTGAGAACCGCTAACCGGTCCAACCCCCGGTCCACCAGCGGCGACCTAGATCCTAACAGATATCCCTACTCAAAAACTTAACAAATCTCTTAAACTTGATCCAGCATTACGTATTCCGATATGGAAATATTCTTTTAATAAAATGGATGAAATTAGACGAGCTTATATAAGATGGGGTCATATCAACCTATTAAGGATGAGTACCCGTCGACCAAATTTGAAAATCAAAATCGACGGTTCCAAAGTCATTGGTTTAAGAAATTTACTTGGTTAGAATACTCTCCTTTGAAAGATGTTTCTTTTTGTTTTCCATGTTTCTTGTTTGAACATAAGCAACCCCAAAAACCTACATTTACAATAGATGAATTCAAATATTGAAAGCGAGTTAATGATGGGGATAGATGCTCTTTTGTTATGCATATAGGACGTAATATTTCACCACATAATAGGGCAGTTTAATATCTTGATAATCTAATGAATATCCTTGTCATATTTACAAAGTACTGAATGCATAGTATTCAGATGAAAAACAAAATAACAGATTACGGCTTACACCAACTATTGAAAACATTCGGTGGCTCACTTTGCAAACGTGTGCATTAAGAGGGCATGACGAGTCTCCATCTTTGAATAATCGTGGAAATTTTATTAAAAAAAACGGAATATAGAAAGTTAAATCTAAGATGCAAGTTGGAGTCAGCCCAAGGTAATTTTTTATCCTAGATCCGCCCTGGCTCCAACTACTAATACAATCTTCCATAAGGCTGAACTCCAATGTATGTGTATTGTTTACTTAATGTACTTTTCCCAGGTAATTACAGAGCACTATGTAGCTGTTAAGTTGTCTATTAATTTAAACATGATAAAGTTGAAATTCGGAACCCACTTTCAAAATGATCAACAAAAGGAACAAGTATGAAGTTTGTTTTAATCAGATGGCAAACAAACATAATTTTAAGAAAATAATTGAGACTTGCATCATCTTTTGTCCTCAACATTTGTACTTTGCACAAGTTTGAGTGCAAACATACCTGTGCATTTGGATAATAGATACATAACATGTCTTTTTTCTGAAGAAACAGGATGAAAGGGTGATATAAATCTAATATATGTACTTGAACTTACTAGACCAACTTCATAGATGAGAACATCATCTCAGCAGGTCTGAAGAGTTAAAAGATTCAATGTATGAACAGATTAACACCTCCCTCTCTACTTTTTATATCATGAAAGGGGGTTGCCTGAATTTCCATTCAATTTCTTAAAATAATCAATCTTGACTTGAGGAGTGCAACTATTTATTTAGAATAAACAGACTAAGCTCAGAAAGTTGCTTAATTTGTTCAAAGAAGAGACTCCATTAGAGCCAATTCTCATACAAGAGGTGTCAGAAATAAGCATCAATCATCTTTGCATACTCTTACATACTCTTCAGTTCAGGTCTCCATAATTATCAGCATGGTTTGTCTCAGGAGAAAGAAAGTTTTTAAATTAACATCATCAGAGATCCAACCCAAGAAGATCTTTAAAGAAAAAACTAAAAAATAAAATAAAAAAGATGTTTAAAGAGAAAAGTAAACAAAAAAAAAATAAAAATAAAAACAATTCAAATCAGTTAGATTGACAAATTGAAAACTAAGCAGTGTTCTTTCTAAAATATTCTAATGGATAGAGATGGATATATTGGGCCTATGTATTTATTAAGAATATATTGGGCATTTATTTATTATTTATTGATAATACAGTTAATCAATATTTAATAAATATTATTTATAAATAATATATATATATATATAAACAGTTTTTCAAGAAAATAAATTAAATAATAATAAAACATTCATAAATAGTCAATAGTCAGAAGTTTGGGATAACCTATTTAAAAATAAATAAAAATAAAAATTGTTTGTGATTTTTATTTAGGTTATTAATTAAAAATATATAATTATTTTAAATAAAAATATTATGATTAAATAACATAATAGTAACTGGGATCACCTAGTCAGGTTTTAGGAGAACGATTGAAACTATTTTGTGATGTATTGTTTTTTCGCTTTATAAACCAAACCATTTAATGAATAATTAACGAATCAATAAACTCAATCAAAATAATTTGATTAATATAATTCTCCAGGTTAAATTATTCTTAAAATAATTGAATATTTTAAATTAACATCATTAGAAATCGAAGAAGAAGGTGTTTAAAGAGAAAACTAAACAAATAATAAAATTGAAAACAATTCAAGTGAGTTAAATTGTCAAATTGAAAACTAAGCACGGTTCTTTCTAGAATATTCTAATGGACATAGATGAATCAGAAGATTTTGTTGTGACTCTAATATTCACAACAATGAGAATTCTACTGCCGATATTGTTGAGTTGGACTAGGGCTGAAATAGAAGTGGTTATATCTTTTAGGGCTATTTTATAATTTTAAGTCTATAAAAAAGGTTAGAATTTTCAAGGAGAGGGTATTGTATATTTGATATTCTAATTTCTATATTTTCTCTTTCTAATTACTAGAGTCTCGCTCCTGGTAACCCTACTCCCAATTTATAACCCTAACCCTAGACTCCCAATTTCTATTAAATCTGTTTTTTATCAATCTATTCTTCTATTCAATTTGTTCTTCTACCTATTATGTTCTTATTATGTTCTTCTACTCATTCTGTTCTTCTCTATCTATTCTACGAAACTATTATTGTGGGATTTATATCGTGATTGACAGGGAGATCACGGCAAGTGGTATCAGAGCTTACGATTCTCGGACTTCCGCTGAGAATGGTGAATTCACGTAACAAAAGTAATAAAGAGATGATCCAAAATCTTACTGAACGCATCGAGACGATGGAATCACAAATTAATGATAAGTTCCAGTTACTACAGCTAGAGAATCTCAAAATTAATCAGAATATTGATGCGAATCAGATTGAAACTTCTCGTCACTTGAAGATTATGCAGAAAGATAGCGCTGAGAAGTATGAATCTATAATAAGAATTCTAGAATCCAAGAATTCGAACACAAATAATAAATTAACCGAATACAAAGGAGGATGTTCAAATACACCTCCACTACAACCGAGATCTGGACATGGAACAACTCCTTATGAGAGAGATAGTATTTACAGAAGGCTAGACAAACAGACGGTCAAACAAAATTTTGGAACAACTGAGACTCCTATTAGTAATCGGAATCAAACTACAGGTCCTAATTCGATACGGACTTCGGGAGGTATGTCAATTAAGCAACCACAGATGGATCTGGACAAATTTGATGGTTCAAACCCTAGGGATGGATCAGAAGAGTCAATAAATTTTTCGATCACTTCACCATGCCTGAAGAAGAAAAGGTAAGCTATGTGTCTTATTTTCTTTCTGGTGAGGTTGATGTGTGGTTCTATGATTATCTGATAGATCATCCATTACAAAATTGGGAAGAATTCTCTGAAGAAATGTTATTGGCATTTCAAGAAGAGAGACATCAAAATGTGATAATATAATTTAATCAGTCGAGACAACCGGGAACTTGACTATATTTATCAATGGCGAGAGATAAGAGCATTGGTTGCAACTAAATGCCTTCCACAAAACGACGAATATTATGTGAAGAGTTTCATGGGAGGCTTACGACTTGAATTGAAAGAGGTTTTAAATATGGCAGGACCAATGACATTAGATCGGACAATAAAGCTGGTTAAGGCGAAGGACGAGTTCCTCGAACCTCTTGGTAAGGAAAAGAAATTGTTCACCAAATTGTCAACTCAGACCCCAAATGTAATACAACCAAAACCTTCATGGAGTAATAACCAACAAGGTACGTTTAGACCAACTATTAACGAAAATACTACTAAAATACCAGTTAGAGATCTCACGTTTACAGAAATGAGAGAAAAACGTGCTAAAGATATTTGTTTCAAGTGTGACGGAAAATATTTCAAAGATCACGTTTGCCCAAATCGTCATCAGCTATTCAATATTGAAACAATGGATGACGAGATAGACGACTAAACTTGCTCAAAAGAAAACTAAACATATAAAAAAAAACTCATAATAAGCAAAAAATTGAAAAAAATAATATCTACAATCTCTCTTCCTCCTCTATTAATCCGGACATATTTGTAATTATTCTTCATTTTATTTACATTCTAATTCTTCCTCTAATTCATCAAATGCATTGAGAATGAAGCTGACATATCTCTGAAATTAAATTTCCCCGGAGGATGCATTTCGATCGGACACGGATTTGGAAGATCTCAAACTATTGGTGGTAGTAGTGAGTAGTGGTCTCTACCTGTTAAGAAAGGGAGACACATGTCAACCCAAATCTAATTTCCCGAAGACCAACTTGTTATACGCAGGGAGGATGATGATAGAACAAACATTTATAGACAGAGAATTCGAGGAAGACGGTGACGAGGAGAGAAGACAGAAGAAGAGAAAAACAAGTTATCTTCTTTTTCTTTTTTCTTTTGTAGATTTCTGAGTTCACCAAAGATTAAGTGGAGATTAGAGATCCTATGAAAAAGAAAAGGGTTTGGCTTGGTACCTTCAATTTAGCTAAAGATGTTGCTCGAGTATACAACGATGTTGTTCGATCCTTGTGCGAAGCCAAAACCAAGACTAATTTCTCAAACAACGTTGTAAAAGTTATGTCAAAATGATTCATTAATGCTTAGTTATAATCTTTTTAGATAGTTAAAATGTTTTAATAATTTGTTATAACCATTATTAATTAATTAGGAGTGGTTATAACTATTATTATATTATTATGTTAATTAATACTAATATAAAAGTTGAGGTATAATTTGTGTCTATATTTTGTTGAGAGACTTATTTAGACTAGGTGGGAGTTTTTTAACCTATAATGGATTTATGACACTATTCATACATAATAAAATATCACAAGTCCCCCATCATATTTTTCTCTCAATCTTGTGTTCATTGATTTCTATTTAATTTTCTTCATAATCGTTTCTGATTATCTCATCAGCATCATTTCTTAACCTTGATTTTGTTAAGTTCTACATGGTATCATAGCCAGATTGATCTACTATGATTGTTAAATAAAATCAAGATGGTGAATATTGGCGAAATATCAAGCAACTCTAACCCTAACTCTGCTTAAAATGTTAATACATCGATCAACACTTCTCATCCTCAACTGACACATCCAGCAAAGAGGAAATAAAACAACGATCCATTGGTCATTCATCCAACATATCATACAGGGATAACTTTAACTATTGTTTTTCTCACTAGAGAGACCTATTACAGATGGTGTCTTAGCGTCCAACTTGTCTTATCAGGTAAGATAAAAATCAGATTCATAGATGGATCATTCATAAGGCCTACAGATCTAGAAGATGTAAGGCAGTGTGGAATCGTTGACTCTATGGTTCGTTCCTGGATGATGAATATGATCGACATGAGGCTTTAAAGAAGGTTTTAATAAACTAAAATAAGTTGTGATCTCTGACTAGAAATTAAATCAAGATACGAAGGAAACAACGGTCTAAGAAAGTATTATCTCCAAAAGAATATTATCATACTACAACAAGGATCAAATGGCCTAGAAGAATACTACTCTAAGGTTAGACACATGTAGGATGAAATGCTTAGTTTGAAACCACATAGAAGATGTAGGTGTAAAGGAACTAAGATATACTGCGATGAATATTTTCCGGAACTTGAAATGATTCAAGATGACAATGAGAATAAGTTACTACAATATCTGATGGGACTTAATGATCAGTATGAATATGTGAAAGATCAAATACTAATGCGAGAATTATGACCTATTGTTACAAGGTTTTTACAATGTTGCAGAATGTGGAAAAAGAAAAGTTATCTAAGAAATGTCAATTAAGACAACTCCATGTATGCAAGAGAAACAAGAAGTAATTCAGACAGGTCTAAGTCCAAGAATCTTTTGTGTTTTCATTACGGAGGTAGGGACCATTTGAAGGAAAATTGTTTTAAGATTATTGGTTATCCGTACGGTTAGAAACAACCTAAGGAAATAACAACAAGAAAAAAGAGGAAACATAAATACAATCAACAATGCTTCGTAGTATGTGTATTGAGATGCAACTCTTGAAAAATACAAAATGTATAATGATTTTTTGAAAAACATGAGATATGTCAAAGGAAAAGGAGCAGCCAAAGCATCCTCAAGTGGTTGCAGGTAAGTGTTCTAAACTTATATCTCATTCATATACATTTTTTGAGTTTAACATGAGTAGCATCAACTTAGTTAAAGATAAAAAAAGAATGGTTAATAGACTCAGATGCATCATGTCATTTATGCAATAGCAAGAATCTAATGATAAACATTAGGAAATTAGAGACTCCTAGACTTATATTTAGTTATGTCAAAATGATTCATTAATGTTTAGTTAGAAATGGTTATAACCATTATTATGTTAATTACTACTAATATAAAAGCTAAGGTATAATTTGTACTTATATTTTGTTGAGAGACTTATTTAGAGTAGGTGGAAGTTTTTTTACATGTAATAAATTTTTGACACTATTTATACATAATAAAATATCACAAATCCCCATCGGGATTTTCTCTCATTCTTGTGTTCATTGCTTTCTCTTTAATTTTTTTCATAACAGTTTTTAATTATCTCATAGCACCATTTCTTGACCTTGATTTTTGTTAAGTTCTACAACGTCGCTAAACTTTATAGGTTATAAAAGTCTTATAGGATATTAATGCATAGGTGTAGTTATTGTCAAAGTTCCTTATGGTGAGGGAGGAGGTGATATTGATGATAGTGCAGAAGTAAATGATGTATTTAAACTGCAAGGTAAACTTATGTAGCAAATTTGATGGTGAAGAATGGATGGCTGGATCAGAACCAGAGGAAGGACGTTTATGCGGGAAGGACGTTTATGCGGGAAGGACGTTTATGCGGTGATTGCGGGAATTGCGATGAAGGAGATCATGGATATATTTAAAAAATAACCATAACCAATAACCTATTCAACTTATACTAACCTATATAATTTGTATCACATATCAAACACTATATTTCCATATTAAAATTAATCCAAAAATAATAATAACCATTTTGAATAGAAGAAAATATTTTTTTGAATTGTAATATTATATAGACAATTTATTGGGTTTTTTTATTGATAATGAATTAAATATAAATATATATATTTTTATTTTGAAAAAAAGTTAAAAAGATTTAAAATTAATTAGATCATAATAAAATATCAATAACCATGACAATGACAAAAAAAAATTTCACTATTCCAATTAAAAAAAAATGAGACTTTAACTTTGAATAAAAAAAGGAAATAACAAAAATAATTATAAAATACCAATTAAATTTAAACATTCATGAAAATCTATCTATCAATCCCACAACAATATGAATCTAAGATACATGAAAATAGAAAAAGTCTCCAATCCGTCTAAAAAAATATAAAATGCTTACCGATTAAAAAAGATTAAGGGGTGAAATTTGAACAATGACCACCCCTAGACAAGGCAATTAGGTTGATAATGAAATAGAATTTCATAATGTAATATCTAAAAGCATATCCCCAACTTAAGGAGTCCATGATGTTGGAAGATAATATGAAGACAACTGTTCAATCATCGGCTTGGAAGTAGAAGAAAAACACCATTTTTTGGCTTCCCACCACCGCCCTTTTGTAGGGTGATGTTTCTTGACCATGCAAGATCTTCTGGAAACTCTGTTATTGACAATATGTGATTTTGTGTAAGAAGAACATTCATATTTCTCTTCTTATCAGATTTCACCATATTGCAATGAAGAAACCTAAAAACCTATTTTGTAACTATACTTAAAATGCATCTTTTAGCCTAAACTTTGTATTTAGAGTCTAAGGGAAGACAGACATTGGCATTTGGATAATTGATAGATAACAAATTTCTGAAAAAGACATAGAAAGATATCTCAAGAGACACTTGGGGTATATACTTTTCATTATTGCGAAAGGGAGTTTAAATTTCCGTTCAATTTCTTAAAATAATCAATCTTAAGGAGTATAATTATTTAAAATAAACAGACTAAGCTCAGAAAGTTGCTAAATTTGCTTATAGAAGATGATAGATTCATAATTTTGTGACACAATTTTTTTTCACCTAACACTAAACAAAATGAAAAATTAATAACAAACATGGACCTGAACTATTTTACAAATGTTAGAATACTGGTAGTTTAGGCATTGTGTTGCCATTGCTACAAACTGCATCCTTAAAAAGAAATTGAGTTAAACTTTTCCATCATTTAGCATATATTCAGGTGATACTTGGTATGTAGTTTTTAACTCAGGAATGGGAAAGAGAATAAAATGAAGTGTTTGGATGATGGGTTTCATTCTAAAATGTTGATTTGATTCCAGGATAATCAGGAATCATTCCTTCATCATTCCTCTCTGAATTTGGAGGAATGAATCTCATTCCAATGCATTTTTTCTCCAAGCATCAGCAGCGTACAAGACCTCTGCCTTCTTATTTGGTCAAATCTATATTCCACCTCAGCAGAAAGCAGGCACACATTGTACTTGGGCAAAACACTCCAATGCTTACGCCCGTCCTCTTGTCTAAATAATTTAAAAGTGAATTTTATATTATAGGAAATTTTGAAAATTTAAACCCGTGTTAATATAATTAATAAAAAAATATATTAATTTATTTAAAATATATATTTATTAATTAAATATATAAGTAATATTCCTATATTATATATAGTAGAGGAAAATGTGAGAATTTCACCTTAAAACAATGTGTTAATATAATTAATAGAAAAATATATTAATTTATTTGAAATATATATTTATTAATTATATATATATATATATATATATATATATATATACCTGATATTAAATAAATTGAAATATAAAATATTTTTATTATTTAAAATATATTATAATATTAAAAACATTACAAGAATAAATTTGAGAATATATAAATAATATTCATGCGCCGGAAATGCTCTAATGTTCAAAATCTCTGACATTCTCTCTCATAATTATAATTATAATATTATCTACATTTTTTTCTTTTATAATTATATTAGAACGTTCTTTTATAATTAAAATAATAATAATGTTTTTTTAATTTAATTATTAAAATAAATTATTTAAAATAAAATATAATAAATTAAATAAATTAAAATTTTTATAATAATTATAATAACTAATAATAATAAAATTATATTTATATAATTAATTAACATTTTATATATTAGTAAAAAATTATAATAAATTAATTAAATTATACAAACTTAAAAATAAAATAATAATTTTATATAAAATAATTATTTAAAAAATTAAATATAAAATATTTTAATAAAAAATGTTATTAAAAATATTATGCAATGTTATTGTATATATTATTAAGTAAAATATTATATTATATTTAATTTGATTAATTATTAATATTTAATATTTTAAATACTTTATCTTATTTGATAAATAATTTTTATTTATAAATAAAAAAATTAAATCATTAAATTATAATTAATATAATAAAATATTAAATATTTATATTTTATTAAATTAAGATACATTTCAATATTTTATATATTTTAAACATTTATAATATAAAAATAACAATATTTTGTATTTTTAATTAAATAAAATATAATAATAAAAAAATTAAAAAAATTAATATAATTCAATTACAAAATAATATTAATAATTTTTCTCTAATAAATCTAAACATTATCAATAGAAATAGAATGGAAATATCCAAAGGCTATCAATGAGATTGAGAATGATTAATACTCATAAACAAATAATACACTTCTATCAGTCATACACATTCTCATTCCACACATTTATCAATCTTATTCTTATTCCGATACATAAAAAAAGAAAAAGTCAACCATCCGTCTAAAAAAAACATAAAATCTTTACCGATTAAAATAGATTAAGGGTGAAATTTAAACAATAATCACCCCTAAAACGAGGCAATTAGGTTGATGATGAAATAGAATTTCATAATGTAATATAAAAAGCATATCCCCAATTGAAGGAGACCATGATGTTGGAAGATAAGATGAAGACAACTATTCAATTTTCGCAGAAGAACATTCATATTTCTCTTCTTATCATTCATAATTCTCTTCTTATTAGATTTCACCATATTGCAATGGAGAAACCTAGAAACCTGTTTTTGTAACAATACTTAAAATGCATCTTTTAGCTTAAACTTTATATTTTGCAAGATTCTAAGGGAAGACAGACATACATTGACATTTATAGATAACAAATTTCTGAAAAAGACTAACACTTGGGGGTCATACATCTAATACATGATGTATGAATAGACTAACACATCTCAATCTACTTTTTATTATCGCGAATGAGAGTTGTTAAATTTCTGTTAAATTTCTTAAAATAATCAATCTTGAGGAATATAATAATTTAAATAAACAGATTGAGCTCAGAAAGTTGCTAAATTTGCTCATAGAAGATGATAGATTCGTAATTTTGTGACACAATTTTATTTCACATAACACTAAACAAAAGGACAATGGTATTGCCTGAAAAAAACCATTGTCTGAAAAATTAATAACAAACATGGATCTGAACTAGTGGTAGTTTGGGCATTGTGTTGCCATTGCTACAAACTACCTCCTTAAAAAGAAATTGAGTTAAACTTTTCCATCTTTTAGCACATATTCAATATACAGATAAATCTTGTTTTATTCTGACGAGGTTTTTATTTGTCACTGAGTGACAAAAAAAGTATGATATAATTATCTTATAGAAACAAGATCAGATAGATGAAAAAATTAATAAAAATATAACTTAATCAATATTTGAATTCTCAACTAATTAAAAAAAAAGGTAATTGAAACAACGACTTAACAACTTATTTGCACAGTTATTGTCACTTTTAAGATAAAAACTACGTTCCAATTTAAGATAGCACAAACTAAACAAGAAGGTTAATAGTAACAGAAGAAAGAAGGGTTGAGTTCATTCCATTAGGAAGAAATAAGAATCGACTAGCCATCAGCTACTAACTATTAATCTATTCTTACTGCTAACACTATAATACTACTAATACAATCTTCCATGAGGCTGAACTCTAGTGTATGTGTATTGTTTACTTCATGTACTTTTCCCAGGTAATTACAGAACACTTTGTAGCTGTTAAGTTATCTAAGATACATAAAAATAGAAAAAAATCACCATCAGTCTAAAAAACATAAAATGTTTATCAATTAAACAAGATTAAAGGGGTGAAATTTGAAATATGACCTCCATTGGACGAGGCAATCAAGCAGTCAATCCTTGTTGATGATGAAATAGAAATTCATAATGCAATATATAAAAGCATATCCTCGGCAGAAGGGGGCTATGATGTTGGTCGGCTTGGAGGTAAAAGAAAAACACCATTTTTTGGCTTCCCACTACCGCCCTTTAGTAGGGTGATATTTCTTGACCATGAAAGACCTTCTGAAAACTCACGAAATGACAATATGTGATTTGTGAAAAAAAAAGCAATCATATTCCTCCTCTTATCAGATTTCACCATACTGCAAGTATTAGAAAACTAACCGGATGGTATATAATCTCTATGGAGAAACCCTGTTTTATAACCATACTTGAAATGCATCTTTTAGCCTAAACATTTGTATTTTGCAAGAGTCTAATGGTAGACAGACAGACATTGACATTTGGATGATTGATAGATAACAAGTCATTTGAAAAAGACATAGAAAGTTAGCACAAGAGACACTTGGGGGTCATACATCTAATATATGTATGAACAGATTAACCTTCTATCTCTACTATTTTAGTTCAATTTCTTAAAATAATTCATCTCGAGGGAGTGTAATTATTTATAATAAACAGACTAAGCTCAGAGTTCATAAAGTCTATCTTGTATTCCAATCTAAGACAGCCCAAACAAAACAAGAAGGTTAAAGTAACAGAAGAAAGGAGAGGCTGAGCTAATTCCATTAGGAAGAAATCAGAATCGACTAGACACCAGCTACTAACTATTAATCTAATCATACTGCTGGTATTACATATTGATTATCTAACTACTTCTAACACTACAATCGCTCCAACTACTAATACAATCTTCCAAGAGGCTGAACTCCAATGTATGTGTATTGTTTACTTCATGTACTTTTCCCAGGTAATTACAGAACACTATGTAGCTGTTAAGTTGTCTATTAATTTAAACATGATAAAGTTGAAATTCGGAACACACTTTCAAAATGATCAACAAAAGGAACAAGTATGAAGTTTGTTTTAATCAGATGGCAAACAAACATAATTTTAAGAAAATAATTGAGACCTGCATCATCTTTTGTCCTCAACATTTGTACTTTGCACAAGTTTGAGTGCAAACATACCTGTGCATTTGGATAATAGATACATAACATGTCTTTTTCTGAAGAAACGGGATGAGAGGGTCATACATCTAATATATGTACTTGATCTTACTAGACCAACTTCATAGATGAGAACATCATCTCAGCAGGTCTGAAGAGTTAAAAGATTCAATGTATGAACAGATTAACACCTCCCTCTCTACTTTTTATTATCATGAAAGGGGGTTGCCTGAATTTCCATTCAATTTCTTAAAATAATCAATCTTGACTTGAGGAGTGCAACTATTTATTTAGAATAAACAGACTAAGCTCAGAAAGTTGCTTAATTTGCTCAAAGAAGAGACTCCATTAGAGCCAATTCTCATACAAGAGGTGTCAGAAATAAGCATCAATCATCTTTGCATCTTCTCTACATACTCTTCAGTTCAGGTCTCCATGATAATCAGCATAGTTTGTCTCAGGAGAACGAAAGTTTTTAAATTAACATCATCAGAGATCCAACCCAAGAAGATCTTTAAAGAAAAAACTAAAAAAAACCTAAAAATGAAAACAATTCAAATCAGTTAGATTGACAAATTGAAAACTAAGCATGGTTCTTTCTAGAATATTCTAATGGATAGAGATGGATCAGAAGATTCCTGGCTTGGATTTCTCAAATAAATGAGAATAGCGCTCGATAATTTCAGTTTCGATCATCTGGGGAAAAATTCATCACATCCATCATCTCAAATCAATCTCTATATCAAGCCAGATACATTAAATGAGAAAAACTTCATACATGAATTGGATGATTCCTGGCTTGGATTTCTCAAATAAATGAGAACTTTCAGCTTCGATCATAGGGGGAAAACATCAAAGAAATCGAAACAGATATATAACTTCAATTAGGCGGATCAAAATGAAGAATACATTCGCAAATCGATAAATAAAAATTGCGATGTATAATGGAATTCGAAGAGCGTGTTGTATATAATGTGAGAGTGGAGACTAACCTAATTATGTGAAGATAGAAAAAGAGGCTAATGTTTTTAAATTATTGGGCCTCCTGTGTATTTATTGAGAATATATTGAGCCTTTATTTATTGATAATACAGTAACCACTAACCTAATCAAAATTTTATAAATTAATAAACAAAATAATATATATATATATATATAAACAGATTTTCAAGAAAATAAATTAAATAATAATAAAACATTCATAAATAGTCAGAAGTTTGGGATAACCTATTTCAAAATAAATAAAAATATAAATTGTTCTTGATTTTTATTTAGGTTACTAATTAAATATATATAATAATTTTAAATACAGTAACCGGGATCACCAAATCAGGTTTTAGGGGACGATCAAAGCTATTTTGTGATGTATTGCTTTTTCACTTTATAAACCAAACCATTTAACGAATAATTAACGAATCAATAAACTCAATCAAAATAATCCGATTAAAATAATTCCAGGCTAAATTATTTCTTAAAATATTTGAATATTTTAAATTAACATCATCAGAAATCAAAGAAGGAAGTTTTAAAGAAAAAACTAAACAAATAATAAAAATGAAAATAATTCAAGTAAGTTAAATTATCAAATTGAAAACTAAGCACAGTTCTTTCTAGAATATTCTAATGGACAGAGATGGATCAAAAGATTCCTGACTTGGATTTCTCAAATAAATAAGAACTGTGCTCGATAATTCCAGCTTCGGTCATTTGGGGAAAGCATCATCACATTCATCAAAGAAATCGGAACAGTTTAATAATCTTTAGGCCGATCGAAATGAAGAAACATTACAAAATATGAATAATCATCACATAAATAGAAGATCGATGTATAATAAAAACCGAAGAGCATGTCATATATACTGTGTGAGTGGAGAACTAACCTATTTCGAAAAAGAGCTAATAACTTTTAAATTATTGGGCTCTATTTAAGGGGAATATATTGGCCTTTTATTTATTTAAAATATAATAGGCCTTTACTTGAGCCTTTCTCATCCTTCAACAATGGACTATATAAACTTCCATAATAAAGATAAAATAAAGATTGATTGCATTTATAATCTGGTTTTTACTTGGAGAAGTTTTTTAAGAATGATATTTGGGTACTTTTTTTAAATAAAAATATAATTATATATAAATCAATGATATTTTTATTTATAATTTTTTTATAATTATTTTTTATAATAATATGAAATTTCAATATGTTATTTTATACCAACATCATTTTATATAATTTATGTCATCTCAATTATACGTTATATAAACAATTTTATCAATTAACTGTGTCAATAACCAATAACCAGATAATCTATCATTGTATTTAAGCACAATTAAATCTCAAAAGTGATCACATAAATCAATATAATTAATTGACAAATAATTTCATGAATATGACAAATAAAAATTTCACGCACCATAATATTTCCCGTGTCATTTTTCATAAGTCCTACTTAACTATACTTTAATGGGACTTTACTATTGTTTTTCTCATACTTCTAACAATACACTAGATCAACTTCCATAATAAGGATTGATTGCAATTATATTTCTGTTCATTGTAATGGTTATATATTTAAACAATGAGTATATTTGATAAAAAAATACATTTTTTAAATAATTAATAAATTATTAATATATTAAACTTAATATAATTATTATAATTTATTGACAAAAATGTATATAAAATATGATGTATCACATTTAAAAAATTCTCTCCTATTAAATTTTTAATCCACAAAATACATCATTTTCTATACTTTTTAGTCATTATTTTTCTTGTCAAATTATATATAAAAATACGAAAAATAATTTAAATAACTCTGTATTTTTTTTCCAAATGTTAGTTATAAAATATTTATCTTGTCAACATTATAAATATATATATTTATTTGATTATTCTTTGACTCAAAAATTATTTTTTTTAATAAGAAAATATAAAAAACAAAACCAAGCGTACACACGTGAGTAAAGAAATACTACGTATTTGAATAACTCTAAAAACACTAACACATTTCCCGACGCAAACTAAGAATATATTCTAATAATCCTTATTAATTGTCCTATGATATATGACAAAAAAACAATTTATACATTATAGTATGATATATACACAAACATGTTATAGACTGTCAAATGTATCTAGACTTTCAAATGTAATCTAGATACATGTTTTTTATCCCAAATTATTGTTTTTTTCAAATATTTTATTATAATTTCAAATATTCAATAAATGTGCTAGATAGGTTAGAATATCAATAATATTACTAATATCTTTAATTTTTAAAATAAAAACACAAAATATTATACAACTTTGGTACATTTCCTTTATAAATTTCAATTTTAGTTATGTCTTATTTATGTCATAGCACATGATTTTGAAGCAATGTCTAACTTAAATGAAAATTAATAAGTAACATTGATGATGATGAGATCCCTACATTATCAACGTAGTTTCACAATTCATTTTCTAATAAAGTAAAAGTCATTATTGTCAATTTAATACATTAGAATGAACAACTTTTCCACAAAATTCAACAACTTTATCAACAAGTTACCTTGATCAAGAGATTCCAAATTCTCGTGACAAAGAAATAATATAATTTAATAAAGTTGTTAAAACAAATAAGTGTACCATTATAAATTAATAAACAACAATAAACAAGTTTTTTCTACTTCCCAATTAAAATAATTAATTGAACTCTAGTCTAGAGATGTTACTTACTTGAATGTTTGTCATTTTTTCCACAGAAATGAGATTTGAAGATTTGTCTGTAATAATAACTGGATAACGACAATGAGGAGGTGGAAAGAGATGCCTGAAGCAGCCATAAAAGTAACTACTTAGAGAAATCAACAAAGTTCGTCATCTTTGTAGGTATGTTCTCAAGTAATTCATCAACACCTAAATAAGATGTTTCTTAAATAGTGGCTCCACGCATCTCATCCCACCGCCTCGTTCTTCCATGTCCAAGCCTATTCTTCCATGTATTGACTTCTTAATTTGTCTATTTATAAATATTTTATATAACTAATTTAGCCTAATTAATAGGAAATAATACTATATAACAACTAGCCTAATTAATAGTACATTATTTTACTTCTTCTAATCCTTTAATTCTAAAAAAAATAAAAAATCCTAATTAATAGAAGATAATACTAATTTTCCTGGTTTATTTGAACTATAACTAATATACTATTTTTTTTTATTTTTTTTATTATTTATTTGAATTATGATTAACTTTTTTAAATTACTAACTATATATATTATATCTTGGCGCACAATTTTTCTTTTTATTATAAATTCTCTTTCACAAAATGTTACGGCTTCTATATTTATATATAAATAAATAAAGATACAAAACAATCAAGATCATTTATTTCTGTTCTATATTTCTTAATAATTAATTAAACTGAAAAACATTATTTCATCCATATAAATCACTTATTATATTTCAATGGGTATTAATCACTTATGATAAGTGACACTAATTAATGTTGCAAAATAAAAGTTAGTTAGATTAGTTAGGAGTTAGTTACTTAAATTTATAATTAATTGATTTTATTCCTTTTTTTAGGAAAAATTAAAATATTAAAAATCATTAATTTCATGAGCCAAGATTCATCAAGAACAAGTCAAGATCCGTAAAGAATCCTCAAGAATGTCAATATCCATAGAAAGGATCCAAGAAATGCTAAAGAATGCCAAGATCCACTAAGGAGAATACCTAATTTCGAAATTTAAACCATGGTCAATGTCAAGGGTAAGTCAAGACATTGATCCAACTGGTGACTCAACCCAAGATCCAACAAAAATAAATATAGCATGTTTTGTCTTTTATATTTCCATTATTATTGTGTTTGTATGGTTCATTTATTGTGCTGATTTAATTTTCTGCTATTGAAATGTAACATATATAATAGTATATTAATAACATGAATATAACTTAAAGGAAACAGAAAAAAAAAAATCTAAACCAAAGAACAGAAAAATTTAAGAACGTGACTAAAATGACTCATTTTCTATCATCATAGATTAAGTTTTGTAAGTTTTGTTTTTATGTTGAAAATTTTAGGCTCAATATGTGTAATAAGGGTTTTGAATAAAGCCCAATTTTTTTCAAAATTAATGATATATTGAGATCACTTGACCTATGATATTCGAAAAAAGGGCCAGCAATTATAAATATCTATCATTTGAATTCTAATTAATTTAAAATTAATTTTTTTTGCACTCTTATGAATTATATTGTAAATAAAGAATTTGCTCAAAAGAAAACTAAACATATAAAAAAACTCATAATAAGCTAAAAATTGAAAAAAATAATATCTACAATCTCTTCTTCCTCTACTAATCGGACATATTTGTAATTATTCTTCATTTTATTTACATTATACTTCTTCCTCAATTACATCACATGCATTGAGAATGAAGCAAACTACTGGTGGTGGTAGTAGTGAGTAATGGTATCTACCTGTTAAGAGAGGGAGACACATGTCAACCCAAATCTAATTTTCCGAAGACAAACTTGTTATACGCGGGGAGGATGATGATAGAACAAACATTTATAGACAGAGAACTCGAAGAACACGGTGACGAAGAGAGAAAACAGAAGAAGAGAAAAATAAGTTATCTTCTTTTTCTTCTTTCTTTTGTAGATTTCTGAGTTCACCATGTTGGAATTAAACTAATTCCATTAATTAAATGGAAATGATATTTGGGCTAATGAAATTCACACCAAATTCAAATTTGAATTAAGTGTGAAATTAATCCAAATGAAATTCACATGAAATTTAAATATGAATTAAAGTGAAATTAATCCAAATGAAATTCACATGAAATTCAAATGTGAATTAAAGTGAAATTAATCCAAATGAAATTCACATGAAATTCAAATGTGAATTAAGGTGAAATTTCATCCAAATGAAATTCACATCAAATTCATTGTGAATTAAATTTGTTAATTGTTACAATTAACATAAATGTCTTGAATGAGGCAATTAACAAATGATGTTAATTGCCATTGTAACTACAAAATATTTATTGTAGGATGTAACTTGCAAAGATGATGAAAAGGCAAGCAACGATAACCGTTGGATGAATGGATGATGGATTAGTGACCGTTGGATTAAAGAATTGATTATGAGTTTAATTTTCAACTATAAATATCCCTTCACATTGTATTCCTCTCCACACATTATCTTATCACTTCTCTCTCTAGAATTCTAAAGTCTTTCCTTGTTCTTGTGAGTTTTCTTGTGAGTGTTCTTGTGAGCGTTCTTCGAGTTTCTTGACTCGATCATTTCTGTGCGAAACCCGGTGATTGTGATTCAGGTACTTTTGTCTAGTTCGCTGTTGTAGTGGTTTTTCTGTGCTAAATCATTGCAGGTTCCGTTGTACCCTGGGAAGCAGCCACCGACGAAACTCTCCAGCACAAACGGGAGACGGTGAAACTGTTTTAAGGGAACTGTGTTTCACAGGCCTCGGAGCAAACGAGAAGTCATTTTTACATAATCTATTGTATCTTTTGTATTATCCTTTTATTGTATTCATATATTATTTACGAGTAATTTTTTACGAGATAATATTACCAACAATCTTAAAACAATCGGCAAATATTATTATCTCAGATTCTTACACGTTTCTGGTTTTGTGATTCAGAATGACTACCGAAACACCTGCTTCTAACATGAGGATGCCAGTTCCAGCTAACCATCTGGATAAGACAGAAAAGTTTGATGGATCAAACTTTAAGAGATGGCAACAAAAGATGTTCTTCTACCTCACGACCCTAAGTCTTGCGCGATTCCTCACGGAGGATCCTCCCACTCCCAAAATCGATGAGCCAAACGTGGCTTCATCGTCGGATGCAAACGTGCATCCGAAAGTTGATGTGCAAGCGGCTTCGGCCATTGATGCTTGGCACCATTCAGATTTCTTATGCAGAAATTACGTGCTGAATGGCTTATCAGATTCATTGTACAATGTGTACAGTGAAAAGAATACGGCCAAAGAACTATGGCAATCTCTTGAACGTAAGTACAAAATAGAAGATGCGGGTGCAAAAAAGTTTATGGTCGGTCGATTTTTGGACTACAAAATGGTAGATTCAAGACCGGTCATTAAACAAGTTCAAGAGATTCAAGTTATTTTGCACGAAATTCATGCTGAGGGCATGATTTTGGGAGAAACCTTCCAAGTGGCTGCTATTATTGAGAAGTTGCCACCGTCTTGGAACGATTTCAAGAACTACCTTAAGCACAAGCGAAAGGAGATGAACGTAGAAGAATTGGTGATTCGTCTACGCATTGAAGAGGAAAATAAAAGCGCCTCAAAGAAATACTTTAGTCAACATGTGGCTAAAGCAAATGTGGTTGAGCATAGTAAAGACAAGAAGAAACACAATTCTTTTGTCAAAAACCGGAGCCTTAATCCTAAAGGAGGAATCTCTAAGAAGTTCACTGGCAAGTGTTTCAATTGCAATGGCATGGGCCATAGATCTTCCGAGTGCAAGAAGCCGAGAAGAGTTCGAGAGGCTAACTTGACTCAAGGATTATCGGACATGGATCTATGTGCGATGATATCTGAGGTTAACTTGGTGGGGTCTAATCCACGAGAGTGGTGGGTTGACACAGGAGCTACAAGACATGTTTGCTCTAACAAAGATGTATTTTCAAGTCTCGAAGAAGTGAAGAATGGTGAAAAGCTGTTCATGGGGAATTCTGCCACTTCTGACATACAAGGTGAAGGAAAAGTGGTGTTAAGGTTGTCTTCAGGGAAAGATTTAACATTGACTAATGTGTTGTATGTTCCGGAGATTCGGAAAAATTTGATATCCGGATCTCTTCTAAATAAGCATGGTTTTAGAATTGTGATTGAGTCGGATAAAATTATTTTATCCAAAGGTGGAATGTTTGTAGGTAGAGGTTATGCTACTGATGGGCTTTTTAAGCCAAATGTAATGGCAGTTAAGCCAAGAATGAATGAAAAGAATAAGTCCTCTATTTATTTGTTGGATTCTTCCATTTTATGGCATGGTAGACTAGGTCATATTAATTATGATTCGATGCATCGATTAATAAAATTGAATAGTATACCTACATTCGAAATTAATAAGAAACACAAGTGTGAAATTTGTGTTGAAGCGAAATTGACGAGATCATCCTTTCGAAACGTTGAAAGAAGTAATAGACCGCTTGATTTAATTCATACAGATGTGTGTGATTTAAAAGGAACACCAACACGTGGTGGAGGAAAATATTTCATTACTTTTATTGATGATAACACAAAATATTGTTATGTGTATATTCTTAAAAGTAAAGATGAAGCCATAGAAAAATTCACTCTTTATAAAAATGAGGTTGAAAACCAACTTGGTAAAAAGATCAAGGTGTTAAGAAGTGATAGAGGAGGTGAATATGAATCACCTTTTGCCGAGCTATGTGCTCAACATGGTATAATCCATGAGACGACAGCACCTTATTCTCCTCAGCAAAATGGTACGGCTGAGAGAAAAAATAGAACATTAAAAGAAATGATGAATTCACTTCTATTAAGTTCTGGTCTACCACATAACATGTGGGGAGAAGCTATTTTGACAGCTAATTACCTTTTAAATAAGGTTCCACGAAAGAAGCTAGATAAGAGTCCATATGAATTATGGCATGAAAGAAAACCATCATATGAATACTTACGAATGTGGGGGTGTCTAGCTAAGGTAGCCGTACCATTACCTAAAAGGGTGAAAGTTGGACCAAAAACTGTTGATTGTATATTTATTGGATATGCACATAACAGTAGTGCTTATCGTTTTCTTGTATTTAAATCGGACATTCCGGATATTCATAAGAATACGATAATGGAATCGAGAAATGCATCGTTCTTTGAACATGTACTTCCATATAAGTCTAATGAAGAACAACGTTCTCCAAAAAGATTTCTTGAACTAGATGAACAAGAAAAGGAGAATGAAGTTGAGGTTGAACTTAGACGAAGTAAACGAGCTAGAACCGAAAAATCATTTGGTCCAGATTTTATTACTTTCATGATGGAAAGTGAACCTCAAACGTATAATGAGGCAATTAACTCGTCTGAAGGGCCTCAATGGAAAGAGGCAATTAATAGTGAGATAGAATCTATCTTGCAAAATCATACATGGGAACTAGTGGATCTTCCTCCGGGAAATAAACCACTAGGTTGCCGATGGATTTTCAAAAGGAAAATGAAAGCTGATGGATCAATTGATAAATATAAGGCAAGACTGGTGGTAAAAGGATATCGCCAACGAGAAGGTCTTGATTATTTTGATACATATTCTCCAGTTACGAGAATAACTTCTATTCGATTGATTCTTGCGATTGCTTCTTTGCGCAATCTAGAAGTTCATCAAATGGACGTAAAAACAACTTTCTTAAATGGAGACTTGGAAGAAGAAATTTACATAGATCAACCTCAAGGGTTTTCTTCTCAAGGGCAAGAAAATAAAGTTTGTAAATTAGTTAAGTCATTGTATGGCTTAAAACAAGCTCCAAAACAATGGCATGAGAAATTTGATCATGCTATGATCTCAAGTGGATTTAAGATCAATGAATGTGATAAATGTATTTATATTAAAGACACAAAAAATGGTTACGTCATTTTATGTCTTTATGTAGATGACATACTTATCATTGGAAGTGATGATAAAATGGTTAAATCCACTAAAGATATGTTAAATTCAAAATTTGACATGAAAGATATGGGATTGGCTGATGTGATTCTTGGAATCAAAGTGATTAGAACATCGGAAGGGATAGTTCTAAGTCAGTCACATTATGTGGATAAAATCCTCGAAAAATTTAATAATGATGATTCTGCAATGGCTAAGACTCCGATATATACGAGTCAACATCTATCTAAAAATCGCGGAGAGAGTGTATCTCAATTAGAATATTCTCGAATAATTGGGAGTCTAATGTACTTAATGAGTTGTACAAGACCAGATATAGCCTATGCAGTAAGCAAACTAAGTAGATACACGAGTAATCCGGGTAATAATCATTGGAAAGCCATTGTACGATTACTTAGGTATTTAAGAAATACTCGTGATTATGGTCTGCACTACACGAGACATCCTGCTGTTATCGAAGGGTACACTGATGCTAATTGGATTTCAGATATGAAAGACTCTAAGTCAACAAGTGGATATGTATTTACACTTGGAGGTGCAGCTATATCTTGGAAATCTTCTAAACAAACTGTTATTGCAAGATCCACGATGGAATCTGAATTTATAGCTCTTGACAAATGTGGTGAAGAAGCTGAATGGCTACGTCTATTCTTAGAAGATATTCCAATATGGTCTAAGCCCGTACCAGCAATTTCTATTCATTGTGATAGTCAATCTGCGATTGGACGAGCTAAGAGTCATATGTATAATGGTAAGTCTAGACATATACGTCGTAGACATAATACCATTAGACAATTACTCTCTAGTGGAATTATCTCAATTGATTACGTAAAATCAAAAGATAATATTGCGGATCCGCTAACCAAAGGGTTAAATAGAGAGTTGGTGTTAAAGTCCTCACAAGGAATGGGACTTAAGCCTACAATAAGTTAGTATGAAGGGAAACCCAACCTATGATGACTGGAGATCCCAAGAACTAGGTTCAATGGGACAACCTAATTGTACTAAAACTTGGTAGATTGCTATGGGTAAAAATCCTACGATAAAATAGCATTTCGGGAAAGGATAAGCACACAGGCTTTTAATGATTCTTTATGAATAAAGAGATCACCTATGTGAGAGAGAAGTGGGGCCGCTTCGAAAGAATTGCACGGCTCAATTCTAGACCCTCTCACTGAACCAGGCGAGTGTTCATGGCCAAAACGAACACAATCATGAGAACTGACATGTATCAGGAAGAATTTTATGTGAAAGTGTGTAATCGTTTACACAAAAGGCAGAATAGTTCAAGGACATCGAGTCTACTAATCGGCTAGTAAAGTTATATACTTTCATAAGGGAAGGTTCAAAGGGTTACACCTACCTATCCTATGTAAAATTCAACTGTTGAACCTTTCACCGGGTTAATCTTTCAATTTCCATTAATGTGGGGGATTGTTGGAATTAAACTAATTCCATTAAATAAATGGAAATGATATTTGGGCTAATGAAATTCACACCAAATTCAAATGTGAATTAAGTGTGAAATTAATCCAAATGAAATTCACATGAAATTCAAATATGAATTAAAGTGAAATTAATCCAAATGAAATTCACATGAAATTCAAATGTGAATTAAAGTGAAATTAATCCAAATGAAATTCACATGAAATTCAAATGTGAATTAAGGTGAAATTTCATCCAAATGAAATTCACATCAAATTCATTGTGAATTAAATTTGTTAATTGTTACAATTAACATAAATGTCTTGAATGAGGCAATTAACAAATGATGTTAATTGCCATTGTAACTACAAAATATTTATTGTAGGATGTAACTTGCAAAGATGATGAAAAGGCAAGCAACGATAACCGTTGGATGAATGGATGATGGATTAGTGACCGTTGGATTAAAGAATTGATTATGAGTTTAATTTTCAACTATAAATATCCCTTCACATTGTATTCCTCTCCACACATTATCTTATCACTTCTCTCTCTAGAATTCTAAAGTCTTTCCTTGTTCTTGTGAGTTTTCTTGTGAGTGTTCTTGTGAGCGTTCTTCGAGTTTCTTGACTCGATCATTTCTGTGCGAAACCCGGTTATTGTGATTCAGGTACTTTTGTCTAGTTCGCTGTTGTAGTGGTTTTTCTGTGCTAAATCATTGCAGGTTCCGTTGTACCCTGGGAAGCAGCCACCGACGAAACTCTCCAGCACAAACGGGAGACGGTGAAACTGTTTTAAGGGAACTGTGTTTCACAGGCCTCGGAGCAAACGAGAAGTCATTTTTACATAATCTATTGTATCTTTTGTATTATCCTTTTATTGTATTCATATATTATTTACGTGTAATTTTTTACGAGATAATATTACCAACACACCATAGATTAGGCGGAGATTAGAGATCCTATGAAAAAGAAAAGGGTTTGGCTTGGTACCTTCAATTTAGCTGAAGATGTTGCTCGAGAGTATGCGACGATGTTGTTCGATCCTTGTGCGAAGCCAAAACCAAGACTAATTTCTCAAACAACGTCTGTAAAAGTTATGTCAAAACGATTCATTAATGTTTAGTTATAATCTTGTTAGGTAGTTAGAAAGTATTAATAATATGTTACAACCATTATTAATTAATTAGGAGTGGTTATAACCATTATTATAACCATTATTATGATAATTAATACTAATATAAAAGTTGAGGTATAATTTGTGCCTATATTTTGTTGAAAGACTTATTTAGACTATGTGGGAGTTTTTTTGTACCTATAATGGATACAATGATCTGTTCAACTTGCAAACACAATTTTCTTTATTAGCAACTTTGAATTCATCTTGTTGATAAATGTAGATTTCCTCGTTCAAATAACCGTGTATGTCTGCGGTCTTCACATCTGGTTGAGTTAGCTCCAAATTCATTTGCGCTATCAAGGTCAAAAAAATTCTAATGGAAGAGTGTTTAATAACAGGAGAAAATACCTCATTATAATCAACTCCTTCCTTCTAAGTGTAGTCTTTAGCTACAAACTTTTCCTTGTAGCGAACATCAAACTTTTCAAGAAATCCTTCTTTCTTAGCAAATATACATTTACAACCAATAACCTTCTTCCCTTTTCGTAGATGCGTCAATTTGTATGTCTCATTCTTCTGAAGAGATTGCATCTCATCTTCCAAAACACCTCTCCTTTTTCCATTTTCAGTACTTCGACTGACATCTGAAAAAGTGGTTGGAACATCATCTACGACTAGAAGTGCATAGGCCGCCATGTCAATAAACCGAGATGGTTTTTGAGTAACTCACCTTGGTCTATTCACAATAATTGATTCACATTGTTCTGAAGGTTCTTGGGTCGAAACCTCTTCCTCATTTAACTCTTCGTCTGTTGTCGGAGAGTCACTTATTGTTGAGCTTATCTTTATCTGCTCAAACTCCACCTGTTGCGGAGTGCAATCAATCTTGTCTGGTGTTACCTTATTCAACATTGAATAATCATCAAAAGTAACATCTCTACTAATAATAGTTTTCTTTTCATTCAAATACTAAAGGCGATACCCTTTAACTCCAGTAGTAAATCCCATAAAAGAGTCTTTTTTTCTCATGGATCCAACTTTGATTCAAATAAATGATAATATACAGTAGAACCAAAAATATACAAAAAATTATAATTAGTTGCAGGTTTTCCAGACCATACCTTTAATGGAGTCTTTCCACAAAGTGCAGATGATGGCAGGCGATTTACCAAATGTTGAGTGTATGACACATCTTCTGCCCAAAATTTCTTGTCTAACCCAGCATTAGACAACATACATCGAACTTTCTCTACCAATGTCATGTTCATACGTTCCGATACTTCATTCTGTTGTGGTGTTTTTCTGACTGTGAATTGTTGAACTATGTCACACTCTTGGCATAACTTCTGGAATGGATCATTCTTGTATT
The DNA here is from genome assembly GCF_907164915.1 of Impatiens glandulifera. Classification (NCBI taxonomy): domain Eukaryota; kingdom Viridiplantae; phylum Streptophyta; class Magnoliopsida; order Ericales; family Balsaminaceae; genus Impatiens; species Impatiens glandulifera. The sequence continues at coordinate 66,834,916 of NC_061862.1, read as the reverse complement.
CTTCACCGTTATCAGTCCAGAGAATTTTGATCTTTCTTCCTGTCTCGTCTTCAACTTGAGTTTTTCATTTAAAAAAAATCCAAAACACTTCACCTTTATTCTTCATAGTAAACACCCATACTCTTCTAGAAAATCATCAATAAAAGTAACAAAATAATGTCTACCTCTAAGAGAAGGAGTCTTGGAAGGTCCCTAGACATCTGAGTGCACGTAATCTAAGATACCCTTGGTGTTATGGATAGAAGTGCCAAATTTTACTCGCCTTTGTTTTCCCAGAATACAATGCTCACAAAAATCTAACTTACAAACTTTTCTACCTTTTAACAATCCTTGCTTGACAAGAGTTTGCATAGATTTCTCACCAGCATGCCCCAATTGCATATGCCATAGCTTTGTTGCCTCTAATTCGTTATTGCTCCTGAAAGTTGATACAATTGTTGTCCCATTAACCTTGATAGTAATACAAATTATTACTTTTCTTGATATCTTTCAACATCACTAACGCTCTAGATATTACCTTAAGAATTCCATTTTTCAATTTCACGTGTAGGCCTTTTGACTCCAAGGCCCCTAAAGAAATGAGATTCTTTTTCATATTCGGTATGTACCGAACATCTCTGATAATTCTGGTGGATCCGTCATCATTTCTCATCTTGTTTGAACCTATCCCTTTTATTTTACATGTACTAGCATCTTCCATGTAAACAACTCCACCATCTAGCTCATTAAAGTCAAAGAACCACTTTCGAACTGGTGTCATATGATAAGTGCATGCTGAGTCCAATATCCATGCGTCAGGATGTGATGTTGTGTGTGACATCGATAAAGAGTACCATGAAGTAACGTTGTTTCTAAGTGTTCAAATTCATCAGGAAAGGACGATAGCAACATCAAAACAAGATCTTCATCCTCAAACTTACATTCAAGGTTTAACATATCTGCTACTAATTCATTAAACTTAGTAATATGTTCATTCATAGTAGTACCTGATTGATAATCAAACCGCAACAACCGCTTATTCATAAGAAGCTTATTCTGACTACTCTTCTTCTGAAATTTGTCCTCCAATGCTTGCCATATTTTCTATGCAGAAGTTTCGTTCTTCACAACATACTTCTGCTCTTTAGACAGGCACGATCGAATTGTTCCGCACGCCAACCGATTCATGTTACTCCATTCTTTTTATTCTATACTATCTGTATTTTTCAACCTAAATAACAACATCTAGACCCTGCTAAAAAAGATAATCTAGAACCTCACCTTTCCACATGCCGAAATGCCCAGTTCCATCAAAGATTTCCACCACAAACTTCAAATTCGACATCGGTGTCCTCGTCTAGGATGACGAAGGAGTTGACTCCCCTTTTGAAGACTCCACCATGCCAAGGACGAACCTTCGGCTCTGATACCACTTGTTGGGAAAAACTCTAACGGAAACACAAAAGAAGAAAACAACCGAAAGAATACACTAACAGAATTTGATATCGGAGTTCGACCAAAATGTTGCATACGTCTATGAGAAATAAGACTATCAATTAATAGAAGAAAAGATACTAATATTGAGTGCAATAAACCAAAGAGGGAGAGTTTCTTTTATTCACTAAGAAACTTCCCCAACTCCCATCATCTTCCAATGTGGGATTTATTCTAATTGTGAATATAGTTTCTTTTATATACTAAGAAACTTCTTTCACTCTCATCATTTTCAGATGTGGGATTCTAATTGTGCCAAAACAACAATTCATCCAACATATCATACAAGGCTAACTTTAACTATTGTTGTTCTCACTAGAGAGCTTTATTACAGATGGTGTCTTAGCGTCCAACTTGTCTTATTAGCTAAGATAAAAATCGGATTCATAGATGGATCGTTCCTAAGGCCTACAGATCTAGAAGATGTAAGGTAGTGGGGAATCGTCGACTCTATGGTTCGTTCCTAGATGATGAATATGATCGACGTGAGACTTCAAAGAAGGTTTTAATCAACTAAAATAAGTCGTGATCTCTGACTGGAAATTAAATCAAGATACGAAGGAAATAACAGTCCAAGAAGGTATGATCTCCAAAAGGATATTATCATACTACAACAAGGATCAAATGGACTAGAAGAATACTACTCTAAGGTTAGAAGAATGTAGGATGAAATTCTTATTTTGAAACCACTTAGAAGATGTAGGTGTAAAGGAACTAAGGTATATTGTGATGGATATTTTCTGAAACTTGAAATGATTCAAGATGACAATGAGAATAAGTTACTACAATATCTGATGGGACTTAATGATCAGTATGAATATGTGAAGGATCAAATACTAATGTGAAAACTATGACATGTTGTTACAAGGTTTTTACAATGTTGCAGAATGTGGAAAAGAAAAGTTATCTAAGAAATGTCAATTAAGACAACTCCATGCATGCAAGAGAAAGAAGAAGTAATTCAGACATGTCTAAGTCCAATAATCTTTTGTGTTTTCATTACGGAGGTAAGGGTCATTTGAAGGAAATTTGTTTTAAGATTGTTGGTTATTCGTACTGGTGGAAACAACCTAAGGAAATAACAACAAGAAAATAGGAAGCATAAGTACAATCAACAATGCTTCAAAGTATGAGTATAGAGATGCAACTTTTGAAAAATATAGAATGTATAAAGATTTTCTGAAAAATATGAGATATGTCAAAGGAAAAGGAGCAACTAGAGCATCCTCAAGTGGTTGCAGATAAGTGTTCTAAACTTATATCTCATTTATATACATTTTTTGAGTTTAACATGAGCAACATCAACTTAGTTAAAGATACAAATGAATGGTTAATAGACTCAGATGCATCATGTCATTTATGTAATAGCATGAATCTAATGATAAACATTAGGATATTAGAGACTCCTAGACTTATATTTAGTTATGTCAAAATGATTATAATCTTGTTAGATAGTTAAATTTTTAAATATAACTATAGTAATTAGTTATAACAATTAGTAATTAGTTAAAAGTGGTTATAACCATTATTGTGTTAATTACTACTAATATAAAAGCTGAGGTATAATTTGTACCTATATTTTGTTGATAGACTTATTTAGAGTAGGTGAAAGTTTTTTTACATGTAATGGATTTGTGACACTATTTATACATAATAAAATATCACAAATCCCTATCGGGATTTTCTCTCATTCTTGTGTTCATTGCTTTCTCTTTAATTTTCTTCATAACAATTTTTAATTATCTCATTAACACCATTTCTTGACCTTGATTTTTGTTAAGTTCTACAACGTCGCTAAGCTTTATAGGTTATAAAAGTCGTATAGGATATTATGGCCTAGATTTAGTTATTGTCAAAGTTCCTTATGATGAGGGAGGAGGTGATATTGCGAGTTAATCATATGTAGAAAATTTGATGGTAAAGAATGGATGGTTGAATCAGAACCAGAGGAAGGACGTTTATGCACTGTATGCGGGAGTTGCGACGACAGAGATCATGGATATATTTAAAAAATAACCATAACATCATAGATAAATTAAGTATTCTTTAGCAATGTTAAGGAAATATAACACTATTGATATAGAATAAGTTATACCAATAGGATTTTTATATGTTGTTTGTCAAAATTTTAATATGGGTATAAACTTATACCTCTTTCTAATTTATACCCTTAGGTATAATATTTTTCATATATCATTTAATTTTTAATTTATTATTATACCATTTATTAATATTGTATATAACTTAATATTATATAATATATTAAATATATTATATTTAATTTCTTATATTATTATTATACATAATTATTTTTAATATATATATTTTCAAATAGTTCAGTATTTTAATTAAAGAATGTATATTTATTTTTATAACGATAACTTTATTAATTATTATTTTATATATTTACTTATTACAAAATAATATTTTTTATTTTATATATTAATTTTATTTTATGTTTATTTTATTGCAATTATTAATAATATTTAAATTAAAAAAATACAATTTACAATTTATATTATAATTAATTTTTTATAATTTAATTAAAATTATATTAATTATTAAATAATAACAATTCAATAATTTATAATAATAAATAATATTATTTATAATATAAATAAATTTAAAAAATAATAATAATAATTTCAAATTCATATTGATACAACTTATACTACATTTTTTATAGGAAAAAAGTGACGTATGTACTTATACAATTAGCTCACTTAAACGTTTATACTAATAAAATGTCATTTAAACGTATGTACTATCAAAAATTGGCTCATTTAGCCTCTTTTAGTAACCATAGTTAACTTTTATTTTTAAATTTATATATTTATTAATTAAATATTAATATATTTTCTCTCTTTCCTTTTCATTTATTATTTCATTTATTAATAATAAATGAATCCTCTATTTTTATAATTTTTTATTATTTCTATATGAGTATTTATGATTGATTATTTTAATTTAATTTTATATATATATATATATATATAAAAGCATTCATCATTAATTATTTTAACTCTATATTTCTTCTTTTTTTATATATATTTTTTATATTCATATTAATTATTAATTATTTTAAAATTGTTTGATCCAATAATTGAATATAACAATGAAAATTCTTTCAAAAATAAAAATCATTTAACACAAAAATAAATTAATTAATAATTAAGAATTGAATAATAATAAAAATCATTCATCAAACACCAAAAGAGTAATAATCAAATATTAAACAAAACAATTCTTTTACTACTAATATAAGTGGTGAATAAAAATAAAAATAAAATTATTAATTTCATTTTTATTTATATTAAACTAAATAAGAAAAAACCCTTTTTCATTTTTATTATATTAAATTAAATAAGAAAAAACCCTTCAAAAAAATATTATAGTAAAACATAAAATTCATAAATAAATTATTAATTTTTTTAAAAAAAATGAGAATTTAAGAAATATAAGAAATAAAAACTAATAAAAAAAATGAAATATAAAAGAGAAATTAATATTAAAATAAAATAAATTATTTAGTTTAATTAATGAAAAAGAATGAGAGGGAAAATATATTAATATTTAATTAATAAATATATAAATTTAAAAATAAAAGTTAACCATAGTTATTAAAAAGACTAAATGAGCCAATTTTTGATAGTACATCTGTTTAAATGACCTTAGTACATACGTCTAAGTGAGCTAGTTGTACAAGTAGATACGTCTAAGTGAGCTTTTTTCCTTCTTTATACTATATATATCAAACATAAAACTATAAACCACATATAACTTATACCATTTCTTATAATTCATATCAAACATCAATAACATATACAACTTATACTACCCTATACAATTTATAAATTGTTATAATTTATACATCTAAACAACATATACCCTATATAATTTGTATCACATATGAAACACTACATTTCCATATTAAAATTAATCCAAAAATAAAAATAAGAATAGAAGAAAATATGTTTTTTGAATTGTAATATTAAATAGACAATTTATTGGGTTTTTTTTATTGATAATGAATTGAATATAAATATATATATTTATTTTATTTTGAAAAAAAGTTAAAAAGATCATAATAAAATATCAATAACCATGACAATGACAAAAAAAAATCACTATTCCAATTAAAAAAACGAGACTTTAATTTTGAATAAAAAAAGAAAATAATAAAAATAATCAAAAAAATACCAATTAAATTTTAACATTCATGAAAATATATCCATCAATCTCACGACAATATGAATCTAAGATACATGAAAATAGAAAAAGTCACCAATCCGTTTAAAAAAACATAAAATGCTTATGGACTAAAAAAAATTTGAAGGGGTGAAATTTGAACAATAACCACCCTAGACGAGGCAATCAGGTTGATGATGAAATAATGAAATAGAATTTCATAATGTAATATCTAAAAACATTATCCTCAACTTAAGGAGACCATAATGTTGGAAGATAAGATGAAGAAAATTGTTCAATCCTCGACTTGGAAGTAAAAGAAAAACACAATTTTTTGGTTTTCCACCACCGTCCTTTTGTAGGGTGATGTTTCTTGACCATGCAAGATCTTCTGGAAACTCTGGGATAGGCAATATGTGATTTTGTGCAATAAGAACATTCATATTTCTCTTCTTATTAGATTTCACCATATTGCAATGGAGAAACTTGTTTTGTAACAATACTTGAAATGCATCTTTTAGCCTAAACTTTAGTATAAAGGAAGACAAACATACATTGGCATTTGGATAATTGATAGATAACAAATTTCTAAAAAAAGACATAGAAAGATAGCACAAGAGACACTTGGGGTCATACATCTAATACATGTATGAACAGACTAACACATCTCTATCTACTTTTTATTATCGCGAAAGGGAGTTGCTAAATTTCAATTCAATTTCTTAAAATAATCAATCTGGAGGAGTATATTTATTTAAAATAAACAGACTAAGCACAGAAAGTTGCTAAATTTACTCATAGAAGATGATAGATTCGTAATTTTGTGACACAATTTTATTTCACCTAACACTAAACAAAAGGACAATGGTATTATCTGAAAAATTAATAACAAACATGGACCTGAACTATTTTACAAAAGATTATAATGTTGGAATAGTGGTAGTTTAGACATTGTGTTGCCATTGTTACAAACTGTATCCTTAAAAAGAAATTGAGTTAAACTTTTCCATCCTTTAGCACATATCCAGGGGATGCTTGGTACGTAATTTTTATACTCAGGAATGAAAAAGGGAATAAAATGAAGTGTTTGGTTGATGAGTTTCATTCCAGAATATTGTTTGATTCCCGGATACTCCGGATTCTCTTGTAATGCATTTTCTTTTTTATAATTAAAATAATAATAATTTTTTAAATTTATTTATTAAAATAAATTATTTCAATTATTTAAATAATATTGAGAAATTATTTAAAATAAAATATAATGAATAAAATAAATTAATTTTTTTATAATAATTATAATAACTAATAATTATTTTTATATAATTAATTTATATTTTATATATTAATAATAAAATTATAATAAATTAATTAAATTATAAAAACTTAAAAATAAAATAACAATTTTATTTAAAATAAATATTTAAAAAATATTAGAAAAGTTAAATATAAAATATTTTAATAAAAAATGTTATTAAAAATATTATGCAATGTTATAGTATATATTATTAAATAAAATATTATATTATATTTAATTTGATTAATTATTAATATACAGTATTTTAAAAACTTTATTTTGATAAATAATTTTTATTTATAAATAAGAAAATTGAATCATTAAACTATAATTAATATAATAAAATATTAGATATTTATATTTTATTAAATTAAGATACATTTCAATATTTTATATATTTTAAACATTTATAATATAAAAATAATAATATTTTGTATTTTTAATTAAATAAAATATAATAATAAAAAATTAAAAATTTTAATATAATTTAATTACAAAATAATATTAATAATTTCTCTCTAATAAATCTAAACATTATCAATAGAATGGAAATATCCAAACGCTGTCAATGAGATTGAGAATGATTAATACTCATAAAAAAATAATACACTTCTATCAATCATACACATTTCCATTTCGCACATTTATCAATCTTATTCTTATTAAGATACATGAAAAAAGAAAAAGTCACCCATCTGTCTAAAAAACATAAAATCCTTACCGATTAAAAAAGATTATGGGTGAAATTTAAACAATGATCACCCCTACAATCAGGTTGGTTGGAAGATAAGATGAAGACAACTGTTCAATCCTGGACAGGCAGAAGAACATTCATATTTCTCTTCTTATTAGATTTCACCATATTGCTATGGAGAAACCTAGAAACCTGTTTTTGTAACAATACTTAAAATACAGCTTTTAGCCTAAACTTTATATTTTGCAAGAGTCTAAGGGAAGACAGACAGACATTGACATTTGGATAATTGATAAATAACAAATTTCTGAAAAAGACTAACACTTGGGGGTCATACATCTAATACATGATGTACGAACAAACTAACACATCTCAATCTACTTTTTATTATCGCGAATGGGAGTTGTTAATTTTCCGTTCAATTTCTTAAAATAATCTTGAGGAATATAATAATTTAAAATAAACTGACTCAGCTCAGAAAGTTGCTAAATTTGATCATAGAAGATGATAAATTCGTAATTTTGTGACACAATTTTATTTCACCTAACACTAAACAAAAGGACAATGGTATTGTCTGAAAAATTAATAACAAACATGGATCTGAACTAGTGGTAGTTTGGGCATTGTGTTGCCATTGCTACAAACTACATCCTTAAAAAGAAATTGGGTTAAACTTTTCCATCCTTTAGCACATATTCAATATACAAATAAATCTTGTTTTATTCTGACGAGGTTTTCATTTGTCAGTGAGTGACAAAAAAAAGTATGATATAATTATTTTATAGAAACAAGAACAGATAGATGAGAAAACTAATAAAAATATAACTTAATCAATATTTGAATTCTCAACTAATTAAAAAAGGTAATTGAAACAATGACTTAACAGCTTGTTTGCACAGTTAGTGTCACTTTTAAGATAAAAACTAACTAACGGCACAACGTTCCAATCTAAGATAGCACAAACTAAACAAGAAGGTTAATAGTAACAGAAGAAAGGAGGGTTGAGTTCATTCCATTAGGAAGAAATAAGAATCGACTAGCCATCAGCTACTAACTAATCATACTGCTAGTATGAGATATTGGTTATCTAACTACTTCTAACAATATAATACTACTAATACAATCTTCCATGAGGTTGAACTCCAGTGTATGTGTATTGTTTACTTCATGTACTTTTCCCAGGTAATTACAGAACACTATGTAGCTGTTAAGTTATCTAAGATACATAAAAATAGAAAAAATCACCATCAATCTAAAAAACATAAAATTTTATCAATTAAACAAGATTAAGGGGTGAAATTTGAAATATGACCTCCATTGGACGAGGCAATCGAACAGTCAATCCTTATTGATGATGAATAAAAATTCATAATGCAATATCTAAAAGCATATCCTCGACAAAAGGGGGCTATAATGTTGGTCAGCTTGGAGGTAGAAGAAAAACACCATTTTTTGGCTTCCCACCACCACCCTTTAGTAGGGTGATATTTCTTGACCATGAAAGACCTTCTGAAAACTCTCGAAATGACAATATGTGATTTTGTGCAAGAAAAATTAATCCTATTCCTCTTCTTATCAGATTTCACCATGCTGCAAGTATTAGAAAACTAACCGAATGGTATATAATCTCTATGGAGAAACCCTGTTTTATAACCATACTTGAAATGCATCTTTTAGCCTAAACATTTGTATTTTGCAAGAGTCTAATGGTAGACAGACAGACATTGACATTTGGATGATTGATAGATAACAAGTCGTTTGAAAAAGACATAGAAAGTTAGCACAAGAGACACTTGGGGGTCATACATCTAATATATGTATGAACAGATTAACCTTCTATCTCTACTATTTTAGTTCAATTTCTTAAAATAATTAATCTCGAGGGAGTGTAATTATTTATAATAAACAGACTAAGCTCAGAGTTCATAAAGTCTATCTTGTATTCCAATCTAAGACAGCCCAAACAAAACAAGAAGGTTAAAGTAACAGAAGAAAGGAGGGGCTGAGCTAATTCCATTAGGAAGAAATCAGAATCGACTAGCCATCAGCTACTAACTATTAATCTAATCATACTGCTGGTATTACATATTGGTTATCTAACTACTTCTAACACTACAATCGCTCCAACTACTAATACAATCTTCCATGAGGCTGAACTCCAATGTATGTGTATTGTTTACTTCATGTACTTTTCCCAGGTAATTACAGAGCACTATGTAGCTGTTAAGTTGTCTATTAATTTAAACATGATAAAGTTGAAATTCGGAACACACTTTCAATATATGTACTTCATCTTACTAACATGACATGTCTTTTTCCTGAAGACAGGATGAAAGGGTGATACATCTAATATATGTACTTCATCTTACTAGACCAACTTCATAGATGAGAACATCATCTCAGCAGGTCTGAAGAGTTTAAAGATTCAATGTATGAACAGATTAACACCTCCCTCTCTACTTTTTATATCATGAAAGGGGGTTGCCTGAATTTCCATTCAATTTCTTAAAATAATCAATCTTGACTTGAGGAGTGCAACTATTTATTTAGAATAAACAGACTAAGCTCAGAAAGTTGCTTAATTTGCTCAAAGAAGAGACTCTAATATTATTAGAGGCAATTCTCATACAAGAGGTGTCAGAAATAAGCATCAATCATCTTTGCCTATAAAGTGTATATATATATATATATATATATATATATATATATATATGATCTTCTCTTACATACTCTTCAGTTCAGGTCTCCATGATTATCAGAGATCCAATAATGTTTAAAGAGAAAAGTAAATAAAAAAATAAAAATGAAAACAATTCAAATCAGTTAGAGCGACAAATTGAAAACTAAGCAGGGTTCTTTCTAGAATATTCTAATGGATAGAGATGGATCAGAAGATTCCTGGCTTGGATTTCTCAAATAAATAAATGAGAACAGCGCTCGATAATTTCAGTTTCGATCATCTGGGGAAAAATTCATCACATCCATCATCTCAAATCAATCTCTATATCAAGCCAGATACATTAAATGAGAAAAACTTCATACATGAATTGGATGATTCCTGGCTTGGATTTCTCAAATAAATGAGAACTTTCAGCTTCGATCATAGGGGGAAAACATCAAAGAAATCGAAACAGATATATAACTTCAATTAGGCGGATCAAAATGAAGAATACATTCGCAAATCGATAAATAAAAATTGCGATGTATAATGGAATTCGAATAGCGTGTTGTATATAATGTGAGAGTGGAGACTAACCTAATTATGTGAAGATAAAAAAGAGGCTAATGTTTTTAAATTATTGGGCCTCCTGTGTATTTATTGAGAATATATTGAGCCTTTATTTATTGATAATACAGTAGCCACTAACCTAATCAAAATTTTATAAATTAATAAACAAATAATATATATATATATATATATATATATATATATATATATATATATATATATATATATATATATATATATATAAACAGATTTTCAAGAAAATAAATTAAATAATAATAAAACATTCATAAATAGTCAGAAGTTTGGGATAACCTATTTAAAAATAAATAAAAATATAAATTGTTCTTGATTTTTATTTAGGTTACTAATTAAAAATATATAATTATTTTAAATACAGTAACCGGGATCACCAAATCAGGCTTTAGGAGACTATTAAAGCTATTTTGTGATGTATTGCTTTTTCACTTTATAAACCAAACCATTTAACGAATAATTAACGAATCAATAAACTCAATCAAAATAATCCGATTAAAATAATTCCAGGCTAAATTATTTCTTAAAATATTTGAATATTTTAAATTAACATCATCAGAAATCAAAGAAGGAAGTTTTAAAGAAAAAACTAAACAAATAATAAAAATAAAAATAATTCAAGTAAGTTAAATTGTCAAATTGAAAACTAAGCAAAGTTCTTTCTAGAATATTCTAATGGACAAAGATGGATCAGAAGATTCCTGACTTGAATTTCTCAAATAAATGAGAACGGTGCTCGATAATTTCAGCTTCGATCATTTGGGAAAACATCATCACATCCATCAAAGAAATCGAAAAAGTTTAATAATTTTTACGATGATCAAAATGAAGAAACGTTACAAAATATGAATAATCATTAAATAAATAGAAGATCGATATATAATGAAAACCGAAGAGCGTGTCATATATACTGTGAGTGGAGAACTAACCTAATTCGAAAAAGAGCTAATGACTTTTAAATGACTTTTAAATTATTGGGCCTCTATTTAAGGGGAAATTTGATGAAATGACCCTACTAAAAGGCCTAAATAAATAAATGGATCTCGCTTGATAATGTTGGTAAAACGGGCCCCTTTGCCCTGCGAAAAGTCTGTAATACCCTCGCGCACTTGATTTATCGTTCATTTATGAGAAATGCAACTCACGCGTTTTCATCTAAACCGCGTGAGTTGATTAACGTGTTTTAGATGAAATGCGTGAATGACATTTCCCGTAAATGGAAAGTCAAGAAATGCGATTCACGCATTTTCATCTAAAACACGTTAATCAACTCACGCGTTTTAGATAAAAATGCATGAGTTGCATTTCTCGTCTTTAATCGTATAAATACTTTTTTTGCCCTGATTTAAAACAAAACCCCATTCATGAATATCGATCGACTCTCTCACTTGCCCCCTTTCCACTCCAGCTCTACTCTCAAACCCTACTCCCCTAAAGACCACGACCACGATCACGAGCAACAGCCGCCGCCGACGACGACCTCTTCGTTTAAAGTCGTGACCCACTACTCTTCGTTCTCAAAATGGGTATATTTATTTTATGTTTTTTAGTGATTATAAACAATAGGTTGGGTTATATGAACAATAAGTTGGTTATATTATAGTATAACTAGGTTATATGAACAAAGAAAGATGTATTATGCTCACTCACTGAGGAGGAGTTTGCTGGTATGTTTCATGGAAATACAATGTGCCAAGAATTGTCCACGAGTTTGCTTCAATGGACCTATTAGATAGGGGGTTCTTATGCCATTAGATTCATTGAAGCAAACTTATGAAAAAGTTGTTGCATTGGATTTCTTGAAAGTCTACCAGCAACCTCCTCGGTTATGATTCTTGAAAAGTTGCTGCATTGGATTTCTTGTAATGTTGTTGAACAATTTTCAATTACAGCTCAAGTACTTCTTTACTTTGATGGAGAGTGGAAAACTACTGATGATGTTACTCATTTTTCTACAAAGTCAAATAGTGATATGATTGTTCCCCAAAATTGTACTTATGCCCAATTTGTTTATCTAATTTATTCTGCTACTAATGTTTACATATCTAGATATGATTTATTACTTCAAGCCAAATATAATGCTCTTGGAATGAAGGTCAAATTTTCTTATATAATTGATATAAAAAAAAGATGTGAATGTGGAGTTCTTTTTACATGAAGCAGTTTTATTCCACAATCGCATTCCATTGTGTGTATCCTTAGCAGAGAAGTCATTACATCCAACAAACCCAACTCAAGAAAGTGTAGTGGTTCCATAAATTGATAATCCTGACGTATTCTCGAAGCAGTGGGAGGTTTTCTTTGAAACTGAAAATGACATTGAAGATGAACCATGTTTGCGTCTGAATGAGAGGAGTGATGATTGGGTTTCTATTACCCAACCTAGTAGTGCTGCTTGTGTTGCTAGTACTAATACAAACAGTGCTTGGGTTCCCAGGATTGGGTTCTAACCAAACTGTAGTAGTGATTGGGTTGCTAGTAACATACCTGATATTGAAAATCCGATACCTGAGGCATTAACTTTGGAAGTTGAAGTCAGTTCGTTGTTTGAGAATAAATGAGAGCTTCAACTAATGTTATATAAATATGCGATGGATAATCATTTTGAATTCAAAATGGCGAAGTCAAAAAAACATAGTTGGGTGGTGAAATGTTTGTATCCGAATTGGAAGTGGAGATTGCGTGCTGTGAAAGGAAAATATTCGGAAATGTTTGAGATTCGAAAATTTGTAAAAGATCATACATGTTCAATTGTGTAATGTCGAGAGAATGAAAGGCAAACACCATCATGGGTTATTGGGGAATGCATGAAGTGCAAGTACATGGACCATCACCATGATCACATGCCTAAAAAAATAATTGAAGACATGCAGACAATTTATGGAATAAAGATGAGTTATAATAAGGATTGGAGGTCTAGGGAACATGCCCTAATGGAGGTGCGAGGAACTATAGAGGATTCCTACGGTAAATTTCCATCATACCTCTACATGTTGGAGATAAATAATTCGGATATCATAACAGACATACAGACGGATGAGCACGGCCATTTCAGGTATATGTTCATGTCCATAGGCCTCTCAATTAGGGGTTTCAAAACCAGTTGTCATCCTGTATTGTGCGTCGATGTCAGTTTTCTTAAGCATAAGGTTGGAGGTCAACTATTGGTGGCTATAACATTGGATGCAAATGAACAACTATATCCTATTACTTTTGACGTGGTTGATTCAGAGAATAATAACTCCTTGACATACTTAATGCAACAACTAAGAGTGGCAATTGGATCAGTCCAAGATCTCGTCTTCGTATTCGATAGACACCCAAGTATTGTCAATGCATTGTGCTCGGTTTTTTCAAAAGCATATCACGGTGCATGCACATACCACATCAAGATGAATATAATGACCAAATTTAAAAATGATCACTGCCACGCATAATTTGAATTGTCTTCTCGTGCATACGTTATCCTAATGTTTAATCGATTTTTTGACAAGATCAGGATTTATGACCTTCATATAGTTGTCTCTTTGGCAGATATTGGGATGAAGAGATGAAGTCGTGCATTTTTCCCCGGTCAAACAATTACGCCAAGAGCTTTAATAGTCAGAGTATAGAAGTTAGAAAATATCCCATATCAACCTTAGCTGAATATTTTAGATTCACAATACATGATTGGTTTCAATTTAGAAAAGAAAAGTGGATAATCAAAAAGAACGTTTATCTCAATATTATGAAAAGTTCTTACGTGAGCAAGTTGAGAAAGCCATACTTTTTAACATCAATTTACTTAACTGATTCGAGTTTTATGTGCATGACGGTGAATCTCATTTTAAAGTTAACTTACACGCAATGACTTGTAGTTGTAGGGTATTTGATGTATTTGGTCTTCCTTGTACTCATGTCTTAGCTGTTGTCCGTACACGAAAATTGGATCCCTATGAGTTTTGCTCAAGGTAACAATTGCATTTTTAGTCGTTGTCTTTAATCTATCTATCTAACCAATTGCTCACATGTTTAATCGTTATCTTTTTCAGGTATTACTCAACTCAAATGTGGTTGAATGCATATTCAGAGACATGTTATCCCTTTGGTGATGAAAAAGAATGGGATATTCCATAAATTATCAAACTACGCGTCTGCCTAAAACCACATGTTAAGGTGAAGAAATGACGACCAACAACAAAACATAGGTCATCCCAAGGTGAGACTCTTAAGGTCCGAAGACGATGCAGCTCATGTGTTGGTCAGGGTCATAACAGGGCAACATGCAAATCAGTGATGCTTGTATCATCTACTGCAAGAGTAGCATCTCAGTAGTAACATCAATCATCATCATCTCAGCAACAACATCAACCATCATCTCATGTAAGACTTTTTATATTTAGAGTGAATTGAATGCAAAATAGTGTTTAATTCTAAGTGGTTAAGGATTATCTAACTGTTTTATATTTAATTTTAATGGAAGCAGGACCCAAGCAGGTGAAGGAATGCAGGCATAGGCAGAGCAGTGCTGCATTGGTTTATTCATTGAAAACCAAATGTATTATGAAATGTAAACTTATTTTGGATGTATTCATTGAAATCCAAATGCATTAGATTTCTCTTTAGAATATTTGAATCTTAATTATGTTTATATAGTTGAATATTTCTCTTCAAGTAAACAGAGAGAAGCCACAAACTGTCCATCTAGGTTGGCCATGTTAATGACTCAGCTGGTTGAACAAACAGTGACTCACGCATATTGTAATACGCGTGAGTGAGTCATGTTGTAATACGCGTGAGTAGTAACTGACGTATATTGTAATATGCGTGAGTCATAACTGACGCATATTACAATGTGCATGAGTTATGACTCACGCGTATTACAATATGCGTGAGTCATGTTGATGAGTAGTAACTGACACATATTGTAATATGCGTGAGTTATAACTCATGCGTATTACAATTCAATATTACACAATATGTTAGGATACCAGACTGTCCACTTTTTAATGATGATGATAAACAATATTCAGTATTACACAACATGTTACAACAATAATATTGAGTATTACACAACATGTTACAACAATAATATTCAGTATTACACAACATGTTAAACAGTATTCAACATATTCAACTTCATGGCTCTAAAATTTGGTGGAACAACCTGACTGCCCACTTTTCTCTATAAAATTTCATGTTATCTGATATGCAATTTTCTAGACCAAGTTTAGCAGTCAGGTACTCTATATACATTAATACAAAAGTGTCATAGTCCCCACTTATTGTTGCTTTTGGTACTTCTGTATGTGGGATTCTACGAAATCTTAAAGTCTCATTTCTCATGTTAGGATACCTGGCCATTTGAACTTCAGACAACGCTTTATGAAGGAAGGGCGACAACATTTGACACATGCGTATCATGAATTCTGCAAAATTGTCGTCTTTGAAAATTGACTGATCACAATCATAAACATAAATTCTCCATTCTTTCATTCATAGAACACATAGTGCCCAGTACTTGAGGTCAAGGTTGAGGGGGAAGTAAATGTCATCAACAATGCCCAACTGAGAATATGTTTATCTTCTCTACCCCAATAGTACAAGTAAAAGGATTCATCAAAATAATGTCCTTCTGGTTTATCAGGATTAACCGAATCAACAATAAATTGGTCATAGTGTTCTGTAAACAAAGGGACGAAATGACAATCTAAGATGGTGAAATTCGCCGCGTACGTCTTAGGGTAGGTGAATGCTCTTTCTCTTAGAAGATCACATCCGGCATTGATCTCCACATCAGTTAACCATTTACGTGTACTCATAAGTGTATTGAAGAATGAATAACCTATAGTGCCAACATAGAGCTCCAACTTTTTACATTGACTTCTTCTCGCAAACTTTTTCATCATAGTTGTCTTAAGTTTCGGATCAAACTTCGCCATAGGATCGACAATGATTGGATCTTCTTTCACCTTATTTTTTGGACGAGGGACGGTGTAGGGACTAATTAGAGCTTTCGACCTCAACCTCTTTCTCTTAAATTGGATATGGGATGCATCGTCCAATTCCACCACATCCTCCTCCTCATCCACCTTCTGCTTCAACTTCTTATTCTGCCCAACCTTCTTATTCGGAACCTTGTCTTCATTCTTCTCCACAAACAAATCATCGTCCACCTTCTTCTGCACCAACTTCTTATTCTACACCACCTTCTTATTCGGCACATTTTCCACCTTCTCCACAAACAAATCATCGTCCACCTTCTTCTACACCACCTTTTTATTCTACACCACCTTCTTATTCTGCACCACTTTCTTCTCCTCCACCCTCTCATCCTTCACAATCCCAACATTGTTCACAATCCCATCATCCTTCACAAAAAAACAAAATGATTGAAATATACAATTTGCAATTGCGAGAAATGCACCATTTGAAAATGCGAGAAACACACCATACATAACTCAATATCCTCAATCTTCTTCTCCACAATCTCATCATTGGATTTCTCATCAAGCACATGAGCTTCCTTCATAATAATAAATAGTCAGAAGATTGGGATAACCTATTTAAAAATAAATAAAAATATAAATTGTTCTTGATTTTTATTTAGGTTACTAATTAAAAATATATAATTATTTTAAATAAAAATATTATGATTAAATAACATAAAAGTAACCAGGATCACCAAGTCTGACTTTAGGAGAACCAATGAAAAATTGAAGCTATATTTTCATGTATTGTTTTTTCCTTTTATAAAACAAACCATTTAACGAATAATTAACTAATCAATCAACTCAATCAAAATAATTTAATCAAATTAATTCTCCAGACTAAATTATTGTTAAAATATTAAATATTTTAAATTAACATCAAAAATCGAAGAAGAAAGTGTTTAAAGAGAAAACTAAACAAATAATAAAAATGAAAACAATTCAAGTCAGTTAAATTATCAAATTGAAAACTAAGCATGGTTCTTTCTAGAATATTCTAATGGACAGAGATGGATCAAAAGATTCCTGACTTGGATTTCTCAAATAAATGAGAACGGTGCTCGATAATTTCAGCTTCGATCATTTGGGGAAAGCATCATCACATTCATCAAAGAAATCGGAACAGTTTAATAATCTTTAGGCCGATTGAAATGAAGAAACATTACAAAATATGAATAATCATCAAATAAATAGAAGATCGATGTATAATAAAAACTGAAGAGCATGTCATATATAAGGATGACAATTTAAAACCGCCCCGCGAAAACCGAACCGAATTGCCCCGTTTGGGACGGTTTTTCCCCGAAACCGAACGAGGATGGGGCGGGGATGGTATTTGTGTCCCCGCCCCGACCCGCCCCGATTTCACCCCGTTTTTACCCCGAGTCTGCTCCGAATACCATAAACATAATTAAATATATTAAATCACCAATATATTTATTTATTTACTATATTTTATAAGAGTATTAAAATTATTTCTTTATAATAATATAAAGTTTTAATATATTACAATATATATTATATTAAAAAATTCATTTATATAATTTTATTGTATAATATTTATTTATTTTTTTAAAATAAAAATTATTAACGGTGCCCTGCGGAATTCCCCAAAACCGAAAAAACCCGAACGGGGCGGTGATGGTATTAAAAAAATCCTCGAAATTAAAACGGGGCGGGGATGGTAATTGCATTCCCCGCCCCGAACCGCCCCATTTCCATCCCTAGTCATATATACTGTGTGAGTGGAGACGGGAGAACTAACCTATTTCGAAAAAGAGCAAATAACTTTTAAATTATTGGGCCTCTATTTAAGGGGAATATATTGGCCCTTTATTTATTTAAAATATAATAGGCCTTTACTTGGACTTTTCTCATCCTTCAACAATGGACTATATAAACTTCGATAATAAAGATTGATTGCATTTATAATATGGTTTTTACTTGGAGAAGTTTTTTAGTTTGATATTTGGTTACTTTTTTGAAATAAAAATATAATTATATATAAATCAATGATATTTTTATTTATAATTTTCTTATAATTATTTTTAATAATAATAAGAAATTTTAATATATTATTTTATACCAACATCATTTTATATAATTTATGTCATCTCAATTATACGTTATATAAACAATTTATCAATTAACTGTATCAATAACCAAATAATCTATCATTGTATTTAAGCATAACTAAATCCCAAAAGTGATCACATAAATCAATATAATTAATTAACAAATAATTTCACAAATTTCTCGCACCATAATATTTACCGTGTCATTTTTCATAAATCCTACTTAACTATACTTTAATGGGACTTTACTTTAGTTTTTCTCATACTTCTAACAATAGACTAGATCAACTTCCATAATAAGGATTGATTGCAATTATATTTCTGTTTATTCTAATTGTTATATATTTAAACAATAATGAGTATATTTAATAGTCATATTTTTTTTAAATAATTAATATATTAAACTTAATATAATTATTATAATTTATTGACAAAAATGTATATAAAAGATGATGTATCACATTAAAAAATTCTCTCCTATTAAATTTTTAATCCACAAAATACATCATTTTCTATATTTTCTAGTCATTATTTTTCTTGTCAAATTATATATAAAAACACGAAAAATAATTTAAATAACACTTGTATTTTTTTTTTCCAAATGTTACTTATAAAATATTTATCTTGTCAATTTGTCATACTAGACCCAAAAACATTATAAATATATATATTTATTTGATTATTCTTTGACTCAAAAATTATTTTTTTTAATAAGAAAATATAAAAAACAAAACCAAGCGTACACACGTGAGTAAAGAAATACTACATATTTGAATAACTCTAAAAACACTAACACATTTCCCTAGGCAAACTAAGAATATATTCTAATAATCCTTATTAATTGTCCTATGATATATGACAAAAAAACAATTTATACATTATAGTATGATATATACACAAACATGTTATAGACTTTCAAATGTATCTAGACTTTCAAATGTAATCTAGATACATGTTTTTTGTCCCAAATTATTGTTTTTTTCAAATATTTTATTATAATTTTTAAATATTCAATAAATGTGCTAGATAGGTTAGAATATCAATAATATTACTAATATCTTTAATTTTTAAAATAAAAACACAAAATATTATGCAACTTTGGTACATTTCCTTTATAAATTTCAATTTTAGTTATGTCTTATTTATGTCATAGCCAGTGGCGGACCCAAAAATATTTTCTCGGGGGGGCCAAATATATAGTAACGTAGCATTTTTTAGTGATCAATTAAATACATTTTCTAATTAAAATTTTACTCGATAATTACATAAAAATACTAGCAAACACAATTACAAAATACTAATAAACGCAATCACTAAATTATTCTTGTTCATGAGTCGATTCAGAAGAAGACAAATTTATTTTACGAGATTCTATTTGTTGAAAATATTACAATATTTGGAACATTTTCAATTGTTGAGAAAATATCTTTCTCAACATATACAACTAAACTATCATTCATCTATTCATCTCCCATTCGATTACGCAAATCAGTCTTCACGGTCTTCATTGCAGAAAAAAACTCTTTCAACGGATGCAGTTGCAACTGATAAAACTAAAGCCAACTCTATCAATCGATAAACCAATGGAAAGACTATATGTTTTTCTGTTGCAATCAATTTTTGAGCAAGAATTCCCAAGTCTTCAATTTAAGAAAATTGAGGATCATCCCGCAAATTAAATAAGTAAGCCCGAAGTTGTTGTTCCAAAAATAAATAATCACTGCCTGTGAAATTTTTGGGATAAAGTTTGGCAAGACGAATGAGTTTACGAATATCAAATTGGGAGAATGAATTTCTGGGAGGAAGACATGATATGCAGCCAAATAATTCTGTATTAAATTCTGAAAAACGATTATTCATTTATTGCATAATCAAGTCAACAACCTAACATTAAATAATAAATAATAACTATTAATGAATAATAAATAATAACTATTAATAGATAAGAAATAATTTTTATTATACCTGACAAAAGATTTCCACACGATAATGATGAAGATTAGTGATGAGTTCCTCTTTTCTTCTCCCCCTATCATTGCTATCAATTATCATATGTTTATTCATATCAAATATTAAGATCGGGTGTAATTGACAAAAACTGTTAACTTGGTCCAAAATATCATGTCATCCATCTTCTCTAAATTTTTGTAATTGATTTTTCGAACTCGAAATCAATGACATGGCTTGAACTATATTTTGCTCTCCTCTTTGTAGGCAAAGTGACAACTCACTTGTAATTTCCAATAATTTTTTCATCAAATGCAACACAAAATAAATAGATTTCAGCCTAACTATTTTATAAGTTAAAATAAATTAAAGGAGAGGCTAGGGTTTGATCACCTGACCTCATCTTCAGAGTTTGGTTACCAAACCAACTGGACTAAGACTTACTTGTCAAATATATATAAAAAATAATTTATCTTAAGGTTGGGGGAGGCCCGGGCCCCCAAGGCCCCCCTTGTAGGTCCGCCACTGGTCATAGCACATGATTTTGAAGCAATGTCTAACCTAAATGAAAATTAATAAGTAACATTGATGATGATGAGATCCCTACATTATCAACATAGGTTCACAATTCATTTTCTAATAAAGTAAAAATCATTATTGTCAATTTAATACATTAGAATGAACAACTTTTCCACAAAATTCAACAACTTTATCAACAAGTTACCTTGATCAAGAGATTCCAAATTCTCGTGACAAAGAAATAATATAATTTAATAAAGTTGTTAAAACAAATAAGTGTACCATTATAAATTAATAAACAACAATAAACAAGTTTTTTCTACTTCCCAATTAAAATAATTAATTGAAATCTAGTCTAGAGATGTTACTTACTTGAATGTTTGTCATTTTTTCCACAGAAATGAGATATGAAGATTTGTCTGTAATAATAACTGAATAACGACAATGAGGAGGTGGAAAGAGATGCCTGAAGCAGCCATAAAAGTAACTACTTAGAGAAATCAACAAAGTTCGTCATCTTTGTAGGTATGTTCTCAAGTAATTCATCAACACCTAAATAAGATGTTTCTTAAATAGTGGCTCCACGCATCTCATCCCACCGCCTCGTTCTTCCATGTCCAAGCCTATTCTTCCATGTATTGACTTCTTAATTTGTCTATTTATAAATATTTTATATAACTAATTTAGCCTAATTAATAGTAGACTATTTTACTTCTTCTAATCCTTTAATTCTAAAAAAAATAAAAAATTCTAATTAATAGGAGATAATACTAATTTTCCTGGTTTATTTGAATTATAACTAATATACTATTTTTTTTCTTTTTTTAATTATTTATTTGAATTATGATTAACTTTTTTCAAATTACTAACTATATATATATATAATACAATTTTTAGAATAACCATTAAATAAATATAAAAGAAACTAATTAATGATATTTTAGAATAAAATAATTTGAATTTGTTTAAGTATGATTAATCATTTTATTTTATTTTATGATAATAATATAATTAATAGGAGATTAAAAACTAACATGTTTAAAATATATTATATCTTCTTTTTATTATAAATTCTCTCTCACAAAATGTTACGGCTTCTATATTTATATATAAATAAATAAAGATACCAAACAATCAAGATCATTTATTTCTGTTCTATATTTCTTAATAACTAATTAAACTGAAAAACATTATTTCAATCCATATAAATCACTTATTATATTTCAATTGGTATTAATCACTTATTATAAGTGACACTAATTAATGTTGCCAAATAAAAGTTAGTTAGATTAGTTAGGAGTTAGTTACTTAAATTTATAATTAATTGATTTTATTCATTTTTTTTAGGAAAATAGAGGAAAAATTAAAATATTAAAAATCATTAATTTTAATGAGCCAAGATTCATCAATAACAAGTCAAGATCATAAAGAATCCTCAAGAATGTCAATATCCATCAAAAGATCCAAGAAATGCTAAAGAATGTCAAGATCCACTAAGGAGAATACCCAATTTCGAAATTTAAACCATGGTCAATGTTAATGGTAAGTCAAGACATGGATCCAACTGGTGACTTGACCCAAGATCCAACAAAAAAAAATAGCATGTTTTTCCTTTCATATTTCTATTATTATTGTGTTTGCATGGTTCATTTTTTGTGCTGATTTAATTTTCTGCTATTGAAATGTTACATATGTAATAGTATGTTTTGCCTTTTATATTTCCATTATTATTGTGTTTGTATGGTTCATTTTTTGTGCAGATTTAATTTTCTGCTATTGAAATGTAACATATATAATAGTATATTAATAACATGAATATAACTTAAAAGAAACATAAAAAAAATCTAAACCAAAGAACATAAAAATTAAGAACATAGATTAAGTTTTTTAGGTTTTGTTTTTATGTTGAAAATTTTAGGGCTCAATAGGTGTAATAAGGGTTTTGAATAAAGCCCAATTTTTTTCAAAATTAATGATAAATTGAGATCACTTGACCTATGATATTCGAAAAAAGGGCCAATAGTTGTCGTTTGAATTCTTATTAATTTAAAATTGATTTTTTTTTTCTTGCACTCATATGAATTATATTGTAAATAAAGAATTTTCTCAAAAGAAAACTAAACATATAAAAAAAACTCATAATAAGCTAAGAATTGAAAAAAATAATATCTACAATCTCTTTCTTCCTCTATTAATCCGGACATATTTGTAATTATTCTTCATTTATTTACATTATACTTCTTCCTCTATTTCATCAAATGCATTGAGAACGAAGTTGACAGATCTCCAAAATATCAAGCACCCTAAATGTTAATACATCGATCATGCAAAGAGGGAATAAAACAACGATTGGTCATTAATGTTGGAAAAATCCTGACAGAAACACAAAAGAAGAAAACAACCGAAAGAATACACTAACAGAATTTAATAACGAAGTTCGATCATAATGTTGTCTACATCTTCGAGGACTAAGGCTATCAATTAATAAGGAAGAAAAGATACTAGTATTGAGTGCAATAAACCAAAGAGGGGGAGTTTCTTTTATACACTAAGAAACTTCCCCAACTCCCATCATCTTCCGATGTGGGATTTATTCTAATTGTGAATATAGTTTCTTTTATATACTAAGAAACTTCTTTCACTCTCATCATCATCCGATGTGGGTTCTAATTGTGCCAAAAACAATAAATCTCCACCTTGGCACAATATCCAAATACTAATATTCAATATTAAAAATAGTTTTTCAGTGCTTCTAATTGGCGCTCTTCAGTGCCGACTCAAACGCGGAATATGGTTATAAAATCTAAACAAGGTTCAGATTTGGTTTATCCTGTGTCTTTCATCTTCAACTCTTTACCCAATTGAGCCTTCAATTTGTCAATTTCATATTGAATCTTTGATGCTATCAACATATCATCAACGTACAAGAGTAAATAGATATAAGACTCATCTTACAGTTTGCACAAATACACACATGAACTAAATATGCTTCTTGTGTACTTGTGCTCAATCATAAACTTGTCAAGTCGCTTGTACCATTGTCTAGACGATTGCTTCAACCTGCACAATGATCTGTTCAACTTGCAAACCCAATTTTCTTTATTAGCAACTTTGAATCCATCTGGTTGATAAATGTAGATTTCCTCGTTCAAATGACCGTGTATGTCTGCGGTCTTCAGATCTGGTTGAGCTGGCTCCAAATTCATTTGCGCTATCAAGGTCAACAAAATTCTAATAGAAGAGTGTTTAATAACAGGAGAAAATACCTCATTATAATCAACTCCTTCCTTCTGAGTGTAGTCTTTAGCTACAAACTTTTCCTTGTAGCAAACATCAAACTTTTCAGGAAATCCTTCTTTCTTAGTAAATATACATTTACAACCAATAACTTTCTTTCCTTTTCGTAGATGCGTCAATTTGTATGTCTCATTCTTCTGAAGAGATTGTATCTCATCTTCCATAACACCTCTCCTTTTTCCATTTTCAGTACTTCGACTGACATCTGAAAAAGTGGTTGGAACATCATCTACGACTAGAAGTGCATAGGCCGCCATGTCAATAAACCGAGATGGTTTTGAGTAACTCACCTTGGTCTATTCATAATAATTGATTCACATTGTTCTGAAGGTTCTTGGGTCGGAACCTCTTCCTCATTTAACTCTTCGTCTGTTGTCGGAGAGTCACTTATTGTTGGGCTTATCTTTATCTGCTCAAACTCCACCTGTTGCAGATGAAAATCAATTTTGTCTGGTGTTACCTTATTCAACATTGAATAATCGTCAAAAGTAACATCTCTACTGATAATAGTTTTCTTTGCATTCAAACACTAAAGGCGATAATACCCTTTAACTCTCGTAGTAAATCCCATAAAAAGAGTCTTTTTTTCTCATGGATCCAACTTTGATTCAACTAAATGATAATATACAGTGGAACCAAAAATATATAAAAAATCATAATCAGTTGTAGGTTTTCCAGACCATACCTTTAATGGAGTCTTTCCACAAAGTGCAGATGATGGCAGGCGATTTACCAAATGTTGAGCGTATGACACATCTTCTTCCCAAAATTTCTTGTCTAACCCAGCATTAGACAACATACATCGAACTTTCTCTACCAATGTCCTGTTCATACGTTCCGATACTCCATTCTATTGTGGTTTTTTTTTCTGACTGTGAATTGTCGAACTATGCCACACTCTTGGCATAACTTCTGGAATGGATCATTCTTGTATTCTCCACCGTTATTAGTCCAGAGAATTTTGATCTTTCTTTCTGTCTCGTCTTCAACTTGAGTTTTTCATTTAAGAAAAATCTAAAACACTTCACCTTTATTCTTCATAGTAAACACCCATACTCTTCTGGAAAATCATCAATAAAAGTAACAAAAGAATGTCTACCTCCAACAAAAGGAGTCTTGGCAGGTCCCTAGATATTTGAGTGCACATAATCCAAAATACCCTTGGTGTTATGGATAGAAGTGCCAAATTTTACTCGCCTTTGTTTTCCCAGAATACAATGTTCACAAAAATCTAACTTACAAACTTTTGTACCTTTTAACAATCATTTCTTGATAAGAGTTTGCATAGATTTCTCACCAGCATGCCCCAATTGCATATGCCATAGTTTTGTTGCCTCTATTTGTTACTGCTCCCGAAAGTTGATATAACTGTTGTCCCATTAACCTTGATAGTAATACAAATTATTACTTTTCCTGATAGCTTTTAACATCACTAACGCTCTAGATATTACCTTAAGAATTCCATTTTTTAATTTCGAGTGTAGGCCTTTTAACTCCAAGGCCCCTAAAGAAATGATATTCTTTTTCATATTCGGTATGTACCGAACATCTCTGATAATTCTGGTGGATTCGTCATCATTTCTCAGCTTGATTGAACCTATCCCTTTTATTTTACATGTACTAGCATCTTCCATGTAAACAACTTTACAATCTAGCTCCTTAAAGTCAAAGAACCACTTTCGAACTGGTGTTATATGATAAGTGCATGCTGAGTCCAATATCCACGCGTCAGGATGTGATGTTGTGTGTGACATCAATAAAGAGTATTCTGAATCTGCATCAACTTTATTTTCTACAACATTTGCATCTTCAGAATCTTTCTCTTTCTTCTTCAACTTTGGACAGTTAGTCTTCCAATGTCCTTTCTCACGACAGAAAACACATTCATCTTTGGCAACTCTACTTTCATATCTTCCTCATTTCCCTTTTGATTTGCTTTGTTGACGGCCCTTGACCATCAATGCTTCATCTGTTGTACCTATTTAGCTTTTGCTTTTGTCCTGCTTTCTCAATTCATGACTATATAAAGCAGAACTTACAACATTAAAAGAAACATTTTCCTTTCCATAAAGTAACGTTGTTTCTAAGTGTTCAAATTCATCAAGAAAGGACGATAGCAACATCAAAACAAGATCTTCATCCTCAAACTTAACATCAAGGTTTAACATTGTTAGAAATAATGTCTTGAAATAACAGAAAAATATATATACATACGATGTTACAAATAAATAAAATAAAATAAGATATACGAAGAACAATATCACCGTATTTGATGGTTGATTTGAGGTATGTGTTAGACACATTTCCCTTAAAACAGTTCCACCGTCTCCTCATGTGCTAGAGCTTATCACAGATGGCTGTCTCCCAGGGTACAACGAATCTAGTAGTGATTCAGCACCGAAATCACTACACAACGAGCTTGATAAAGTACCTGAACTATCATCGGGTTTCAACGGAAAAATCGAACAAAGAACTCGAAGAACACTCACAAAACAAGAAGAAGGCTTTTGGAATTCTAGAGTGAGAAAGATGAAGGATGAAGTATTTGTAAAATGAATAATGAATGGGTATATATTGCTGAGAATTAAACTTGTAAATAAAACCATCCAAACGTTTATTAGCAATAAATATTGCTCATTCATTTGTTAATTAATCCATAACTAATTAACATCAGCCTATACGTTGATTTGCAGAAATGCAATGTCAGACATTCAATGCTAATGCTAGCTAATTGAAGAGTCCATACGTTAGCCAATAGAACAATTAAAGCTAAATGTTTATCCTAACATTATGCTTTAATTTTCTAATTAGGCATTAAATATTAATTAAACAATTAATATTTAATTATAATTTGGATTAAATTCACCGTTAATTCACGTTTGAATTTGTGTGAATTTTATTTATTTACAATCTTATTTCCATTCATTAATGGAATTAGCTTAATTCCAACAAACATATCTGCTACTAATTCATTAAACTTAGTAATATGATCATTCATAGTAGTACATAATTGGTAATCAAACTACAACTACCGCTTATTCATAAGAAGCTTATTCTGACTACTCTTCTTCTGAAATTTGTCCTCCAATGCTTGCCATATTTTCTGTGCAGAAGTTTCGTTCTTCACAGCATATTTCTGCTCTTTAGACAGGCACGATTGAATTGTTCCGCACGCCAACCGATTCATGATACTCCATTCTTTTTCTTCTATACTATCTGTATTTTTCAACCTCAATAATAACATTTAGACTATGCTGAAAAAGATAATCTAGAACCTCACCTTGCCACATGCCGAAATGCCTAGTTCCATCAAAGATTTCCACAACAAACTTCAAATTCGACATCGGTGTCCTCGTCCAGTATGACGAAGGAGTTGACTCCCCTTTTGAAGACTACACCATGTCAAGGACGAATCTTCGGCTCTGATACCACTTGTTGGGAAAAACCCTGACAGAAACAACTGAAAGAAGAAAACAGCCGAAAGAATAGACTAACAGAATTTGATAACGGAGTTCGACCAAAATGTTGCATACGTCTCTGAGAACTAAGGATATCAATTAATAAAGAAGAAGAGATACTAATATTGTTAGATAGTTAAACTGTTTTTTTTAATTTGTTATAACAATTAGTAATTAGTTAAAAGTGGTTATGACCATTATTATGTTAATTACTACTAATATAAAAGCTGAGGTATAATTTGTACCTATATTTTGTTGAGAGACTTATTTAGAGTAGGTGGAAGTTTTTTTACATGTAATGGATTTGTGACACTATTTATACATAATAAAATATCACAAATTCCCATTCTTGTGTTCATTGCTTTCTCTTTAATTTTCTTCATAACAATTTTTAATTATCTCATTAACACCATTTCTTGACCTTGATTTTTGTTAAGTTCTACAACGTCGATAAGTTTTATAAGTTATAAAAGTCTTATAGGATATTATGGCCTACATGTAGTTATTGTCAAAGTTCCTTATGATGAGGGAGGAGGTGATATTGATGATAGTGCAGAAGTAAATGATGTGTTTAAATTGCGAGTTAATCTTATATAGCAAATTTGATGGTGAAGAATGGATGGTTGGATCAGAACCAGAGGAAGGACGTTTATGCGGTGTTTGCGGGAGTTGCGACAACAGAGATCATGGATATATTTAAAAAATAACCATAACATCAAAGATAAATTAAGTATTCTTTAGCAATGTTTGGTTACGGGTATAAGGAAATATAACACTATTGATATAGAATAAGTTATACCAATAGTATTTTTATATGTTGTTGGTTAGAATTTTTATATTGGTATAAACTTATACCTCTATCTAATTTATACCCTTAGGTATAATATTTTTCATATATCATTTAATATTTAATTTTTAATTTATCATTATACAATTTTTTAATATTGTATATAACTTAATATTATATAATATATTAAATATATTATATTTAATTTCTTATATTATTATTATACATAATTATTTTTAATATATATATTTTCAAATAGTTCAGTATTTTAATTAAAGAATGTATATTTATTTTTATAACGATAACTATATTAATTATTATTTTATATATTTACTTATTACAAAATAATATTTTTTATTTTATATATTAATTTTATTTTAAGTTTATTTTATTTCAATTTTTAATAATATTTAAATTAAAAAAATACAATTTACAATTTATATTATAATTGATTTTTTATAATTTAATTAAAATTATATTAATTATTAAATAATAACAATTCAATAATTTATAATAATAAACAATATTATTTCTAATATAAATAAATAAATAAAAAACAATAATAATAATTTCAAATTCATATTGATACAACTTATACTACATTCTTATACTATATATATCAAACATAAAATTATAAACCACATATAACTTATACCATTTTTTATAATTCATATCAAACATCAATAACATATACAACTTATACTACCCTATACAATTTATTCATGGTTATAATTTATACATCTAAACAACATATACCCTATATAATTTGTATCACATATGAAACACTACATTTCCATATTAAAATTAATCCAAAAATAAAAATAAGAATAGAAGAAAAAATATTTTTTAATTGTAATATTAAATAGACAATTTATTGGTTTTTTTATTGATAATGAATTGAATATAAATATATATATATATTTATTTTATTTTGAAAAAAAGTTAAAAAGATTTAAAATTAATTAGATCATAATAAAATACAAGGTTTTGAAAACCGTTTCGGTCATCAACCCCGGTTTTTGTGATGTACTTCGGTCCGACCGGTTCAACCGGTTAAACCACTAGTTGAATCGGATTTTTTTTTAATTTTTTTTAAAATAAATTTAAATATATTAATACATAAATTATATATATAAATTAGTTAGACATATAAAAATAATCAAATAAATACTAATTGAGCTTAATAATTGTCAACTTAATACTTAAATTAAAAACACGTTTACCTACATCCAACAATCAGTCAACAATACCTAAATTAAAACCAGTTTACCCACATCCAACAATCAGTCAACAAATTCAATACCAATAATTAAATTGAAGCAATCAACAGTCAGCAAATCCATTAAACAATAATCAAATTAATAAACCCACACATCACATTGAAGAACCCTAATTACAATACCTAAATTAAAAAACCCTAATTGAAGAATGAATCATAATTGCATATTCATTGTTTGCTGCTCATTCTCTTCTAAACCCTAATTAAACAATGAATCCTAATTGCATATTCATTGTTTGCTGCTCATCAATGATAAACCAACATATTATCGGAAATACTACAAGAATTCATACTTACTGAAGATCTGAAGAACAGCCGAAAATTTGACAAACAAATGTAGATCTGAAGAACAGCCTAAGATCTAAAGTAGATAATCGTCTTTCTCCTTCGTCTTCAACCTTTCTCCTTCGTCTTCAACCTTTCTCCTTCGTCGTTTCTTTCTTTCTCTCTGTTTTTGTTTAGTGTTTACTGTGATATGTTAAAGCAAAAGCAAAAACAAAAGCAAAAAGTAATAATAAATATAGGCTCACAGTCACAGGCTCACAACTCAGGTAGTAAAGTACTGAATACAGACAAAAAAAAATAATTAAATATTATTATAATAATATTATAATAATAATTATATAAAATTTATATAATTTACCTTTCCAATCGGAAAAAACCGATTTGTTTTTCAGGTTAAGTCGGCCGGTCGGACCGGATTTTGACCGGTTCGAAAGGTGACCGTTTTGAAGGTAAAACCCGGACCGCTCACCAAACCGTTTCGAGGTCGGACCGGTTGGACCGCCGATCGGACCGCGTATTTTAAAACCTTGATAAAATATCAATAACAATGACAAAAAAATCACTATTCCAATTAAAAAAATGAGACTTTAATTTTAAATAAAAAAAGAAAATAACAAAAATAATCAGAAAATACCAACTAAATTTTAACATTCATGAAAATCTATCCATCAATCTCACGACAATATGAATCTAAGATACATGAAAATAGAAAAAGTCACCAATCCGTCTAAAAAAACATAAAATGCTTACCGATTAAAAAAGATTAAGGGGTGAAATTTGAACAATGACCACCCCTAGACGAGGCAATCAGGTTGATGATGAAATAGTGAAATAGAATTTCATAATGTAATATCTAAAAACATATGCCCAACTTAAGGAGGCAATGATGTTGGAAGATAAGACGAAGAAAACTGTTCAATCAGCGGCTTGAAAGTAGAAGAAAAACACCATTTTTTGGTTTTCCACCACCGTCCTTTTGTAGGGTGATGTTTCTTGACCATGCAAGATCTTCTGGAAACTCTGGGATAGGCAATATGTGATTTTGTGCAAGAAGAACATTCATATTTCTCTTCTTATCAGATTTCACCATATTGCAATAGAGAAACTTGTTTTGTAACAATACTTGAAATGCATCTTTTAGCCTAAACTTTAGTATAAAGGAAGAAAAACATACATTGGCATTTGGATAATTGATAGATAACAAATTTCTAAAAAAGACATAGAAAGATAGCACAAGAGACACTTGGGGTCATACATCTAATACATTAATACATGTATGAACAGACTAACACATCTCTATCTACTTTTTATTATCGCGAAAGGGAGTTGCTAAATTTCAATTCAATTTCTTAAAATAATCAATCTTGAGGAGTATCATTATTTAAAATAAACAGACTAAGCACAGAAAGTTGCTAAATTTGTTCATAGAAGATGATAGATTCGTAATTTTGTGACATAATTTTATTTCACCTAACACTAAACAAAAGGACAATGGTATTGTCTAAAAAATTAATAACAAACATGGACCTGAACTATTTTACAAAAGATTATAATGTTGGAATAGTGGTAGTTTAGGCAATGTGTTGCCATTGTTACAAACTGCATCCTTAAAAAGAAATTGAGTTAAACTTTTCCATCCTTTAGCACATATCCAGGGTATGCTTGGTACGTAATTTTTATACTCAGGAATGGAAAAGGGAATAAAATGAAGTGTTTGGTTGATGAGTTTCATTCCAAAATTTTGATTTGATTCCCGGATACTCAGGAATCATCCATTCCTATCTGAATTGGGAGAAATGAATCACATTCCCTTGTAATTCATTTTCTCTTTTATAATTAAAATAATAATAATTTTTTAATTTATTTATTAAAATAAATTATTTTAATTATTTTAATAATATTGAGAAGTTATTTAAAATAAAATATAATGAATAAAATAAACTAAAATTTTTATAATAATTATAATAACAAATAATTATTTTTATATAATTAATTTATATTTTATATATTAATAATAAAATTATAATAAATTATAAAAATTATAAAAATTTAAAAATAAAATAATAATTTTATTTAAAATAAATATTTAAAAAATATTAGAAAAGTTAAATATAAAATATTTTAATAAAAAATGTTTTTAAAAATATTATGCAATGTTATAGTATATAAATAATTTTTATTTATAAATAAAAAATAGAATCATTCAACTATTTTTTTTATATGTTCTTAATATATATATATATAATTAATATAATAAAATATTAGATATTTATATTTTATTAAATTAAGATACATTTCAATATTTTATATATTTTAAACAATTATAATATAAAAATAATAGTATTTTGTATTTTTAATTAAATAAAATATAATAATAAAAAATTAAAAATATTAATTCAATTACAAAATAATATTAATAATTTCTCTCTAATAAATTTAAACATTATTAATAGAAATAGAATAAAAATATCCAAACCCTAATCTAAACATTATCAATAGAATGGAAATTTCTAAATGATATTAATGAGATTGAAAATGATTAATATTTATAAACAAATATTATACTTCTATCAATCATACACATTCTCATTCCACACATTTATAAATCTCATTCCTATTCCGATACATGAAAATAGAAAAAGTCACCCATTCGTCTAAAAAAACATAAAACTCTTATCGATTAAAAAAGATTAAGGAGTGAAATTTGAAAAATGACCACCCTTAAACGAGGCAATCAATCAGGTTGATGATGAAATAGAATTTCATAATGTAATATCTAAAAGCATATTCCCAACTGAAGGAGACCATGACGTTGGAGGATAAGATGAAGACAACTGTTCAATCCTCGGCATAAGAACATTCATATTTCTCTTCTTATCAGATTTCACCATATTACAATGGAGAAACCTAGAAACCTGTTTTGTAACTATACTTGAAATGCATCTTTTAGCCTAAACTTTGTATTTTGCAAGAGTCTAAAGGAAGACAGACAGACATTGGCATTTGGATAATTGATAGATAACAAATTTCCGAAAAAGACTAACACTAAGGGTCATACATCTAATACATGTATGAACAGACTAACACATCTCTATCTACTTTTTATTATCGCGAAAGGGGTTATTAAATTTCCGTTCAATTTCTTAAAATAATCAATCTTGAGGAGTATAATTATTTAAAATAAACAGACTAAGCTTAGAAAGTTGCTAAATTTGCTCATAGAAGATGATAGATTCGTAATTTTTTGACACGATTTTATTTCACCTAACACTAAACAAAAGGACAATGATATTGTCTAAAAATTTAATAACAAACATGGACCTGAACTATTTTCCAAAAGATTATAATGTTGGAATAGTGGTAGTTTAGGCATTGTGTTGCCTATTCTACAAACTGCATCCTTAAAATGAAATTGGGTTAAACTTTTCCATCTTTTAATACATATTTAATATACAGATAAATCTTGTTTTATTCTGACAAAATTTTCATTTGTCACTAAGTGACAAAAAAGTATGATATAATTATCTTATAGAAACAAGAACAGATATATGAGAAAATTAATAAAAATATAACTTAATCAATATCTGAATTCTTAACTAATTAAAAAAAGTAATTGAAATAATGACTTAACAACTTGTTTGCACAATTATTGTCACTTTTAAGATAAAAACTAACTTACGGCACAAATTTCCAATCTAAGATAGCACAAACTAAACAAGAAGGTTAATAGTAACAGAAGAAAGGAGGGTTGAGTTCATTGCATTAGGAAGAAATAAGAAACGACTAACCATCAGCTACTAACTATTAATCTAATCTTACTGCTAGTATGAGATATTGGTTATCTAACTACTTCTAACACTATTATACTACTAATACAATCTTCGATGAGACTGAACTCCAGTGTATGTATTTTGTTTACTTTTCCAGGTAATTACAGAACACTACGTAGCTATTAAGTTATCTAAGATAAAAAAGTTGAAAAAGTCACCATCAATCTAAAAAACATAGAATATTTTTCAATTAAACAAGATTAAAGGGGTGAAATTTGAAATATGACACTGGACGAGGATATCAAGAAGTCAATTCTTGTTGATAATGAAATAGAAATTCATAATGCAATATCTAAAAGCATATCCTCGGTGGAAGGGGGCTATGATGTTGGTCAGCTTGGAGGTAGAAGAAATACACCATTTTTTTGGCTTCCCACCACTGCCCTTTTGTAGGGTGATATTTCTTGACCATGAAAAACCTTCTTAAACTCTCGAAATGACAATATGTGATTTGTGCAAAAAAAGCAATCATATTCCTCTTCTTATCAGATTTCACCATACTGCAAGTATTAGAAAACTAACCGGATGGTATAATCTCTATGGAGAAACCCTGTTTTATAATCATACTTGAAATGCATCTTTTAGCCTAAACATTTGTATTTTGCAAGAGTCTAAGGGTGGACAGACAGACATTGTCATTTGGATTATTGATAGATAACAAGTCGTCTGAAAAAGACATAGAAAGTTAGCACAAGTGACACTTTGGGGTCATACATCTAATATATGTATGAACAGATTAACCTTCTATCTCTACTATTTTAGTTCACTTTCTTAAAATAATTCATTTTGAGGGAGTGTAATTATTTATAATAAACAGACTAAGCTCAGTGTTCATAAAGTCTATCTTGTATTCCAATCTAAGACAGCCCAAACAAAACAAGAAGGTTAATAGTAACAGAAGAAAGGAGGGGTTGAGCTAATTCCATTAGGAAGAAATCAGAATCGACTAGCCATCGGCTACTAACTATTAATCTAATCATACTGCTGGTATTACATATTGGTTATCTAACTACTTCTAACACTACTATCGCTCCAACTACTAATACAATCTTCCATAAGGATGAACTCCAATGTATGTGTATTGTTTACTTCATGTACTTTTCCCAGGTAATTACAGAGCACAACTAGACCCAACAATGATCACATAAATCACAACTAGACCCAACAATGATCACATAAATCACAACTAGACCCAACAATGATCACATAAATCAATACAATTAATTGACAAATCATATCATGAATGTGAGGAATGAAAATTCCATGCAAGGTGATCTTTTCATGTCAATTTTCAACTGATCCTACTTAACTTTAGTGACATCATACTTTAAACATAATTATACAAAGTGTAATGAACTGAATAATACTTAAGTTCTGATCAGAATAAAAACTTTATAAATATCTATAAAATAATTAAACTGAAAGATTTCAAAATTACAAACTCCCGCTGAAGTTAGAGATCGTTGATCTCTATAACACTCATACGAGCAATATCCTCATGAAAGACATTAAATGATAAACTTATTTCCATGAGGTTCATAACCATAGAGTTTGTACATATATATTTTATAGAAATCTATCCACTTTGTATCATTTCTTTCATAAAATAAACTTGATGTCAAAATCACTTAATTTGATGCCTAGTAACATGTTAGAAATTTCTCTGCAATAGTGGATGACGCCATAAGTGTTTGTTTGACACTTCTTCAAGAAACGACAAAACCAGCTAGCAAAAAATATTATCCGAAGTAGATTTCATACTATTTTGGCATCTCGTAATATCGGAGTCAGAATACTCAATGATCTCAAGACTTTCCGACTTCTTATATGTGAGCATTTAATTCTTAATTCTTTTCAAATATTTCATAACAATTGGGCTACTTAATGTCAAGCAAAGTTTGTGACAAACAAAATGTAACCCATATATAAAACCATAAATAAACATTTATTCCCACTGAACTTGTGATACACAAATAATCAATTAAATTCACCTCAAAACTAAAAGAGAGAATTGTTATTTTGTGAAACTTATGGTATCACTAACGAGAAGCTTCTTTAAGTCTTTAATTTGCAAACCATATTAATTTAGTTTCTCAACACAAAGTTTTCTCATTGCATTAAATTGTTTTTCAATGTCTCTATTGAAAAACCCCCCTTAACATCTATTATGGTGAAGCTCCATATCAAAATATGCAACGAGTACTATAAATTGTCCTTAAAGAGTAATTCAATTAAACTGGATTGTCATAAAGACACTTGATTTTGAGGTTTTTGAGTTTGTACTTAATGAATTTGATCAATATTGTCTTGTTACTCTTGATTTTTGAACATTATCATTAATATCAATAAAATCCTTATCAATGTCAAAAACACTTGAGATTAAATCAAATCTTCCATAATAGAAATTATTGATCTAAATCATTTTTAAAGACACGATCATTTCTCCCCTCAAACTCAATATCCTTAAAAAATATTGCAGTCTCGTCTAAAAAAAATTATTTTTATCTTGACATAATAAAAAATTATAGCCCTTGATCACTTAGAATATTTAATAAAATAGTTGTTCACATTTATAAACTTAAATAACAATTAAATTCAAATAATGATTTATCTCATCTCAAAATACTTAATGCAACATTAATATCAAGTCCTTGGACAGTAATATTAATTGCTAATAGTATTTTGGTGTAATGATCTAACATTAATAATAAGACATGTGAAATAATCAATCTATCTTTGGATGGATTAATTATTCACATGAATAAGACTTTATAATTATTACATATTTATCATCACAAGTATTAATGTAATTATGTCAATTAATTATCATCTTTGTGCCAAATAATATAATCACATGAATTACACAATACTACCATTAAAAATTGTCTTGAATTAATTTTAACAAACATTGTCACTTTGGTGATTATTTGTATAAATCAATACAATCCAAATAATGAACAATAATATCATTATTTTAAATTTAAATGTCATATTATTGTATATAACCCAAATCAATAATACATAATTTTCCAAGAAACATGTAATTTAAAAAATAAAATTATAACGTAGGCAAAATCTAACTTGATTTTGAAATTTGTAATATATCATATTAATCCAATTAAATAATAAATCTTTAAGATTTATTTGATTAAATTTCAAATATTTTTATGGCGAAATCCAATTATTAATTTATTAATAATCATTAACCTTAATCTTTTAATCCTAAAATAAAGAATATAATTAAAATTTTATTATATATATATATATATATATATATATATAACCTTAAACATTATTCCTTAATTCTCTTCTTATTTATAATATATATTATATATTATTTAATCCCTTAACAACAAATATAACAGTCAATTTAAAACGGTCAATTTAAACATATTTAAAACAGTTAATTTAAAACAGATTTAAAACAGTCAATTTAAAACAGAGAATTTCTCCCTTTAACGATAAAATCTAAACTTTAAAACAGAAAATTCCTCTTTTCACTAAAAAATCTAAACGAGAATCTAATTATCTATAAATCTAAATCTAGTAAACATTATTAAATAATATCATAAATTTTTATATTCTTAAATCAGTTATTCCATATTATTGGAAAAATCGATATATCCATATATTCCGAAATCAATATCCATATACTCCGAAATTAGAGAGAAAATTTAAATATTTATTTTAGGGATTTTATCATCTTAATTAACGTAAAATTCAAATATCCGATTAAAACTTTCAAATATATATATATATTCCTAATAACATGCTTTTATTTTTATTATGAATTGCATGCATATAAATTTCATGCATATATATAGATAGATATAATTTTTTCACATATAATTTTCTCACATAATTGATATAATTTTCTCACATAATTAAAATATAATTTTCTCACATAATTGATATAATTTTCTCACATAATTAAATTAGGATGGCTATGATACGAATTGTTAGAATTATATCATAATTTAATGTGTCAGAAATTAAAATCTGCGGAGGAAGCGTATCTTAATTAATCGCATGAATCTTCTCTTTCCTTATAATAGAAAAAACTCTTTAATGTCTCTCTGTCTTTAGACTTTCTTTATGTGGAATGGTTCTTCCATTTGATGAGTAAGTCAATAGTTTTCACTCTTTGTTGATGGGGACGCAAAGGAGAATTGATGTTACATAAAAATGGGGACCATTACCGTTACATATAACCAACAACAAGTTAGTTATTATGGTTTGGCAATTTCTAATTTATCCCCTTCAAAAAATTAAAAATGTCACTTAGTTATCCTCACTTTATATTCATGATAAATACAATCATAATCCATAAACTTAATTTCACATTAGATCACATTATTTTGGCTTATA
The DNA here is from genome assembly GCF_907164915.1 of Impatiens glandulifera. Taxonomy (NCBI): domain Eukaryota; kingdom Viridiplantae; phylum Streptophyta; class Magnoliopsida; order Ericales; family Balsaminaceae; genus Impatiens; species Impatiens glandulifera. Next base: position 66,796,188 of record NC_061862.1, on the reverse strand, counting down.
TTAAATATGACATATGCATAATTATTTATTATACAAGTGACCCTAAAAATTTCTAACATTTTGTCCTCAAACATTTGTACTTTGCACAAGTTTGAGTGCAAACATACCTGTGCATTTAAATAATAGATACATAACATACCTTTTTCTGAAGAAAGGGGATGAGAGGGTCATACATCTAATATATGTACTTCATCTTACTAGACCAACTTCATAAATGAGAACATCTCAGCAGGTCTGAAGAGTTAAAAGATTCAATTTATGAACAGATTAACACCTCCCTCTCTACTTTTTATTAGGATGAAAGGGGGTTGCCTGAATTTCCGTTCAATTTCTTAAAATAATCAATCTTGACCTGAGGAGAGCAACTATTTAGAATAAAGCTCAGAAAAGTTGCTAAATTTGCTCAAAGAAGAGACTTTAATATTAGAGTCAATTCTCATACAAGAGGTGTTAGAAATAAGCATCAATCATCTTTGCCATAAAACCATCTTTATTGTAATGTCTAATTAAACAAGAGCACAAATATGAACTTCCCTTACATACTCTTCAGTTCAGGTCTCCATGATTATCAGCATGGTTTGTCTCAGGAGAACGAATGTTTTTAAATTAACATCATCAGAGATCCAAGAAGATGTTTAAAGAGAAAAGTAAACAAAAAAATAAAAATGAAAACAATTCAAATCAGTTAGATTGACAAATTGAAAACTAAGCATGGTTCTTTCTAGAATATTCTAATGGACAGAGATGGATCAGAAGATTTCTGGCTTGGATTTCTAAAATAAATGAGAACGGTGCTCGATAATTTCAGCTTCGATCATTTGGGGAAAGCATCATCACATCCATCAAAGAAATCGGAACAGTTTAATAATCTTTAGGCTAATCAAGCTGATCAAAATAAAGAAACGTTACAAAATATTAATAATCATCAAATAAATAGAAGATCGATGTATAATAAAAATCGAAGAGCATGTCATATATACTGTGTGAGTGGAGAACTAACCTATTTTGAAAAAGAGCTAATGACTCTTAAATTATTGGGCCTCTATTTAAGGGGAATATATTGGCCTTTTATTTATTGAAAATATAATAGGCCTTTACTTGAGCTTTTCTCATCCTTCAACAACGACTATATAAACTTCCATAATAAAGATTGATTGCATTTATTTTCTGGTTTCAATTTTTACTTGGAGAAGTTTTTTAAGAATGATATTTGGGTACTTTTTCGAAATAAAAATATAATTATATATAAATCAATGATATTTTTATTTATAATTTTTTTTTATAATTATCTTTTATAATAATATGAAATTTCAATATATTATTATATACCAACATCATTTTATAAAATTTATGTCATCTTAATTATATGTTATATAAACAATTTTATCAATTATCTGTATTTAAGCATAACTAAATCCTAAAAGTGATCACATAAATCAATATAATTAATTGACAAATAATTTCACGATTATGACGAATAAAAATTTCATGCACCATAATATTTACCGTGTCATTTTTCATAAGTTCTACTTAACTATACTTTGTACATAATGGGACTTTACTTTAGTTTTCTCATACTTCTAACAATAGACTAGATCAACTTCCATAATAAGGATTGATTGCAATTATATTTTCATTTTCATAAGTCCTACTTAACTATACTTTGTACATAATGGGACTTACTTTAGTTTTCTCATACTTCTAACAATAAACTAGATCAACTTCCATAATAAGGATTGATTGCAATTATATTTTCGTTCATTCTAATTGTTATATATTTAAACAATAATGAGTATATTTGATAAAAATATATTTTTTAAATAATTATTAAATTATAAATATATTAAACTTAATATAATTATTATAATTTATTGACAAAAATGTATATAAAAAATGATATATCACATTTTAAAAATTATCTCCTATAAATTTCTATTCCACAAAATACATCATTTTCTATACTTTCTTGTCATTATTTTTTTTGTCAAATTATATATAAAAACACGAAAAAATAATTTAAATAACTCTGTATTTTTTTTTTCAAATGTTACTCTCTTTATAAAATATTTATCTTGTCAATTTGTCGTACTAGACCCAAAAATATTATAAATATATATATTTATTTGATTATTCTTTGACTCAAAAATTATTTTTTTTAATAAGAAAATATAAAAAAAACCAAGCGTACTCACGTGAGTAAAGAAATAACTCTAAAAACACTAACACATTTCCCTAGGCAAACTAAGAATATATTCTAATAATCCTTATTAACTGTCCTATGATATATGACAAAAACAATTTATATAATATAGTATGATATATACACAAACATGTTACAGACTTTCAAATGTATCTACTTTCAAATGTAATCTAGATACATGTTTTTTTATCCCAAATTATTGTTTTTTTTTTCAATATTTTATTATAATTTCAAATATTCAATAAATGTGCTAGATAGGTTAGAATATCAATAATATTACTAATATATTTAATTTTTAAAATAAAATCACAAAATATTATGCAACTTTGGTACATTTGCTTTATAAATTTCAATTTTAGTTTTGTCTTATTTATGTCATAGCACATGATCTTGAAGCAATGTTCAACCTAAATAAAAATTAATAAGTAACATTGATGATGATGAGATCCCTACATTATCAACATAGATTCACAATTTATTTTTTAATAAAGTAAAAGTCATTATTGTCAATTTAATACATTAGAATGAACAACTTTTACACAAAATTCAACAACTTTATCAACAAGTTGCCTTGATCAAGAGATTCCAAATTCTCGTGGCAAAGAAATAATATAATTTAATAAAGTTGTTAAAACAAATAAGTGTACCATTATAAATTAATAAACAAGTTTTTTCTACTCCCCAATTAAAATAATTAATTGAACTCTAGTTTAGAGAAGTTACTTACTTGAATTTTATTCATTTTTTCCATGGGAATAAGATTTGAGGATTTGTTTGTAATAATAATTAATAATTGGATGACGATTGAAAGGGATGCCTGAAGCAACCATAAAAGTAACCACTTAGAGAAATCAACCAAGTTTGTCATCTTTGTAAGTACCATTATAAATTAATAAACAAGTTTTTTCTATTCCCGAATTAAAATAATTAATTGAACTCTAGTTTAGAGAGGTTACTTACTTGAATTTTTGTCATTTTTTCCACGGGAATAAGATTTGAAGATTTGTTTGTAATAATAATTAATAATTGAATGACGACAAGGAGGAAGTTGAAAGAGATGTCTGAAGCAACCATAAAAGTAACCACTTAGAGAAATCAACCAAGTTCGTCATCTTTGTAAGTATGTTCTCAAGTAATTCATCAACACCCAAATAAGATGTTTCTTAAATGGTGGCTCCACGCATCTCAGTCCACCACCTCGTTCTTCCATGTCCATAACTAATATAGCCTAATTAATAGGGAATAATACTATATAACAACTAGCCTAATTCTAATTAATAATAGACTACTTTTACTTTTTCTAATCCTTTAATTCTAAAAAAAATTCTAATTAATAGGAGATAATACTAATTTTCCTGGTTCATTTGAATTATAATTAATATACTATTTTTTTTTAAATTATTTATTTGAATTATGATTATCTTTTTTAAATTACTAACTATATGTATAATACAATTTTTAGAATAACTATTAAATAAACATAAAAGAAACTAATTAATGATATTTTAGAATAAAATAATTTGAATTTGTTTAAATATGATTAATCATTTTATTTTATGATAATAATATAATTAATAGGAGATTAAAAACTAACTTGTTTAAAATATATTATATCTTGGCGCACAACTTTTTATTTATTATAAATTCTCTTTCTATAAAATGTTACGGCTTCTATAATCATTTATTTCTATTCTATATTTCTTAATAATTAATTAAGCGTAAAAAAATTATTTCAATTGATATTAATCACTTATTATCAGTGACACTAATTAATGTTGCCATATAAAAGTTATAAAAGTTAGTTAGATTAGTTAGGAGTTAGTTACTCAAATTTATAATTAAATGATTTTATTCTTTTTTTAGGAAAATAGAGGGAAAATTAAAATATTAAAAATAATTAATTTCATGAGCAAAGATTCATCAAGAACAAATCAAGATCCATAAAGAATCCTCAAGAATGTCAATATCCATCAAAAGGATCCAAGAAATGCTAAAAAAGACCAAGATCCACTAAAGAAAATATCCAATTTCGAAATTTAAACCATGGTCAATGTCAAGGTTAAGTCAAGACATGGATCCAACTGGTGACTCGACCTAAGATCCAACAAATAAAAATATAGCATATTTTGCCTTTTATATTTCCATTATTATTAAGTTTGTATGATTCATTTTTTGTGCTAATTTAATTTTTTTCTATTGAATATAACTTAAAAGAAACAGAAAAAAAAAATTTAACCAAAGAACATAAAAACTAAGAACATGACTAAAATGACTCATTTTCTATCATCATAGATTAAGATTTTTAAGTTTTGTTTTTATGTTGGAAATTTTAGGACTCAATATTTGTAATAAGGGTTTTGAACATTTGAATCCAAAAAATATCAAAATTAATAATAAATTGAGATCACCTGACCTATGATATTCGAAAAAAGGGAAATTATAAATATTTGTCATGTGAATTCTAATTAATTTAAAATTGATTTTTTTTCTTGCACTCATATGAATTATACTAATTTAAAATTGATTTTTTTTTCTTGCACTCATATGAATTATACGGTAGATAAATAACTTGCTCAAAAGAAAAGTAAACATATAAAAAACTCATAATAAGCTAAGAATTAAAAAAAAAAATAATATCTACAATCTCTCTTCTTCCTCTATTAATCCAGACATATTTGTAATTATTCTTCATTTTATTTACATTATACTTCTTCCTCTATTTCATTAAATGCATTGAGAATGAAGCTGACAGATCTTCAAAATTGAATTTCCTCGGAGGATGCATTTTGACCGGACACAGATTTAGAAGATCTCAAACTACTGGTGGTAATAGTAAGTAATGTTCTCTACCTGTTAAGAAAGGGAGACACATGTCAACCCAAATCTAATTTCCCAGAATATGCGAGGAGGATGATGAAAGAACAAACATTTATAGATAGAGAACTCGAGGAAGACGGTGACGAGGAGAGAAGACAGAAGAAAAGAAAAACGAGTTATTCTTTTTCTTCTTTCTTTTGTAGATTTCTGAGTTCACCACAGATTATGCGGAGATTAGAGATCCTATGAAAAAGAAAAGGGTTTGGCTTGGTACCTTCAATTTAGCTGAAGATGTTGCACGAGTATACAACAAGCCAAAACCAAGACTAATTTCTCAAACAATTTCTGTAAAAGTTATGTTAAAATGATTCATTAATGTTTGGTTATAATTTTGTTAGGTAGTTAGAATGTTTTAATAATTTGTTATAACTATTATTAATGAATTAGTAGTGGTTATAACCATTATTATGTTAATTGATACTAATATAAAAAGTTTAGGTATAATTTGTATCTATATTTGTTGAGAGACTTATTTAGACTAGGTGGGAGTTTTTTTGTACCTATAATGAATTTATGACACTATTTATACATAATAAAATATCACAAATCTCCATCAGATTTTTCTCTCAATCTTGTGTTCATTGATTTCTATTTAATTTTCTCCATAATGGTTTTTGATTATCTCATCAGCATCATTTTTTAACCATTTTGTTAAGTTCTACATGGTATCAAAGCCAGATTGATCTACTACGATTGCTAAAGAAAATCAAAATGGTGAATATTAGCGAAATATAAAGCAACTATAACCCTAACTCTACTTAAAATTGAAGGAATTATGTCCTTTAATTCAATGTGCAATGACTAAATGTGAATAAGACAATTAAGAAAATTAATTTAATCCAATTATTTTAGGAGTCGTAGTGCTTTGCTAGAAGCCAACTATGATTAATAGGGTAATACCTACCGCTATTATAATTGGGTCCTACGAGGTCACACATATAGGGTTTACCAATAGATGAAATGAGAATGATTATATTACTAATATATTAGATATTAGTAATATATATTATTCCTTTTATTTTGAAATAAAAGAGTAACTTTGTGGATAAACAATATATTAGATATTGTTAAAGACGTTTAAGCAAGAAAGAAATAAATATATATATTGAGGATATATTTATGAAAGATAAAATTATAACATATTTTATTGTCATAAATATGTTACGGTTTATCAAAAAGGAAGGTGGAAGGTTTCTTACATGACAATTAAAAGGGAAATAAATTTTCCTAGGTGAGAGGGGCATTTAAAAGGATGATTATTCAATAATCAATGAGACACACAAAAACTTCCCCATCCCCCTTTTTCTATAGCTGGAGAGAAGTTCTTTAGAACAAAGGGTGCTCTTGATTCTGAAAGCAAGCAATCAGATTGTTTCCTTTGGTTATCCTACGATCTAGCAATCGACGGTAACCGGATCTATTGGAACTCGTGTGGACCAAATAGAGGAGCAACAAGTGGGGCTCTGATCCTGATCCAATCAACCAGATCTGTCAAATTCACGCATCAAAGGTATATCATTTCAAGCTGTATGTTTATTCTATCAGTTATGCTATTATATCAATGATTAGGTATTTTAGATTAGATCTAAAATTTCCGCACATATAACTAATCAAAAACAACAATGGTATCAGAGCTAGGTTGCATAAACTGATAGAACTATTTGATGCAATCTGAATAATAATCTAACAAGTTAATGATTAATTATAATATGATGATATTATTCGTAATATACAGTTAATTGATCTTGTTATGAAATGTAATAAGTTTTGTTTAGAATTAAAATATATAAATATGATTTATATTATTTACTTTTTCTCAAAAGTTAAGAAAAGAAAATGCAAGTTCAAGATTAATACTCTTGAAAGTTACTACATGTTGAACCTTGAAGGATAGTGATCCGTAGAAAAGATTACATGTTTTAATATACATTGTTTTGGTTTTATTTATAACTATTTTTTTTTCACTTTTAAAATAAAACCAATGAAAGATTTTAGTTCCTAAAGAAATTGGGAAAATACCTTTCCACATCATAACCCAAGCAGTTTACAGTATTATTTTGGTTAGATGGGTTTCGCAAAAGCGATTGTGTCTTTCCTCTACTGTATACTCTTGAGGGTGAATCTATATAAGGGATTCATAAACATTGATATGGTTGTACCCAACAAGAGACCAATACCAAGTCTTGGATTTTTAGGTATAGGGATGACTCTAAATTGGATTTAGATTATCAACCAAGAATTATAAAGAAGTTATGATTAGTAAATATCGTTTACTTACCCTGAATATACAAGGTCTAAGGCAGTGCAAAAGTACGTTAGACTTTTATCAAATGGGATCTTGGAATCATTTTGTTCAGAAAGGAACTATAATAATTTGATTAAAATGCGCATTCACTCCTGTTAAATTGTTTATCACAAGTGTTTGCATTGTCAATACATAAACTAATTAAGTTGTATTTAAATAACATATTGTAGATAATGGCAAACGATAATTTGAAATTCTCCCTGCGCTCCATTATTGAGAAAAACAAGTTAAATGGGACTAATTTCCTAGATTGGGAAAGGAATCTGAGGATAATTCTGAGGTCCGAGGGACGTGAGGACGTTCTTACTACCCCTATTCCAAAAGTGACTGATACCTCGTCTGACGAGGAGAAGGCAACAGCAACCCAATTGAAAACTGAGGCTTTACCTGTCACTTGCTTAATGCTTGCTGCAATGGAACCTGATTTGCAGAAGAGGTTTTTGAGTTCCGATGCTTATACCATCACAACTGAGCTGAAAACTCTGTTTCAGGATCAGGCAAGGATTGAACGATATGAAACTCACAAGGCTATACTTGATAGCAGACTTGTGAAAGGGAAACCCGTAAGTCCTCATGTGATTAGTCTAACTGGGCTGTTCAAGAGGATGGAAGATTTGGGGACCCCTTATGACCAAGAGTTGGCCACGGATATCGTTCTTAGATCCTTACACGATGGTTTTGCACCTTTTAGAATGAAATACCATATGAATGGACTAAAGCATGATCTAAATGAACTCCACAACCTGCTTAAAAATGCAGAAGGCAATATCACTGATGACAAGAGGAAGGAAGTTCTGAATGTCAATAGTGGGAAGGGTTTTAAGAAAATGGCTAAGAATAAAAACAATTACCAAAGAAAAGGTAAACAAGTTGCAAAACCCAAGGGTGATGAGAAGCCAAGAGTAGCTTCTGAACATGATTGTTTTTATTGTAAGGCCAAGGGTCACTAGAAGAGAAACTGTCCCAAATATCTTGAAGATAAGAAGAACGGAACTGTGAGTTCCACTTCAGGTATTTATGTTATTGATATAATGACAACCAATGTCCATACACTAGATAATGGTCCCACTTGGGTATTTGATACAGCATGTGGTGTTCACATTATTTCAAATGTGCAGGGACTAAGAAATAGAAGGCGGGTGAAGAAAGGGGAGATAGACTTGCGCGTTGCAAATGGAGCAAGTGTTGCTGCACTTACTGTAGGAGTTTTTTGTCTGTCTCTACCTTCCGGTTTAACATTTGAACTTAATAATTGTTATCATGTTCCGTGTATTACCAAGAACCTTGTTTCGGTTGGTGCATTGCATTATGATGGTTTTGATTTTAGCCTTAAGAATGGGTGTATTTCTGTTTCTAAGAATAATATTTTCTATGCAACTGCTCATATGAATAATGGGATTTTTGAAATAGATCTTAAATCAGAATTATATAACATAAATAACAAAAGACAAAAACCAAATAATTTGAGTGAAACCTATCTATGGCATTGTCGATTAGGTCACATTAGTATGAATCGCATGAAGAAGCTCCATAGAGATGGAATTTTAAAAGATATGGATTATGAATCCATTATAACATGTGAATCGTGTCTGATGGGTAAAATGACAAGGTCACCTTTCAAAAGAAATTTTGAAAGGGCTACTGAACTATTGAATATAATACATACTGATGTATGTGGGCCAATGAGTACAGAAGCTAAAGGTGGTTATAAGTACTTCATCACATTTACTGATGACGTGAGTAGATATGGGTATGTTTACCTTATGTCACATAAATCAGAATCCTTTGAAAAGTTCAAAGAATTTCAATATGAAGTAGAGACTCAATGTGGCAAGAAAATCAAAGCACTTCGATCTGATCGTGGTGGTGAATACATGAGCCATGATTTTGATCATCATTTGAAAAATTGTGGTATAGTAACACAATTGTCAACCCCAGGAACACCACAGCTAAATGGTGTATCTGAAAGGAGAAACAGGACCTTGTTAGACATGGTCCGATCAATGATGAGTTTTGTCAATCTTCCGATTTCCTTCTGGGGATATGCCCTTACTACCGCTGTACTGACACTAAATAGGACTCCGTCAAAAACTATAGATAAAACTCCATATGAGATATGGACTGGAAAAGTTCCAAAGTTGTCTTTTCTGAAAATATGGGGATGTGAAGCTTATGTAAAACGTTTACAGACAGATAAACTTGCCCCCAAGTCAGATAAATGTTTCTTTATAGGGTATCCAAAAGGAAGTTTTGGATATTATTTCTACAATCCAACACAGCAAAAGATATTCGTTGCAAGGGATAGTGTCTTTTTGGAAAGAGAGTTTCTTTCCAACAAGTCAAGTGGGAGAAATATTCATCTTGAATCATGTCAAAATGATGATGAGCAACAAACTCAACAACAAGATGACATGGATGATGTCATGGATGATGTCAATGATGAGATAAATACTTATGAAGGGATAAGGACTCAGATCATCCAAGAACCTGAACAAGAGGATCTACAAACTGTTGTGGATCATATTCCGGATTCAGTCGTTGAACAAGTTGAACCCACTCGTAGATCGGAAAGGCCAAGGGTTATGCCAAGACGTTATAATGATTTCATCTTAAATGCAAGCCTTGATGTTCTTATGTTAGAACATAATGAGCCTTCCACCTATAATCAAGCAATGATGGGTCCAGACTCCAATAAATGGCTTGAAGCCATGAGGTCCGAAATGGATTCGATGTTTGAAAATCAAGTATGGGACTTGATAGATTTGCCAAATGGGGTCAAACCCATAGGGTGCAAATGGATCTTCAAACTCAAAAATGACAAAGATGGAAATAAATCTATTCACAAGGCAAGATTAGTTGCCAAAGGTTATAGACAAATTCATGGTATAGACTATGATGAGACATTTTCACCAGTTGTTATGATTAGATCCATTAGGATAATCCTAGCTATTGCTGCATATTATGACTATGAGATATGGCAAATGGATGTCAAAACAGCCTTTCTAAATGGTTTTTTGGAAGAGGATGTGTACATGACACAACCTGAAGGTTTTGTAGATCCGAATTATGCTGGGAAAGTATGTAAGCTCAAGAAGTCAATTTATGGACTTAAGCAAGCATCCAGGAGTTGGAACTTTCGATTTGATGATAAGATCAAAGAGTTTGAATTCATTAGATGCGAAGAGGATCCTTGTGTTTACAAAAGGTTTAGTGGGAGTAAGATAAATTTCCTAGTATTATATGTGGATGACATACTACTTATTGGGAATGACATTCCGATGCTAGAGTCCGTCAAAGAATGGCTGATGAAATGCTTCTCAATGAAAGACTTAGGAAATGCTGAGTACATTCTTGGAATCAAGATCTATAGAGATAGATCTAAAAGGCTACTTGGACTGAGTCAAGGAATTTATATTGATAAGATTCTTAAAAGATTCAAGATGCAAGATTCTAAAAAGGGATTTTTACCCGTTCAACATGGTGTATATCTCAGCAAGACGCAGTGTCCTAAAACATCTGATGAACTTGAGAAAATGAGCAAGATCCCTTATGCCTCTGCCATAGGATCTATCATGTATGCCATGGTATGTACACGTCCAGATGTTGCATATGCATTGAGCATGTGTAGCAGATACCAATCAAGTCCTGGAGAAGCACATTGGAGTGCAGCTAAGAATATCCTGAAGTACTTGAGAAGGACCAAGGATGATTTCTTAATATATGGGGGAGATGAAAAATTAATCGTATATGGCTATACTGATGCAAGTTTTCAGACTGACCGAGATGGCTTTGAGTCACAATCGGGTTATGTCTTCATCCTTAATGGAGGAGCTGTGAGCTGGAGAAGCTCCAAACAGGATACAGTAGCAAATTCTACAACAGAAGCTGAGTATATTGCTGCTAGTGAAGCAGCAAAAGAAGCTGTTTGGATAAGGAAATTTTTGGATGAACTCGGTGTTGTTCCTAGCATTTCAATGCCTATTGATATCTATTGTGACAACAATGGTGCCATAGCCCAGGCTAAGGAACCAAGTTCGAGCTCAAAATCCAGACATGTTATGAGGAAGTATCACCTTATTCGACACATCATTAATATGGGTGATATTAGGATGTGTAAAGTGCATACAAATGACAACATTGCTGATCCATTGACCAAACCTATGCCTCGGCCCAAGCATGAGAGTCACACTAGGGCTAAGGGCCTCAAACATATTGGAGAATGGCTTTAATTTTTTTTTGTTTATGAGTATTAAACACTTGTTTAAGTTTGACTTGATGATTTTAAGATATATGATATTTCATATTTATTTATACATTGTTCTTAACAAATATTAAATAATATGTCCAAATAATTCATTATTAACAAATGGGATCACCTTAAGTGTTCTGGTGAATGAAACCCCATTAAGTGAAATGAAGTTTTGAATTATTAAAAGTCTATAGTTCGAAATCATCAAATGGACATAGATGATTTTATATGTTACTATATTGTATGCTGACTGATAGCGTCAGGTTTCATGAGCTATAGGGACATAGAGATGTCTAGTCATATACATATATGTGTATAGATGATACATATAAGACTGACCTGCTTTAATACTCTTCAATATTATAGAGTTTTAAAATTAAACCATATTTAGTAGATTCCTCAGACATGAGTATGTTATGGTCTCACTGGATAATTAGTATTTCTTTGACATTGTTAAACGCTTTCCGTAAAAGGGAGTTATAAAGGCAATTGTTAGGATTGCTAAAAGTTGAGTGGGAGCCATAGTCATACAAGACTGGAATAGTCCTCCTATTTCGTGTATACTCCGATACATTGAAAAGGGAATGGTGTCTCGGCCACTTGAAGAGTGAGAACTGAAAATGCATGGCCATGCTCGGATGGATTATTTGAATCATCCGTTTTATTTACAGTTCGAACTCAGAGTTCAAGAAACATATTTGATAAAGGATATGGATGTCATCATATCATCGAATAAGACACTAAGAGACAAGGTATCTTATATTGCACACTTGTTTAAGGACAAGTGGGAGATTGAAGGAATTATGTCCTTTAATTCAATGTGCAATGACTAAATGTGAATAGGACAATTAAGAAAATTAATTTAATCCAATTATTTTAGGAGTCGTAGTGCTTTGCTAGAAGCCAACTATGATTAATAGGGTAATACCTACAGCTATTATAATTGGGTCCTACGAGGTCACACATATAGGGTTTACCAATAGATGAAATGAGAATGATTATATTACTAATATATTAGATATTAGTAATATATATTATTCCTTTTATTTTGAAATAAAAGAGTAACTTTGTGGATAAACAATATATTAGATATTGTTAAAGACGTTTAAGCAAGAAAGAAATAAATATATATATTGAGGATATATTTATGAAAGATAAAATTATAACATATTTTATTGTCATAAATATGTTACGGTTTATCAAAAAGGAAGGTGGAAGGTTTCTTACATGACAATTAAAAAGGAAATAAATTTTCCTAGGTGAGAGGGGCATTTAAAAGGATGATTATTCAATAATCAATGAGACACACAAAAACTTCCCCATCCCCCTTTTTCTATAGCTGGAGAGAAGTTCTTTAGAACAAAGGGTGCTCTTGATTCTGAAAGCAAGCAATCAGATTGTTTCCTTTGGTTATCCTACGATCTAGCAATCGACGGTAACCGGATCTATTGGAACTCGTGTGGACCAAATAGAGGAGCAACAAGTGGGGCTCTGATCCTGATCCAATCAACCAGATCTGTCAAATTCACGCATCAAAGGTATACCATTTCAAGCTGTATGTTTATTCTATCAGTTATGCTATTATATCAATGATTAGGTATTTTAGATTAGATCTAAAATTTCCGCACATATAACTAATCAAAAACAACAAAAATGTTAATACATCGATCAACATTTCTCATCCTCAAATAAAACAACGATCCATTGGTCATTTATCCAACATATCATACAGGGCTAACTTTAACTATTGTTGTTCTCATTAGAGAGACCTATTACGGATGATGTCTTAGCGTCTAACTTGTCTTATCAGCTAAGATAAAAATCAGATTCATAGATGGATCGTTCATAAGATCTACAGATCTAGAAGATGTAAGGCAGTGGGGAATCGTCGGCTCTATGGTTCGTTCCTGGATGATGAATATGATTGACGTGAGACTTTAAAGAAGGTTTTATGATTGACGTGAGACTTTAAAGAAGGTTTTAATCAACTAAAATAAGTCGTGATCTCTGACTGGAAATTAAATCAAGATACGAAGGAAACAACCGTTTTTGAAGATATTATCATACTACAACAAGGATCAAATGGTCTAGAAGAATACTACTCTAAGGTTAGACACATGTAGGATGAAATGCTTAGTTTGAAACTACTTAGAAGATGTAGGTGTAAAGGAACTAAGATATATTGCGATGGATATTTTTTGAAACTTGAAATGATTCAAGATGACGATGAGAATAAGTTACTACAATATCTGATGGGACTTCATGATCAATATGAATATGTGAAAGATCAAATACTAATGCGAGAACTATGACCAGTTGTTACAAGGTTTCTACAATGTTGCAGAATGTAGAAAAGAAAAGTTATCTAAGAAATGTAAATTAAGACAACTCCATGTATGCAAGAGAAAGAAGAAGTAATTCGGATAGGTCTAAATCCAAGAATCTTTTGTATTTTCATTACGGAGGTAGGGGGCATTTGAAGGAAAATTGTTTTAAGATTGTTGGTTATCCGTACTGGTGGAAACAACCTAAGGAAATAACAACAAGAAAAGAAGCATAAATACAATCAACAATGCTTCATAGTATGAGTATTGAGATGCAACTCTTGAAAAATACGTATAAAGATTTTCTGAAAAACATGAGATATGTCAAAGGAAAAAGAGCAGCTAAAGCATCCTCAAGTGGTTGTAGGTAACTGTTCTAAACTTATATCTCATTCATATACATTTTTTGAGTTTAACATGAGCAGCATCAACTTAGTTAAAGATAAAAATGAATGGTTAATAGACTCAGATGCATCATGTCATTTATGCAATAGCAAGAATCTAATGATAAACATTAGGAAATTAAAGACTCTTCGGCTTATATTCAGTTATGTAAAAATGATTCATTAATGTTTAGTTATAAGATAGTTAAATTGTTTTTATTAATTTGTTATAACAATTAGTAATTAGTTAGAAATGGCTATAACCATTATTATGTTAATTACTACTAATATAAAAGCTGCAGTATAATTTGTACCTATATTTTGTTGAGAGACTTATTTAGAGTAGGTGGATGTTTTTTTTACATGTAATGGATTTGTGACACTATTTTTACATAATAAAATATCACAAATTCCCATCGAAATTTTCTCTCATTCTTGTGTTCATTGCTTTCTCTTTAATTTTTTTCATAACAAATTTTAATTATCTCGTCAGCACCATTTCTTGACCTTGATTTTGTTAAGTTCTACAACGTCTCTAAGCTTTATAGGTTATAAAAGTCTTATAGAATATTAATGCATAGGTGTAGTTATTGTCAGAGTTCCTTATGGTGAAGGAGGAGGTGATATTGAAGATAGTGCAGAAGTAAATGATGTGTTTAAACTGCAAGTTAAACTTATGTAGCAAATTTGATGGTGAAGAATGGATGGTTGGATCAGAACCAGAGAAAGGACGTTTATGCGGTTTTTGCGGGAGTTGCGACGAAGGAGATCATAGATATATTTAAAAAAAATAACCATAACCAATAACCTATACAACTTATACTGACCTATATAATTTATACATTGTTATAATTTATACATCTTAACAACTTATACCCTATATAATTTGTATCATATATCAAACACTATATTTCCATATTAAAATTAATCCAAAAATAATAATAACCATTTTGAATAGGAGAAAATATTTTTTTTGAATTGTAATATTATATAGACAATTTATTGGGTTTTTTATTGATAATGAATTAAATATAAATATATATATATATTTTTTATTTTGAAAAAAAAGTTAAAAAGATTTAAAATTAATTAAATCATAATAAAATATCAATAACCATGACAATGACAAAAAAGAAATTCACTGTTCCAATTAAAAAAAATGAGACTTTAATTTTGAATAAAAAAAAAGGAAATAACAAAAATAATTATAAAATACCAATTAAATTTCAACATTAATGAAAATCTATCCATCAATCCCACAACAATATGAATCTAAGATACATGAAAATAGAAAAAGTCTCCAATCCGTCTAAAAATAATAAAATGCTTACCGATTAAAAAAGATTAAAAGGTGAAATTTGAACAATGACCACCCCTAGACAAGACAATTAGGTTAATGATGAAATATAATTTCATAATGTAATATTTAAAAGCATATCCCCAACTTAAGGAGTCCATGATGTTGGAAAATATTATGAAGACAACTGTTCAATCCTCGCTTGGAAGTAGAAGAAAAACACCATTTTTTGGCTTCCCACCACCGCCCTTTTGTAGGGTGATGTTTCTTGACCATGAAAATTCTTCTGGAAACTCTGTTATTGACAATATGTGATTTTGTGCAAGAAGAACATTCATATTTCTCATCTTATCAGATTTCACCA
This sequence comes from Impatiens glandulifera, assembly GCF_907164915.1. Lineage (NCBI taxonomy): Eukaryota > Viridiplantae > Streptophyta > Magnoliopsida > Ericales > Balsaminaceae > Impatiens > Impatiens glandulifera. The sequence continues at coordinate 66,780,189 of NC_061862.1, read as the reverse complement.
TATTGCAATGAAGAAACCTAGAAACCTATTTTGTAACCATACTTAAAATACATCTTTTAGCCTAAACTTTGTATTTTGCAAGAGTCTAAGAGAAGTCAGACATAAGTTGGCATTTGGATAGTTGATAGATAACAAATTTCTGAAAAAGACATAGAGAGATATCCCAAGAGACACTTGCGGTATCTACTTTTTATTATTGCGAAAGGGAGTTGCTAAATTTCGGTTCAATTTCTTAAAATAATCAATCTTGAGGAGTATAATTATTTAAAATAAACAGACTAAACTCAGAAAGTTGCTAAATTTACTTATAGAAGATGATAGATTCATAATTTTGTGACACAATTTTATTTCACCTATCACTAAACAAAAAGGAAAAATTAATAACAAACATGGACCTGAACTATTTTACAAATGTTAGAATACTGGTAGTTTACAAACTGCATCCTTAAAAAGAAATTGAGTTAAACTTTTCCATCCTTTAGCACATATTCAGGTGATGTTTTAAACTCAGGAATGGAAAAGAGAATAAAATAAAGTGTTTGAATGAAGAGTTTCATTCAAGAATATTGATTTGATTCCCGGATAATCATCAGGAATCATTCATTCCTCATTCCTCTCTGAATTTGGAGGAATGAATCTCATTCCAATGCATTTTCTCTCCATAATGTTCAATCTCGACGTTCTCTCTCATAATTATAATTATAATATTATTTATATTTTTTTCTTTTATAATTATATTAGACTTTCTTTTATAATTAAAATAATAATAATGTTTTTTAATTTATTTATTAAAATAAATTATTTAAAATAAAATATAATAAATTAAATAAATTAAAATTTTTATAATAATTATAATAACTAATAATAATAAAATTATATTTATATAATTAATTAATATTTTATATATTAGTAAAAAATTATAATAAATTAATTAAATTATACAAACTTAAAAATAAAATAATAATTTTATATAAAATAAATATTTAAAAAATATTAGAAAAATTAAATATAAAATATTTTAATAAAAAAATGTTATTAAAAATATTATGCAATGTTATTTTATATATTATTAAGTAAAATATTATATTATATTTAATTTGATTAATTATTAATATTTAATATTTTAAATACTTTATCTTATTTGATAAATAATTTTTATTTATGAATAAAAAAATTGAATCATTAAACTATAATTAATATAATAAAATATTAAATATTTATATTTTATTAAATTAAGATACATTTCAATATTTTATATATTTTAAATATTTATAATATAAAAATAACAATATTTTGTATTTTTAATTAAATAAAATATAATAATAAAAATAAAAAATATTAATATAATTCAATTACAAAATAATATTAATAATTTATCTCTAATAAATCTAAACATTATCAATAGAAATAGAATGAAAATATCCATATGCTATCAATGAGATTGAGAATGATTAATACTAATAAGTTCCGATACATGAAAAAAGAAAAAATCACCCATCCGTCTAAAAAAACATAAAATTCTTACCGACTAAAAAAGATTAAGGGTGAAATTTAAACAATGACCACCCTAAAACGAGGCAATCAGGTTGATGATGAAATAGAATTTCATAATATAATATCAAAAAGCATATTCCCAATTGAAGGAGACCATGATGTTGGAAGATAAGATGAAGACAAATGTTCAATCCTCTGCAGAAGAACATTCATATTTCTCTTCTTATCAGATTTCACCATATTGCAATGGAGAAACCTAGAAACCTGTTTTTGTAACAATACTTAAAATGCATCTTTTATCCTAAACTTTATATTTTGCAAGAGTCTAAGGGAAGACAGACATACATTGACATTTGGATAATTGATAGATAACAAATTTCTGAAAAAGACTAACATTTGGGGGTCATACATCTATTACATGATGTATGAACAGACTAACACATCTCAATCTACTTTTCAATTTCTTAAAATAATCAATCTTGAGGAATATAATAATTTAAAGAAACAGACTAAGCTCAGAAAGTTGTTAAATTTGTTCATATAAGATGATAGATTCATAATTTTGTGACACGATTTGATTTCACCGAACACTAAACAAAAGGACAATGGTTGTCTGAATTTCCATTCAATTTCATAAAATAATCAATCTTGACACGAGGAGTGCAACTATTTATTTAGAATAAACAGACTAAGCTCAGAAAGTTGCTTAATTTGCTCAAAGAAGAGACTCCATTAGAGGCAATTCTCATACAAGAGGTGTCAAAAATAAGCATCAATCATCTTTGCCTATAAAGTGTATACATACTCTTTAGTTCAGGTCTCCATGATTATCAGCATGGTTTGTCTCAGGAGAACGAAAAGTTTTTAAATTTACATCATAAGAGTTCCAAGAATGTTTAAAGAGAAAAGTAAACAAAAAAATAAAAATGAAAAAAATTCAAAGTCAGTTAAATTATCCGATTAAAAACTAAGCACTGTTCTTTCTAGAATATTCTAATGGACAGAGATGGATCAGAAGATTCCTGGCTTGGATTTCTCAAATAAATGAGAACGATGCTCGATAATTTCAGTTTCGATCATTTCGGGAAAGCATCATCACATTCATCAAAGAAATCGGAACAGTTTAATAATCTTTAGGCTGATCGAAATGAAGAAACGTTACAAAATATGAATAATCATCAAATAAATAGAAGATCAATGTATAATAAAAACCGAAGAGCATGTCATATATACTGTGTGAGTGGAGAACTAACCTATTTTGAAAAAGAGCTAATGACTTTTAAATTATTGGGCCTCTGTTTAAGAGGAATATATTAGCCCTTTATTTATTTAAAATATAATAGGCCTTTACTTGAGCCTTTCTCATCCTTCATGACTATATAAACTTCCATAATAAAGGTTGATTTCATTTATATTCTGGTTTCAATTTTTACTTGGAGAAGTTTTTTAAGAATGATATTTGGGTACTTTTTGAAAATAAAAATATAATTATATATAAATCAATGATATTTTTATTTATAATTTTTTTATAATAATATGAAATTTCAATATATTATTATATACTAACATCATTTTATATAATTTATGTCATCTCAATTATGGCTTTATATAAACAATTTTATCAATTAACTGTAATAATAACCAAATAATTTATCGTTGTATTTAAGCACAACTAAATTCCAAAAGTGATCATATAAGTCAATATAATTAATTGACAAATAATTTCACGAATATGACAAATAAAAATATCACGCATAATAATATTTACCGTGTCATTTTTCATAAATCCTACTTAACTATACTTTAATGGGAGTTTACTTTAGTTTTTCTCATACTTCTAACAAAAGACTAGATCAACTTCCATAATAAGGATTGATTGCAATTATATTTCTGTTTATTCTAATTGTTATATATTTAAACAATAATGAGTATATTTAATAAACATATTTTTTTTAAAATAATTAATATATTAAACTTAATATAATTATTATAATTTATTGACAAAAATGTATATAAAAGATGATGTATCACATTAAAAAATTCTCTCCTATTAAATTTTTAATCCACAAAATAAATCATTTTCTATACTTTCTAGTCATTATTTTTCTTGTCAAATTATATATAAAAACATGAAAAATAATTTAAATAACTCTTGTATTTTTTTTCCAAATGTTACTTATAAAATATTTATCTTGTCAATTTGTCATACTAGACCCAAAAACATTATAAATATATATATATTTATTTGATTATTCTTTGACTCAAAAATTATTTTTTTGATAAGAAAATATAAAAAAAACAAAACCAAGCGTACACACGTGAGTAAAGAAATACTACATATTTGAATAACTCTAAAAACACTAACACATTTCCCTACGCAAACTAAGAATATATTCTAATAATCCTTATTAATTGTACTATGATATATGACAAAAAAAAAACAATTTATACATTATAGTATGATATATACACAAACATGTTATAGACTTTCAAATGTATCTAGACTTTCAAATTTAATCTAGATACATGTTTTTTATCCCAAATTATTGTTTTTTCTCAAATATTTTATTATAATTTCAAATATTCAATAAATGTGCTAGATAGGTTAGAATATCAATAATATTACTAATATCTTTAATTTTTAAAATAAAAACACAAAATATTATGCAACTTTGGTACATTTCCTTTATAAATTTCAATTTTAGTTATGTCTTATTTATGTCATAGCACATGATTTTGAAGCAATGTCTAACCTAAATGAAAATTAATAAGTAACATTGATGATGATGAGATCTCTACATTATCAACATAGGTTCACAATTCATTTTCTAATAAAGTAAAAGTCATTATTGTCAATTTAATACATTAGAATGAACAACTTTTCCACAAAATTCAACAACTTTATCAACAAGTTACCTTGATCAAGAGATTCCAAATTCTCGTGACAAAGAAATAATATAATTTAATAAAGTTGTTAAAACAAATAAGTGTACCATTATAAATTAATAAACAACAATAAACAAGTTTTTTCTACTTCCCAATTAAAATAATTAATTGAACTCTAGTCTAGAGATGTTACTTACTTGAATGTTTGTCATTTTTTCCACAGAAATGAGATATGAAGATTTGTCTGTAATAATAACTGGATAACGACAATGAGGAGGTGGAAAGAGATGCCTGAAGCAGCCATAAAAGTAACTACTTAGAGAAATCAACAAAGTTCGTCATCTTTGTAGGTATGTTCTCAAGTAATTCATCAACACCTAAATAAGATGTTTCTTAAATAGTGGCTCCACGCATCTCATCCCACCGCCTCGTTCTTCCATGTCCAAGCCTATTCTTCCATGTATTGACTTCTTAATTTGTCTATTTATAAATATTTTATATAACTAATTTAGCCTAATTAATAGGAAATAATACTATATAACAACTAGCCTAATTAATAGTACATTATTTTACTTCTTCTAATCCTTTAATTCTAAAAAAAATAAAAAATCCTAATTAATAGAAGATAATACTAATTTTCCTGGTTTATTTGAACTATAACTAATATACTATTTTTTTTTTATTTTTTTTTATTATTTATTTGAACTATGATTAACTTTTTTAAATTACTAACTATATATATTATATCTTGGCGCACAATTTTTCTTTTTATTATAAATTCTCTTTCACAAAATGTTACGGCTTCTATATTTATATATAAATAAATAAAGATACCAAACAATCAAGATCATTTATTTCTGTTCTATATTTCTTAATAATTAATTAAACTGAAAAACATTATTTCAATCCATATAAATCACTTATTATATTTCAATGGGTATTAATCACTTATGATAAGTGACACTAATTAATGTTGCCAAATAAAAGTTAGTTAGATTAGTTAGCAGTTAGTTACTTAAATTTATAATTAATTGATTTTATTCCTTTTTTTAGGAAAAATTAAAATATTAAAAATCATTAATTTCATGAGCCAAGATTCATCAAGAACAAGTCAAGATCCGTAAAGAATCCTCAAGAATGTCAATATCCATAGAAAGGATCCAAGAAATGCTAAAGAATGCCAAGATCCACTAAGGAGAATACCTAATTTCGAAATTTAAACCATGGTCAATGTCAAGGGTAAGTCAAGACATTGATCCAACTGGTGACTCAACCCAAGATCCAACAAAAATAAATATAGCATGTTTTGTCTTTTATATTTCCATTATTATTGTGTTTGTATGGTTCATTTATTGTGCTGATTTAATTTTCTGCTATTGAAATGTAACATATATAATAGTATATTAATAACATGAATATAACTTAAAGGAAACAGAAAAAAAAATATCTAAACCAAAGAACAGAAAAATTAAGAACGTGACTAAAATGACTCATTTTCTATCATCATAGATTAAGTTTTGTAAGTTTTGTTTTTATGTTGAAAATTTTAGGGCTCAATATGTGTAATAAGGGTTTTGAATAAAGCCCAATTTTTTTCAAAATTAATGATATATTGAGATCACTTGACCTATGATATTCGAAAAAAGGGCCAGCAATTATAAATATCTATCATTTGAATTCTAATTAATTTTTTTTGCACTCTTATGAATTATATTGTAAATAAAGAATTTGCTCAAAAGAAAACTAAACATATAAAAAAAACTCATAATAAGCTAAAAATTGAAAAAAAATAATATCTACAATCTCTTCTTCCTCTACTAATCGGACATATTTGTAATTATTCTTCATTTTATTTACATTATACTTCTTCCTCAATTACATCACATGCATTGAGAATGAAGCAAACTACTGGTGGTGGTAGTAGTGAGTAATGGTATCTACCTGTTAAGAGAGGGAGACACATGTCAACCCAAATCTAATTTTCCGAAGACAAACTTGTTATACGCGGGGAGGATGATGATAGAACAAACATTTATAGACAGAGAACTCGAGGAACACGGTGACGAAGAGAGAAAACAGAAGAAGAGAAAAATAAGTTATCTTCTTTTTCTTCTTTCTTTTGTAGATTTCTGAGTTCACCATAGATTAGGCGGAGATTAGAGATCCTATGAAAAAGAAAAGGGTTTGGCTTGGTACCTTCAATTTAGCTGAAGATGTTGCTCGAGAGTATGCGACGATGTTGTTCGATCCTTGTGCGAAGCCAAAACCAAGACTAATTTCTCAAACAACGTCTGTAAAAGTTATGTCAAAACGATTCATTAATGTTTAGTTATAATCTTGTTAGGTAGTTAGAAAGTATTAATAATATGTTACAACCATTATTAATTAATTAGGAGTGGTTATAACCATTATTATAACCATTATTATGATAATTAATACTAATATAAAAGTTGAGGTATAATTTGTGCCTATATTTTGTTGAAAGACTTATTTAGACTATGTGGGAGTTTTTTTGTACCTATAATGGATACAATGATCTGTTCAACTTGCAAACACAATTTTCTTTATTAGAAACATTGAATTCATCTTGTTGATAAATGTAGATTTCCTCGTTCAAATAACCGTGTATGTCTGCGGTCTTCACATCTGGTTGAGTTAGCTCCAAATTCATTTGCGCTATCAAGGTCAAAAAAATTCTAATGGAAGAGTGTTTAATAACAGGAGAAAATACCTCATTATAATCAACTCCTTCCTTCTAAGTGTAGTCTTTAGCTACAAACTTTTCCTTGTAGCGAACATCAAACTTTTCAAGAAATCCTTCTTTCTTAGCAAATATACATTTACAATCAATAACCTTCTTCCCTTTTCGTAGATGCGTCAATTTGTATGTCTCATTCTTCTAAAGAGATTGCATCTCATCTTCCAAAACACCTCTCCTTTTTCCATTTTCAGTACTTCGACTGACATCTGAAAAAGTGGTTGGAACATCATCTACGACTAGAAGTGCATAGGCCGCCATGTCAATAAACCGAGATGGTTTTTGAGTAACTCACCTTGGTCTATTCACAATAATTGATTCACATTGTTCTGAAGGTTCTTGGGTCGAAACCTCTTCCTCATTTAACTCTTCGTCTGTTGTCGGAGAGTCACTTATTGTTGAGCTTATCTTTATCTGCTCAAACTCCACCTGTTGCGGAGTGCAATCAATCTTGTCTGGTGTTACCTTATTCAACATTGAATAATCATCAAAAGTAACATCTCTACTGATAATAGTTTTCTTTTCATTCAAATACTAAAGGCGATACCCTTTAACTCCCGTAGTAAATCCCATAAAAGAGTCTTTTTTTCTCATGGATCCAACTTTGATTCAAATAAATGATAATATACAGTAGAACCAAAAATATACAAAAAATTATAATTAGTTGCAGGTTTTCCAGACCATACCTTTAATGGAGTCTTTCCACAAAGTGCAGATGATGGCAGGCGAATTACCAAATGTTGAGTGTATGACACATCTTCTGCCCAAAATTTCTTGTCTAACCCAGCATTAGACAACATACATCGAACTTTCTCTACCAATGTCATGTTCATACGTTCCGATACTTCATTCTGTTGTGGTGTTTTTCTGACTGTGAATTGTCGAACTATGTCACACTCTTGGCATAACTTCTGGAATGGATCATTCTTGTATTCTTCACCGTTATCAGTCCAGAGAATTTTGATCTTTCTTCCTGTCTCGTCTTCAACTTGAGTTTTTCATTTAAAAAATATCCAAAACACTTCACCTTTATTCTTCATAGTAAACACCCATACTCTTCTGGAAAATCATCAATAAAAGTAACAAAATAATGTCTACCTCTAAGAGAAGGAGTCTTGGAAGGTCCCTAGACATCTGAGTGCACGTAATCCAAGATACCCTTGGTGTTATGGATAGAAGTGCCAAATTTTACTCGCCTTTGTTTTCCCAGAATACAATGTTCACAAAAATCTAACTTACAAACTTTTCTACCTTTTAACAATCCTTGCTTGACAAGAGTTTGCATAGATTTCTCACCAGCATGCCCCAATTGCATATGCCATAGCTTTGTTGCCTCTAATTCGTTATTGCTCCTGAAAGTTGATACAATTGTTGTCCCATTAACCTTGATAGTAATACAAATTATTACTTTTCTTGATATCTTTCAACATCACTAACGCTCTAGATATTACCTTAAGAATTGCATTTTTCAATTTCACGTGTAGGCCTTTTGACTCCAAGGCCCCTAAAGAAATGAGATTCTTTTTCATATTCGGTATGTACCGAACATCTCTGATAATTCTGGTGGATCCGTCATCATTTCTCATCTTGTTTGAACCTATCCCTTTTATTTTACATGTACTAGCATCTTCCATGTAAACAACTCCACCATCTAGCTCATTAAAGTCAAAGAACCACTTTCGAACTGGTGTCATATGATAAGTGCATGCTAAGTCCAATATCCATGCGTCAGGATGTGATGTTGTGTGTGACATCGATAAAGAGTACCATGAAGTAACGTTGTTTCTAAGTGTTCAAATTCATCAGGAAAGGACGATAGCAACATCAAAACAAGATCTTCATCCTCAAACTTACATTCAAGGTTTAACATATCTGCTACTAATTCATTAAACTTAGTAATATGTTCATTCATAGTAGTACCTGATTGATAATCAAACCGCAACAACCGCTTATTCATAAGAAGCTTATTCTGACTACTCTTCTTCTGAAATTTGTCCTCCAATGCTTGCCATATTTTCTATGCAGAAGTTTCGTTCTTCACAGCATACTTCTGCTCTTTAGACAGGCACGATCGAATTGTTCCGCACGCCAACCGATTCATGTTACTCCATTCTTTTTATTCTATACTATCTGTATTTTTCAACCTAAATAACAACATCTAGACCCTGCTAAAAAAGATAATCTAGAACCTCACCTTTCCACATGCCGAAATGCCCAGTTCCATCAAAGATTTCCACCACAAACTTCAAATTCGACATCGGTGTCCTCGTCTAGGATGACGAAGGAGTTGACTCCCCTTTTGAAGACTCCACCATGCCAAGGACGAACCTTCGGCTCTGATACCACTTGTTGGGAAAAACTCTAACGGAAACACAAAAGAAGAAAACAACCGATAGAATACACTAACAGAATTTGATAACGGAGTTCGACCAAAATGTTGCATACGTCTATGAGAAATAAGACTATCAATTAATAGAAGAAAAGATACTAATATTGAGTGCAATAAACCAAAGAGGGGGAGTTTCTTTTATTCACTAAGAAACTTCCCCAACTCCCATCATCTTCCAATGTGGGATTTATTCTAATTGTGAATATAGTTTCTTTTATATACTAAGAAACTTCTTTCACTCTCATCATTTTCAGATGTGGGATTCTAATTGTGCCAAAACAACAATTCATCCAACATATCATACAAGGCTAACTTTAACTATTGTTGTTCTCACTAGAGAGACCTATTACAGATGGTGTCTTAGCGTCCAACTTGTCTTATTAGCTAAGATAAAAATCGGATTCATAGATGGATCGTTCCTAAGGCCTACAGATCTAGAAGATGTAAGGTAGTGGGGAATCGTCGACTCTATGGTTCGTTCCTAGATGATGAATATGATCGACGTGAGACTTCAAAGAAGGTTTTAATCAACTAAAATAAGTCGTGATCTCTGACTGGAAATTAAATCAAGATACGAAGGAAATAACAGTCCAAGAAGGTATGATCTCCAAAAGGATATTATCATACTACAACAAGGATCAAATGGACTAGAAGAATACTACTCTAAGGTTAGAAGAATGTAGGATGAAATTCTTATTTTGAAACCACTTAGAAGATGTAGGTGTAAAGGAACTAAGATATATTGCGATGGATATTTTCTGAAACTTGAAATGATTCAAGATGACAATGAGAATAAGTTACTACAATATCTGATGGGACTTAATGATCAGTATGAATATGTGAAGGATCAAATACTAATGTGAAAACTATGACATGTTGTTACAAGGTTTTTACAATGTTGAAGAATGTGGAAAAGAAAAGTTATCTAAGAAATGTCAATTAAGACAACTCCATGCATGCAAGAGAAAGAAGAAGTAATTCAGACATGTCTAAGTCCAATAATCTTTTGTGTTTTCATTACGGAGGTAAGGGTCATTTGAAGGAAATTTATTTTAAGATTGTTGGTTATTCGTACTGGTGGAAACAACCTAAAGAAATAACAACAAGAAAATAGGAAGCATAAGTACAATCAACAATGCTTCAAAGTATGAGTATAGAGATGCAACTTTTGAAAAATATAGAATGTATAAAGATTTTCTGAAAAATATGAGATATGTCAAAGGAAAAGGAGCAACTAGAGCATCCTCAAGTGGTTGCAGATAAGTGTTCTAAACTTATATCTCATTTATATACATTTTTTGAGTTTAACATGAGCAACATCAACTTAGTTGAAGATACAAATGAATGGTTAATAGACTCAGATGCATCATGTCATTTATGTAATAGCATGAATCTAATGATAAACATTAGGATATTAGAGACTCCTAGACTTATATTTAGTTATGTCAAAATGATTATAATCTTGTTAGATAGTTAAATTTTTAAATATAACTATAGTAATTAGTTATAACAATTAGTAATTAGTTAAAAGTGGTTATAACCATTATTGTGTTAATTACTACTAATATAAAAGCTGAGGTATAATTTGTACCTATATTTTGTTGATAGACTTATTTAGAGTAGGTGAAAGTTTTTTTACATGTAATGGATTTGTGACACTATTTATACATAATAAAATATCACAAATCCCTATCGGGATTTTCTCTCATTCTTGTGTTCATTGCTTTCTCTTTAATTTTCTTCATAACAATTTTTAATTATCTCATTAACACCATTTCTTGACCTTGATTTTTGTTAAGTTCTACAACGTCGCTAAGCTTTATAGGTTATAAAAGTCGTATAGGATATTATGGCCTAGATTTAGTTATTGTCAAAGTTCCTTATGATGAGGGAGGAGGTGATATTGCGAGTTAATCATATGTAGAAAATTTGATGGTGAAGAATGGATGGTTGAATCAGAACCAGAGGAAGGACGTTTATGCAGTGTATGCGGGAGTTGCGACGACAGAGATCATGGATATATTTAAAAAATAACCATAACATCATAGATAAATTAAGTATTCTTTAGAAATGTTAAGGAAATATAACACTATTGATATAGAATAAGTTATACCAATAGTATTTTTATATGTTGTTTGTCAAAATTTTAATATGGGTATAAACTTATACCTCTTTCTAATTTATACCCTTAGGTATAATATTTTTCATATATCATTTAATATTTAATTTTTAATTTATCATTATATCATTTTTTAATATTGTATATAACTTAATATTATATAATATATTAAATATATTATATTTAATTTCTTATATTATTATTATACATAATTATTTTAATATATATATTTTCAAGTAGTTCAGTAATTTAATTAAAGAATGTATAATTATTTTTATAACGATAACTTTATTAATTATTATTTTATATATTAATTTTATTTTAAGTTTATTTTATTTCAATTATTAATAATATTTAAATTAAAAAAATACAATTTACAATTTATATTATAATTTATTTTTTATAATTTAATTAAAATTATATTAATTATTAAATAATAACAATTCAATAATTTATAATAATAAACAATATTATTTCTAATATAAATAAATATAAAAAATAATAATAATAATTTCAAATTCATATTAATACAACTTATACAACATTCTTATACTATATATATTAAACATAAAATTATAAACGACATATAATTTATACCATTTTTTATAATTCATATCAAACATCAATAACATGTACAACTTATATTACCCTATACAATTTATTCATTGTTATAATTTATACATCTAAATAACATATACCCTATATAATTGGTATCACATATGAAACACTACATTTCCATATTAAAATTAATCCAAAAATAAAAATAAGAATAGAAGAAAAAATATTTTTTAATTGTAATATTAAATAGACAATTTATTGGGTTTTTTTTATTGATAATGAATTGAATATAAATATATATATATATATATATATTTATTTTAATTTGAAAAAAAGTTAAAAAGATTTAAAATTAATTAGATCATAATAAAATATCAATAACAATGACAAAAAAAAATCACTATTCCAATTAAAAAAAATGAGACTTTAATTTTGAATAAAAAAAAGAAAATAATAAAAATAATCAGAAAATACCAATTAAATTTTAACATTCATGAAAATCTATCCATCAATCTCACGACAATATGAATCTAAGATACATGAAAATAGAAAAAGTCACCAATCCGTCTAAAAAACATAAAATTTAAAAAAACATAAAATGCTTACCGATTAAAAAAAATTAAGGGGTGAAATTTGAACAATGACCACCCTTAGACGAGGCAATCAGGTTGATGATGAAATAGTGAAATAGAATTTCATAATGTAATATCTAAAAACATATGCCCAACTTAAGGAGGCCATGATGTTGGAAGATAAGATGAAGAAAACTGTTCAATCAGCGGCTTGGAAGTGGAAGAAAAACACCATTTTTTGGTTTTCCACCACCGTCCTTTTGTAGGGTGATGTTTCTTGACCATGCAAGATCTTCTGGAAACTCTGGGATAGGCAATATGTGATTTTGTGAAAAAAGAACATTCATATTTCTCTTCTTATCAGATTTCACCATATTGCAATGGAGAAACTTGTTTTGTAACAATACTTGAAATGCATCTTTTAGCCTAAACTTTAGTATAAAGGAAGACAAACATACATTGGCATTTGGATAATTGATAGATAACAAATTTCTAAAAAAGACATAGAAAGATAGCAAAAGAGACACTTGGGGTCATACATCTAATACATGTATGAACAGACTAACACATCTCTATCTACTTTTTATTATCGCGAAAGAGAGTTGCTAAATTTCAATTCAATTTCTTAAAATAATCAATTTTGAGGAGTATCATTATTTAAAATAAACAGACTAAGCACAGAAAGTTGCTAAATTTTCTCATAGAAGATGATAAATTTGTAATTTTGTGATACAATTTTATTTCACCTAACACTAAACAAAAGGACAATGGTATTGTCTGAAAAATTAATAACAAACATGTACCTGAACTATTTTACAAAAGATTATAATGATGGAATAGTGGTAGTTTAGGCATTGTGTTGCCATTGTTACAAACTGCATCCTTAAAAAGAAATTGAGTTAAACTTTTCCATCCTTTAGCACATATCCAGGGATGTTTGGTACGTAATTTTTGTACTCAGAAATAAATCTCATTCTCTTGTAATGCATTTTCTCTTTTATAATTAAAATAATAATAATTTTTTAATTTATTTATTAAAATAAATTATTTTAATTATTTAAATAATATTGAGAAATTATTTAAAATAAAATATAATGAATAAAATAAATTAAAATTTTTATAATAATTATAATAACAAATAATTATTTTTATATAATTAATTTATATTTTATATATTAATAATAAAATTATAATAAATTAATTAAATTATAAAAATTTAAAAATAAAATAATAATTTTATTTAAAATAAATATTTAAAAAATATTAGAAAAGTTAAATATCAAATATTTTAATAAAAATGTTTTTAAAAATATTATGCAATGTTATAGTATATAAATAATTTTTATTTATAAATAAAAAAAATAGAATCATTCAACTATTTTTTTATATGTATTTAATATATATATATATATATATAATTAATATAATAAAATATTAGATATTTATATTTTATTAAATTAAGATACATTTCAATATTTTATATATTTTATATATTTTATATATTTTAAACAATTATAATATAAAAATAATAATATTTTGTATTTTTAATTAAATAAAATATAATAATAATAAATTAAAAATATTAATTCAATTACAAAATAATATTAATAATTTCTCTCTAATAAATCTAAACATTATTAATAGAAATAGAATAAAAATATCCAAACCCTAATCTAAACATTATCAATAGAATGGAAATATCTAAATGCTATTAATGAGATTGCAAATGATTAATATTTATAAACAAATATTACACTTCTATCAATTATACACATTCTCATTCCCGATACATGAAAATAGAAAAAGTCACCAATTCGTCTAAAAAAACATAAAACTCTTATCGATTAAAAAAGATTAATGGGTGAAATTTGAAAAATGACCACCCTAAACGAGGCAATCAATCAGGTTGATGATGAAATAGAATTTCATAATGTAATATCTAAAAGCATATCCCAACTGAAGGAGACCATGATGTTGGAGGATAAGATGAAGATCACAACTGTTTAATCCTCGGCAGAAGAATATTCATATTTCTCTTCTTATCAGATTTCACCATATTACAATGGAGAAACCTAGAAACCTGTTTTGTAACTATACTTAAAATGCATCTTTTAGCCTAAACTTTGCATTTTGCAAGAGTCTAAAGGAAGCCAGACATACATTGGCATTTGGATAATTGATAGATAACAAATTTCTGAAAAAGACTAACACTAAGAGTCATACATCGAATACATGTATGAACAGACAAAAACATCTCTATCTACTTTTTATAATCGCGAAAGGGGTTGTTAAATTTCCGTTCAATTTCTTAAAATAATCAATCTTGAGGAGTATAATTATATAAAATAAACAGACTAAGCTTAGAAAGTTGCTAAATTTGCTCAAAGAAGATGATAGATTCGTAATTTTGTGACACGGTTTTATTTCACCTAACAATAAATAAAAGGACAATGATATTGTCTAAAAATTTAATAACAAACATGGACCTGAACTATTTTCCAAAAGATTATAATGTTGGAATAGTGGTAGTTTAGGCATTGTGTTGCCTATTCTACAAACTGCATCCTTAAAATGAAATTGGGTTAAACTTTTCCATCTTTTAATACATATTCAATATACAGATAAATTGTTTTATTCTGACAAAGTTTTCATTTGTCACTAAGTGACAAAAAAGTATGATATAATTATCTTATAGAAACAAGAACAGATATATGAGAAAATTAATAAAAATATAACTTAATCAATATCTGAATTCTTAACTAATTAAAAAAAGGTAATTGAAATAATGACTTAACAACTTGTTTGCACAATTATTGTCACTTTTAAGATAAAAACTAACTTACGGCACAAATTTCGAATCTAAGATAGCACAAACTAAACAAGAAGGTTAATAGTAACAGAAGAAAGGAGGGTTGAGTTCATTTTGCATTAGGAAGAAATAAGAATCGACTAACCATCAGCTACTAACTATTAATCTAATCTTACTGCTAGTATGAGATATTGGTTATCTAACTACTTCTAACACTATTATACTACTAATACAATCTTTGATGAGACTGAACTCCATGTATTTTGTTTACTTCATGTACTTTTCCAGGTAATTACAGAACACTATGTAGCTATTAAGTTATCTAAGATACAAAAAATAGAAAAAGTCACTATCAATCTAAAAAACATAAAATATTTATCAATTAAACAAGATTAAAGGGGTGAAATTTGAAATATGACCTCCACTGCACGAGGATATCAAGAAGTCAATTCTTGTTGATAATGAAATAGAAATTCATAATGCAATATCTAAAAGCATATCCTCGGTGGAAGGGGGCTATGATGTTGGTCAGCTTGGAGGTAGAAGAAATACACCATTTTTTGGCTTCCCACCACTGCCCTTTTGTAGGGTGATATTTCTTGACCATAAAAGACCTTCTGAAAACTCTCGAAATGACAATATGTGATTTTGTGCAAAAAATTCAATCATTTTCCTCTTCTTATCAGATCTCACCATGCTGCAAGTATTAGAAAACTAACCGGATGGTATAATCTCTATGGACAAACCCTGTTTTATAATCATACTTGAAATGCATCTTTTAGCCTAAACATTTATATTTTGCAAGAGTCTAAGGGTAGACAGACAGACATTGGCATTTAGATTATTGATAGATAACAAGTCGTCTGAAAAAGACATAGAAAGTTAGCACAAGAGACACTTGGGGGTCATACATCTAATATATGTATGAACAGATTAACCTTCTATCTCTACTATTTTAGTTCAATTTCTTAAAATAATTAATCTCGAGGGAGTGTAATTATTTATAATAAACAGACTAAGCTCAGAGTTCATAAAGTCTATCTTGTATTCCAATCTAAGACAGCCCA
Organism: Impatiens glandulifera; assembly: GCF_907164915.1. Classification (NCBI taxonomy): domain Eukaryota; kingdom Viridiplantae; phylum Streptophyta; class Magnoliopsida; order Ericales; family Balsaminaceae; genus Impatiens; species Impatiens glandulifera. The sequence goes on along the minus strand of NC_061862.1, from coordinate 66,763,537 downwards.
AACAAAACAAGAAGGTTAAAGTAACAGAAGAAAGGAGGGGCTGAGCTAATTCCATTAGGAAGAAATCAGAATCGACTAGCCATCAGCTACTAACTATTAATCTAATCATACTGCTGGTATGTATGCTGGTATTACATATTGGTTATCTAACTACTTCTAACACTGCTATCGCTCCAACTACTAATACAATCTTCCATAAGGCTGAACTCCAATATATGTGTATTGTTTACTTTATGTACTTTTCCCAGGTAATTATAGAGCACTATGTAGCTGTTAAGTTGTCTATTAATTTAAACATGATAAAGTTGAAATTCGGAACACACTTTCAAAATGATCAACAAAAGGAACAAGTATGAAGTTTTTTTTAATCAGATGGCAAAGAAACATAATTTTAAAAAAATAATTGAGACTTGCATCATATTTTTGTTAGAATTATCTTAATTAGATCCTAATTTAATGTGTGAGAAATTAAAATCTGAATGCGGCGGAATCGTACCTTAATTAATCGCATGAATGTTCTATTTCCTTATAATAGAAAAAACTCTTTAATGTCTCTATCTTTAGATTTTCTTTATGTGGAATGGTTTTTCCATTTGATGAGTAAGTCAATAGTTTTCTCTCTTTGTTGATGGGGACGCAAAAGAGAATTGACGTTACATCAAATGGGGACCATTACCGTTACATATAACCAACAATAAGTTAGTTATTATGGTTTGGAAATTTCTAATTTAGCCCTTCATAAAATTAGAAATGCTACTTAGGTATCCTCACTTTATATTAATGACAAATATACCCATAATCCTTAAACTTAATTTCACATTAGATTACATTATTTTGGCTTATATTAAATATGACATATGCATAATTATTTATTATACAAGTGACCCTAAAAATTCCAACAATCTCCCACTGGGTCACGTATGTACAAAAATAAATGTATCAACGATAATGCGCCTGAAGTTTTATGTCATCTCAATCATATGTTGTATAAACAATTTTATCAATTAAACATATCAATATAGGACCAAAGAGCTCGTCGTTGTATTTAAGCACAACTAGACCCAACAATGATCACATAAATCAATACAATTAATTGACAAATCATATCATGAATGTGAGGAATGAAAATTCCATGCAAGGTGATCTTTTCATGTCAATTTTCAATTGGTCCTACTTAACTTTAGTGAGATCATACTTTAAAAATAATTATACAAAGTGTAATGAACTGAATAATACTTAAGTTCTGATCAGAATAAAAACTTTATAAATATCTATAAAATAATTAAACTGAAAGATTTCAAAATTACAAACTCCCACTGAAGTTAGAGATCGTTGATCTCTATAACACTCATACGAGCAATATCCTCATGAAAGACATTAGATGATAAACTTATTTCCATGAGGTTCATAACCATAGAGTTTGTACATATATATTTTATAGAAATCTATCCACTTTGTATCATTTCTTTCATAAAATAACCTTGATGTCAAAATCACTTAATTTGATGTCTAGTAACATGTTAGAAATTTCGCTGCAATAGTGGATGACGCCATAAGTGTTTGTTTGACACTTCTTCAAGAAACGACAAAACCAGCTAGCAAAAAATATTATCCGAAGTAGATTTCATACTATTTTGGCATCTCATAATATCGGAGTCAGAATACTCAATGATCTCAAGACTTTCCGACTTCTTATATGTGAGCATTTAATTCTTAATTCTTTTCAAATATTTCATAACAATTGGGCTACTTAATGTCAAGCAAAGTTTGTGACAAACAAAATGTCACCCATATATAAAACCATAAATAAACATTTATTCCCACTGAACTTGTGATACACAAATAATCAATTAAATTCACCTCAAAACTAAAAGAGAGAATTGTTATTTTGTGAAACTTATGATATCACTAACGAGATGCTTCTTTAAGTCTTTAATTTGCAAACCATATTAATTTGGTTTCTCAACACAAAGTTTTCTCATTGCATTAAATTGTTTTTCAATGTCTCTATTGAAAACCCCCCCTTAACATCTATTATGGTGAAGCTCCATATCAAAATATGCAACGAGTACTATAAATTGTCCTTAAAGAGTAATTCAATTAAACTGGATTGTCATAAAGACACTTGATTTTGAGGTTGTTGAGTTTGTACTTAATGAATTTGATCAATATTGTCTTGTTACTCTTGATTTTTGAACATTATCATCAATATCAATAAAACCCTTATCAATGTCAAAAACACTTGAGATATAAATCAAATCTTCCACAATAGAAATTATTGATCTAAATCATTTTTAAAGACACGATCATTTCTCCCCTCAAACTCAATATCCTCAAAAAAAATATTGCAGTCTCGTCTAAAAAAATTATCTTTATCTTGACATAATAAAAAATTATATCTCTTAATCACTTAGAATATTTAATAAAATAGTTGCTCACATTTATAAACTTAAGTAACAATTAAATTCAAATAATGATTTATTCCATCTTAAAATATTTAATGCAACATTAATATCAAGTCTTTGGACAGTAATATTAATTGCTAATAGTATTTTGGTGTAATGATCAAACATTAATAATAAGACATGTCAAATAATCAATCTATCTTTGGATGGATTAATTATTCACATGAATAAGACTTTATAATTATTACATATTTATCATCACAAGTATTAATGTAATTCTGTCAATTAATTATCAGCTTTGTGCCAAATAATATAATCACATGAATTACACAATACTACCATTAAAAATTGTCTTGAATTAGTTTCAACAAACATTGTCACTTTGGTGATTATTTGTATCAATCAATACAATCCAAATAATGAACAATAATATATCATTATTTTAAATTTAAATGACATATTATTGTATATAACCCAAATCAATAATACATAATTTTCCAAGAAACATGTAATTTAAAAAATAAAATTATAACGTAGGCAAAATCTATATTTTTTTTGGGCGAAATCCAATTATTAATTTATTAATAATCATTAACCTTAATCTTTTAATCCTAAAATAAAGAATATAATTAAAATTTTATTATATATTAATTTATATATATATATATATATATATATATATATATAACCTTAAACATTATTCCTTAATTCTCTTCTTATTTATAATATATATTATATATTATTTAATCCCTTAACAACAAATATCAACCGTCAATTTAAAACGTCAATTTAAAACGGTCAATTTAAACAGATTTAAAACAGTCAATTTAAAACAGATTTAAAATGGTCAATTTAAAACAGAGAATTTAAAATATGAAATTATCTATAACCTAATATTATGTTTGAAATTATCAAAACCAATATATATAAAATATATATAATCCGAAAACATGAAATTATCCCTAAACCTATAAATTCATGCATATATATATATATGTATGATTCCTGAGAATCTAAATATCCCTAAACATAAGAGAATCTTATGAGATTATTCAAATATCTCTTCGCATCAATTTTCATGATAACATCATACATTCTTAATTAATATATAACCGTTCCTCCTCAAAGAAACTTAAAAAAAAATCTAAATATTCATAGATATAGGAACTTAACTATAGACAATCTAAATATTTATAAATCGATAAATCTTTATATCTTTATACCAAATTAATATATATATATATATATATATATATAATCCTAATAACATGCTTTTATTTCTTTTATTTTTATTATGAATTTCATGCATATAAATTTCATATATATATATATATATATATATATATATATATATATATATATATATATATATATATATATAACTTTTTCACATAATTAATATAATTTTCTTACTGATATAATTTTCTCACATAATTAAATTAGAATGACTCTGATAACAATTGTTAGAATTAGATCCTAATTTAATGTGTTAGAAATTAAAATCTAAATGCGGTGGAAGCGTACCTTAATTAATCGCATGAATCTTCTCTTTCCTTATAATAGAAAATTCTCTTTAATCTCTCTATCTTTAGACTTTCTTTATGTGGAATGGTTCTTCCATTTGATGAGTAAGTCAATAGTTTCTCTTCTTTGTTGATGGGGACGCAAAGAAGAATTGACGTTACATCAAATGGGGACCATTACCGTTACATATAACCAACAATAAGTTAGTTATTATGATTTGACAATTTCTAATTTAGCCCCTTCATAAAATTAGAAATGCCATTTAGGTATCTCACTTTATATACATGACAAATACACCCATAAGCCATAAACTTAATTTCACATTAGATCACATTATTTTGGCTTATATTAAATATGACATATGCACAATTACTTATTATACAAGTGACCTTAAAAATTCCAATACTTTTGTCCTCAACATTACTTTGCACAAGTTTGAGTGCAAACATACCTGTGCATTTGGATAATAGATACATAACATGCCTTTTTCTGAAGAAACGGGATGAGAGGGTCATACATCTAATATATGTACTTCATCTTACTAGACCAACTTCATAGATGAGAACATCTCAGCAGGTCTGAAGAGTTAAAAGATTCAATGTATGAACAGATTAACATCTCCCTCTCTACTTTTCAATTTCTTAAAATAATCAATCTTGACTTGAGGAGTGCAACTATTTAGAATAAAGCTCAGAAAAGTTGTTAAATTTTCTCAAAGAAGAGACTTTAATATTAGAGTCAATTCTCATACAAGAGGTGTTAGAAATAAGCATCAATCATCTTTGCCATAAAACCATCTTTATTGTAATGTCTAATTAAACAAGAGCACAAATATGAACTTCCCTTACATACTCTTCAGTTCAGGTCTCCATGATTATCAGCATGGTTTGTCTCAGGAGAAAGAAAGTTTTTAAATTAACATCATCAGAGATCCAAGAAGATGTTTAAAGAGAAAAGTAAACAAAAAAATAAAAATGAAAACAATTTAAATCAGTTAGATTGACAAATTGAAAACTAAGCATGGTTCTTTCTAGAATATTCTAATGGATAAAGATGGATCAGAAGATTCCTGGCTTGGATTTCTCGAATAAATGAGAACGGTGCTCGATAGTTTCAGCTTCGATCATTTGGGGAAAGCATCATCACATCCATCAAAGAAATCGGAATAGTTTAATAATCTTTAGGCTGATCAAGCTGATCAAAATGAAGAAACGTTACAAAATATGAATAATCATGAATAAATAGAAGATCGATGTATAATAAAAATCGAAGAGCATGTCATATATACTGTGTGAGTGGAGAACTAACCTATTTCGAAAAAGAGCTAATGACTCTTAAATTATTGGGCCTCTATTTAAGGGGAATATATTGGCCCTTTATTTATTGAAAATATAATAGGCCTTTACTTGCCTTTCTCGTCCTTCAACAACGGACTATATAAACTTCCATAATAAATATTGATTGCATTTATATTTTGGTTTCAATTTTTACTTGGAGAAGTTTTTTAAGATTGATATTTGGGTACTTTTTCAAAATAAAAATATAATTATATATAAATCAATGATATTTTTATTTATAAATTTTCTTATAATTATCTTTTATAATAATACGAAATTTCAATATATTATTATATACCAACATCATTTTATAAAATTTATGTCATCTTAATTATATGTTATATAAACAATTTTATCAATTATCTGTATTTAAGCATAACTAAATCCTAAAAGTGATTACATAAATCAATATAATTAATTGATAAATAATTTCACGACTATGACGAATAAAAATTTTCTGCACCATAATATTTACCGTGTCATTTTTCATAAGTCCTACTTAACTATACTTTGTACATATTGGGACTTTAGTTTAGTTTTCTCATACTTATAACAATAGACTAGATCAACTTCCATAATAAGGATTGATTGCAATTATATTTTCATTTTCATAAGTCCTACTTAACTATACTTTGTACATAATGGGACTTTACTTTAGTTTTCTCATACTTCTAACAATAGACTAGATCAACTTCCATAATAAGGATTGATTGCAATTATATTTTAGTTTATTCTAATTGTTATATATTTAAACAATAATGAGTATATTTGATAAAAATATAATTTTTAAATAATTATTAAATTATAAATATATTAAACTTAATATAATTATTATAATTTATTGACAAAAATGTATATAAAAAATGATATATCACATTTTAAAAGTTATCTCCTATTAAATTTCTATTCCACAAAATACATCATTTTCTATACTTTCATGTCATTATTTTTTTTGTCAAATTATATATAAAAACAGGAAAAATAATTTAAATAACTCTGTATTTTTTTTTCAAATGTTTCTCTCTTTATAAAATATTTATCTTGTCAATTTGTCGTACTAGACCCAAAAACATTATAAATATATATATTTATTTGATTATTCTTTGACTCAAAAATTATTTTTTTTAATAAGAAAATATAAAAAAAAAACAAGCGTACACACGTGAGTAAAGACATAACTCTAAAAACACTAACACATTTCCCTAGGCAAACTAAGAATATATTCTAATAATCCTTATTAATTGTCCTATGATATATGACAAAAACAATTTATACATTATAGTATGATATATACACAAACATGTTATAGACTTTCAAATGTATCTAGACTTTCAAATGTAATCTAGATACATGTTTTTTATCCCAAATTATTGTTTTTTTCAAATATTTTATTATAATTTCAAATATTCAATAAATGTGCTAGATAGGTTAGAATATCAATAATATTACTAATATCTTTAATTTTTAAAATAAAAACACAAAATATTATGCAACTTTGGTACATTTATGTCATAGCACATGATATTGAAGCAATGTCTAACCTAAATTAAATTAATAAGTAACATTGATGATCATTATCAACATAGGTTCACAATTTATTTTCTAATAAAGTAAAAGTCATTATTGTCAATTTAATACATTAAATGAACAACTTTTCCACAAAATTCAACAACTTTATCAACAAGTTGCCTTGATCAAGAGATTCCAAATTCTCGTGGCAAAGAAATAATATAATTTAATAAAGTTGTTAAAACAAATAAGTGTACCATTATAAATTAATAAACAACAATAAACAAGTTTTTTCTATTTCCCAATTAAAATAATTAATTGAACTCTAGTCTAGAGATGTTACCTACTTGAATTTTTGTCATTTTTTATAAGGGAATGAGATTTGAAGATTTGTTGTAATAATAACTGGATAACTATAAAGAGGAGGTGGAAAGATATGCCTGAAGCAGCCATAAAAGTAACTACTTAGAGAAATCAACTAAGTTGTTCGTCATCTTTGTAAGCATGTTCTCAAGTAATTCATCAACACCCAAATAAGATGATAAGATGTTTCTTAAGTGGTGGCTCCACGCATCTCATCCCACCGCCTCGTTCTTCCATTTCCAAGCCTATTCTTCCATGTATTGACTTCTTAATTTGTCTATTTATAAATATTTTATATAACTAATTTAGCCTAATTAATAGGAAATAATACTATATAACAACTAGCCTAATTAATAGTAGACTATTTTACTTCTTCTAATCCTTTAATTCTAAAAAAAAATAAAAAAAATCCTAATTAATAGGAAATAATACTAATTTTCCTGGTTTATTTGAATTATAACTGATATACTATTTTTTCTTTTTTAATTATTTATTTGAATTATGATTATCTTTTTTAAATTACTAACTATATATATATATATAATACAACTTTTAGAATAACTATTAAATAAATATAAAAGAAACTAATTAATGATATTTTAGAATAAAATAATTTGAATTTGTTTAAGTATGATTAATCATTTTGTTTTATTTTATGATAATAATATAATTAATAGGAGATTAAAAATTAACTTGTTTAAAATATATTATATTTGGGTCACAACTTCTCTTTTTATTATAAATTCTCTTTCTACAAAATGTTACAGCTTCTATATTTATATTTATATATATATATATATATATATATATATATATTTATATTTATATTTATATATATATATATATAAATAAATAAATAAATAAATAAAGATACCAAACGATCAAGATCATTTACTTCTGTTCTATATTTCTTAATAATTAAACTAAACATATAAAAAAAACTCATAATAAGCAAAAAAAAAAAAAAAAAAAAAAAAAAAAAAAAAAAAAAAAAAAATTGAAAAAAATAATATCTACAATCTCTCTTCCTCCTCTATTAATCCCCGGACATATTTGTAATTATTCTAATTATTCTTCATTTTATTTACATTCTAATTCTTCCTCTATTTCATCAAATGCATTGAGAATGAAGCTGACATATCTCTGAAATTAAATTTCCTTGGAGGATGCATTTCGATCGGACAAGGATTTGGAAGATCTCAAACTATTGATGGTATTAGTGAGCAGTGGTCTCTACTTGTTAAGAAAGGGAGACACATGTCAACCCAAATCTAATTTCCCAGAATATGCGAGGAGGATGATGAAAGAACAAACATTTATAGATATAATTTCCCAGAATATGCGAGGAGGATGAAAGAACAAACATTTATAGATAGAGAACTCGAGGTAATCTTGTTAAATAGTTAGAAAGTATTAATAATTTGTTATAACCATTATTAATTAATTAGGAGTGGTTATAACCATTATTATGTTAATTAATACTGATATAAAAGTTGAGGTATATTTTGTGCCTATATTTTGTTGAGAGACTTATTTAGACTATGTGGGAGTTTTTTTGTACCTAATTAAAAAAGGTAATTGAAACAACGACTTAACAGCTTATTTACACAGTTATTGTCACTTTTAAGATAAAAACTAACTGACGACACAACGTTCCAATCTAAGATAGCACAAACTAAACAAGAAAGTTAATAGTAACAGAAGAAAGGAGTGTTGAGTTCATTCCATTAGGAAGAAATAAGAATCGACTAGCCTCTAACTACTTCTAACACTATAATACTACTAATACAATCTTCCATGAGGTTGAACTCCAGTGTATGTGTATTGTTTACTTCATGTACTTTTCCCAGGTAATTACAGAACATTATGTAGCTGTTAAGTTATCTAAGATACATAAAAATAGAAAAAATCACCATCAATCTAAAAAACATAAAATTTTATCAATTAAACAAGATTAAGGGGTGAAATTTGAAATATGACCTCCATTGGACGAGGCAATCGAACAGTCAATCCTTATTGATGATGAATAAAAATTCATAATGCAATATCTAAAAGCATATCCTCGACAAAAGGGGGCTATAATGTTGGTCAGCTTGGAGGTAGAAGAAAAACACCATTTTTTGGCTTCCCACCACCGCCCTTTCGTAGGGTGATATTTCTTGACCATGAAAGACCTTCTGAAAACTCTCGAAATGACAATATGTGATTTGTGCAAAAAAAAGCAATCATATTCCTCTTCTTATCAGATTTCACCATACTGCAAGTATTAGAAAACTAACCGAATGGTATATAATCTCTATGGAGAAACCCTGTTTTATAACCATACTTGAAATGCATCTTTTAGCCTAAACATTTGTATTTTGCAAGAGTCTAATGGTAGACAGACAGACATTGACATTTGGATGATTGATAGATAACAAGTCGTTTGAAAAAGACATAGAAAGTTAGCACAAGAGACACTTGGGGGTCATACATCTAATATATGTATGAACAGATTAACCTTCTATCTCTACTATTTTAGTTCAATTTCTTAAAATAATTAATCTCGAGGGAGTGTAATTATTTATAATAAACAGACTAAGCTCAGAGTTCATAAAGTCTATCTTGTATTCCAATCTAAGACAGCCCAAACAAAACAAGAAGGTTAAAGTAACAGAAGAAAGGAGGGGCTGAGCTAATTCCATTAGGAAGAAATCAGAATCGACTAGCCATCAGCTACTAACTATTAATCTAATCATACTGCTGGTATTACATATTGGTTATCTAACTACTTCTAACACTACAATCGCTCCAACTACTAATACAATCTTCCATGAGGCTGAACTCCAATGTATGTGTATTGTTTACTTCATGTACTTTTCCCAGGTAATTACAGAGCACTATGTAGCTGTTAAGTTGTCTATTAATTTAAACATGATAAAGTTGAAATTCGGAACACACTTTCAATATATGTACTTCATCTTACTAACATGACATGTCTTTTTCCTGAAGACAGGATGAAAGGGTGATACATCTAATATATGTACTTCATCTTACTAGACCAACTTCATAGATGAGAACATCATCTCAGCAGGTCTGAAGAGTTTAAAGATTCAATGTATGAACAGATTAACACCTCCCTCTCTACTTTTTATATCATGAAAGGGGGTTGCCTGAATTTCCATTCAATTTCTTAAAATAATCAATCTTGACTTGAGGAGTGCAACTATTTATTTAGAATAAACAGACTAAGCTCAGAAAGTTGCTTAATTTGCTCAAAGAAGAGACTCTAATATTATTAGAGGCAATTCTCATACAAGAGGTGTCAGAAATAAGCATCAATCATCTTTGCCTATAAAGTGTATATATATATATATATATATATATATATATATATGATCTTCTCTTACATACTCTTCAGTTCAGGTCTCCATGATTATCAGAGATCCAATAATGTTTAAAGAGAAAAGTAAATAAAAAAATAAAAATGAAAACAATTCAAATCAGTTAGAGCGACAAATTGAAAACTAAGCAGGGTTCTTTCTAGAATATTCTAATGGATAGAGATGGATCAGAAGATTCCTGGCTTGGATTTCTCAAATAAATGAGAACAGCGCTCGATAATTTCAGTTTCGATCATCTGGGGAAAAATTCATCACATCCATCATCTCAAATCAATCTCTATATCAAGCCAGATACATTAAATGAGAAAAACTTCATACATGAATTGGATGATTCCTGGCTTGGATTTCTCAAATAAATGAGAACTTTCAGCTTCGATCATAGGGGGAAAACATCAAAGAAATCGAAACAGATATATAACTTCAATTAGGCGGATCAAAATGAAGAATACATTCGCAAATCGATAAATAAAAATTGCGATGTATAATGGAATTCGAAGAGCGTGTTGTATATAATGTGAGAGTGGAGACTAACCTAATTATGTGAAGATAGAAAAAGATGCTAATGTTTTAAATTATTGGGCCTGTGTATTTATTAAGAATATATTGGGCCTTTATTTGTTAAGAATATATAAACAGATTTTCAAGAAAATAAATTAAATAATAATAAAACATTCATAGTCAGAAGTTTGGGATTACCTATTTAAAAATAAATAAAAATAAAAATTGTTCTTGATTTTTCTTTAGGTTACTAATTAAAAATATATAATAATTTTAAATAAAAATATTATAATTATATAACATAACAGTAATCGATCACCAAGTCAACTTCAGGAGACCGATTAAAGCTATTTTGTGATGTATTGTTTTTTCATTTTATAAACCAAATCATTTAACGAATCAATAAACTCAATCAAAATAATCCGATAAAAATAATTCTCCAGGCTAAATTATTCTTAAAATATTAAAATATATTAAATTAGTATCATTAGAAATCGAAGAAAGTGTTTAAAGAGAAAACTAAACAAATAATAAAAATAAAAACAATTCAAGTCAGTTAAATTTTCAAATTGAAAACTAAGCACGTTCTTTCTAGAATATTCTAATAGACGGCTATGGATCAGAAAATTTCTAGCTTGGATTTCTCAAATAAATGAGAATTGAGAATGGTGCTCGATAATTTCAGCTTTGATTATTTGGGGAAAGCATCATCACATCCATAAAAAAATCGAAATAGTTTAATAATCTTTAGGCTTAAGAAATGAGTAAACGTTACAAAAATATAATTATCATCAAATAAATAGAGGATCGGTGTATAATAAAAATCGAGCGTGTCATATATACTGTGTGAGTGGAGAACTAACCTAATTCGAAAAAAAATGTAATGACTTTTAAATTATTGGGCCTCTGTTTAAGAGGAATATAATGGCCTTTATTTATTGAAAATATAATAGGCCTTTACTTGAGCCTTTCTCATCATTCCAACAATATTTGGAAAAGTTTTTTTAAAAATGATATTTGGGTACTTTTTCGAAATAAAAATATAATTATATATAAATTAATGATATTTTTATTTATAATTTTTTATAATTATTTTTTTATAATAATATGAAATTTCAATATATTATTATATACCAACATCATTTTATATAATTTGTGTTATCTCAATTATACATTATATAAACAATTTTATCAATTAACTGTATCAATAACCAAATAGTCTATCGTTGTATTTAAGCACAACTAAATCCCAAAAGTGATCCCATAAATCAATATAATTAATTGACAAATAATTTCACGAATACGACGAATAATAAAAATTTCATGCACCATAATATTTTCCGAGTCATTTTTTATAAGTCCTACATAAATATACTTATAAACATAATGGGACTTTTACTTTAGTTTTTCTCATCCTTCTGACAATAGACTAGATCGACTTCCATAATAAGAATGGATATAAGAATGGATTGCAATTATATTTTTGTTCATTCTAATTGTTATATATTTAAACAATAATGAGTATATTTGATAAAAATATATTTTTTTAAATAATTATTAATATATTAAATTTAATATAATTATTATAAGAGTAATGATATATACAGCACCTTTATACATCACTTTCGCATAACACCTACCTCATTTGAAAAGAAAGAGAAAATATTTTTCGCTCTCTTGTATTTTTTTTAAGATATATTTTCTCTTTTTTTTCCAAATGAGGTAGGTGTTATGCGAAAGTGTTGTATAAAGTGCTGTATGTATCACTACTCTTATTATAATTTATTGACAAAAAAGTATATAAAAAATATATTCTAATAATCCTTATTAAATGTCCTATGTTATATGACAAAAAAAAAACAATTTATGTATTATAGTATGATATATACACAAACATGTTACAGACATTCAAATGTATCTAGACTTTCAAATGTAATATAGATATATGCTTTTTATTCCAAATTATTGGATTTTTCAAATATTTTATTATAATTTTAAATATTCAATAAATATGCTAGATAGGTTAGAATATCAATAATATTAGTAATATCTTTAATTTTTAAAATAAAAACACAAAATATTATGAACTTTGACAAATTTACTTTTATAAATTTCAATTTTAGTTATGTCTTATTTCTGTTATAGCAATTGATCTTGAAGCAATGTCCTAACCTAAATGAAAATTAATAAGTAACTTGGATGATGATGAGATCCCTACATTATCGACATATTCACAATTTATTTTCTAATAAAGAAAGTTATTATTGTCAATTTAATACATTAGAAGGAACACTAGTAAAAATAGGACCTTTAGCCACGGTTTTTCCCGAAGGTTTTGTAAACCTCTCCTAAATACTCCCGAGAGGAACAAATCCTTCGGGATTAAAAATGGATCCCGAGTGGGGTGTAAAACCTTCGGGTTTATTCATTATTACCGAAAGTTCTACAAAGAACTTTCGGTTTTAACCTTCCCAAAAAACCCAAAAAAATTCTAAGTGTTGGATGTGGGTTAATTGCGAAGGTTTTTGTGAGAACCTTCGGTTTTGAAATCCCTTGGTTTTTTAATTCCGAAAGTTTTACAAAGAACCTTCGTTTTTGAAATCCCTTGGTTTTTTAATTCCGAAAGTTTTACAAAGAACCTTCGGTTTTGCTCATTAAAAAAAAATTCAAATTTTTGAAATTGTTTTTTCCGAAGGTTTTTTAATAAACCCTCGGTTTTGACTAATATCAAAACCGAAAGTTTTATGAAAACCTTCGGCCTCAACCTCCATAAATACAAACCCTAACCCTTCTCTTTTTCATTCTGCTTCTCTCTTTTCTCTCTCTTCCGCCGCCGCCGCCGCCTGCCTCCTCCAAGCCACGGGTTCTTCTCCTCTCTTCAGGTAATTTGTTTGATTTGGTTTTTTTGTTTTGTTTATTGTAAGATTTAGATTTTTCTTAAGTTTGTATATATATATATTATAGATCTAGATTTAATTCTGTTAGTTTACGTTATTTTGTTTGATGAATATATATATATATATACATATATCTGAAATGCATTTAGGATATGGGTGATGATTCGACATGGAAGAGACTTCGGCGTACACCGGAGAAACTGCATCCGTGTTACCAGAATCTGATAACACAATCAGAAATTGCGGCACGTGAGGAAGAGGTCAGAAAGATGACACTGGAAATGGAACAAATCCGACTAAGGGATGCCGAAAGAGGTCGTTTGCTTAGTGAAATCAAAGCGGACCGGGCCGAAATGTCTCAGAGATTAGAGAATCTCGAACAGGAACTTGTCTTGTTGAGGAGTCGACTGAACAGGAACTTGTCTTGTTGAGGAGTCGACTGAATTTATAACAGATTGTTCGGAATATTTGTTTGGTTTCGAATTTTGTAATGTTCACGATCAATTAATGTGATCGTTTAATGTATGCTGCATTTCTTTTATCATTAATATATTGGTTTGGCTGAACAAGTTTTGGTTAGGTTTTGGTTGCGAGCAAAATAATCCGCACATTTTTAAAAATTTAGGGGAAAAAACCGAAAGTAATATTGAAATCTCTCGGTTTTTCTCTTTTTGGAAAAAACGAGAGATATTAGAAAACTCTCGGTTTTTAGCCAAAGAGAAAACCGAGAGTTATATGACAAACCCTCGGTTTTTATCCTAAAGAGGAAAACCGAGAGTTATTTACAAAACTTTCGGTTTTCCTCTTCGGGTAAAAACCGAGAGTTTTAATATAACTTTCGGTTTTCTTGAAAAGGAGAAAACCGAGAGTTAGTGGAAAACTCTCGGTTTTACCCGAAGAGGAAAACCGAGAGTTATTTACAAAACTTTCGGTTTTAACCGAAGGGGAAAACCGAAAGTTTTGTAAATAACTCTCGGTTTTCCTCTTCGGGTAAAACCGAAAGTTCTTTGCAAAACCCTCGGTTTTTCCACACAGAGAAAAACCGAAAGTTATTAGTAAAAAGAGGAAAACCGAAAGGTCTTTATAAAACCCTCGGGTTTTCCACAAAAGAGGAAAACCGAAAGGTCTTTGTAAAACCCTCGGTTTTTCCAAAGAGAGAAAAACCGAAAGTTCTTGTAAAACCCTCGGTTTTACCACAAAGAGAAAAACCCGAAAGTTTTCATATAACTCTCGATTTTTCTCTTTATGGAAGTCCCGAGAGTGTCAATACCGAGGGATGGCGAGGGTTACTAAAACCTTCGGTAAGGTGTCTTCACCGAAAGTTATAGGGTCAAAACTGAGAGATTTAACTCTCGGTTTTGACCCCTTTTTCACCAGTAGAACCACTTTTCAACAAAATTCAACAACTTTATCAACAAGTTGTCTTGATCAAAGAGATTCCAAATTCTCATGGCAAAGAAATAATATAATTTAATAAAGTTGCTAAAACAAATAAGTGTACCATTATAAATTAATAAACAACAATAAACAAGTTTTTTCTACCCTTCAATTAAAATAATTAATTGAACTCTAGTCTAAAGATGTTACTTACTTGAATTTTTGTCAATTTTTTCTACGGGAATGAGATTTGGGAATGAAATTTGAAGATTTGTCTGTAATAATAATTGGATGACGACAAGAAAGAGGTGGAAAGAGATGCCTGAAGCCGCCATAAAAGTAAGCACTTAGAGAAACCAACCAAGTTGGACATCTTTGTAAGCATGTTCTTAAATAATTCATCAACAACCAAATAAGATGTTTCTTAAACGGTGGCTCCACGCATCTCAGCCCACCGTCTAGTTCTTCCATGTCCAAGCCTATTCTTTCATGTATTGACTTCTTAATTTGTCTATTTATAAATATTTTATATAACTAATATAGCCTAATTAATAGGGAATAATACTATATAACAACTAGCCTAATTAATATTATACTACTTTTACTTCTTCTAATCCTTTAATTCTAAACAAAATTAAAAAGAATCCTAATTAATAGGAGATAATACTATTTTTTTTTGGTTTATTTGAATTATAACTAATATACTATTTTTTTTCTTTTTTAATTATTTATTTGAATTATGACTATCTTTTTTAAATTACTGACTATATATATATAATACAATTTATTTAGAATAACTATTACAAAAATACAAAAGAAACTACTTAATGATATTTTAGAATAAAATAATTTGAATTTGTTTAATTAAGATTAATCATTTTATTTTATGATAATAATATAATTAATTGGAGATTAAAAACTAACTTGTTTAAAATATATTATTTCTTGGCGCACAACTCCCTCTTTCTATTATAAATTATCGTTTGACAAAATGTTACTGCTTCTATATTTATATATAAATAAATCAAGATTCCAAACAATCAAGATCATTTACTTCTATTCTATATTTTTTAATAATTAATTAAACTGAAAAAAATTATTTCAATAGGTTATTATCAGTGACACTAATTAATGTTGCCAAATAAAAGTTAGTTAGATGAGTTAGGAGTTAGTTACTTAAATTTATAATTAATTAATTTTAATTGATTTTATTCCCTCTTTGTAGGAAAATAGAGGGAAAATCAAAATATTAAAAATCATTAAGTTTCATGATACAAGATTCATCAAGAACAAGTCAAGATTCATAAAGAATCCTCAAGAATGTCAATATCCATCAAAAGGATACAAGAAATGCTAAAGAAGGCCAAGATCCACGAAATATAATACCCAATTTCGAAATTTAAACCATGATCAATGTCAATGTGAAGTCAAGGTTAAGTCAAGACATAGATCCAACTAAAGGATCAACCTGGTGACTCGACCCGTGATCCACCCAAGATCCAACCAAAAAGATAGCATGTCCTTTTATATTTCCATTATTATTGTGTTTGTATGATTATTTTTTGTGTTGATTTAATTTTCTGCTATTGAAATGTCACATATGTAATAGTATGTTAATAACAAGAATATAACTTAAAAGAAATAGAAAAAAAAATCTAAACCAAATAACATAAAAACGAAGAACATGACTAAAACGACTTATTTTCTATCATTATAGATTAAGTTTTCTAAGTTTTGTTTTTATGTTGGAAATTTTAGGGCTCAATTTGTTCAATAAGGATTTTGAACATTTTAGCCCAAAATATTTCAAAATTAATGATGAATTGAAATCACTTGACCTAGGGTATTCAAAAAAAGGGCCAACAATTATAAATATCTGTCATTTGAATTCTAATTAATTTAAAATTAATTTTTTTTTCTTGCACTCATATGAATTATATTGTAAATAAATAACTTGCTCAAAAGAAAACTAAACATATAAAAAAAACTCAAAATAAGCTAAAAAATTGAAAAAATTAATATCTACCATCTTTCTTCTTCCTCCATTAATCCGGACATATTTGTAATTATTCTTCATTTTATTTATATTCTACTCCTTCCTCTCTTTCATCAAATGCATTAAGAATGAAGCTGGAAGAGCTCAAACTACTAGTTGTATTAGTGAGTTGGCCTCTACCTATTGTCACGGCCCACTTGTAGACTGAGCCCGTGACACTATACGCGGGGAGGTTGATGAAAGAACAAACATTTATAGACAGAAAACTCGAGGAAGGCGGTGACGAGGAGAGAAGACAGAAGAATAGAAAACAAGTTATCTTCTTTTTCTTCTTTCTTTTGTGGATTTAAGAGTTAACCACATATTAGGCGGAAATTAGAGATTCTATGAAAAACAAAGGGTTTGGCTTGGTACCTTCAATTTGGCTGAAGATGTTGTTCTATCCTTGTGCGGAGCCAAAACCAATACTAATTTCCAAACAACGTATGTAAAAGTTATATCAAAACGATTCATTAATGTTTAGTTATAATTTTGTTAGATAGTTAAACTGTTTTGTTAATTTGTTATAACCGTATAATTTGTACCTATATTTTGTTGAATGACTTATTTAGACTAGGTGAGAGTTTTTTTACATGTAATGAATTTGTGACACTATTTATACATAATAAAATATTGAAAATCCCCCATCGGGTTTTACTCTCAATCTTATTTTCATTGATTTCTTTTTAATTTTCTTCATAGTCGTTTCTGATTATCTCTTCATCATCATTTCTTGACCTTGATTCTTGTTAAGTTCTACATGGTATCATAGCTAGATTGATCTACAACGATTGCTAAAGAAAATTAAGATGGTGAATATCGGCAAAATATCAAACAACTCTAACCCTAACACTGCTCAAAATGTTAATCCATCAATCAACATTTCTCAGCCTCAACCGACACATCCAACAAAGAGGAAATAAAAATCCCTTTGGTCATTCATCCAGCAGATCATCAGATCATCTGAACCAAAGAACATAAAAACTAAGAACATGACTAAAACAACTCATTTTCCATCATCATAGATTACATTTTCTAATTTTTGTTTTTATGTTGGAAATTTTAGGGCTCAATATGTTTAATAAGGGTTTTGAAAATTTGTGCCAGAAATTTTTAAAATTAATGATGAATTGAGATCATTTTACCTAGGATATTTGAAAAGGGGCTAACAATTATAAATCTCTATCATTTTAATTCTAATTAATTTAAAATTGATTTTTTTCTTGTACTCATATGAATTATACTGTAAATAAATAACTTGCTCAAAAGAAAACTAAACATATAAAAAAACTCATAATAAACTAAAAAGTTGAAAAAATAATATCTACAATCTCTCTTCTTCCTCTATTAATCCGGACATATTTTTAATTATTCTTCATTTTATTTACATTCTACTTCTTCCTAAGCTGGCAGATCTCCGGAATTGAATTTCCTTAGAGTCTAAGAGGATACATTTCGACCGGACACGGATTTGGAAGAGCTCAAACTACGGGTGGTAGTAGTGAGTTGGTCTCTACCGGTTAAGAAAGGGAGACACAGGTCAACCCAAATCTAATTTCCTAAAGACCAACTTGTTATACGCTGGAAGGATGATGAAAGAACAAACATTTATAGAAAGAGAACTCGAGGAAGACGGTGACAAGGAGAGAAAACAGAAGAATAGAAAAACAAGTTATCTTCCTTTTCTTCATTCTTTTGTGGATTTAAGAGTTCACCACATATTAGGCGGAGATTAGAGATCCTATGAAAAACAAAGGATTTGACTTGGTACCTTCAATTTGGCTGAAGATGCTGCTCGAGTATACGACGATGCTGTTCGATCCTTGTGCGGAGCCAAAACCAAGACTAATTTCTCAAACAACGTATGTAGAAGTTATATCAAAACGATTCATTAATGTTTAGTTATAACCTTGTTAGATAGTTAAACTGTTTTGTTAATTTGTTATAACCATTTGTAATTAGTTAGGAGTGGTTATAACCATTATTATGTTAATTAATACTAATATAAAAATTGAGGTATAATTTGTACCAATATTTTGTTGAATGACTTATTTAGACTAGGTGGGAGTTTTTTTACATGTAATGGATTTGCGACACTATTTATACATAATAAAATATCGCAAATTCCCGATCGAGTTTTTCTCTCAATCGATTTCTTTTTAATTTTGTCCATAATCGTTTCTGATGATCTCATCAACATCATTTCTAGACCTTTATTCTTTTTAAGTTCTACATGGTATCATAGTCAGATTGATCTACTATGATTGCTAAAGAAAATCAAGATGGTGAATATCGACAAATTATACAGCAACTCTAACCCTAACACTCATCAAAATGTTAATCCAACAATCAACACTTCTCATACTCAACCGACACATCCAGCAAAGATGAAATAAAACAACAACCCTTTGGTCATTCATCCAGCAGATCATCCAGGACTAACTCGAACTAATATTGTTCTCACTAGAGAGACCCATTACGGATGGTGTCTTAGTGTACAACTTGCCTTATCAGCTAAGATAAAAATCATATTCATAGATGGATCATTCCCAAGGCCTACAGATCTAGAAGATGTAAGGTAGTGGGGAATCGTCGACTCTATGGTTCGTGCCTAGGGATGGCAATGGGTACCCTACCCACCGGGTAGTGAAGTACCCATCCCTGAACCCAATTTTCAAATTACTACCTGACCCTAACTCCGAACCCGACGAATATCTCTATTTATATCCTCATCCCCGATTCGTTGGGTACCCGATCCCCGACGGGTACCCCATTACCCAATATTAAATATTAAAAATTATATTTTAATTAAATAAAATTATATAAATTAAATATAATATGTTACTACAAATATAATTAACCTAAAATTATTAATAAATATTATATCCTTAAACAATACATAGAAAATCATCCACACTATATAATATAAATTTATCAATACTACAAAAATACAAAAAACTTAAAAGTGATAGAACATAATTCTTAATTAAACACAAAAAGTTCAAAAATCATCAAATTAGTTTTCTCACAAAAATCATCCTTCTTGAATACATTTCTTCAACACATGAAAATTACAACCTACAAAATCAATAAAAAAAATTAACATTAACAAATACAAAAAATAGAATTACGATTAAAGTATTTAACTAATAACATACTTCAAATCTTCGACAAACAATTAATTACTTAGAAAATAAATTCTTCGTCGGTATCACATATTGTAGATGTGCAATCATGAAGATGTAGCTAAGAATTAAATATATAAAAATACATACATTAGTAACAAGAGTGGATCTATATTAAGTATAACATATAAATATTTTTATTTATTTGAATTGTCGTCACAAATCCAATCTCTAGTGCACATTAGTGCTTCCAACATTCCAGGAAGAAGTCGATTGCGGTGAGGACTTACGATTCTACCACTCGTACTAAATGCAGATTCTGATGCAACGATAGATATAGGTATGGAAAAGATGTCTCGGAAAATCATTTGTAAAGTATGATATTTTGTTCCAAAAGTACTCCACCAATATAAGATATCAAAATTACCGGTATCTATGATGATCACTTCCTCTAAATAAAAATCTAACTCTGATTTAGAAGTATCCGTTAACATATTTAATTGAACAACAAACTCATTATATCCAGACAAAATATTCCAATCACTTGAAGTTTCACCACTATTCACTCACTGTCGTGGTATGAGAAAAAGTAGAACCACATTCATTGTTACGATTTTGAAACAAACTCTTACTTTTCATCAAAGTCTGATATTCAACGAGTAAATCAACACAAATGCTTTGAATCCTATTTACTTCCAAAACTTCATCAATCCGATAAATTTTCGAGAAGCAATAATGTAACAACGTCAACTTAAATCTAGGATCTAAAAGTGTAGTAACTCCCATAATCCCATGAATCTCAGACCGGTATTTATCAAATTTGACCTTCATTTGTTCTTCCATGTCCCTAATTAATGGATTAGAATCACATTTCCAATTGGATAAAGAAAACTTAATCTCACAAAGATTTTGGAAATATATATTAGTAGTGGGATATTTACTTACTGAGAATAACTGAGAATAACTTTGTGATATTATAGAATAATTCCAACTTTGAGCAAACGATACTCGCAAATTCCCAATCCATTTGTGTTGGAAGAAAGGTATAAGAAGACTCACTAAACATCAACCACTCAAAAACATATTTATAAATTAGAGTTGTTTGAAGCATAAGAAAAGTAGAGTTCCATCGAGTTTTACAATCAAGGGCTAACTTTTTTGAATATGAAATTTGTAGATGACCACAATTTTCAATGAACTTCTCCTCTCTTTTTGGACTTGCTCTCCAAAAAAAAACACTATCTCGAATTTTTTCAATACTATCTCCAATAATATTTAATCCATCTTTGACAATCAGATTAAGGATGTGAGCACATCTAAAAATATTTTCCACGCAATAATAATGTAAATGAATTAAGTTTTTTTAGATATGATCTTTAACAATTGCATCATTTGCACTATAATTATCCAGTGTTCTAAATGGCGGTATGCGGTGATAGAGCGGTAAGTGACTGCCTACTGCCTTGAGTGCCTAGGCGATGCCTAAGCGGCTGAATATAAATATAAATATAATAAAGATGCTCTATTATTATCATTTTATCAAAAAACCAAATTAATATTCTTTAACATAGTAATATTTAACAAAAAATAAGTATGTAAACGAGCTGAAGAAGAGATAGATGATTAGATGATCGAAGAAAATGTAGATGATCAAGGGAGGTGAGGTGAATGAGATAAAAAACGAAAAAGAAGAAGAGAAATGATTTGGAATATAAAGATTCATTTTAAAATTTAAATAAATAATGGAAAATAAAGAGTTTTTTATTAAATTTATATATATATATATATATATATATATATATATATATATTAGTAATTAATTAATTAAAAATAATAAATAATTAAATAATCTGACCGCCTCATGTATAGGTGGAGCTGTGTTGGACCGCCTCGACTGCCATTTAGAACACTGCAATTATCAACCGTCAAAGTAGTGAGCTTCCTATCAATAACCTAACTCATCAAAGTGTCTCTTAAAATGTTAGAAAGAACATCTCCTGTATGTGGGGCAGGCATATATACAAAGCTGATAAGTGCTGATAAGTCTCTTTTACAAGTGCCATGATTCGTCTATCCAATGAGCAATAATAGCCATATAACATTGTCTTTGATTTTGGGAAGTCCACATATTAGTGGTAATAGCTATTCTACTTTGACTTGACTCAGTTTGTTTCATCACTTTGTCTTTCAAAGTGTGATATTCACTCAAAATGTCGATTGGAGGGTATTTCTAGAAATCATAGTGAACATCGATTGTATGCTATTCAAAAAATCTCTAAAACCTTAATGGTCAACTATTGAAAGAGGATAGTCATGTCTAATAATCATTCTTGCTAATTTTTTTTGTGACACTTCTTGGTCAAAAATCATATTAACAATCTTTGTTATTACAATCTTCACCCTTTAGATATTTTTGATTCATCTGATTGATATCTTTCATCTTCAATTTTGGACAAGTCCGAAGATGAGCCCACAAATGTTTTGTGCCATTTTTTGAATCACCTCCTAGTTGCTTCTTATAATGATTGCATATTGCCTTAACTTTTCCATTTCTAATTTCATTTTGAAAATCATTTCAAACGTTTGAAAATAACTTTCTTTTCTTCCCAACAATGGTATCATCAACACTTGTTGTAATTACACTTGTTGTAATTACGATAGCAATTGAATTTGATGAAACATTTTCAATGGCTGGAGATACTTGAACATTAATGCTATCACTTGAAACTTGAAACTTGAGTAGTTTTCATGTTTGGTGGCGTTAAACTCATTCTTTTTTTTTTTTTTTGTAAAAGCTAAAAAAATCAAATAAAAAAATAAGGATTAATATGATTATAACTTGGTCTTATATATTAATATTTTTCTAAAAATATTTATAAAAATAATAAATAACTAATATATTGAACTATTATTCTATAAATATATTAAACTAAATATAAGGAACTTTTAATATTTCTTAAAAAAAAAATCTTGGACCCTTTATTTTTGCCTATATAAAAAATAAATTTACTTATTGTATTACTTTATTAAATTATATATTATTTCATAAAAAATATTTAATAATATTAATATTCTATTATAGTTTAAGACCCTAGTGATGATCTAGATAAATTTATATAATGTTTGATGTGGTTTATTTAATCTGAGTCAAATAAGCCTAAATATATTACCACATATATCAGTTTATACCTAATATATATACATATAATAGTAAAATGTCTAGTAATCAAGAGATTCCACATATTAAACAAAAAAATCTATAAATAATGAAAGTAGTGGTCGTGTATAACTTAATTATAGAAAAAAATCAACTTTATTGCTTTTAAGAAAAGACGAAGCTACAAAATAAAGATTGAAGATTAAGTTAATAAATAAATATAAGATTGTAAAAGTTGAAAAACAGGCATAACTTTATTAAATAAAAACATTACTTACTTGCATATTTATTTAACTTATGTTGTAGAGATTGAAAAATATAACATTTTTTTGTTATTGGAGACTTTGAACAAAAACTAGAAGAAGGTTGAAAAAGATAGAAGTTGAAGACTTGAACTCTAGAAGTAAGGTTGAATGGAGATATATGATAGAGAAACACTTATTACAATTTACAAATGAATGAAATGATGTTAAGAGTGATGTGTATAGAAAATGATGTTAAACGTGATCTTAAGACTTAAGAATAATGATAAAATAATTAATATATTTATTTAATGATAGTTAGTAGTTATAAATATTAATATTAATATATTTGGGTATCGAGTTTGGGTTTCCAACACTCCCCATCCCCGACCCTGAACCCGATCAGGTACCATTTTTCACTCCCCATCCCTAACCCGAACCCGATTTAAAATATCCAAACTCGATCATCGGGTATCCACGGGTATTGGGTATACGAGTACCCATTGTCATCCCTATTCGTGCCTAAATGATGAATACAATCAACGTGATACTTCAAAGAAGGTTTTAATTAACTAAAATAAGTCGTGATCTCTGACTGGAAATTAAATCAAAATACTGGAAAAATGTGTTCGATCATAGGAACAGGTGATAGTGGGTATTTATATTGGGAAAGAACCTGCCACTTTTGATGCCACCAAGGAAGAACTCATGAAGCAATGGGGAAAAGAAGGTCTAATGAAGGTCACCTCTAATAGTCACTACATGTATTTCCTTAAATTCAATCAAGAGGTTAATCTTGAGAAAATTTTAGAGTTAGAACATACACACGTGGGGAAAGAATACATGAAGCTCGAAAAATGGAAGGAGGGTACGAGCTATGACAGTATTCTAAAAGAAATAGTGCAAATCTGGTTCAAGTTGTGAAATATCCCTCCTCACATGTACAACGCGGAAGCCTTAAGCCATTTCGCTAGCCTTCTAGGAAACCCGCTATACATGGACAAAATCACTATGGAAAGAAAAAAATCTCACATATGCTAAGATGAGCGTTATAGTTCAACCCAGAAGCGTTCTCCCCAACGAAATTACAATGGTAGATCAAAAGGGAAATGCTACCAAGATGGGCATACACTATGAATGGCGACTGTACAGATGCATGAACTATACTACCTTTAAAACATTCTATAATCAGATGCCCTAAATTAATGGCCAGTTAGATAGGAAACCAGGAACAACAAATGCAGAATGGAGAAGCTAAATAACAAAAGATTCCTAGTACAAATGAAACTGTTGTAGAAAAACAAGCAGCAAAAGAAAGAAATGTTAAAGGGAAAGATGTTCATAATTTGGGTGAAGGAACAAAAGGAAATCAAACTCAAGAAGAGGGAAGTAAGAAAGGAAAAGAAATTGATTAAATAGGGGATTCTGAAGAAGATAAACCTAAATGCAAGGAAGAGGAAGATGCAGAAGATGAAAGCAAAGATACAATAGAGGAGAAGGAAACTAAGGTTGTTGATCCTTAAACACGAAAACCTGAAGCAGAGAAAAGTGTGACAAAAACCTTAAAATCCTGAAAAAGAATACATTTTATTATGTTAGTACGATTTCATATGGAGGAAGATTAAACAATAAGAGCAGACAAACATCATCATCTGTTTCAATTCAATCTCCCTTCATGAAGAACGTGAGAAGATTAGGACATGGAAGAATGCAATATGATCAAAAGGTGGATATGGAGACATCATAGGTTGTGATAGCTAGATTGTAGTCTTTGTTCATTTTAATTTGTGTTTTGTAATGTGATTTGACTGCCACCATTCAGAAACTTTGGGGTCTTTTGTTTGTCATCTTACAATCAAAACTAGGGCTTGTCTAGTTTTGATTATTGACCCCTCCCACTTTTGGGCATTTTAATGAAATAGTGTTAAACCGTTTTCAAAAAAAAAGTTTGTCATTATTCCTGATTTATATTATGTGAAACTTTGATTTATAATCCAAAGTATCATGTAATGACAAAAGTTCTTCATTTCATCTTTTCCAATAATTATTTATAGATGCACTTTGTTTTGTAACGGTTAGACTCACAAATAGCCTGTTTATGATAAATAAGAAAATAGTTAGTAGTTTATTGTTGATGTGTAGTTTATAGTTGATTTTCAGACTTTATTATTGTAAGGCATGTCCTTGGATATTGATAGTGAATAAAAAAAATATAAATGAATTAGTTAGATAGTTTTATAATATTTTTTTATTTATAACAATAAGTAATATTACATCAAAGTAAAATTTTATATAATTTGATCTAAAATTCAAATTTTAAAACATTTTTATTGAAACTACTTTTCTTCCGACTAACCAATGTTACATTGCTAATTGATATGATTGGTATACGTGTAACTTGTCGTTTATTTATTTAATATTTTCTTTAAATATTTTTCAAATAAAAGTACGGAATAAATTTCAATCACACAATTTATAATTTTATACACTTTTAATTTAAAATTTATGTTAAATATTAAATTTGGACTAAACTTTATTTTTACATACTAAAATCAATTCAATAAATTTAAAAATATTATTTTTATTTAAAATATTTATAAATAAATAATATTTTATTTATACAGTATCTTTACCCATGCAAATGCACGAGATTCATACTAGTTATAAATAATAATATCAACAATACGGGATTTTTCCAAAGTTCATTATCTTCATCCAACATATATGTCTTATACAAGACATCATTCTTGAAACAAGGTTTGCACCGAAGAAGAAATTAATAAGAAATTAATGTTGAAGGTTTTGAGATCATCAATCCTACACCAGCTTATGCCCTTCAAATGTTTTACAACTTCTTCATCCTCCATAATTTGTCATTGATTTTTAAAAGTTGCAACATTATTGTTTAAGTAAGATTTCTAAATTTAGATATTATATAAAAATTGCTCAATGCATACCACTTTTGATATTTGAATTTTATTCCCCCTTAATGACATTGATCCAAATATTAGGAATTGCTTTCACTGAAACTTAAATAGGTGCATATAAAAACAACTATAAAGGAGTTTGAGTGTATATAATATAATAATATATATATATATGATATTAATATATTATTATATTACTATATTATATTCTATAATATAAATTATAGAATATAATATTTTAATATATTAATATTATATACACTAACGGATTAACTAAAATATTGGGCATAAACAAAAAAATAAATAAGTTGCAACCTAAACAACTTTAATAAGTATCTCAAATTTATTAAATAGCACAAAATATATATATATATATATATGAGAAATGATTAGGTGAAGAAATTTGGTGAGGGAATTTGGTGAGGGAATGACTTGGCATAATCTTATTTGCTGAAAAAATCAAATAATTTTTCTCTTTTCTCTCTTTTCTCTCACTTTTACATTTTACAACCAATGAAGGTGATGTCAAGTCATTCCCTCACCAAATTCTCTCTATCACTTCTCTCTCTCTCTCTATATATATATATATATATATATATATATATATATATATATATATATATATATATATAGCTATGAAAGAACAATTCATAAAAAGAAAATAAACTTAACCTCTTGACAGTGTGAAGACTAATTTTTTTCTCACAAATATTTCACCTATATGGAATCTTCCATAAAATGTTTGGATCTTCAAAACACCACCCTTTCTTCGGACCCCACTTTTCTCTAAGTCCTAACCACTAATTATATCATATTCAAATGTCAAAACCAAAATGAAATATTTTCTTTTTTCAATCTGGATAGAAATAAGGTCCAAAATAACAAGAGAAAACCTATTAAAAGTAAGAAAAATCAATTAACTAGAAGATTTTATTTCTTCTAGTAATGGTTAAAGCCAAAATAAATACACATGTGAATGAATAGATTTGTACACAACTCAATACTTTAAAGAGAATACAATCAAATACAAATTACATATAAAAAATTGGAAAAAGGGTAGTGCTTTGAAGAAAATGGGGTTTGATGGAGTAGAAGATGAAGGTCAATGCTCGGTAGAGAATGTGAAGGAGGAGAGTGCTTGATTTTAAAAAAAGTGTTATTTCAAGGGTCCAAATAATATACCAATTGACAACAGAATGAATGTTCGTTTGAAGAAAAACATGAGATGGTTAAATGTTTAATAGTTTGAACCCTAAATGACTCGACATAGAGTTCGATTGTATATAAAAACTGGACCATTTTTTTTATATATATTCTAACACTAAATTATATGTGTTTAATTTTGTATTATTCGTTGTGACGGTTTTCATACTCTTATATAGGCTTGTAGAAAATATGGTATTAATATATACAATAGAGTTTACAATATATTTAATTATCATAGGTTAGAATTAGGTATTTAGGTCAGCCTTATTTTCCTTAGAAGGATCTGTCTGTATTACATTTATATGTTCTAAAAATTGAAAGTTGGATATGTACTTCTATATTTATATAATATATAGGAGTATAGTATAGATGTATATTATAATTAGTGTGATATCTATATATATCTAATAACGCTTAATTTGAAATGTTGAGGGTGTACTTCACGCTCTCTCCAAAATAATTCTCATATCACAAGGTATTTTTTCATATTTCTCTCTTCATTTATGAATTGTTTTTCTTTCCTAAATATATTAATTAATTTTAATTTGTATATATATATTAATGTTATAATTATTATTAAAATATATTAAAATTTAATATTTTACATATACACATTAAACCAAATATTTATCTATATTAATTAAGTTTAGCATTAAATACTAATTATAAAACATTAAAACGTGCCATAAAATCAAGAATTTCAAATATATATTATATTAATTATAAAATGTAACTTTCAGTTATTCCATTATATTAATTATAAAATAGAAAAAAAAAATTATCATGTTTAACATTAAATACTAACTACAAAATATTAAAACTTACAATAAAATTAATAATTTCAATTATATATTATATTAATTATAAAATTTAACTTTTAATTATCATATTATATTAATTATAATATAAAACTTAACCTGCAATAAAATTAAGAATTTCAAATATATATTATATTAATTATAAAATGTAACTTTCCGTTATCCCATTATATTAATTATAAAATAGAAAAAAAAATATAATTATCATATTTAGCATTAAATACTAATTATAAAACATTAAAACCTACCATAAAATTAAGAATTTCAATTATATATTGTATTAATTATAAAATTTAACTTTCAGTTATTATATTATATTAATTATAATATAAAACTTAACTTTCAGTTATCATATTATAATAATTATAAAATTTAACACAAAAATAATAATTATGAAAAACATAAACAGTGCAATTAAATCAATATAATAAATTAACCTAATTTTTCATCTTTTTTTCCATCTAAATATTTGTTTTCCTATAAATAATTTTACATCAACAAGGTTCAATTTAAGAGAGAAGAGTGATATTCTGCCTATTTAGTCTCCTTTCGCCTTTCAATGTTTTGCTTTTTTTTTTCTTAGGAATTTTATCATTTTAGGCAACTACAACAACCTTCTATCTTTTGAATTCCATCTTGGTTAAAGTGAGTAATAATTAAATTATATTAACATCAATTTCTCTATCAACATCATTATTTCATTCAATAATTAAATTGGTAATATGTTATGTTTCACCAATCTATTGTTCATTGTTTTTTTTTTCTAGGAATTTGATCATTTTAGGCCGCTGCAACAACGTCCTATCTTTTGAATTCCATCTTGGTTAAAGTGAGTAATAATTAAATTATATTAACATCAATTTCTCTATCAACATCATTATTTCATTCAATAATTAAATTGGTAATATGTTATGTTTCACCAATCTATTGTTCATTGTTTTTTTCTTCCAGGAATTTGATCATTTCAGGCCGCTGCAACAACGTCCTATCTTTTGATTAAATTTTATGACTAATTAATAAAATAAAAATTTTAAATACATATAATCTCTTTATTCTTAGCAAAATATTTTTTTTCTATTTTCCTATTTTTTTTTAAATATTATTATTACTTATTATAACATTTAATTAATTAATTTATTATTCATATTATTTTATAATATTTGTCATATTTAATATATTTATATTATATTAATAATCTTTTTATTATTATTCAATCTAAATATTTTTAAAATTACTTTAGTTGAAGTTATCCAATATAATATTCATCATTCTTTTGAGTCAAAGTAGGAGTAATGACTATATTGTATGATTTAATAAAATAAAAATAATTTTTTAAGTTAAATATATTTAATTTTTTTAAATACATATAGTTTTATTAGTTAAAAAAAGATGATCTCTATCTTTTGAGTATAAGATTTTTTTTCTATTCCAAACAATTTCACATGATAAAGTTTAATGTATTTAATAATATTTATTTTTAATCACAAAAGAAATAAATAATTTTTTTTGAAATATTATTATAACATTTAATTAATTATTTATTATTTCCCATTATTTTTCAATATTTATCTTTATTCTCATTTTTAATATATTCATATTATATTAATAATTTATTATTATTATTAACATATGATATATAAATACTTTTTTTTATAAGAAATGTGCTTGTTATGTCTATAACATCTAATTTTTAAATATTTGATCATTTTTTCACATATATTTTCGTTAATTATAACAATCCAATTATTCACTTAAATATTCTTAATGTTTTTATATAAAAAATGTTTTGCATAATATATTAAATTTTCATAAAAATAAATAACTATTTTTACAGAAGATGGTGAATCTATTAAAAGCTAATACACGATATTTATTTTTAATCATAAAAGAATTTTTTTAAATATATTATATTTATTATTTCTCATTATTTTATAATATTTGTCTTTATTCTCATATTTAATATATTCTCATATTTAATTTTTTATTATTATTCAATCTATATTTACATATAAATATTTTTAAAGTTTTTTTATTTTTACTTTTTTTATTTTAAATTTTATTTTTATGTTTATATTTTATACTAACTATTATAATGTCAATTCATATCAAAATATAAAAAATTGACACACAAGCCTCCATTGGATTGGAATTCTAGATTTGACTACGGATGACAATTACAAACATTTAGTTGCAAGAGTTATGTACATGTGAGATGCAATAAATACTAAAAAAAAATAATGAATTGCTAAGTGTTGATTTCTTATTAATAGACAAGGAGGTAAGTGTGTTTAATATTTTGTTATATATTAATGTATGTTAGTGCAAACTAACATGTAATTTATAGGGTGCGGTTATTCACGTCAGCATCGATCGTCAATTTGTTCCAAGACATCGAAACTTATTAAAGGAGGGTAACATATACATATTTCAAAAATTTTGAGTTGTCAAGTCAAACGCTCAGTACAAACCAGTTCCAAACTCTTTGAAAATTTTGTTTAGCTACTTTCTGAGATTCTAAATATTTCGAGATATAAATTTAATTTTTCTGATTACAAGGAGGTTATTTCTAGAAGTGACAATTGCTCACAACTAACAGGTAGTGTTTTGATTAACTATTGTCTTTCATTTAATTTTTAACTTACATTTTCCTTTTTTATGTTATAGTTATTATAGCTCGTCTTATCAGTTTGGGCTCTAAGACTTTTAGCAAAATTGGATATAACACAGTTGCAAAATGTGGTTTAAACCTTCAATTTGATAGGTTGGTCATTTATAAATCTATAAGTTAAATGAGTTCTTTTGTTTTTTTACTCTATTAAATATTTTAATTTATTAAATATTTTAATTTTTACCTTTTCTATGTGTTATTTTATAGTGGAGAAGATATTAATCTAACTTTATGGGGAAACATAGCCGAAAAATTTGAATTTGTTGAAGGATCTAACAACCAAGATCCTATCGTAATAGTTGTGACCGACTTTCTTGTCAAGTTATACCAAGGTATGAATTGTAAAAAAAATATGTTTATGTCTTAATATGTTTGTGTTAACCATTTTTATGTGCTTTCAATAGGTCATCATGTCCTTTCTTCAACAACGACCACACAAGTTTTTCAAAATCTAATGATTCCAGAGGTGGTGACTATGCGAGAAAGGTTGATATTGTCTTTCTTTAAACAATACTCTTTGTTTAAATATTTGTTGTTTTAATGAATATTATTTTTGTGCCACGTTTAATCAACTAATTGTAGATTTGCTGTCCATCCATCTCAAGTATGTTTGTTGGATGATACTGTTGAAAGTTCGATGTCTTTACAAGATGAGATGATGAAAGATCGACACACAATTGAGGAATTATACAACCTATTGTCAAATGAGGAAAGCAAGGTTGGTAAAATTGGTATTTCAATATTTTTATAGTTATCTTACTGGTTTATTGGTTAACAGGAATGTATACGTACCGTTGAAGCGACAATCAATAATGTATGCAACTACAATGGTTGGTTTTACTACTCTTGTGATGATTGTCACAGAAAAGTAACGCTCGAGGGCGATGTTTTTTTTGCAACTCATGTGTTAAAGTTACAAAAAATCCTACTCCAAGGTGTTTATTTTTGTCTCTTTGATCATTAACAAACTATATTCATATATTTAATTATAACTATTTTGTTTTTTCATTAATTATTTTGTATCTATTTTAGATATAAATTAGAGATTGAGGTTGGTGACGAGTCAGGAGCTGCACTATTTGTGCTTTTTGATAGAGTTGTAAATAAGTTAGTTAATCTAACCGTTTCAGATTTGTTACAATTACATCCGAGTTGTGACAAAGATTTACCATTGCCGTTATCATCAATGTCATCGCGAAAACTTGTGTTCCAAGTTAAAATTACTGATTACAACCTCAAGAAAAAATCACACAATTTTACAATTATAAAAGTGTTTGATCCAAGTCAATCACTCATTACTCAATAGGTAAACATATTTTGGATATCTTTATGCTCAACTTTGAAACGTGTTTTATATATTAAATTAAATTTTGTTAAGGGAGGAGCATCAATTTCAGACAAAATTGTTAAAGAGGTACTTTTTCAATTTTTTTATCAAATAAATTGTTTTTTTAATCTATTTTAATGTCTTATTTAAATATTTGAAAAGTTTATATATATTTGATTAAATTTTATTAGGGATGATCATCAATTTCAAACAAAGTTGTTAAAGAGGTACTTTTTCAAATTTTTGTGATCAAATAAATTGTTTTTTTTATTATCTATTTTAATGTCTTATTTAAGTTTTTGAAATGTGTTTTATATGTTAATTAAATTTTATTAGGGAGGAGCAACAGACAAAGTTGTTGAAGAGATAGGACAAAAA
Source organism: Impatiens glandulifera (assembly GCF_907164915.1). Taxonomy (NCBI): domain Eukaryota; kingdom Viridiplantae; phylum Streptophyta; class Magnoliopsida; order Ericales; family Balsaminaceae; genus Impatiens; species Impatiens glandulifera. Next base: position 66,730,361 of record NC_061862.1, on the reverse strand, counting down.
AGACAAAAAATTTATTTTTTATTTTTTATTTTACAATTTTTTAATTTCATTTTATGGAAGTTGTTTTTTTTATTAGTATACATTATTAACTATTATTATAATATAGGATATCTTAAATTATACTAGAGTTATACATTTATTTTTTTTATGAATGTTTGTTTAATATTGTGTTGACTTAAATTTTTATTTTGCTTTCAATAGTTTAAATTAAATCAAGCCTTTTGGTTTGTATTGTATTATTATTATTTTCAGTTTTAATCGATCATTCTTTTTTCTCACATCATGTATATATTTCATAATTAATTTTATATAAATATATTTTTCCTTACATAATTTTTCTACAATTATTTATATATTATTTGTTTATTATTTATTTTTATACAATTTACTTATATTATGAAACAATTAATAATAATTATTTTTTCTATTTTTTTCTCTAATTATATATATATATATATATATATATTATATTTTCTCTTCATATAAATATATTCTCTTTTATTAAATTAAATATTTTATAAAAATTTCGTTTATATTTTTCCGTACAACGTATGAAATTACTAGTAGTCATAAATAACGTTAATTAATAAATTCTAAAAAGATATATGATAATGTAAGCTATTGACTAATGACTAGTTTTGTCATTGACTCTCATAATGGGCCTTATCTAAAAGATATAATCAAACATGTACCATGCCATATACCTTATCTAAATAATATTTTTTAAAGGATGAAATTATTTTATTAATCTAATTAATCGATTAAATCACACCAAAATACTAAAAACCTATAAAAAAAATAATTCAGTTCAATTTAGACATTATTTGTCACAAATAAGACCAATTAAAAATATTTATCAGAAAAATCACTAAAAAAAATAACAACTCAAAACAATTTTGACACATAAGAGACTCAAAATACTGGTGAATCGAGTCATTTTTTTATGTATTTCACTTGCTGATCAAATAATTTTAGACATTTAAATTATTTTTTGTTATGTGCTATATCATCGCTTCTTCACTAATATCTATATCGTTTTCAATTATTCAGCAAAATATCCAAAGAATATTGGTATATATATATATATTTCTACACTATTAAAAAAACATTTAGAAAAGATAATGGACTATCAATATTCAATCATTAACATTTTTAACCACTATAAATATAATAGTTGGTTAATAGGAATCAATCATGTATTCATGTCATATATGTATATATATAATATAATGTGGCATCCTATAAAAAAAAATATACTTGAAAATTCATCATCAAAACTTATAGTTATCCTTTCAACTTCATTCATTCATGCTATAACGACTATTTCATAAACAAATGATAATGCAGTTTTTTTTTTCTACAATGGTGGAATTTGGTGTGTTTTAACCAATTTTACTTTAAAAAAAAAAGTTGTTATCATTATTCCAACCCTCTAGCAATAATTTTAATTTTTGCCCATTAAAATAGTAGATTATGATTGGCCCATCATCCATGGAAGTTGTATTTGACCATTTCCTTTTTCTTTTACTTATTGTCCATATTTAAATTAGAACAAATTGTATTTAAAAAAATAGTAAAGAATATTATCAATTTCCGTCTATAATTAAACCGAACATATAATTTGTTAAAATAAATAAAAGAAATATAATAAATATGAAGTAAAATAATAAAATATAATGCAAGGGTAAGATATTTATATAGAGTATTACTGGCTGGGCCAATACCATGGCGAGCTCTAATTTGATCTAAGGTCCCCAACTGGACTAATATATGTTTGGTAGATGTTAGTATGAGCCCATTAAAAATATTATGGGCTCAAATTTGATAGCTCGAATTCTGAGCTAATTTTTGTTACTGTATTTATATTATTTATAAGAGGGTCGAGGAAGGCAACGACTAACACTAAGAGCGAAACAACAAATCTTATGTGGCATGTCACATGTCTATCACGGTGGAGGAAAAAAATTAAAATGCGTTTCCCGCTCATTGAAAAAGAGTCTCTACCAGTCGCGTCTCCTTGCGTTTCTTCTTCTTCTATTCTTGTTGCTATTCCTTTACTCTCGCGTTCTTCTTCTTCACTTCTGGTTGGTGGATCTTCCATTGTTTGCGTTCTTCTTATTTCCTTTCGGTTGCTCTTTCTTTTGCTCTTTACTAGTCACATCTCTTCGTTTGTGCAACAAAAATGACAAAAATAGGGTTTCCGAAGCTCAATTTCATTTAAGTTTTTCAAGCTTCAAATTTTACGTTTTATTTTTATTTTTTTAAGATTTACATTTTTCTCTAATTTGACTATCACGAATCACGGAAAGAAATCAATATAATAGAAACATTCTTCAACTAATTTAGTAATTAAAATATTAAAATAATATCAAAAAATCAAAATTATGTTAAACGTATAATAATATCAAAGAAATATTAGACGGAGCAAAAAAATAAATTAAACGGACAAAATTTTTTAAATGTTCCACAAGTAAGTTAAACGGGCCAAAATGTGTTAAACATGTCAAAATGTATAAAACGTGTCAAAATGTGTCAAAAGTGTGAAGACATGTTAAATGTGTCGTTAAACATGTCAAAACATGTAAAATGTGCCAAAAATATGTTAAATGTGCTAAAAACTTGTTAAAACTTGTCAAATGTGTTAAACATGCAAAAAACGTATTAAATGTGTCAAAACATGTTAAACGTGTTTAAATGTCAAAACGTATTAAACATGCAAAAAAAACATGTTAAAAACATGAAAAACGTGTTAAATGTGCCAAAACGTGTTTAATGTGCTAAAAATATGTTAAACGTGCCAAAAATGTGATAAACCTGTCAAAATGTGCCAAAAACGTGTTAAAGATGTTAAAAACGTGTTAACCGTGCCAAAAATGTGTAAAACTTGTGAAAAACGTGTTAAATATGCCAAAAACGTGTTAAACGTGCCAAAAACATGAAAAACATGTTAAACATGTGAAAAACATGTTAAACACGTGTTAAACGTGCCAAAAATGTGTTAAACATGTCAAAACGTGTGAAAAACATGTAAAACGTATTAAAAATGTCAAAAACGTGAAAAGCATGTTAAACGTGTGAAAATGTGTTAAACATGTCAAAAATGTGAAAAACGTATTAAAGTGTTAAACGTGCCAAAAACGTAAAAACATATTTAAGAAAATAATATTTTGAACCGATATTTTATTTTTAAATTTAGTAAGTTAAAATGTCGAACCAATATTTTTATTTCTACCATGTTGAATTGATATATTTTCAATGAAAATCGAAACTTAAAAAAATCTTTTGACCTTGAGTTATCATAATTAGTTTTGTCAAACTAATATTTTAATAAAATAGATAATATATATTAAAATTATTTTTATTATATTTTATTTTATAAACATAAAAATTGAGATTGAATTACAATTTTATAATTTTTTCAAACATAGGAATTGGGATTGAATTATAATTCTATAATTTTTTCAAACATAAGAATTGAATTGTAATTCAATGCCAATTCTCATGGAATTGGAATTGTGATTCCAATGCCAATGCCAATTCCAATTTCAATTCCACTGATCCAAACATACAATGATGTTTCAAAAATTAAAGATTACAACTAATACAAGTTCACCTTAAATGCACTTGTGGATAGTGCTCTAAAGTGGCATGAAAATAATTAAGTGATGACGATTAAAATTATAATGTAATAAAGAATATATTTTTTAAATCTAAGAAAAACAAAAATACTCTAGATTAAATTATCTCGAAAGGTAAGTTAGAGCAGGTAACAATAATATAGTAATACAAAATAAACTTCCTTATGAAACAACTTCAAATGAATCCTCTTTCTTAAAAATGATATGTAATCAATTTTTTATTTTTATTTTAAACTGTGATATTTGATCTCATAAGTCTTAAGAACTATTCTTATCGCTTAAACTATTAATGACGTAATTAGTTCAGTGATAAAGCACAAAAATTTTGTTCGTAAATTCATGAGCTTAAGTCTTTATATAAAAACGGGACAAAACTACGACTTAGACATAAGATAAAAATTTGTACCTAATGATTTTTAATATAGTAATGAATAATGATGAACAAGTTATAAACGAACAAGCCATAAAAAGATAAACGTGACCTTCTTGGTAGAGTGAAGACAAACACTTTTGTTTTGTTTTTTGTCTCACAAATATTTCACTATATGAAATCTTCCATAAAATGTTTGATCTTGCATAAAATTTATTAAAACTATGTTATGATATTACATTTAGATAAATTAAATTAGATTTTTGTTTCAACAATCAAAATTTCTTCTATAGAAAGAGGCTAGCAAGACAAGCCATATCAGATTCAAGTCTTCATCCTAAAGAAATCAATAATACCTCCTTTTTCGTGCCTCCAAAATAGTAAAAACTATTTTTTTTATATATATATAAATATAAAAATTAAATTTAACAATAAGAATTGATCTAGCGATTAAAATGCTTGTGGTATAACTTATAAGACTAAAATGACAATATATATATATGAGGATTAAAAAAAATGAATTGAGATGAATTATTAATAATGTATATTTCAAAAGAATGTAACTAAATTGACAATATTGATAACAAATATGCGTAAAAATGTGAGAGAGTAAGAATGTGTTGAGATGAATTGTTAATAATGTATATTTCAACGAGAATGTAACTAAATTGACAATATTGATAACAAATATGCATAAAAATGTGAGAGAGTAAGAATGTGAGAGAATGTATTATTTCTTAAAAATCATTAAACAAAGAAGTATTTTGATTCAATTATGTTTATTTATAAAATAACATTTATCTAATTATATATATATATATTTATTATGTTTAAATATTTTTCAAACATTTATCATATAATATATAATAATAAAACAATTTTAAATTTGATACAACAAATTTTAAAAATATTTTAATTATATTTTTTTGTATTATTTTTCATTATATATAAAAATAAAATTATACATATATATATATATATATATATTAAATTATTAATATTATATAACTTAATCTAAAAAATTTAAAAAATTGAAATTATAATAAAAACTCATATAATATTTATTTATTAATTTAATAAAATGTTAAGTTTTAAATTTTAAATTTGACTTGATAAGATGTAGGAAAGATTTTTGAGAAAAATTCCAAACCAAGACAATTAAAAATAAATCTTAACAGAAAATTCCTAAAATTAAAAAGTAAATGTTAATAAAAATCCTAAAGCCAACACAATTAAAACCTAAATCTTAAGGAAATCTAAAACCTATCTATAAGATGAACTCTCTCTTTCTTTGCACCGTATATAGCCATCTTCATTGGGCTCGCTTGGCAACCGAATGCCAACTTCGTCGACCGACGATTCAAGTTGCGTCTGGCAACCAAATGCCGACTTCTTCAACCACGATCAAGTTGCGCCGCCACCGTGAAAATCGTCGAGGATCTAGTCTAGTCGTCTTCCATTTATATTCCTCTTCTCCATATCATTGCGTTGGGGTTGAAGCAGGTCATTCCACCGAAAAATCACCGAAAAATCACCGAAAAATCTTCACGATCATATTAGCGAAACTGCTCTTCGGATTGGGTATCTGGTCTCGGCGGTCGGTTCGGTTCGGTTGATGAATATGGTTCAAATTAAACTCGGAACTCTTGGATTTAGGAGTATTCAATCTATGGATTGCTTTCGTTCCTCTACTGATTTTGGTTAGTTCTGCTCTTCTCTTTTACGTTTGTATTGTTTTATATGTTTTTACTCCTTAGTCTGTGTTTGATTGTTTCAGTTTCTTTGTTTATTTATTGTTGTAAGTTTGTTAAATGATGTTCTTTGCATACCGTGTTCATCTGGAACCCTGGAGAAGGCGGGTTTTGGGAAAACAGAGGTGATTGTTTCAGAAACAGGGTGGGCATCTAAATGTGATGCGAATGAAGTTGGGGCGAATGAGGAGAATGCTAGGACTTATAATAAAAATCTACGAAAGAGATTGTTGAAGAAGAAGGGTATTCCTTATAGGCCGAAGAGAACTGTGAAGGGATATGTTTTCGCATTGTTTAATGAGAATCTGAAACCGGGTCCTACTTCTGAGAGGAATTTCGGATTGTTTAAGGCTGATGGAAGTACTGCTTATGATATTGGGTTTAGGGGTCTTGTACCCTCTTTGGGTTCATCATTTAAGATTAAGGTTAGTATTTATTGTTCTTTAATCATTAACTTGTCTTTTTTCTATTATATACTTATCAATGTTTTCTTCTCTAATGTAGAATTTCAGGTTTGGCGGTTGGACAAACATGGCGGCATGGGCTATGGCCACTCTGTTTCTCATTCATTTCAGTTAGAATAAATAATACATTGTAATTTTTATTTGTTCATTTTAAATAAAGCTCTCAAACTCATTCATGAACAGAGAAGACGAGAAGGATTCACTGTCAAACTAGAAGAAGTAGAGGATTGGCTGTATGAAGATGGGGAAGATGAGACTAAAGGAGTATACGTTGATAAAGTTGATGAACTCAAGAAGGTACTATTTTCAACACTCTCTATCTTCTGAATTTGGAGGAATTTTTGTTGGCCTAACTTCAAAAACCAAATTTGTAGCAAGGTGATCCTATTGAAGAGCGCCACAAGGAACATACAGAGAGGGATTCAGTGATAGACCAGCTTGTATATAGCATCAATAGCTACAGAGGCTGTAATGTCAACTGATCCCAAGTTCGATCATATTGAATTATCAGAGAAGGAAAAGGTACGATACACAATTGGTTTTCTTATACAAAATGTATTAAGAGTTTTTTTCGCATATAATCTCTCTATTTTATCTATATTAGTAACACCTTGTTTGGAAGAATACCTCTAAAACACCATTGTGTTATTTTAGTCTAATTTATTTAAAATCTCTGATCAAAGCCCCAGATTTGTTTTCATACAAGAAGTCAGATTAAGTTCTTAAATTTTCCAAAATAAGCCTAACTTAAAAAAGTCTTCTTTCTCATACGGTGATCAACTAGTTTATGATGAGTTAGTGTTTATCACTTAATATGCCGTTTGTTATGCATTTTTAAAATTTAGATAATGATACATAAAAATCTACATTTGACTAAATTCACAATGATATCTATATCAAATAAGTTAAAATTCATATTTTAATCCAGTTCTTGATTTAAAAAATAATCTTAACACCAAATAAAAAAAATACACTATAATTTCGATAGTGATCTAGAAAATAATCTGAATTATGATCCAGAAAATGATTTTACCAATTGACAATTTTTCAATGAATGAAAGATTGCAACAACATACCTGTTTCTTCCAAATAGTCTGGAAAATTATATTTTTGATTTAGTTATTAAAGTTCTTACTTTTTTTTTCTTAAGTGTTGTAGAATTAAAGAGGTCATATGCAGATTTCTTACTATTACATATTGTATTTTCAAGTACTGAAAGAGTGTGTGAAAACTTCCTTCATTATATATCACATTATATATCACCGTTTATTAGTTCAAGTAAGTTATTTTCATCATACTTAAATTTATATTAACATATTTCTATTTTAGAGCACGGTAATGGTAGGTTTGTTTTTAAATGAATGAGTCATTTTTTTTATGATTTTAAAAATTATTAGAATTCGAATTTAAATAATACATGTTTATTTGAAAATAAATAAACATATATCATATACTACGTTTAACTTTGTAAATGTTAAAAATATTATTTGATTTATTAAAATATTATTTTTTATTTAAATATAATTTTTTATTAATTTAAAATTTTCATTAAATTTAAATTTGTATTCAACTCATATGCATGTTTTCTATTTAATCTAATATTTTTTAAATTTTGTATTTAACTTTTATTAAATTTAAAGTTACATTTAACATATTTTGTATTAAATTTTATTTAGTTTTATATTTATATATTTATTAATAATATTATTTATTCTTAAATATTCTTATTCTGTTTATAAATAATTTTAAATTCAACTTTTATTTATCATTAATTCATAAACAAAATTTTCTATTTTGTATTAAACTTTTAAATATTGTATTATTTCTATTTATTCTAATATAATTTAAATTTTACATGAAACTATTTTCATTAAATTTAAATTTGTATTAAATTTATTAAAAACTGTATTTTTGTATTAAAAGTTTTTTAGTTTTTTACTTATATATTTTTTATATTAAGAATATAATTTATTTTTCTAAATATTATTATAATGTTTATAAATAATTTTAAATTAAACTTATATTTATCACTAATTCATAAACTATATTTTGTACATTCTTATTAAATTTAAATTATATTTTGTAAATAGATGTATGAGGAATTTTTGCATTACAATAATAGTGAAGGTCTTAGAATGCACATCCATGTACCGGATGAAACTATTTAAATAAATTCAAGAAACGATAATCTAGTTGGATCAATACTAAGGTGAAGTGTGTGGCTTGGAATGTCTAGTTACGAAGTACTAAGGAAGATGAAGGTAAAATTTGTTGTCTAAAAATTTGAGTAAAAATTTAAACATAAAGAGAAAAGAAATTATAATTTTTTTAATTTACATAGTTCTTCCAAAGAGATTACAGATGTGATAATGTCATCAAAGAATATATTGGATCGATTGACAGGTAAAAATTATTGATTGATTACTTTTTCTATGAACTAATCAACCGTTACTTCTGATGTTAACTTCTACCAAGCCAATAATGATCCTTTAAATTTCTTATTTGAATCGGAGCTTGGTCATCATCTTCTACCTACTACTACTCATGTCTCATCTTATCTTTCTGTCTATAATTTTTTGTTAATAAACATTTATGAAGTTATTACTTGACATTTATGCATTTGATTATCAGGGATCAAAATTCCTTAGAGGGTTTTAGCTCTACTTATTAGAATATACTAGCAACCGACAACAAACATTCAAGTAATTGGCTATATATCGAATGTTAATGGACATTTGAAAATACAATTGAATGGTAAACTCTCCATATGAAGGCTTCTGTATTCTCAAGTTATTTTTTATAAGGTAAAGTAGACCTAATTAAAATTTTAAATTTGTTTTCAAGTTTCTGATTTTGTTCGAATTTGACAATTTGTTTTGATACATTTATCACAATATTGTTTTACACTTTTGAATATTATTGTGATGAAAAAGTGAGTTGTTTCTTTCTTGTTGTGTTTCAGGATGTCCTACTTCAAAGGGTTTTTAATAAACCTTCTACATCAATTTGCTATTAGCAGTGAGTTCCTTTTCATCATTTGCCTCTTCTAGTTTTAGGCTTGGCACAAAGTGACAAACAACACAGTATACGTGATCATAGCAACATGAATCATGGGCTAGACACTTATTTATAAATAAAAGAAAATAATTCATTAATGCACAGGTGCGCTCCATATTCTCTATGAAATCTAAATTTTGAAACTATTGATACATTTAATTTTAGTTTCTAATTTTAGAATACAAGCATAATGTGTCATGGTCCATCCAAACTATTGTTCTGTCTAGATTTTATATTTTACAATTTCTATTCATTTTCATTATTTGCAAATTCATATGTAGTATGTTGCTTGTCAGGTAATATTGATGGATATGTCAAAGCTAGATACTCTCACCTTTAGAGATTTTGTGAATTGGAGGGATATTGAAATAACTCTCAAATTATTTAGAGAGTTGCCCTAAGGCAGCTAATGGTTGGGTTAACAAATTATAAAAATAGATCATGGTAATCCAAATTCTTTGGAAAAGCAATCTGGTGCTAGTGGTTGGACTTCTGGATTTTAGCGGTAGAGCAATTTACTGAAATTTAATGATGTAAACTTAACTTGGTTATGTGATACTCTATATATTTACAGAGTTCTAATTATTTTTATTTTATCATTTTTTTTGGAACTTGTTTTAAAAGTACTAGAAAATCTAAATGTGAAAAACGTGTAAAACATCTAATGGAATGAATTAAACTGATCTCTCTATTATTGTATTTACATGATTTTTTTTTTATAATTACATTCTATTGAATGGTTGTAACTTGTTGTATTTATTTAGTTCATCTTTTTAATATTCAACTATTGACACCTTTATGTTTTAAATGTTAAACAAAATTAATTTCAGATCATGAAGGTGAATCAAATGAGAGATGTAAATATATCGGATATTGCTGCTGCCATGGAGTAGAGCTTATTGGCCCATACATGTATAATAATTATATTTATCTTTTTATTGTGTTTATTATATATAATTGTTTGATTAACACTATACAATATATTTTAATTGCAGAATTCCTTCCTTATATATCACCGTTTATGAGTTCAAGTAAGTTATTTTCATCTACTTAAATTTATATTATCATATTTCTATTTTAGAGCATGATAGATTTAATTTTAAAAGTCATTTTTTTATACTAGATTTTAAACTTTATTAGAATTTGAATTTAAGTAAACCATGTTTATTTGGAAATAAATAAACATATATTATATACTAAGTTTAACTTTTTGTAAATATTAAAATTATTATTAAATTTATTAAAATATAATTTTTTATATAAATATAATTTCCTATTAAATTTAAGTTTTTTATTAAATATATTTTTATTAAATTTAAATTTGTATTCAACTCATACAAAAGGCATGTTTTCTATTTAATATGCATTTAACTTACTTTTATTAAATTTTAAATTTACATTTAACGTATTTTGTATTAAATTTTATTTCGTTTTATACTTATATATTTCTTAAGAATATTATTTGTTTTTTAAATATTTTTATTATATTTATAAATAATTTTAAATTTTGGATTAAACTTATTTTTATCATTAATTCATAAACAAACTTTTATATCTTGCATTAAATATATTTTTAATAAATTTAAATTTGTATTAAACTTATAAAAATTATATTTTTTCAATTTAATCTAATATAATATAATTTTGAATTAAACTTACTTTTTATTAAATTTAATTTTACATTAAACCTATTTAAAACATATTTTGCATTCAATTTTATTTAGTTTTTTTACTTATATATTTCTTTTATTAAAAATAATATTTATTTTTAAATTAATCTTAAAATAATTTAAAATTTTGAATTGAATTTAAATTTATTATTAATTCATAAATAAATTTTATATTTTACATTAAATATATTTAATTATTTATATATGAATTAAACATATTAAAATTGCATTTTTTCTATAAATATAATATAATATAATTTATATTTATATTTATATTAAGATTTTTATAATTATATTTTTTTCTTTTTAATATAATATAATATAATTTAAAGTTAATATTTGTATTAAAATTATTTAAAATAAATTTTACATTTTATTTAATTTAGTTTTTTACTTATTTATTTCTTATATTAAGAATATTACTTGTTTTTTTAATTATTCTCATAATTTTTATAAATAGTTTTAAATTAATGTTTTTTTTAAATATTTTATAATGTTTATAAATAATTTTTAATTTTCAATTAAAGTTATTTTAAATCATTAATTCATAAAAACACTTTTATATTTTTATAAAATTAAATTTTCTTTTATTAAAATTATAATTTTCTTCTATTTATTAAAATATAATTTTAATTTAAATTAAATTTAAATTTTGTATTAAACTGATTTTCATTAAATTTGAATTTGTATTAATTTTTTTAAAATACATTTTTTGAATTAAATTTTGTTTAGTTTTTTATTTATATATTTATTATATTATATAAGAATATTATTTATTTTTAAAATATTATTTATAAATAATTTTTATTTTTTAATTAAACTTATATTTATTATTAATTCATAAACAATTTTTTATATTTTGCATTATTATTAATCATATTAAAATTGCATTTTTTTCATTTATTCTAATATAATTTAAATTTTGTATTAAACTTACTTTTATAAAATTTAAATTTATATTAAGCTTTATATATTTTGTATTAAATTTTATTTAAATTTTTACCTATATATTTCTTATGTTAAGAATATTATTTATTCTTAAATATTCATATTATGTTTATAAATAATTTTGAATTCAATTTATATTTATCATTAATTCATAAACAAAATTTTCTATTTTGAATTAAACTTATAAATATTATATTATTTCTATTTATTCTAATATGAAACCTATTTTTATTAAATTGAAATTTGTATTAAATCTATTAAAAACGTATTTTGTTATTAAAGTTTTTTTAGTTTTTAAATTAAGCTTATATTTATCACTAATTCATGAACTAACTGGTATATTTTGTATAATTTTTATTAAATTTAAATTTTGTATTAATATTAAATAAAAAATCAATATTTGAGAAAAAATCAGAATTCGAACACATTACCGCCATTTTATGCTTAATTATGCGAAAAATTCATAACAACTAAAAGAAGATTTTTCGGAAATCTCCAAGAACATTGTGTAAGTAGAGGCATGAGGAATTTTTGCATTACAATAATAGTGAAAGTCCGAGAATATACACGACACGTACCGCGTGAAACTATTTAATTAAATTTAAGAAACAATAATCTAGTTGGATCAATACTAAGGTGAAGTGTGTTGCCTGAAATGTCTGTGTTAGGATCTAGGTCGCGGCTGGGGGACCGGGGTTGGCCGGTTATCGCGTCTCACTCAAAGGGTGGTGATTAATCCGGATAGAGATTAACACCGGGGTTTCAATACTACACAAACTGTCACAAACCCTTGAACCGAGTTCAAGCGCGGAAGTGGTTTGTTTCAGGTTGAAGCAGCACACACACGAGATAGGCAGAACCAGATTTGAATAATATAGGTTTGGAGATTGCTAGGTCGGTTTTGCAGCTTAGTGATTCGGTTTGGGTGGTGTTGAATCGGTTGGAGCGGTATTAGTAGGTTAGTGCAGATCGGTTAGAATGTAAAGTCGGTGGAAAGTAAATAACAAGACAGGTTTTTATAGATGTTCGGAGATGAAACTCCTACGTCACCCCTTCCTCTCGAAACCGCGAGAAGGATATTCACTAAGGAATACACAAACACAATCCGATCGAGACTTATTTTCTGCTCGATAACACCCGTACAATTTTAACCGAAATTGTAATCACACTTAACCTCTCAATCTTGTAGAGAGATAAACACACTTAATTTAGGATCTAGGTCGCGGCTGGGGGACCGGGGTTGGCCGGTTATCGCGTCTCACTCAAAGGGTAGTGATTAATCCGGTTAGAGATTAACACCGGGGTTTCAATATACACAAACTGTCACAAACCCTTGAACCGAGTTCAAGCGCAAAAGTGGTTTGTTTCAGGTTGAAGCAGCACACACACGAGATAGGTAGAACCAGATTTGAATAATATAGGTTTGGAGATTGCTAGGTCGGTTTTGTAGCTTAGTGATTCGGTTTGGGTGATGTTGAATCGGTTGGAGCGGTATTAGTAGGTTAGTGCATATCGGTTAGAATGTAAAGTCGGCGGAAAGTAAATAACAAGACAGGTATTTATGGATATTCGGAGATGAAACTCCTACGTCACCCCTTCCTCTCGAAACCGCGAGAAGGATATTCACTAAGGAATACACAAACACAATCCGATCGAGACTTATTTTCTGCTCGATAACACCCGTACAATTTTAACCTAAATTGTAATCACACTTAAGCTCTCAATCTTGTAGAGAGATAAACACACTTAATTTATCTTGTCTTGTATCTTTGTTTTTCGTATCTGGTATGCTTTGCCTCTTCAGCTCCTTTTATAGATGAAATGTGCCAACGGTCACATTTCTTCAACGGATACCTTCAGGGTCATCCTTGAGTCTGATTGGTTGAGTAGAGGTTCAGCCTTGCATTAAATGCGGTTCTGGTTTCCAAGGCATCGGTCAAACCGGCTAGGTTTGTCTTTTACTTAATATAGCAATTGTCGGTTGGACAGTTGCCTGCACCTGGAAGGTTGCGCCTCTAACTTATCCTAGAGTGGAAAGATCTCTTCAGGCAATCTTCTGCAGCCTGTAGAGTATCATCAGACTTGTATGGATATGGCAATGTCATAGTCTGATCCTTTGATGCTATCTTCTGCAGATACCCAAAGTATCTGTTTGCACTGATTTGTAAGTTGTACTTAGTTTGATATTCTTGACTTCTTTCTCTAAGTAGTCTTCTCATCGGTTTTCCGGTTGGATACTGTATTTCGGTTTAGGATGTCTACCGGTTGTTCATGGCTTTAGGTTAACCGGATAACTTCCGATTTTGGATACATCCTTTGCTTCTTCTTCTAATCGGTTTGATTACTTGACCTGTTGGATTCTTGACCGGTCAGATTCTTGACCGTTTCTGATAACATCAAGTTTGTTCATTAGCTTCTTCTGGCCGGTTTGATATTCAACCTGATAACTTCAGGTTTGTTCATTTGTTTCTTCTGGCCGGTTTGATATTGAACTTGATAACTTCAGGTTTGTTCATTTGTTTCTTCTGGCCGGTTTGATATTCAACTTGATAACTTCAAGTTTGTTCATTTGCTTCTTCTGGCCGATTTTATATTCTAACCGGTTAGATTTCTTGACCGTTCTTTCGGTTTACAACTCAACTGGTCCTGAACTTGAACCTGTCCGAATTTCTGCACACAGGTTGAACCTGTCCGGATTTCTACACATAGGTTGAACCTGTCCAGATTTCTGCACACAGGTTGAACCTGTCCTGATTTTGAACTTCTTGACCGAACTCTTTGACCGAGCTTATTGACCGATCCGTTGACTGAGCCGGTATACATTGTCGAGTTGATCTTGCCTATAGGTAAATTTCGAATTTTGCTTAGCTTCCCTACTTCCCTGAAATAGCAAAACTTTAAATAATATTTGCAGTCGGTGAGATTTGATACCTGGTCACCTGTGTGACAAACATTGTGTTTACCACTACGCTACAGCACATTTTTGTTATATTTAAACCATTTAATATACTTGATATGACTTAATGGTTTATTTTTTTCTAACAATTTCTCTCTTTTTGATTATTTAGAATAAATATTCAAAACTTGTAATTGTTGGCCGGTTTAAAATTAACTTACTTAATTTTTCTAATAGTCTGGTTACGAACTACTAATGAAGATCAAGGTAAACTTTGTTGTCTAAAATTTTGATTAAAAATTTGAACATAAAGAGAAAAGAAAATATAATTTTTTAAATTTATAGGGTTCTTCCAAAGAGATTACAGTTGTGATAAATTGTTTTGATACATTTCTCACGATATTGTTTTACATTTTTTAATATTAGTATGATGAAAAAGTGAGTTATTTGTTTCAGTTGTGTTTTAGGACTACCCTCATATAAAATGTTTTTTTTTTTTTTTTTTTTAAATCTTCTACATCAATTTGCAGTCAAGCTAGTATACCATTTCATCATTTGCCTCTTCTAGTTTTAGGCGTGTCAGAAGGTGACAAACAACACATTATACATGATTGTAGTGTTCCATTTCTATACATTTTCATTATTTGCAAATTTATATGTAGTATGTTACTTGTTAAGTAAAATTGATGGAGATGTCAAAGATAGATATCCTCACCTTGGGAGATTCCGTGAATTGTAGGGATATTGGAATAACTCTCAAAATATTCAGAGAGATGGTCCTAAGGCAGCATGGTGATCCAAATTCTTTGTCTGTCTTTGGAGAGGCAATCTAGTGTTAATGGTTGTACTTCTAGATTAGAACGAGTTGAACAATTTACTAAAAATGAATGATGTAAGCTTAACTTGGTTATGTAATGCTCTATATATTTATAGACTTTAAATTATTTTATTTTTTTCATTCTTTTAGAACTTGTTTCAAAAGCACAAGATAATTTAAATGTGGAAAACATCTAGTGGAATGAACTTAAATGATCTCTCTATTATTACATTGACATGATGTTTTTTTATACTCACACTCTATTGAATGGTTGTAACTTTGATCTATTTATTTAGTTTCTTTTTTTAATATACAACATTGACACCTTTATATTTTGTACGTTAAACAGGATTAATCTCAGATCATGAAGATGAATCAAATGAGAGACGTAAATATATCGGATATTGCTGTCATGGAGTGGAGCCGCTTATTGGTCCATACATGTATAATAATTCTATTTATCTTTTTAATGTGTTTAGTATATATATAATTGTTTAAATAACACTATACAATAATTTTTTATTGCAGGATATTATGAGAATCCTTATTCATTATATATTAGCGTTTTTGAGTTTAAGTAAGTTTTCTTTTTATCATATTTAAATTTATATTATCATATTTTTATTTTAGATGCATGTTTTGTTTTTATGCATTATAGGTTTAGTTTTAGATGCATGATATAATTTTAATTTTATTTAGGCATTATAGATTTAAAAAAATTATATGAATTCAAATTTAAATAATTCAATTTTTAGTTTGGTAATAAATAAACTTATATCTTATCTTTTGTTTTAATGTAAATGTTAAAAATATTATTAGAATTTATATTAAATTTATTAAAATCTGATTTTCTATTTTTTCTATTTTAATTTTTAAATACATCATATTTAAATCAAAACTATTACTTTATTTAATTTTATTTTTAACATAATAATAATTATTTTTTTATATAAATTTGATTCCTCATTAAATTTAAATTTTATACTAAACATATTTTTATTAAATTTAAATTTTCATTTAACTTATAAAAAACAAATATTTTCTATTTAATATAATATTATATAATTTTTGCATTTAACTTATTTTTATTAAATATAAATTTGCATTAAACAAATTTGGATTCAATTTTATTTCATTTTATACTTATATATTTTTTAAGAATATACTTTTTAAAATATTCTTATAATTTATTATTTTTATAAATAATTTTAAATTTTGAATTAAACTTATTTTTATCATTAATTTATAAAAACCAATATTTTAAATTAAACATATTTTGTATTAAACTTATAAAAATTGTATTCTTTTCAATTTAATCTAATATAATTTAAATTTATATTAAACCTATTTAAAAAATATTTTGCAATTATAAATAATATTATAATGTTTATAAATAATTTAAAATTTTGACTTAAATTGAAACTTATTATTAATTCATAAATAAATTTTATATTTTACAATAAATTTATTTAATTAAATTTAAATTTGCATTAAAACTATTAAAATTGCATTTTTTTTTTATAAATATAATGTAATTTAAATTTATTTTTTAAGTGATGTTTTATATTTTTTTATATTTTTATAATCTAATATAATTTAAATTTAATTTGTTTTATTAAATTTATTGATTTTTTTCATTATATTTTATTTAAAGTTTTACTTATATATTTCTTATATTAAGAATATTAGTTGTTTTAAATATTCTGATAATAATTATAAATAATTTTCAATTTTCATTTAAACTTATATTATATTATTAATTCATAAACACTTTTATATTTTTAGAAAATTAAAATTTGTAGAAAATTTATTAAAATTAATTATTTTTTATTTAATCAAATATAAATAAATTTTCATATAATAAATGTTTTTAAATATTCTTATAATAATTAGAAATCATTTTAAAATTTTAATTAAACTCACATTATCATTAATTCATAAATATATTTTCATATTTTGCACTAAATGTATTTTTATTAAATTTAAATTTCATTAAACTTATTAAAATTACATTTTTTATTTAATCTAATATAATTTAAATTTGGTATGAAACTTACCTTCATTAAATTTAAATTTGAATCAAGCTTATTAAAATCATATTTTGTATTAAATTTTATTTAAGTTTTTATTTATATATTTCTTTTATTAAGAATATTATTTATTTTTGAAATATTCTTACTATGTTTATAAATAGTTTTGAATTAAACTTATATTTATCATTAAATCATAAACAAACTTTTATATTTTGCATTAAACTTATAAAATTTATATTATTTTTAATTAATATAATAAAATTTAAATTTTGTAATAAATCTAATTTTATTAAATTTGTATTAAATTTATTAAACACAAATTTTGCATTAATGTTTATTTAGTTTTTTTACTTATATATTTGTTATATTATGAATATTATTTATTTTTTTTAATATTCTTATTATGTTTATAAATAATTTTAAATTAATCTTATATTTATCACAAATTCATAAACAAACTTTTATATTTGATATATTTATGTTAAATTTAAATTTTGCATTATTATTAAATAACAAAAAAATATTTGAGAAAAGAGACCATAATTCAAACACGCTGTCGTTTTGTGCTTGATAATGCGAAAGATTCAAGACAGCTAAAAGGAGATCTTTAATAAGTCTCTTAGAACATTGTGTAAGTAGAGGTATGAGGATTTTTGTATTACAATAATAGTGAAGGTCCGAGAATGCACATACCACGTACCAAGTAAAACAATTTAAATAAATTCAAGAAACGATAATTTACTTGGATCAATACCAAAATGAAGTGTGTTGCCCGGAACTAACTACTCATGAAGATCAATGTAAGGTTTGTTGTCTAAAATTTTGAGTAAAAATTTGAACAGGGTTCTTCTAAATTTAGAGAGATTCAAGTTGTGGTAATGGCATCAAAGAATATATTGGATCGAATTGACAGGTAAAAAATATTTATTGATTGTTTTTTCTATGAACTAATCAACCATTACAACTGATGGTAATTCTACCAAGCCAATAATGATCCTCTAAATTCCTTATTTAGATCGGAGCTTGATCATCATCTTCTACCTACTACTACCCATGTCTCATCTTATCATTTTGTCTATGATCTTTTGTCAATAAACTTTTTTGAAATTATTTCTTAACATCTATGCCTTTGATTATCAGGTATCAAAATTCCTTGGAGGGTATTAGCTCTACTAATCAGAATAGACTACAAACCAACACGAAACATTCCAGTTATTGGCTATATATAGAATGTTAATGGAACTTTGAAAATACAATTGGATGGTAAACTCACCATATGAAGGCTTATGCATTAATTAAAATTTGAAATTTGTTTTCAAGTTTCTGATTTTGTTAGAATTTGATCAATTGTTTTGATACATTTCTTACGATATTGGTTTTAGTCTTTTGAATATTATTATGATGAAAAAGTGAGTTGTTTATTTCTTGTTATGTTTCTGGATTGTCATCATTCAAAGGGTTTTTAGTAAATCTTCAACATTAATTTGATAATATCAGTCAAGCTTCTGTTCCATTTCTTGCCTCTTCTAGTTTTAGGCTTGTCACCACAATATACATGATCGTAGAAACATGAATCATGGGCTAGACACTACTTTGCCTATAAAAGTAAAGAATTCAATAATGCATAGGTTGCGCTCTATATTCTTTATGAAATCTAAATTTTGAAACTATTGATACATTTCCTTTTAGTTTCTGCTTTTAGCATAATGTATCATGATCCTTCCAAACTATTTTATGTTTAGGTTTTTTATTTTACAATTTCTATGTATTTTCAATATTTGCAAATTGATATGTACTATGTTATTTGTCAGGTAAAATAGATGGAGATGTCAAAGTTAGATGCCTTCACCTTGAGAGATTCCGTAAATTGTAGGGATATTAGAATAACTCTCAAATTATTCAGAGAGTTGGTCCTAAGGCAACTAATGGTTGGGTTGACAAATTTGTTCAACACAAAATAGATCATGGTGATCAAAATTCTTTAACTGTCTTTGGAGAGACAATCTGGTGCTAAGTGTTGAACTTTTGAGTGGGTAGAACAATTTACTAATATTGAATGATGTAAGCTTAACATGGTTCTGTGATGCTCTCTATATTTACATAGTTTTAATTATTTTAATTTATTATTCTTTTAGAACTCGTTTAAAAAGCACGAAAAAATCTAAATGTGAAAAACGTTTAAAACATCTTGTAGACGTTTATGAGGTCAAGCAAGTTTTCTTTTCACCCTATTTAAATTTGTTTTATCATATTTCTATTTTAGATGCATAATATGTATTTATACATTATATATTTAGTTTAAGACTATACATTATATTTTATGCATTATATAATATATTTTAAGACTTATAATAATTCAAATTTAAATAATTCAATTTTTAATTTTTAGTTTAGAAATAAATAAATATATATCTTGTTATTAGTTTTAGTTTAACTTCGTAAAATGTTAAAAATATTATAAGAATTTATATTAGATTTAATAAAATCTTATTTTACATTTTTTTTAATTTAATTTTTAAATACGTTAAATTTAAACCAAAATTATTACTTTATTTAATTTTATTTTTAACATAATAATTATTATTTTTTATATAAATTTGATTTCTCATTAAATCTAAGTTTTTTTCCATTAAACATATTTTTATTAGTTTAAACTTACATTTAACTTATAAAAAAGTACATGTTTTCTATTTAATCTAATACTATATAAATTTTAGATTTAACTTATTTTTATTAAATTTAAATTTGCATCAAACTTATATGTTTATTAAGAATTATTATTTATATATTTCTTAAGAATATTTTTTTAATATTCTTATTATTTATTTTTTTATAAATAATTTTAAATTTTGAATTAAACTTAATTTATCATTAATTCATAAACAAATTTTTATATTTTGCACTAAACTTATAAAAATTATTTTTTCAATTTAATTTAATCTAATCTAATTTAAATTTTATATTAAATTTATTTTCATTAAATTTAAATTTACATTAAAAATATTTAAAACATATTTTATATTTACTATTTATTTAGATTTATATATATATATATATTTATATATATATATATATTAAAAATAATAATATTATAATGTTAATAAATAATTTATATTTTTTACTAAATTTAAATTTATTATTAATTCATAATTAAAATTTATATTTTATATTGAATATATTTAATTAAATTTAAATTTGCATTAAACTTATAAAATTTTTATATTTTCTATAAGTATAATATAATTTTAATTAGTATTAATTTTTTGTAATTGTTTTTTAATAATCAAATATAATTTAAACTTTCATATACATTTTATTTTAAGTATTCTTATAATATTTATAAATATTTTAAAATTCTAATTAAACTCATATTATCATTAATTCATAAACATATTTACATATTTTTGCACTAAATTTATTTTCATTAAATTTAAATTTACATTAAACTTATTAATATTGCATTTTTTATATTTAATCTAATAAAATTTAAATTTTGTTTTAAACTTAATTTCATTAAATTTAATTATATCACTCTAAAAAAATAAAATCTATTATCACTCTAAAAAATAATTATATTTATTCCATGCATATTTTATATTTTAGGTCACCAAAATATAATCAAATAAAATAGAATTATGAGTTTTATGTGATAAGTATTTTTTTTTACATAAATATTGTATTAAAATATTATATAAATTATATTACATGATTTTTTAAATATTAAGATTTAATTTTGTTTAGTATGAAATTTATATATATATATATATATATATATATATATATAGTGGCGGACCTAGAAATATTTTCTGGGGGGGCCAAATACATAATAAAGTAGCATTTTTTGGCTATCAAATAAATGTATTTTTTAATTAAAATTTTACTCGATAATTACATAAAAATACTAATAAGCACAATTACTAAATTATTCTTGTCCATGAGTCGGTACAAAAGAAGACAAATATCTTCATTACGTTGACTATACCAATCAATCAATTCAAGAAAATTTCCTTTATTTGATGAACTACTTGACTCATCATGTCCTCGAAAAGGTAATTCTTGCCTCAATAGAAAGCGTGTTACATCAAATATTGTCGTTAAACATGTGTGATAATTTATTTCTATATCACGACCATGTGTACGTAAAACGTTTCTCACGTTATGTCTTTGATCTTAAAATGATTCAAAATGAATTCTAGCTTCATTATGACAACTATTTGAAGTTCTCATATGACGATTGAATCTTTCTAATGCTCTTTTCCAATTTTTGTACTCATCTCCTATAAATGTATCATCTATGTTTTCTCTATTTAAAGGTTTGAAAAGATAACACCAAAAACAAAATAATG
Source organism: Impatiens glandulifera (assembly GCF_907164915.1). Classification (NCBI taxonomy): domain Eukaryota; kingdom Viridiplantae; phylum Streptophyta; class Magnoliopsida; order Ericales; family Balsaminaceae; genus Impatiens; species Impatiens glandulifera. The sequence continues at coordinate 66,708,371 of NC_061862.1, read as the reverse complement.
CATCTTTTGATATGCTATATTCTAACCATGTATATTTGATAAGTAACATTAGACTCATTAGTAGGCTCATTAATTGATTGAGAAGACTAATGTTGGTCATGTGATGTAGAAGTACAAATTCGTTTATAGAACATCTTCATTATTCTATATCCTACATAAAATAAATGATTAAAAATAAATATGTGTTACAACCCCTAAATAAAATCTAACAAATACATTTATTTGTTGAAATAATTTAAAATTAATTTAAAATTAAGAAATATAAAATAATATTTTACCTTTATATTTATATAAATGGTTATTTTACCCTTAAATTTATAAGTAATTTGTATTATTAATTATATTAAAATTAATAATATATATATATATATATAAATAAATTATAATATAAATGTAGTTTTAAAATAAATAATAATATTATATGATTTTCATTATTTTATATATAATTCTTTATATTTTAACTTATATAAATAAATGTTATTTATATATTAACTAAAATTTATGTATTATTATAAATATTGTATTTTAGAAAATATTTTTTTTGTATAAAATAAAATATTAATAATAATTACTTTAATAAAATTATATTTGAAATTAGAATACTATAATTATGAATTAATTTTTTTTATTAATTTTTATAAAAGGAAGGGTTAATTTATTATAAATATTAGAAAATAGTGTTGGTATAAAATAAAAATTTTATAAAAAGAAGTGTGAGGTTATAATTATAGTAGAGGCAAGGTTTGATAACCTGACACTCTACTAAAACACTCAGGCAAAACCTTATTTGATAAACATATATATATAATATCTTAAAAGTTTTAACCTGGTTGGGAGAGGCCCGACTCCCTTTAGGTCCACTACTTTTTATATATATATATATATATATATATATATATATATATATATATATATATCAAGCGATTTAGATTTCGAAATATGTTAAAGTTTAAAGGTTAAACTAAAAATAAAACTGAACTAATCTAGAGATAATATAAATTGTTTAATAAAAAATACATGTCAAAAGTACAATCTAATTATATAAATTTATATATATGCAGTATATTTATTTATTTTTTGTTATAAATTTTGAAGTTTATATAAAGATAAATATATTTAACAATATAATAAAAAATATGCAAAATAAAATATAATAAAACATAAAATTATAAATATTTATCCATATAAATTTATTTAATACTCGATATAAGTTTTAATATAACTTGAACATATATCTTGAACTCGAAGTCCTCTTCAGAAACTTACTAACTTTAATTATTCTAATTTAGAAGAATTTTTCTTGGTATGAGAGGATTTGTAACACTAAAGACACAGACTTTTTTGTTTGAACACAATTCATTTTGTCGACAATATTTGTAACCAAAGTCATAGCATTGAGTATCAACCGTACAATATTGACACATCGCAGGAGTCAGAGACTCTACCATTAAAGTACCTGTTAATATATAAAAATAAAAAGAAATTAACATTAATTTTATTGAAATAATTTTTCATTATGAAAAATAATAAACACTTACCATAGAGATTTAAAATGACAAAGAAAATAATTAGAGCAACTTTAGCCATCTTAAGATTTAAGTGAAAAATAAGAATATAATTTTTTTTTGTTTGATATTGAGATATAATCCTGAGTATTTATATTAACAGAAATATAAAGACTAATTAATTATTTTCTATAAGTAAATAATATCTAACTAAATATTAAATCTAAATTGTTTTTATTAGTTTAATATTAATTTATTTTGTTTCTTAAAATGTCATATTTAAAATATCTAGATGAGATTTATTATTTAATAAGAAATTATTATTAATTTATTTTGTTTCTTAAAATGTCATATTTAAAATATCTAGATGAGATTTATTATTTAATAAGAAATAATTATTAATTTATTTTGTTTCTTAAAATGTCATATTTAAAATATTGTATATTTATGAGTTAATATGTACTTTATTTTCAAAGGTTCATATTTTATTTCATTAATAATTATGTGAAAGTATAATAAAAATAATGATATAATTAAGAAATAAAATAATTATAAATAATTAAATACCTAAAATTCTTCTAATTTTCTTCAAAATTAATTATTTCCTATATAAACCACAACAAAAATGAAATCAAATATTATTATTTATCAGCTAATTTGTATTTTCTTCCTTAAATAATAAGTAGCATGACATGTTTCTGGGTTTAAGGTTACCGGAATCAGACCGTCCGACCTCGTCCCCGAAAACATGAGTACCAAGCTAATTGACCGAAATTTTCGGACTGGGATACATTATAAAGAAGATCTGTTTGTTTAAAAAAAAATTAATTTATTTTGTAAATATTTACTGAATTTATACCATTAGCTGTTATATATGTTATATATATATATATATATATATATATATATAATTTTAGTTTTTTTATTTATTAAATATTTGTTTCACCTATTTGATTTAATTATGATAAGGATAAATAGTCTTTTTATTAAAAAAAATATTTATTATGATATTTAAAAAAAATTAATATTAAAAAAATATTTAAAATAGAAATAGTTATGTGTAGAATATTAAAATTATATTATTTTTAAAACATAATAAAAAATAATTACTAAATAATGAACTTATATTTAGAGTTAAAAGTAACATTGAAAAAAACAAAAGAAAGAATAAAAGTTAAATATGATTTCATTACATTATTAAATTAAAATTTTGAGTATATCTTAATTATTATAATTTTATAATCTAAATAAAATCAAACAGATATATATTTTAAATAAATTAAATCGATTGACTAATTATGTGTAATAAATTTAATTTTCTCCTTCCTCAATTCAGCCGACTTTAATTGAGGGAGTGATTTTTTTTTTTTATTATTTTAAATGGAATATATCACTCAATCATAGGAATGCAAATTAGCCAAATTGTTCATTCAAAATTTGAGTTTAATGTGACTTTTATTGAGTTTAAACTGAACTCAACCCAACTCATTGAATATTCTAGTCGAACTCATTCTTTAATTCTCATATAATATTTGATGGAAGGTTTACCGAGTTTTTGATCCTAATAATATATATTATATTTTTTATTTATTAAATATTAAAACTTCAAATTTAAAATATTTTTTTTTTCTATTTATCTCTTCAAACCTTATATGAAAGACTCACCATTCTTATTATTATATTATATTATATTACCTTAAAGTAAAACCATAATTTCTAATTTATCATCATATCCTAAGACTCTTCATCTCTTCTTCTTCAATCTTCACCATTTTCTTTCACACATCATTCATAATATGTTGATTCATTTTTTCATATTATCTCTTATTTACACAATTTCTCTCATTTATTCACAAGAAGCCTACATGGTAAATTAAAATATATTTTCACTTCTATTATAACTATTGTTTTTGCTTTTAGATAAATTTGATTGTAAGGAAATCAAACGACAAAGAAGGAAAAAATTATTTTGTCGGTTAACTCATCGGTAAGCCTTTTACATGCTTTTCTTTATGTATTATAAGAAATTTATGTTTATTCATATATGAATATAGAAAAACACTATTATATATATTAATCAATTAATTAAAACACTAAGAAAGAACAAAATAAATTTAAGGACATCAAATATAGGTGTGAGATGAATATAGAAAAACACTATGTGGAAAATAGAAACCACAATATTAGACATATAATAATTATAATATTATATATAATATTGAAAGAGATAGAAAATATTGATATATTATATATAATAAAAGTATATATAATATTGAAAGAGATTAAAAATGTCAATATATTATATATAATAAAATATAAAAAATGTTAGTATATATTATATATAACTAGCCTATAGCTCGTGCGTGTAATAATTTAAAATACCATGAAAATAAATTACGGTAAAAATGTGATAATTTTATTTTTAACCGTTTTAAATTTACAGGCGGGTCAACCCACAATCCGACCCAAGAATCCATTATTCTCACATATATATATATATATATATATATATATATATATATATATATATATATATATATATATATATATATATATATATATATATATATATATATATATATATATCCAAATTAACCACAGCTCTCGACTCGACAATCCAGACACTTTGAAAATTTAGCATCATTATAAATATATAGATAGATTAGTTAGTTAAAAAGTAGAACTTATATTGTTAAAATCTCTCGCGTTCATCAAATTTGGTATTGAATTTAAAATATAAAATATTATTAGCCTAGTTGGTTAAAATGTTGTATTTGTTTTTGTTATGTTGTAAGTTCGAAATATACATATAATATTTTTAATTTTAACCGTTTTAAGTTTATGGGCGGGTCAACCTACACTCCTACCCCAAATATCCATTTACTTTCACATATATATCCAAATTAACCACAGCTCTCGACCCAACAATCCGGATACTTTGAAAATTAAACATATATATATATATATATATATATATATATATATATATATATATATATATATATACTATTAAGATGTAATGGTTTAAGAAAAGATCTAATTTAAACACACAATAAAAAAATATAAAGATAAATGAGTAATAATAATAAAGAACACAAGATATAACGAGGTTTGACCAACAAATGCCTACATTCTCGGAGAGTCGTCCACTCTATTGATTTTTCATGGAATAATGGTTTAAGTAACCCTAAGTAATAATGTCTTTATTTATAGGAGTACATAAAAAAAAAAAAAAAAAAAAAAAAAAAAAAAAAAAAAGACTAAGTTACTACTTTGAAACCTAATAAAAATTTGAAAATAATTATAATTTATAAACTTAAATAAAATATAAGCACAAGAATCAACCATACAATTAAAAATATTAAAAATAATAGAGAACATGATAGAAAATGATCATTGAAACAACTACTTTAATATATTGAATCATTTTCTCATTTTGCTCTGCACTCAAATTTAAAATTGGAAAATGCACAGAATCGGATATAGGCACATAAATAATTAAAAAAATCACAACCTACAAATGGGTGTTATGAATTGTGATTACCATTTAAATGGTTACATTGAATAGGACTCTAACTTAATTGTATCTTATTTTAGATAAAGTAATAAAACTTTAAAAGGAACCACAATGAAAATTATAATGAAGGGATATAGCTTGGATTGGGATTAGGAACCACAATCAAATAATAATGAAGGGATATCGTTTATTTATATCTATGATTAACAAATTAAATTAACTAGTTAGAACACTTGCGTTACATGATTGTAAAATAACTATAAAATTGAAATTCAAAGAGTTTTTAAATTTGCATTCATAAATACATAAAATTGATGTACATGACAATTAAATTGTAAATAATAATTAAATATTAAAGTTAAAATATAAGATTTTTATTTTTTTAATTATAGTACATTTTATTTTAATACGTTTTTATTGAAAGTAGCCGACATTGTGAGGATAAAATTATAAGTGGCTGAAAAAATCGTTGGCCGACGATGACTCCAGCAAGACCACCAATAGAGACCGGGCTATGTCAATGACTAACGACTAGGCCTAGACCGAGAAAACTAGTGTCGGTCGCTCGGTTAGAAACTATGCGACACTTGATATTCGACCGAGAAAACTAGTGTCGCATAGTTTCTAACCGAGCGACCGAAGGCCCGACTGATGGAACAACCGAGAGGCCTAACCCAAGGCAATCTCCTTCCGCTTATAAGCTTGTTCTTCGTGTTCTTCAGACGCCTTCAACGAGTTCTTCATGAAGACCAAGTCCAAGACGTGAGAGACTTCTTTGATTCCGTATGATGTGTTTTTCTCCCTTAATATTGCTATAATTTTAGCTCTAAAAATTGTTGTTACCACACGGATGTGGGGAATTCAATTCAGCCAGCAATTTCAACCAAAGAATAACCACAAAGTCACTAATCAAATCAGAAGCCATTGGTGACATCTAAAGCTAGCTATTTTCGACAATTTGAACGCTAAGGTTGAAATTTTCATCCAAAATTTTTGAGGTAGCTTAAAAACAAACTACTCTAGAAGAAAAAAAAACATGCCCAGTGATGCAGCGTGCGTGGCTAGGATGAACCTTTATCAAGATTCGTTGATTCTTACGAATACCGAAAGTCGATAGATATTGAGGAAACCTCGTTTTCTGATTAATAATCTTCCCCTAACAAAGTGTCTTAAGATTCTTTAAATACTCAAACCCTAGCTTGCAAAAGAAATAAACAACTTTTAATAAATTGCAAAAAACACCCGAAACTAATAAAAAATGCGATTTTGAGCCCCTAAACGTTTCCGCCCGAAAAACACTAGGCAATCGTCGAAATCTGACACTTGCGAGATATTTTCGGATGCTGCAACTTTCGCATAAACGCCTCTTCGACTCGCACCGCATCATTCCCCCCAGGGTAGAAAAGATTCGTCCTCGAATCTGGAACCGCATCATCCTCATCAGAAGAAGACTCACCCACAAAAGGAACAAGATGCTTCACATTGAACACATCAGAGGTACGCACATGGCTGGGAAGGCGTAAACGATAAGCATTGGGGTTGATCTTCTCCACAATCTCAACAGGACCAATCTTCTTAGCAGCAAGCTTGCTATATTCATGAGCTGGAAAACGATCCTTAGTCAGAATAGCCCACACAAAGTCACCAACTTCAAAATCAACAGCACGCCTTCTCGAATCAGCCTTCTCCTTGTACTTGGCAGTAGCAGCAACCAAGCGGTCATGAGTGGTCTGATGAACCTGAGCCAACTGACCAACAAAATCCGCAGCAGTGGAATGAGGACGCACCTTGCTGGGCAGCGCTAACAAATCAAGAGGAGCACGCGGAGACAGCCCGTAAATCACATGGAAAGGACTGAAACCAGTGGAGCGATTAACAGCATGATTGTGAGCAAACTCGGCCTGAGGCAGCTTCAGATCCCAAGCCTTAGGATGATCCCCAATTAAACTGCGCAGAAGGTTCCCCAAAGACCTATTAACAACTTCAGTTTGGCCATCAGTTTGCGGGTGATAGGCACTGCTAAAATTCAGCTGAGTATTAACCAAACGCCAAAGACTCCTCCAAAAGTGACTCACAAAGCGAGTGTCCCGATCAGAAACTATGGAGGCAGGAAGTCCATGAAGGCGATACACATCCCTGAAATAAAGCTGTGCAACAGCCACAGCATCAGAGGTTTTCTTGCAGGGAATGAAATGAACCATCTTCGAGAATCGGTCAACCACCACAAAAATCGAATCAGAACCACGCTGGGTACGTGGCAGCCCAAGGACAAAATCCATACTAACATCAGACCATGGTTGAGTGGGAATAGGCAGAGGCAAGTATAACCCGGCATTAGTCGAAGCGCCCTTAGCCAACTGACAAACACGACAACGAGCAACAAAACGCCCCACCTCTTTACGCATCGAAGGCCAGAAATAAGAAGCTGCAAGAAGCTGGAAGGTACGATCACGCCCAACATGGCCTTCTTTGTGGAGTTCCTGAATCATCCTCAAACGCAGGCTGCAATCTGGAATGCACAGCTGCACACCGCGGAAAAGGAACCCATCCTCCAAGACAAAGTCCCTCGAATCCCCCTGTTGGATGCGAATGAGGACCTGAGAAAAGAAAGGATCATCACGATAGAGGTCCACAAACGAATCAAAGCCGGGTACATGGACACGCATCTCCGCCAACAGCCCATGACGACGACTCAAAGCATCAGCCACGCGATTAGACACACCAGCCTTGTGTTTAATCACAAAAGTAAACTGCTGTAAATAAGAGACCCACGAAGCATGACGATGAGAAATCTTGTCCTGACCACCAAGATGCTTGAGGGAATCATGATCCGTATATAAGACAAACTCCCGCTGAAATAAATAATGACGCCAGTGTTTGACTGCCTGGACAATAGCATAGAACTCAATATCATAGGTACTGAAACGAAGTTTAGCGCTAGACAGTTTCTCACTAAAATAAGCAACAGGACGCCCAGATTGGCTAAGTACAGCCCCAATACCCAATTTCGAAGCATCACAATGTAGTTCAAATGGCTGGGAAAAATCAGGAAGAACCAAAATAGGGGCTGAAGTGAGTCGGTGCTTGATCTCAACAAAGGCAGCCTCGGCATCATCCGTCCAGAAGAACTTAACCCCCTTCATACAATCAGTGATAGGAGCCGTAACACTACTGAAGTGAGGAATAAAACGCCGATAGAAGGAAGCCAAGCCATGAAAACTGCGAACTTCAGTGATCGAAGAGGGGCGGGGCCACTGATTGACAGCCAGTACCTTACTCGGGTCCACTTTCAGGCCCTCCCGAGACACCACATAACCGAGGAACTGGGTAGAATCAGTAAGAAATGTGCACTTCGAGGAAGCAGCATAGAACTTGTCACGCCGGAGAACAGATAACACCTCACGAAGATGGGAGAGGTGTGCTACCTCGCTGTCACTGTAAATCAAGATGTCGTCGAAGTAAACGACTACAAACTTCCCAATGAAAGGGCGAAGAGCCTAGTTCATCACACGCATAAAGGTGCTAGGAGCATTCGACAGACCAAACGGCATAACCAGCCACTCATATAAGCCCTCACGAGTCTTAAAGGCAGTCTTCCACTCATCACCCATGCGAATACGAATCTGATGGTATCCACTCTTGAGATCCAGTTTGCTAAACACAGAAGCACCACCCAACTGATCCAACAAGTCATCCAACCGGGGAATAGGAAACCGATAACGCACTGTAATCTTGTTGATAGCACGACTATCAATGCACATACGCCAAGACCCATCCTTTTTTTGGGGTAAGAAGGGCCGGGACAGCACAGGGACTAAGGCTCTCTCGAATGTGTCCCTTAGCCAGCAAGTCCTCCACCTGTCTACGCAACTCTTCATGTTCTTTGGGACTCATGCGGTAATGAGGACGGTTGGGTAGGGCAGCACCTGGAACCAAGTCAATGTGATGCTGGATATCACGCAAAGGAGGCAAGGCACAAGGCAGATTCTCAGGAAAAACATCTGCAAACTCCTGTAACAGCGGCTGCACTGGAATAGGCACCTCAGAACTAGCACCACAGGTAATCAGCGAACAAAATAGAGCAAACACCATGCCTGATTCGACCATGGCGGTTTGAAAAGGACCCCGAGACAACAAGGTGGCAGGGGGGGACACATGATGAGTGGGGGCAGCACCCTTCTTGGGCTGATTTGGCATCAACACAATCTTGGTACCATGAAATAAGAACGTGTAGGTATTAGCACGCCCATCATGTATAACAGAATGATCAAACTGCCAAGGGCGACCAAGTAAAAGGTGACAAGCATCCATAGGAACCACATCACAATATACAGCATCACGATAATGGGAACCAATGGAAAAATTAACAAGTACGCGCTTCGAAACTGTAACATCCGTACCTTGACTCAGCCAGGACAAGCGATAAGGCTTGGGATGAGGTTCAGTGGACAGACCCAGCTTCGAAACTGCAACCTCAGAAATCACATTCTCACAACTCCCAGCATCAATGATGAAGGTGCAAACTTTGCCACCGATGGTACAAGTGGAATGGAACAGATTATTGCGTAACCACTCGTTGTCAGGAGCACGAGGGGTTAAACATGATCGACGAATCACCAAAAGGGGGCCAACATCACCAGAAACATACTCCTCCGCTGCCTCATCATCATAAACATCATACACTGGGGCTGAATCTGAAGGAAGAGCAGAGTCAGGATCATCCACCTCAGTAAAAAGACCACGATTGGTGGACTTTGGGTTGCGACACTCTGCTTGGCGATGGCCAACTTCACCACAATTGAAACAACGCAAGCCACCGGGACGTCCCTGCGGGGGGGCTGTAGTGCCGCGAGGAGGGGCTGGGGTGGGATGGGCCGACTGGGAAGAAGAACCAATGCCACTAGTGGGGACAACCTGTTTTCCAAAGCTACCCGAACCGCGCCTGGCTAGCTGTTTCTCAGCCTGTGAAGCACGCTGATGTGCCTCAGAAACAGTCAAGGGATCAAACATATTCAAAATATCCTGCAACTGGAGGCGAAGGCCACCAATATAGCGAGAAACTAACTGGAGAGGGGACTCAGACAGGTCAACACGAGCCACAAAGGTGTAAAACTCAGTGGAATAGTCATCCACGGAACGAGAACCCTGACGAAGATTCTGGAACCGCTGGTACAGGTTACGTTCGTAATTATATGGTAGAAACGCAGCCCTAATATGCTTCCTGAATTTGTCCCAATTCGTGAGCTTTGCCTTACCATGACGAACACGTGTCTGTTTCAACTGCTGCCACCATGCTTGTGCACGACCATGTAAGCGGATCGTAACAAGGGGTACACGACGATCTGCAGGAACTTCCTTGAAATCCAGAATCTCTTCAACCTGAGAAAGCCAATCAATAAACTCTTCCGGTGATAGACTACCATCGAACTTAGGGATGTCCACCCTGAAAGCCTGCTCCCAGCGATGATTGGGGCGTTCAGGGGATCGATTCCGAAGACCACCGAGAGGGTTTTCATCTGTCATCGTAACATCATCTTCAGGGTGGTGCATGTGCATAGATGCATCCATCCGTTGCGTCAACCATTCAACCTGCCGCCTCAAATCGTCGTTATCACGGCGAAACTCAGCGTTTTCACGTCGCAACTCAGCAAGGTCACCATCATCAGCACCAGGGGTAGGGTTGCGCGGCTGTCTTCGGGGCGGCATACCTCAGGGTCGACTGGAAACTGATACCAACTGATGCAGCGTGCGTGGCTAGGATGAACCTTTATCAAGATTCGTTGATTCTTACGAATACCGAAAGTCGATAGATATTGAGGAAACCTCGTTTTCTGATTAATAATCTTCCCCTAACAAAGTGTCTTAAGATTCTTTAAATACTCAAACCCTAGCTTGCAAAAGAAATAAACAACTTTTAATAAATTGCAAAAAACACCCGAAACTAATAAAAAATGCGATTTTGAGCCCCTAAACGTTTCCGCCCGAAAAACACTAGGCAATCGTCGAAATCTGACACTTGCGAGATATTTTCGGATGCTGCAACTTTCGCATAAACGCCTCTTCGACTCGCACCGCATCACCCAGACTTCTTAGAACTCTCGATTTCGATTTTCTATGAAAAAATGTCAATTTGTCTATTTGTTATTCAAACATAAATTTCTTACTTTGAAATTTTGTATTCTTGCTTATAAGGATATCCAAAATCACGGTAAGGAATCTCTTTCCAATTTCTAGTAATTTTGTAAGCTCAATTTTGTTTGATTAATATATTGACATTTTCAATTTATATAGGCATGGTGATTGAATTGTTAAATTGCTTTGATATATTGCATACTAAGGTGAATTATAAAGTGTACTTACATAAATCATTAAATCAATTTAAATAAAAAACACCCAATTTGATAAATAAAAAAAGAATTAATTTGATAAAATCATATTCTTGAGCCTTGTTTAAGGATTAGGGCTTAAGAACATGTATATTGGTGTCATCAAGGTTGCAGTCGGCGGACATTAATCGATACATACAGATTAATGATTAATTGGGATTAATTGAAATTAATCGAATTAATCGTTTTTAGCCTAAATACATTATTTTTTAAGAATAATACTAAATTTCATTCATAAAATGCTAAAAACACACCCAAATTCATAGAGAGTCGCATTGAATATTAAAATTATCGTCCAAAAGCATATAAAGTTATAAATTAAAGTCTAAAAGTCTAAAACACATCCACAAACACATCAATCTTCATCCCATCTACACTCATCATCATTATTTTCATCAATGTCTTCTTGTTCCGATACAAAATCTTCTTCTTCGCAAGGTTCTCTCAATTGGGCATCATCGTCATCTGTATAACTTGCGCTCCTTCTAGGTTAAAGTATTTTATCTGCAAGTGTGTCACCAAGCTTCATATGTGTCGCTCCAATAATGGGATCAATCTTCTCATCAACATCAGACTCAACATCTTGTGCTCCATCAACCACCATATGTTGAGCTTTGTTGTAATCACTAACTTCTAGGATGTCATTCTTTTTCTTCTTACAAACCAAACCGTCAAACATGGTCTACTAAATAGATACCGACTAGGGGTAGGTAATCCTCTTCCAAATTGTCCAATAGCTTTAGTCATTAATGAAAAAAGCTTTATATTTGAGTAGCAATGAAAATATTGGCTTCAATTAGCCAACGAGCTACATATTGATGTGTTTCACGCACTCTCTTTTTATCCAGCATCGTCTTCAAACTTGCTTGTTTTGTGATCTTTGAAGGGTGACTAGAGTCGGATGGCCAAGAATTATCTTTTGGATTTGTCTCCAAACTCTCCACAAAACCATCCAAAGTGCCTCTCTCAGATTGCGTCTCTAAATCCAAATCTGCATCAAAAGAAGATCCTATAGAGACTTCTTTTCGACGTTGAACAAGCTCATTAAATTTTTGTTTCTTTTTCACTTGGGTCTTATATAGATCATGTTTGCATATCCTTATGGCTTCTTTAATTGTATTTGGACAAGCTTTAACATTGTTTCCCACGCCAGTGATATGTTGTTTTAACCGATATATTCCCGATGTGACCACTTTTGAGAAAGCTTGCACTCAAGTCTATTCTTGTCCTTAAGATCAATAATATTTCTGTAGTTCCAACCAACATCGTTAGAAACACGTTTGAAAGGATTAGAACCACTCGCACTTGAGTTGGAAGCCGTTGATGATGCTTCGACACCACTTTGAGTCATTTCATCGAACACTTTGAGTGTACAATGAGTACAAAAGCAACACATGTTTCTAAGAAACACCTGTAGGTTTCCACTTTGATTGATGTATTAACATGATCTAAATAAATAAAGCGGTAAAGGAGAAAACAATGTCAAAAGTAGGCATGAAAGACTTAAGAGAGAAATATTTACTAGTGAGAACACGAGTTTTTTATTGTAGAATTAGTCTTTTAAAATTTTCTCCCAATTTCATTTTCTCCTATTTCTAACATCTGTAGATTTCCACTTCGATTGATAATTTGATGTATTAACATGATCTAAAAAATAAAGCGGTAAAGGAGAAAATAGTTTCAAGAGTAGGCATGAAAGACTTAAGAGAGTAAAACTTATGTTATAAAATATTTTAAAAGACTTAATTCTACAATAATTATTGATTATAAAATAGAAAAATATATACAATAATATTATATATTTTTACAGGGTTATGATTAGGTGAATAACACACCTGCAATATCTTATTTAAGGATGACAATGAGACGGTTCAGGACAGGAAAACATTTATCATCCCCGCCCCGTTTTTATTTTGGGAATTATTTAATACTATCCACACCCTGTTCGGTTTCGGGAAATCCCCGCGAGACACCGTTAATAAAATATTTTTTAAAAATATGAAAAAATTATACAATAAAATTTTATAAACCGATTTTTTAATATAATATATATTGAAATATATTGAAATTTTATATTATTATAAATAAATAAACGTATTATTTTTATAAATTATAATGAATAAATAATATATTAGTGATTTAATATATATTTAATTATGTTTATAGTGTTCGGGGAAGAATCGGGGCGGGGACACAAATATCATCCCCGCCTCATTTCCATTCGATTTCAGGGGAAAACCGTCCTAAACAGACAATTCTGTTCGGTTTTTGCGATGCGGTTTTAAATTGTCATCTTTAATCTTATTGTGATGAGAACAAACTACTTTGTATATAATGATTAGGAGTTTTTATTTAGAAAATAAATATTTTTTTATTAATTAATTAGACTAAACAAAAGGGTCAACACAATGAAACAAAATCTTGAAGCTACCCCCAAAGAGAGGCATCATCAAATAAATAAAATTTTCAAAAAATGGTAAGAAATAGTATGATAATTGAAATTTTAAAATAAATAAATTATCCACTAGTCCATTAAGGGTGACTCAACGTGAGTCATGTAACTTAATTCAATTTGATTGAAAAAACACTAGATAAAAAAAAATCAATACCAACCATAAATATCAACCAGATTAAAATTCGATGATATTAAGGGAGTCAATGCCAACCAAAATTTTCGCCAACTGACACCAACATATGGCCGGTTGGTATACCTTAATACTAATCAAATTGACAACTCAAACAAGAACTGAAATAGAAGAGAAAATATGAAATCAATCTGACAACAGCTCAATCATGTAAAATTTCAATACCATACTTAGTCAAGACAAGATAAAAGAAAACTTTAACCATCTCCATAATAGAACTAATCAAAAAGAAATTAGAACATAAAGAAGAAACATCTTTAAACAATAAATCAAAAAAATCCGACCTACCGGATTCGAACCAGTGACCTAAGGATAAGCTGTGTTAATCACTACAGTCCTACCTAAGGATAAGCTTTGTTAATCACTACAGTCCTCCGCTCTACCAACTGAGCTAAGGTCGGTTTGGTTCATTTTATGAAACATAAATTAAACAAAAGAATAATTCAGCAACTTGCACAAATTATCATTTTAAACTATTTTACAAAACATAAAAAAATTTCACAAAATCAACAAACATAAAAAATCAATAAGAACAAACAAAGGACACTAGAAAAAAACAAAGATCAATTGAGCTTCAATAAATAAAATTAATCATTGACTATTTACATATAAAAAACCATATATAAAATCAAAGAACGCCCACCAACATAAAAAATAAAAAATAAAAAAAAAAAAAAATCAACCAACAAAAACTCATGACAACATAAAAACCAACTTGCTGTAGTTAGGGGACTGCGATTTGTCAAAATTACAAATTTATATAAACTAACGTTTTAAAATATTTTATATAAAAAAAATTAAGGGAAAAAATTAACCATAATACATTAAGTTTTAAAATATTTGAACTAGTGACTAAGGTGTTGGAATCCCCTCAACTAAAGATTTCCTTCCACCATAAAAATTTATGGTTGGTTTATTCTACCTCAATTAATAAATTTGATATGTTTATTAATTTTATTTTTTATATATTATGATTTAATAAGATAATATTTAAAATTAAGAATACTATATAAAGTGGATATTTTTTACTTTAAAAGATTAACCCATCACTACATTGAAAAGGTAAATAGGTATAATGATCTATGTCATTTAAAGTTTAAAATATTTGTTTATACATAATTTTGTTTACAATTGTTTTTTTTCTATTATATATATATATATATTTTTGTTTGAAATTGTTCTTTATATTTATATTTTTATTTGAATTTATACTATAAATATTAAAAATAATTAAAAATATTATAAAATCGTTAATTTTGGTTTAAAATAGACAAATTTTTCTCTTATACGTGGTATATTTATTTTTTAAGTACATTTGCGAATAAAATTTTCACATTGTCATGAGATGACTTATTCAACTCAATTCTCAAGACTGCGTATCTATTTTTGTTATAAGATCCATATATATTAAAATTGGTGAAAATTGTTTAATCGCAAAGATAAAAACATGACATGAAAAAAATAATAAAAAAAATAAAAATAAAAAACGTTACTTAATAGGTTATTGAACTCGTAAGTTTTCAAAAAGAACGATTCACTCCATTACGGACTCTACCGACTTTCCAGAACGAATCTTAGAAAGCATCATAATAATTACATTATAAATGATACGCATCAAATAACTTCGATCATTGAAAGTTCGACGATTTTTCTCTAACTATATAGTCTACCAAAATATAACTGGGATGATAACCCAAAATATGTAGGTATGCCATATCGGCCGCATTAATCCAAATTTCTCAATAAGTATCCAAAGACTCAGATATCACCCAATGAATCTCAGTGATACTTCACAAAAGACTCCATATACTAGACACCCTTGACAATGCAAAAGGAGGTGAGTTGTCAATTCAAAATCATCGCGACACATACGTCAACGACATTTTTATAAACATACAACGATGAATCTTCGTTTTTTTTAAAAATTTTATAAGTTTAAATTTGTATAGTATTGAAGGATTATGTTTCTTTTAAATGTAAGTTGAGTTATTTATTTTGAATTATTAATCATGTCAATTATATATTTATAAAAAATATATAAATATAATAAACCAACAATTTTAAATGGTTTAATGATTAAAATGTTCATTGTACATAATAAAGACCAATGTTTGAATATTATAAATGTAATTTAAAACAATTATAAAAATTTATATAAATGAGTAATAGGATGGTTGATTGGTCAAAGTGATGATAAATAAGGGATATGTAGTGATTAAATATATGAATGAGAATGTTGGGTATAAAATGTTTGGAGTATACTGAAATGTCGATTGAATAACCAGAGATAATGTGATTAATGATAAGATGGTTAGGTAACAAGAGATGGTTAACTATGTGAATGACAATTTTTGTTGGCTGAAGTGATAGTAAGAAAGTCGTCAATGATGATATGGTTGGAGTGCAAAATGCTCGAAATAGAGTCATGAGATTAATAATGAAAGTTCGATTGGAAAGATATGTGATGGTTAAAAATATTTGAATGAGATTATTATTTGATTGAAGTTATAATTTATATGCAAAATGCTCAAAATGGGTCACGATATTAGCAAAAAATTTGTGGTGGTCAAATATGTGAACAAGAGAGATTGTTGGTTAACCTAAGTGATAGCAAGAGAGGTCGGTAATAATAAAATGGTTGGTAAAAATGCTAGAAGTGAGGTCACGAGATTAAATACTGGGAAATAAGAGATAATTGTGGCCAACATTTAAACGAGCTTGTTGGCATAATGGAGGAGAGGTAGTAATATGATGATATAGTTAAGTATAAAATGGTCAGAATGAAGATATAAATAAGAGATAATAATGATTTAAATATGTGAATGAAATTGTTGGTTAGGCAAAATAATGGTAATAAATGTTATATAAAATGTTTGGAGTGAGGTCACAATACTACGTAACAAAAGATCGATTGAGAGAACAATAGATGATTGTTGGTTTAACCGAGATGAGGAAAAATTAATAATATGACGATATAATTGGACATAAAATGCTCGAAAGGATGTCACGAGAATAATTATGGAAGTTCGATTGAGGTAAAATAGATTGGTGATTTACCGAAGTGAGAAATTATTAGTAATATGATGAGATAATTGGTTTAACCAAAATGAAGAGAAGTCACTAGTATGATGAGATATAACACATATTTATAAAGGTCCACAAAATTCAGGTTTTGTCAAACCTATTAGGGTCACCAAAAGTCTAACAAAGGTACAACTAAAGGTTCGTTTAAGTCACTTCCTTCAATCTCTATGGTAATTTCCACTTAGAAACATATTATTGGTCATGAAGTTTAAATGTGTTCACGTCCTCAACACACAGAATCCCAGCTAAACTGGAGTAGGACCAAACATTTCTTTCCATGACATTTATACATCAATTAGCATTTTTCCACATTTACTAGGTTCCTTTATCCCTTGCATCGGCAAAATTATTAATCAGAAGTATTTAATGAAGAAAGAAATAGACAAACAAAACAAAGAATTGATAATGTCTTTGCCAATATTCTTATTTAAGAACCAGCATACCCATTAAGTAATTTGTTCTTCCATACAACAGTCAATCAAGAACATCTACATGATGCTTAATTTGATTTTGAATAAGAACCAAAATCAATTCTTCACAGGCTTAAAAACTTGGGGTTCATTAAACTGAGCTATATCATCACTTTTTTTTTAGAACAGAGTATTAATAGCTGAATACTTAAATTTTCATAAGCATACATTTAAAAAGTCTAATTCGTAGAACAAAATATCATAATATATTTTATAAACACATACAAAAGTGAAATTATTATAAAATCAAATTAATACTCTACTTCATTATAATAACCATATGATATAGTTAAAACATCAAATAAAATAAAAATAAAATCCCTTCTACTTCAATTATACAACTAACTAAAATTTATAACCATTTTAAAATTTTAATACTAATTAAATAAACAATTCAAAAGTTAAAAACTTTTATTCCAAGATGATAGATTTAGAAATTCTGTCACACAATTTTGTTTCACCTAACACTATAAAAAGAGACAATGGTATTGTTGAAAGATTAATAACAAATTATTTGACAAAAGATTATCATGTTGTTTTTCCATTGGGTTAAACTTTTCCATCCTTTAGCACATATTCAATATTGTTTACTTCATGTACTTTTCCCGGGTAATTACAGTGCACTATGTAGCTGTTAAGTTATCTATTAATTTAATCATCATAAAGCTGAAATTCGGAACACACTTTCAAAATGATCAAAACAGAGGAACAAGTATGAAGTTTGTTTTAATCAGATGGCAAACAAACATAATTTCAAGATAATAATTGAGACCTGCATCATCTTTTGTCCTCAACATTTGTACTTTGCACAAGTTTGAGTGCAAACATACCTGTGCATTTGGATAATAGATACATAACATGTCTTTTTCTGAAGAAACGGGATGAGAGGGTCATACATCTAATATATGTACTTGATCTTACTAGACCAACTTCATAGATGAGAACATCATCTCAGCAGGTCTGAAGAGTTAAAAGATTCAATGTATGAACAGATTAACACCTCCCTCTCTACTTTTTATTATCATGAAAGGGGGTTGCCTGAATTTCCATTCAATTTCATAAAATAATCAATCTTGACATGAGGAGTGCAACTATTTATTTAGAATAAACAGACTAAGCTCAGAAAGTTGCTAAATTTGCTCAAAGAAGAGACTCCATTAGAGCCAATTCTCATACAAGAGGTGTCAAAAATAAGCATCAATCATCTTTGCCTATAAAGTGTATATATATATATATATATATATGATCTTCTCTTACATACTCTTCAGTTCAGGTCTCCATGATTATCAGCATGGTTTGTCTCAGGAGAAAGAAAGTTTTTAAATTAACATCATCAGAGATCCAACCCAAGAAGATCTTTAAAGAAAAAACTAAACCATAATGAAAACAAAAACAATTCAAGTCAGTTAGATTGACAAATTAAAAACTAAGCAGGGTTCTTTCTAATTTATTCTAATTGATAGAGGTGGATCAGAAGATTCCTGGCTTGGATTTCTCAAAAATAAATGAGAACACAGCGCTCGATAATTTCAGTTTCGATCACCTGGGGAAAAATTCATCACATCCATCATCTCAAATCAATCTATATAACCAGCCAAATACATTAAAAATGAGATAAACTTCATACATGGATCAGAAGATTCCTAGCTTGGATTTCTCAAATAAATGAGAACGGCCCTCGATAATTTCAGCTTCGATAATATGGGAAAAACAGACATACACCTTCGATTAGGCGGGTCGAAATAAAAGAAACTTTACAAGAATATGAATAATCGTTGAATAAAAACACATTCGCAAGATATATATATATATATATATACTGTCACATATACTGTGTGAGTGGAGAACACTAACCTAATTATAGAAAACGAGGTTAATGGGTTTTAAGTTATTGGGCCTGCTGGAAATATAATGGTCTTTATTGGTTGAGAATAGTTAATTTAGTTTTGTTATTTCTAATTTAGCCTTTATTAAATTAAAAATATCATTTAAGTATTATAAGTTATATTAATCACAAATATACTCGTAAGTCATAAATTTGATTTTATATTAAATCGCATTATTATTTTGGTTTATATTAAAGATGATATTTATATAATTAATTATTATACTAGTGATTCATAAATTTTAACAATCTTTCGTTGCGTTATATATGTACAAAAATAAATTTGTCAATCATAATGCATCCAAAAATTTGTGAGATGATTGCGTTACATATGTACAAAATAAATTTGTCAATCATAATGCATCCAAAAATTTGTGTCATCTCAATTATATGTTGTATAAACAATTTTATCAATTAATTATATCAATATGTGATTAGAGTTCGTCGTTTTATTTAAGCACACAACAGTGATCACATAAATTAATACAATTAATTGGTAATCATATTATAAATGCGAGAATTCAAACTCATAAAATTGTCTTCAATTTATCACTGCATTTCTTTTTGCCATGAAAGAATGAAAATTGTATGCTCGGTGATTTTATATGCCAATTTTCAATTGATCATACTTGACTTTAGTGAGATCATAATTTAAACATAATTATATAAAGTGTAATGAATTAAATAATATATTTTAATTAGAACAAAACTTTATAAACATCTATTAAACAACAAAACTAAAAAACAATCAAACTACAAACTCTCAATGAAATTAGAAATAGTTGATCTCTAGGACACCCATATGAGCAGTATATTCTAGGCGGTAAACCATTTGTCAAGCGTTCACTACCATAGAGTTTGTATCTCAATATTTTATAGAAATTTTTTCACTTTATATAATTTATTTTCCAACAAGAAATTTGATTTCAATATAGTTTTATGTTTTAGAAATATTTAAACTTTGTATCATTTATTTTCTAACAAGGAACTTGATGTCAATATAGTTTGACTTTATTGTTGTTGAAATACAATAGCTGATTTATTATCACAAATTATTTTAAAAAAAAGTCTTCAATCCCTTCTAGTATACACACCCCAATGATAAATTTTTTCAACCATATCACTTGATTTGGTGTCTCAAACATAACACAAATTATGTTGACATGATGGATGAAGTCGTAATTATTTGTTTGTCACTTTCCAAGAAACGATTCAACCAACTAGCAAGAAAATATAATTCGAAGTGGGTCTCATACTGTCTTGGCATCTCGCAATATTGTAGTCAAAATATCTAATGATGTAAAAATTGTTCGATCTTATATATGTGAGCAATGAATTTTAATTTTTTCAAATATTTCATAACTATTTTGGTTACTCGATGTCAAACAAAATTTGGACGGCAACTTGTAGCTTAAGTTTTGCATCTTCTCTAAATTGGAAAAAGGGTTTCAACACCAAAAATTATACGATCAAACTCTACGTCTTCTATGCAAAATAGGTGTCTTGACATAATTTCTATACCAAAAAAGTAATAGTGTATGAATATTCTTCAATGCAAAATAAACCGCTGAGCAATAAATATAAAGCAACTCAACACAAACACATCTAATTTAATTGAGTCCAAAAATATCTATTTAGAGCACAAAAGACTACTTTTTAAAATTTAAAATAAGTAGAAATATTTGTTATAATTATCATACAAGAAGTAGTAATGAATCGCATTTAATATAATTACATTCCGCACTCGATTGGTCTACAGACATGTTTAGTTGTGGCTTAACCTGACTCCGTATAAATGCTTTGATATTAAAATTTAAAAGTAAATACTGTTAAAAAGATTTGTATTTCAAAATTCATACCTTACCTATCACTCTTACCTATCACTCCATGTACAAAAGTTTATAGCATAAGATTAACAAAAATAAAATAAAAAGTGGATAGTTTATTAAAAAGAAAGAAAGAAACAACCTCTAATTCTTGAACTATTATATTGAATTAATCTATTTTTTTTTTAAATATACTCTTGCAAACAAACTTTAAAGTCATTTGCTTTAATTAGAAATTGCACGAGTAATAATATAAAAAACCGTGAAAAAAATATTACGATAAAAATATTTATGGGCAGGTCAACACACAATCTGATTCAAGTATTCATTTACTCTCACGTATATATCCAAATTAACCACAATTTTTGACCCGAAATTCCAGTCACTTTAAAAATTAAGCATCATTAAATGTATATATATATATATATATATAGATAGATTAGTTAGTTAAAAAGTTGAACTTATATTGTTAAAATGTCCAACATTTATCAAATTTTGTGTTGAATTTAAATATAAAGTGTGATTAGCCTAGTTGGTTAAAAAGTTGTACTTATTTTGTTAGGTTGCGAGTTTGAAATATATCTAAAACAATTTTAATTTTATTTTTAACCGTTTTAAGTTTATGGGCGGGTCAACTCATAATCCGACCCAAATTTCTATTTACTCTCACATATATATCTAAATTAACCACATATCTCAATCCGGCAATCCGGATACTTTAAAAATTAAGCATCATTATATATATATAGATTAGAAAATCTTTTACATGTTGCATCAACTGTCTTCCACAATTTGCATCATCGAATAAGCACTTCATCTTCTTTTCCAACTCCAATTTTTAATCTCTAGATTGACGAATATCAAATCTCTTAGAAAATAAATTATAAATCTCCATCTTTGAGAAATTCAAGTCAAACAAGCCTCAATACAAATCCAAGAACAAAGCAAACAATGATTTATGAACTTGATTAAAATCAAACAAGACTTTACTTGTAAAAATTGGAATCAAATAAGCCCTAAACCTTTTTTTGTAAAATCGAACGAGACTTAAAGAAAAAGTCTCAGTTATTCACCGCTTCAAAGATTCTTGATTGACTCATTCTCTCTATATATATTATATTGTATCATAATATAATATTTGTATATATGGAGATACATATTTTTTTTTATATATTTTAATAGACTATATGTCCCAAATTAAATTAAGTTAAGAGAATAAATCTTATCTTCTTCGTTCTGGTGTTGTTGCCTCCACTGAGACTTTTCATCACCTAAACCCATTGGCGCCTTTGAGAAGACCAAAAGACTCATTGTCTTCTTCTCAAGACATCGTCACCAAAAACTAAGAAATATTTTAACGATCGTTGATATCTCCTTAGCAACTGAAGATTTTGACTCAAATCTTCACAACCTAATTATTCTGGAACCTATATCGTTTTCTCAAACATTCAACAATTTTCAACAAAAAAACATAAATTTGCAATAACTTCTTTAATGGTGATTAGGGTTTATGTACAATCTTCACAAATTGATTAAGGTTAAATAATCTCAAAAATACTCAATACTACTTGTTGAGAAAACATCTAATCTATACACACAATAACAAAAGATATAAAAATATAGATATAGAGAATAATAAAGAACATTTTCATCTGGCGCTTTGAGTTTAAACGGTGAGCCATAACTGTGGGGTGTCATGCTAGTTCTCCTTTAAATCAAATAAATAATAATAAAGAATACAAAATATAACGAGGTTCGACCAACAAATGCCTACATCCTCGGTAGTCGTCAATTCTATTGATATTACATTAAATAATGGTTAAAGTAACATAAGTTATAATGTCTCTATTTATAGGAGTACATGAAAACCAAAACATTAAACAACCAACTATTCTTAGACCCAATAAAAGCAAAAGTTCATTCAAAACCCAACCCCATCTATCATCTATCTATAAGGATGAACAATACAATTAAAAAAATAACAGAACCTGATAGAAAATGATCAAGGAAGGGAGAAACAATTACTTTAAGATCTTGAATCATTTTCTCATTTTTCTCAACACTTAAATTTAAAATTGAAAAATGCACAGAGTCGGAAATAGGCAAATAAATTAATAATTAAAAAATCACAGCCTACAAATGGGTGTTATGAATTGTGGTTACCATTTAAATGGTTTATCTTGAATAGGACTTATCTAACTTATTTGTATCTTATTTTAGATAGAGTAGAAAAACTTTAAAATGAAGCACAGTGAAATAATAATGAAGGAGCTTGGATTGGGATTAGAAATCCTTTATTTATATCTATGATTAACAAATTAAATTAACTAGCTAAAACGCTTGCATTGCATGATTGTAAAATAAATATAAAAATGAAATTTAAGTGTTTTTAAATTGCATTCCTAAATATATAAAATTGATGTACAATACAATTAAATTATAAATAATAATTAAATATTAAAGCTAAAATATAAGATTTTTTTTATCTTTTTAATTATAGTACATTTTATTTGGATACATTTTTATTGAAATTAGCTCACATCGTGAGGATAAAATTATAAGTGGCTGAAAAATCGTTGGTCCACGAAGATTCCAGTAGGATCACCGATGGACCACCGGTATAGAGACCGGGCTAGGTCAACGAACATCCACCCAGGTCAACGACTAACGACCAGGCCTAGGCCCAGACCCATAGTCTGATTTTCGACCGAGAAAACTAGTGTGACATGGTTTCTAACCGAGGACCGAAGTCCCGACCGAGGGAGCAACCGAGAGGCCCAACCCAAGGCAATCTCCTTCCGCTTATAAGCTTGTTCTTCGTGCTCTTCAGCAGCCTTCAACGAGATCTTCATGAAGACCAAGTCCAAGACGTGAGAGACTTCCTTGATTCCGTAGAATGTGTTTTTCTCCCTCTGATATTGCTATAATTTTAGCTCTAAAAATTCTTGTGTCACCACACGGCTATGGAGAATTCAATTCAGCCAACAATTTCATTACAAGAATAACCACAAAGTCACTAATCAAATCAGAAGCACTTGTTGACAACTAAAGCTATTTTCGATAAGGTTGAAATTTTCATCCGAAATTTTTGTG
The DNA here is from genome assembly GCF_907164915.1 of Impatiens glandulifera. NCBI lineage: Eukaryota > Viridiplantae > Streptophyta > Magnoliopsida > Ericales > Balsaminaceae > Impatiens > Impatiens glandulifera. Next base: position 66,683,960 of record NC_061862.1, on the reverse strand, counting down.
GTAGCTTACTTATTCCCTAAACTAGCTACTTTAGAAAGAAAAAAAAAACACGCCCAGACTTCTTAGAACTCTCGATTTCAATTTTCTATGAAAAAATGCCAAATTTGTCTATTTGTTATTCAAACATAAGTTTCTTTCATTGAAATTTTGTATTCTTGATCATAAGGATATCCAAAATCATAGTAAGAAATCCCATTTTCAATTACTAGTCATTTTGTAAGGCCAATTTTGTTTGATTAATATATTGATATTTTTAATTTATATACGCATATGATGATTAAATTGTTAAATTGATTTGATATATTGCATACTAAGGGGAATTATGAAGTGTTCTTACCTAAATCATTAAATCAATCTAAATAAAAAACACTTGATAAAAATCATATTATTGACCCTTGTTTAAGGACAAAGCTCAAGAACATGTATATTATATTGTTGTCATTTTAGATACATAATAATAATAATATTTATTACTAGGTTATCGTATCATATGCACGACCCATTTTATGAGAATAATTGAGTCGGGGTTGATATTTGTGAGTTGACACCGTCCTCGAAATTTGGAGTTGTTAATTGAAAAAAATAAGATTAAAATTGTTAAATAAAAAAATGGTTTCCAATAAGGACAAATATATTATTACTTTTTTTATTTTGATAATTAAATATCTTAAAATTATTTATTTTAAATGTATCTACGTTTAATCATAATTAATTTAACTTAATTAAAATTTTCTTTTTTCAATTTCATAAAATTTAGTATAGACATTCTGAACACATCTATGTTTTAATAATAATGACATTACAAAATTTTGCAAACGAACATACATTTCAATATGACAAACGAGATGTACCCTTTATTTGAAAAGAAGTGTTCTATAAAAAAATGTCCTTTTGTATTAAGTATATTAAATAATAATTCAAATAATTGCAAGTAATAAAAATATATAAATATATGTAAACTAAAAATTATTTCTAAAGATATATGTATCCATCCAACTAGATTGGATGTTAATACCTAGTTTAACCAAAATTATATTAAGAAAATATTTTACAATTTCTTAATCAACTCAAACTCATATGTGTTTTTACAAGGCTTATTATACTTGGCAACTAGTTACAATTACATTTTTATCAATAAGTTTATGAATGAATAATAAAAATAATACAAATAAACTAAGTTATATTAATCAAATAAGACTAAATAAAAGGAGTTAGTACAATGAAACAAATTCTTGAAGCTACTCCCAAAGAGAGGCATCGTCAAATAAATAAAATTTTCAAAAATGGTAAGACAAATAGTATGAGAATTGATAATTCAAAATAAATAAATTAGCCACTAGTGGTAACTCAACGTAACTCATGTAACCTAATTCAATTTGATTGAGAAAACACTAAAAAAAATTCAACACCAAACATAAATATCAACTAGATTAAAATTTGATGATATTGAGTGAGTCAATGCCAACCATATTTTTTTGCCAACTGATAACAACTGATATCCCGTTGGTATACCTTAATACCAATCAAATTGACAACTCAAATAAGACCCAAAATTGAAGAGAAAAAATGAAATCAATCTGACAACATTGGCTTAATCATGGTAAAATTTCAATCCCCATAGTTTGTCAAGATAAAATAAAACTTTAACCAACTCCATATATAGGAGAACTCTCAATGTGATCTTAAAAGAAAACATACCTTCTCAATTCTATCAAAACATTCTCAAAATACGGCTCAAGAATCACAATACAATCAAATGAACCCAAATCATCATCAATTTCATGAAGTAGAACTCCACCATCTTCCAATAGTATCCTCCTTTTGAGTAGGACCCTTAAAGAAAATACAAATAAAAAACATCACAATGGAATAAAAAGAATCCATCAAGATTAAGACCCATAATCCAATTTTTGTATATATAAGGAGCATTTTTCTCATTGTTTCTTTGAAGAATAATGTCAAAATACTCCGACCTACCAGAGATCTAAAGATAAGTTGTGATAATCCACTACAGTCCTTCACTCTACCAACTGAGCTAAGATTCATTTGTGTCATCTTATGAAACACAAATTAAACAATGAATGATTCAGTTAACTTACACAAATTATTCTAAATTAATTTACAAAACATAAAAAAAGTGACAAACTCAACCAACATAAAAAGTCAATAAGAACAAATAAGTGACACTACAGAAAGAAAGAAAAAAAGAACAAACAAAAGTATTATTAATCAAAAGAACAAATAAGTATTCTTCTAGATTCTAAGATCTCATTTATCCCTTGCATATCGGCAGAATTATTAATCAAAAGTATTTAATGAAGAAAGAAATAGACAAACAAAACAAAGAATTGATCAAGCCAATATTCAAAAATTCTGTCAGAATTTTGTTTCACCTAACACTATAAAATAAAGACAATGGTATTGTCTGAAAGATTAATAACAAACTTGGATCTGAACTATTTGGCAAAAGATTATCATGTTGGAATAGTGGTAGTTTAGGCATTGTTTTGCCATTGCTGGAAACTGCATCTTTAAAAAGAAGTTGGGTTAAACTTTTCCATCCTCTAGCACATATTCAATATACATACAGCTTGGTATGTTTTATCCTGACAAGGTTTCCAATTGTCACTGAGTGCAAAAAAGTATGATATAATTATCATATAGAAACAAGAATAGATAGATGAGAAAATTAATAAAGGTTCATCTTAATCAATATCTGAATTAAACAAGAAGGCTAATAGTAACAGAAGAAAGGAAGTGCTGAGCTATCAGAATCAGGATCGACTACCCATCCACTACTAACTATTACTCTAATCATACTGCTAGTATTACACATTGGTTATCTAACTACTTCTAACACTACCTATCCACTCCAACTACTAATACAATCTTCCAAGAGGTTGAACTCCAGTGTATGTGTATTGTTTACTTCATGTACTTTTCCGGGTAATTACATAGCACTATGTAGCTTTTAAGTTATCTATTAATTTAAACATGATAAACCTGAAATTCGGAACACATTTTCAAAATGATCAAAACAAAGGAACAAGTATGAAGTTTGGTTTAATAACATGAAGTAAACATAACTTCAAGAAATAAATGATACATAACATTTGTATTTTGCACAAGTTTGAGTGCAAACATTCCTGTGCATTTGGATAATAGATACATAACATGTCTTTTTTCTGAAGAAACAGGATGTACTTGATCTTACTAGACCAACTTCATAGATGAGAACATCATCTCAGCAGGTCTGAAGAGTTAAAAGATTCAATGTATGAACAGATTAACACCTCCCTCTCTACTTTTTATTATCATGAAAGGGGGTTGCCTGAATTTCCATTCAATTTCATAAAATAATCAACCTTGACATGAGGAGTGCATCTATTTATTTAGAATAAACAGACTAAGCTCAGAAAGTTGCTAAATTTGCTCAAAGAAGAGACTCCATTAGAGGCAATTCTCATACAAGAGGTGTCAGAAATAAGCATCAATCATCTTTGCATATAAAGTGTATATATATATGATCTTCTCTTAGTTCAGGTCTCCATGATTATCAGCATGGTTTGTCTCAGGAGAACGAAAATTTTTAAATTAACATCATCAGAGATCCAACCCAAGAAGATCTTTAAAGAAAAAACTAAACAAATAATAAAAATGAAAACAATTCAAGTCAGTTAGATTGACAAATTTGAAAACTAAGCATGGTTCTTTCTAGAATATTCTAACGGATAGAGATGGATCAGAAGATTCCTGGCTTGGATTTCTCAAATAAATGAGAACAGCGCTCGATAATTTCAGTTTCGATCATCTGGGGAAAAATTCATCACATCCATCCAGGTTTATACGTTCGATTAGGCGGGTCGAACTAAAAGAAACGTTACAAGAATATGAATAATCATTGAATAGATAGAAGATGCAATGTTAAATGAAAACTGAAGAGTGTGTTATATATAGTGTGAGTGAAGAACTGACCTAATTCTGTGAGGATGAAAAAGAGGCTACTGGTTTATAAGTTATTGGGCCCTTATGTATTGAGAAGATAATGGGCATTTATTTATTGAGAAGATAATGGGTCTTTAATTTACTTTTTCTCAGCTTTCAACTTTCATAATAATTATTTAACAGTAATTATAATTCGGTTCCATTTGAATTGCGTGAATGATTTTTTTAGAGGGAATGTATGTGAGAGATAAGTGCAAGGTTGTTAAATTCGAGAGTTTACGTAAAATTGTTAAATCACTGTAAACTCGTATAGTAAACTCGTAAGAGTTATTTATAAATAATATTTAACTATTAAATAATAAATCATTCAAAAAATTGTAAACTTTATAAATAAATATCATTCAAATATTTAATAAATTGTTCGTAACCAACTTTTAAATCAAGAAATTAAATCATCAACGTTTGTCTCATTGTTAACATCAAAATTGTCTAAATCATCCATAGCATCATCAACTTCATCACCATCATCTCTTTATACTCCTTCTTTTTCATCATCTTCCTCGCATATTTCTTCTTGGTTTTCTCTACATTGAGCACTCTCTATAAATAAACGTGTTTAAGATGTCGATGAATTATACGTATCATTTTCTTCAGTTATCCACTCATCATCAAAAGAAGCATCTTCAACGAATTTTCTTAATACGAGTAATGATATAAAAAATAAAGAAAAAAATTATTTTAAAAATGTAATTTTAGAATTTAATTCAATATTTTTTTATCTAATTATTAAAAAATATGACAAAACTTACATTTATCCACTTGTTTTATTTAAAATTATTTTATGCCTACCCAAAATCATATCAATTGAAAACATTCATTGGGTAAAAATAAAAGTAATTTCGATAAAACAAATCTTCAAATATTGAATTTTAGATCAAATTACAATCAAATATAAAGTTTTACTAGGGTCAAATATTACTTATTATTATATATTTAATTGAAAAACTAAGAATATAAAAAAAAAATCATCTAACCAATTCATTTATGTTTTTATATCTATAATGATTTTAATTATTTAATAACCAAATTCGAGTGTGCATAGATGATTGCGATACTCAAGCCAACATTTTATCCATTGACAAACCCTTAGGTTTTCTCACCATTGTTTGCTTTACTCAAGCCGTAAAATAATTTTATAATTTTGTGTATCTATATATATTTTGTAAGTTAGATTTTAAATAATTATATAAATTATCTTCTTAGGTCTAATATTACTTATTTGAAAAAATGAAAATATTAAAAAAAATAACTAACCAATTCATTTAAGTTTTTATATATATAATAATTTTGGTTATTTAATAACCAAATTCGAGGGTGCATAAATCACCCTTCGTGGACGACGAGCCCTTAGTCTTTTCTTTTCTAAATCTCGCATATAATAATTACTACTTTTGAAGGGATTTAAACCCTAGTCTCTAGTATGAAATATTTACACTTTAACCGCTATAACACTTATAATTGTTGAAATAATTTTATAATTATATATATATATATATATATATATATATATATATTTGTAAGTTAGATTTTGAATAATTATATAATTTTTCATACATATAAAAATAATAATTATTATTATATCTCTTATAATAATATTAAATACAAATCTTCCTATTAATAATGATATAACATTATATATAATAAAAATTATTAAATTTATTATCCTAATTTTTTTCAATATATTATATAAATATATTAATAAAAATATTTTTTTTATAATTTTATTCCTCTTTTATATATATATATATATATATATATATATATATATATATATATATATATATATATATATATATATATATATATATATATATATATATATATTATTCTAATTAAAATATTTTTCACCTAATTTATTTTTCAATATATAATAATATTTTAAAATCATTATATATTATATATATATTAGGTAAACAAAAAAAATATTTAAATATATGTAAAACAAATATATACCATTTCAAATTACTCCAATATCCATCTAGATGAAGTGCTAGTAACACTAAGTATTCTAATGGCAAACATTTGTAGCTCTAGATATTTATCACCATTCAATTGGAGACTTTGTATTTATTGCCATTTTTGCAAATTTAGAAACAAATAACCCTCTTGCATTTTTAAATGATTCAAGCTGGCTATCTATCTTACTTATCATATTTTTATCGATTATCATCCTTTCAATACAACTATATAAACCTTTTTTAATCTGAAAATTAGATTTAAAATCACAACTATAATGATATTGAGAATTTAGATAATAACCAGTAGCATGTAAGGGTTTGTGGAATTGAATTTCCCATCGTTCATCAATGATCTTTCAAATAAGTTCATAACTAAAATGAAGACAAACAATATATTATGAATACATAGATAAATGAATATTTTATATAATAAAAATCATTAAAAATACAAATGTTACTTACTTTCTATTTATTTCTATTTATATTGTTGAAGTTGGCTCTAATTTTTTCTTTAGCTTCATCTGTTCATAAATAAAACTCATGGCAGGCTTAACATCTGAATCCACCATTCTAATTATTTTAATTAGAGGTATCACAACTTTGAGACACGTAATTACATTTGACCATAATCGACTACTAATAACCATTGCCTCAATTTTTTTTCCATCAACCGTACTTGAGAATGAACTTGATCTCCAATTTCTTGAACTAAACATAGTCATTAGTATAACTTTTAAGTTAATAAAACTCCCTAATGTGAGATATGCAGTGGCAAATCTTGTCATTGTTGGTCTAATCAGGTTTCTTCCATTAGTAAAATGTTATAACATAGATATAAGTAGAGTTCTTGAGTATATATACCTTGTTATACTTTTAGCACTCTCAATTGTCAAGGTATGGACATATTTTTTTTTTCTCAAAATCTTCTAACATTAGATCAATACAATGAGCAGCACAAGGAATCCAATATAACTTTTTTCTTTTTTTCCATCAATAATTCACCAACTAATTTGTAATTAGTAGCATTGTCACTAACTATTTGAAAATATTTTTTCTCCAACTTCTTCTACAATTGCATCTAACATTTTAAATATCTTATCCGTTGTCTTAAAAATGTCGGAAGTGTCAATGGAAGTTAAAAAAATCGTTCATTTAGGACTGTTAACTAAAAAATTGTATATGGAATGTCTCTTCTTATCAGTCCAACCATCTAACATAATTGAGCAACCTGTTTTTCTCCATTCTATCTTAAAATCTCTCGGCAGCTTGTGTGTTAGCTCCATCTCTCTCTTTAGATATTTCACTCGTACTTCATGATAAGTAGGTGGCTTAAATCATGGACCATGTCTAGCAACCATTTCAAGTGCTTTTTCAACATAAGGATTTTTCACAACATTGAAAAGAATGACACTACTATAGAGAAAACGAGAGATTATTTGACAAGATCTGCCCTTAAATGTTTTTAAATATTTCACTCACTGTTTTTGTACGCTTGATTTCTTTATAAAAGGTTGTCTCGCACCTTTGTCAAATTGTTTTAAAACAATTTACATATCCTCTCCTTCATCATCTTCATTCTCATAAATATTTTTTTGTCGTTTTCTTTGTTTTGCCTCATCATTTTTCGATAAAAAATCTCTATTATTTAATTTCACATCATTAGGAACACTAATACAAGGTTCAACTGAAGGAATTATGTCCTTTAATTCAATGTGCAATGACTAAATGTGAATAGGACAATTAAGAAAATTAATTTAATCCAATTATTTTAGGAGTCGTAGTGCTTTGCTAGAAGCCAACTATGATTAATAGGGTAATACCTACAGCTATTATAATTGGGTCCTACGAGGTCACACATATAGGGTTTACCAATAGATGAAATGAGAATGATTATATTACTAATATATTAGATATTAGTAATATATATTATTCCTTTTATTTTGAAATAAAAGAGTAACTTTGTGGATAAACAATATATTAGATATTGTTAAAGACGTTTAAGCAAGAAAGAAATAAATATATATATTGAGGATATATTTATGAAAGATAAAATTATAACATATTTTATTGTCATAAATATGTTACGGTTTATCAAAAAGGAAGGTGGAAGGTTTCTTACATGACAATTAAAAGGGAAATAAATTTTCCTAGGTGAGAAGGGCATTTAAAAGGATGATTATTCGATAATCAATGACACACACAAAAACTTCCCCATCCCCCTTTTTCTATAGCTGGAGAGAAGTTCTTTAGAACAGAGGGTGCTCTTGATTCTGAAAGCAAGCAATCAGATTGTTTCCTTTGGTTATCCTACGATCTAGCAATCGACGGTAACCGGATCTATTGGAACTCGTGTGGACCAAATAGAGGAGCAACAAGTGGGGCTCTGATCCTGATCCAATCAACCAGATCTGTCAAATTCACGCATCAAAGGTATACCATTTCAAGCTGTATGTTTATTCTATCAGTTATGCTTTTATATCAATGATTAGGTATTTTAGATTAGATCTAAAATTTCCGCACATAAACCTAATCAAAAACAACATCAACATCTTTGTGTGCACAAGCTAAATGATGTTTGAAACGATATATTCCACCCGAAAATACATAGAGTAAAATTTGCATTTTACTTTCTTAGAATTGCTATCAACATCAATTCCATACTCCCAACCAATATTAAATCTATTTCCCAGTTTATTCTTATTTAAATTATGAGCGACATAACCCGATATTGACATTGTTTTATAAGTTTAACTAACTCTGCAAAATATAAAACAATAATATTTTAATAAATTAGATATGTCAAATATATATTTATCATGTGGTATTAATTATAAATTATATAGAAAGTATGTAATGTAAATAATCATATATTATTATTATTGTTGTTTATGTGGACATTTTCACATGATAAAGGAGATTATAACTAACTTATAAATTAGGATAACTATTTAGTTAAATAAGTTATAACTAAAATGTGTAACTAAATTAGGATAAGAAAAGATGGTGTAACTAAATTAGGATTTTAATAAAATAATGGCTGAAATAATAAATTAGGGCTCCTCATTGGGGGCTAATTATAACTTGGGACATCTTCTTTTGAACCTTAAAATTTGAGACTTCTTATTGGAGGTCAATTGTAATTTGGGAAATTTTCTTTTGAACCTCAAAATTTAGGGATTCTTATTTGGGCCAATTGCAATTTAGGACCTCTTCTTTCGAGCCTCACAATTTGGGGCTTCGTATGGTTAGGTTTGTACAAAATGGGGTTTTATCCTAACGGACATGGACGTCCGTCAAAAAATATATTATGTGACCTTTATAATTAAAATTTTACTAGTGACACATAATTCTAAATTCTCTAAGCACGATTCAACTTCATTTCATCGCGATGTGAAGAGGATTATAGTCAGGGTAGGGTGAGGGTAGTCGAACGTCGCGAGGTGAAGGGTAGGGAGTCAAATTAGGGTGGAAGGGATGAAGTTTAATTTGAGTTGGGATGGATGTAGGATTTTCTATTTCATTTTTTGGTTTTAATGAACTGACATTTATTAAAATAAATAGGTGAGATTCAGAATTAAATGTCACTATTAATTTTTTAATTATAACGTAATACATTTGTTTTAAAGACGTTCATGTCCGTTAGGGAAAAACCTCATTTTGTACAAACCTAAACAATGCCGAGCCCTAAATTGTGAGGTTCGAAAGAAGAGATCCTAAATTGTAATTTGCCCCAATAGGGAGTCCCAAATTGTGAGGTTCGAAAGAAGAGATCCCAAATTACAATAAAGAGAGCCCCAAATTATGAAGTTAAAAAGAATAGGTCCCAAATTGCAATTGGCCCCATTAGGAGCCACAATTTGTTATTTCGGCCAAAATAGTATAAAGATAATAGGACAATGATGTATGACTTATTAGACAAGACAACATAGTGAAACAGTGACTCTGTCTTGTCACTTGGGACTTATCACCATTTATTATGTTAAACGGTAAAAAAAACAAAAAAAAATTACAAAAAAGAAAAAAAGAAAGAAAGAAGATATTACATGTGTTAATGTTAAAAGAAGTAATGAAGAAGAGCACTCTGATGGTAGTGTTTTAGAGAGAGAAAACTTTAAGTTCTTTATTTTCTTCCATTGATGAAAAGAAAGGAAAGATGTTTATGATTTACAAAGTTTATATTCAAACAAAAGATGCAATTATTTTGAAGAAGTCGAGGACTCCTCGTTAATACGAAGCAGTTGAGGTGATGCTTGTTTATATTTTCATATTTGAAAATGAAAAAAAAAATAGAAATAATAAAACTTAACTATTTTTTCGTTTTTAACATTTTTAGTGATTTGACCGAGTCAACACGTGAGTTAGTGCCGATTTTACACTTCTGCAAATTTTTGTGACTCGTGACTCGATTTCTTTAGGTAAAAATACAAACTCGGACGAGTTTACGAGTTGACTTGCGATATTAACAGCACTGGTCAAGGGAAATCATAACATCATTGTCAAAGTCGTGAGAGGTCGTCAAAAGAATGTTGGATGTTTATGGATGGAGGAGTTGCGAGAGGGAGAGTTAAGTTAGATGTGTATGTGGAGAAGTCATGGTGGGAGAGTGTAAATTAAAAGGAAAGGTAAGTTAAAGATTTGTTTATATTATATAAACCAATGTATATGAGAAATATCCGAATTAAATCCTAATTTAAATCGTGAGAAATTAAATCTTAATACGAAAGCGTACATGAATTCAACTTTTTTTAATCGACTCTTTCCTTTAATCTTCTTTGTTGACAGTAATGGTTCTTCCAATTGGAGAGTACGTCAATTATGTTTCTCTCTATGTTGATGGGGGCGCAAAGAAGAAATGACCGTACTTTAATTTGTGGATCATTACCGTTATAAAATAACCAATATTATGTTAGTTAATTTGGTTTGGCTATTTATAATGTGCGTGAGTACTATATCTTCTTCAAGAATTTCTCACACAAAGTGATAGAGAACATTAATATGCTCTGTTTGAGATATGTAGATTTCCTCTTTCTAATGATCGTGTAGGATAGAGGTATTCACATCTAGTTCAGCTAGCTCCAAATCCATCAACGCTATCAAGGCTAACACAATTCTAATGGAAGAGTGTTTAACAACATGATAAAATACCTCATTATAATCAACTCATTCCTTCTGAGCATAGACTTCAACTACCAATCTTGTCTTGTAGCAAACATCAATTTTTTAGGAAATCTTTCTTTCTTTGCAAAGATACATTTACAACCAATATCCTACTTCCCATTTGATAGATGTGTCAACTTCTATGTCACATTCTTCTGAAGATATTGCATATAATCTTTCATAACTTATCAATTTTCCATTTTCAGTACTTTAAATGGCACCTGAAAAAGTGGATGGAACATTATCTACGACTAAAAGTGCATAGGCTTCATGTCAACAAACCGAGCTGGTTTTTGAATAACTCGTCTGGTATGTTCACAATAACTGATTCACATTGTTGTGAAGGTTCTTGGGTCGGAACCTCTTCCTCATCTCACTCTTCATTTATCATCGGAGAGTCACATGTAGTTGAGTTTATCTTTATCTACTCAAACTCCACATGTTGAGGAGTACAATCATTCTTGTCTGGTGATACCTTATTCAACATTGAAGATTCGTCAAAAGTAACATCTCTACTAATAAATGTTTCTTTTTATTCAAACATTAGAGACGATATCTTTTAACTCAAGTATTAAATCTCATAAAGAGAGTCTTCTTTGCTCGTGGATCTAACTTTGATTCAACTACATGATAATACATCGTAGAACCAAAAATATGCAAAGATTATAATTAGTTACAAGTTTTCCAGACCATACCTCTAATAGACCATAGCTGTAATAGAGTTTTGCACCAAGTGTAGACGATGGTAAGAAATTTATCAAATGTTGATCGTATGTCACAATTTCTGCCCAAAATTTCATGTTTAACCCAATATTAGACAAATACAACAAACTTTCTCCATCAATGTCATGTTCATACATTCTGATACTCCATTCTACTATGGTGCTTTTCTAACTATGAAGTGTCAAACTATGCCACACTATTGGCGTAACTTCTGTAATTGATCGTTGTTGTATTCTCCACCATTATCAGTTCGAAGAATTTTGATATTTCTTAATGTCTAGTTTTCAACTTTAGTTTTCCATTTAAGAAAAATATCAAACACTTCATATTTTTTCTTCATAGTAAACACTCATACTTCTCTGAAAAAATCATCAACAAAAGTAACAAAATAATGTCTATCTCCAAAATATGAGATCTTGACATATTCCCAGATATCTGAGTGCACATAGTCCAAAATACCCTTGGTATTATCGATAGTAGTGCCAAATTTAGTCACCTTTGTTTTCTCATAACACAATGTTCACAAAAATCTAGTTTACAAACTCTTATACTTTCAACAATCCTTGATTGACAAGAGTTTACATAGATTTCTCACCAACATGTATCAAATACATATGTCATAGTTTTGTTACCTCTAATTACTTTCTACTGCTGGAAGTTGATACAATTGTTGTTGTCTCATTAATTGTACTACATTGATAGTATAACATATTATTTTTTTTCTTGATGTCTTTCAACATCACTAGTGCTCTACAGACCATTTTTCATAATTAAATGTAGACATTTTAACTCTAAAGCCCCCCAAAAAAATGAAATTATTTTTCATATTCGGTATGTATTGAACATCTCTTTATGTTGATGGGAACAGAGAGGAAATGGTCGTACTTTAATTTAGGAATCATTACAGTTATAAATAATCAATACTATGCTAGTTAATTTGATTTGACAATTTCTAATTTAACCTTTATAAAATTAGAAATATCACAATTACACTTATAAGATATAAACTTGATTTCACATCAGAACATATTATTTTGGTTTATATTAAAAATGACATTTGCATAATTATTTATTATACTATTGACCCATAAATTTCAACAATCTCCCACTAGGTTAGGTATGTGCAAAAAAATTTGTCAATAATAATGCGCCCTAAATTTTGTGTTATCTCAATCATACGTTATATAAACAGTTTTATCAATTAATTATATAAATATATGACCAAATAGTTCGTCGTTGTATTTAAGCACAACTAGACCTAATAGTGACCACATAAATCAATATAATTAATTGATAAATCATATCATGAATGTGAGGAATAAAAATTCCATGCACAGTGATATTTTTCGTGTCAATTTGCATCTAGTCCTACTTGCCTTAGTGATCATACTTTAAATATAATTATACAAAGAGTAATGAACAAAATAATACACAATTTATTATCAAAATAAAACTTCATAAACATTTATGAAACAACTCAACTAAAAACAATCAAACCACAAACTCCCACTAAAATTAGAGATTCTTGATCTCTATTAGATCATGGTGACCCGGATGAGTTTTGATCGGGGTCTGGTCCAAGGCTCGCGGTGCAATAAAATAAAATAAAATCCTAACTATTTGATATTGGACCCACTAGGCCTAATTATGTGACTATAAATATATGATCTTAGTTAGAGTTTTATTTACAGCACACACACAAAATATTTGTCATTATTCTTCTCTCTTTCTCTCTAAGTTGTAATCTTATATTTTAACCATAGTGAATTTTTCTCCATCTGCCCGTGGTTTTTATGTCTTGTGTTTCCATGTAAAACTTGTGTTATTTACGCGCTTTCTTGGTTTATATTCATCTATTTTTTTTTTTATCTTGATTAGTCTCAGATTCATATTATATTTTTTAACAATTGATATAAGAGTCTTGATCTTTATTTTTATTTTGAAACTATATCTATTTTTGGAGATGTCAAATATGATATTCTGTTATTGAATCACAACATCAGATTTTTTTTATGCTAGATAAAGATGTGAGGTTTGATCACTCATATGGATTTGGACGAAACTCTATTAGAGTTTGATAATATGTCCATTTTGTGGACAGTAGAAGAGAGAAGGAAGAAGGATCGTAATGCTATGTCTCATATATATCTATATCTATCAAACAATATTCTACAAGATGTTTTGAAGGAGACGCGTACTGTTGAATTATGACTAAATCTAAAAAAATTATGTTTGACAAAAAGTCTTACTAGTAAGCTACATCTGAAGCATAATTTACATTTTATCGTATGTCTGAAGATACAGCTCTACAATTGAAAGTTAGCAGAGGTGTTGTTGTCGTGATGAAAGTTGAAAGAAAACTTAACATGATATATGTTCTTAAAAATTCCACAATTGTAGGCGATGTTGATGTCGATACCTCCTCATTATTTGATGATGTTGTCACAAAATTGTGGCATATGTGACTTGGTCATATTAGTAAGAATAGCATGACCGAGTTGAACAAGCAATGACTTCTTGGTGGGCAAAGTATTAATCAATATGTTGTTTTTGATAAGACACCTATGTTACATGCTACAACTCTTATATCTTCTTGTGATTAGATTGAGCAAAAATTTAACCATTTTAGAGATAAAATTCAGCAAAAATTTAACAAGCAAGTAGAGTTTGAGAGAAGGTCAGAATCTGAAATTGCAACACTAGCGTCAACTACACTAGAGTTGTCAGATACTTCACCACTTGCACTACAATATAATATTATTACAGATAAGCCCATATCTGAAATTAGACCTCCTCGAAGACTTAGTGAGGAAGACTATAGTAAAATTCTAGAGATTGATTTTACTGACTTGTTTTCTCTAATTGTGAAACATATTTTGATTCGAGTATTACTTGGCATCATGGCGATGCATATTTTGGAGCTTGAGCAACTATGTGAAGATCGTTCTCAAAAAAAAAAAAAAAAAACTATGTGAAGACCATGTTTTTACATGTAGTTTTAGATAAAGCCATTAATATGCATTAACCTAAAATATTTATAGTCTTAAGAGAAGATGAGTGTATTTGTTATTTGAAGAAATTCCGTTATGGTTTAAAGCAATCGACAAGGCGATGATATAAATATTTTGACTCTTTTATGACTACTCATGACTTCAAGAGAAGTGATTTTGATAGTTGTGTATACTTTAAAGTCTTTTATCTGTTCAATATTTTGATGCTAGTCTTGTGAGTCTTTCATTACAAACTCTTTTTAAACTCTCTTCAACTATGTCACCTTAGTCTGATGAGGATATCGAGTATTTGTTACGAACTCCATATTTCATTGCAATTGGTTCACTTATGTATGTAATGGTTTGTACTTGATTAGATTTGACATATTCAGTAAATGCAGTTAGCACTAGAATATACCTGATAAATTCATGTAAAGAGTATTGGAGAGCAGCTTGGTGGATCTTACGTTATTTAAGAAGTTCAACAGACGTTCACCTATAGTTTAGGAGGACTATAGATGGAGTTGTTGGTTATCTCGACTCTAATTATGATAACGATCTTGACAGAAGAAGATCGCTCACATGTTTTGTTTTATGTATTGGCGGTTTTGCGATTATTAGGAAAGTTACTCTACATAGTGTAGTCGTGTTGTCTACTAATAAGGTAGAATACATGACCATTACAGAAGTTTTAAAACTGATATTTGTTTGAAAGGCCTATTCGGGGAATTCAAGAAAGATTTACAGAGGACGACAATATTTTGTGATAGTCAAAATGATATTTTTCTGACGATATCATTTTGTACGTGATGTTATTGCTCATTGTAATATTGATGTGAGCAAAATTAGTATTGTTGATAATCATGCCGATATGATGATGAAGACACTCCTCATTGCTAAGTTTGAGCATTACTCGAACTTAGTTGGTCTTGGTTGTTAAATCCCATAGGGATTTTGGAAGAGGTGGAGACTGTTATGATTATTATCTATACTTTGAAGATCAATTTTTCTTTTGACATACTAGAACTGTGTCAAGGTGGAGATTATTAGATTATGGTGATCCATATGGTTTTGATCGGGACATAAGCCTAGGCTTGTGGTATAATAAAATAAAATCATAATTGTTTGATATTGGGCCCACTAGGCCCAATTATGTGACATATAAATATATGATTTTAGTTATAATTTTATTTACAACAAACACACATAATATTTTATTATTATTATTCTCTCAATAAGGTGTAATCTTCTACTTTAATTATAGTTATTTTTTTTTGTTTGTGGTAACTATTTGTTAAGGGTCCACTACTATATAGTTTGTACTTTAATATTTTATAGAAATTTGTCCACTTTATATCATTTTTTCGCAACAATAAACTTGATATCAATATAGTTTGACTTCATCCAACTCCTATTGTTGTTGAAATACAATTCATCTAATTTATTATTACAAAATAATTAAAAAGGGTATTTCAATCCCTTCTAGTATACACAACCCAATGATAGATTATTTTAGCCAATGATAGATTATTTTAACAATATCACTTGATTTGATGCCTCAAACTTGTCACAAATTATGTTGTCATTGTGAATGAAGTCATACATGCCAAAAATTTAATGCATAGTGATTTTTTTTCGTATCAATTTTTATTTGATCTTACTTAACTTAGTGAGATCATATTTTAAACATAATGATACAAAATACAATAATTTTTTTATATCATTTTCAATTTCTCATCATATTCTTTATTAATATTATATATAACTTATTATTATAAGATAGATTAAATATATTTTATTTAATTTTAATATTATCATTATATATATATATATATATATATATATATATATATATATATTATATATATATTTTAAGGGAAGAATACTATATTTATCATTGAAGTTTTGGTTATTTCTTAAATTTATATTTAATCTAAAAATCTGTTGTTGTTTGTATTTATTATCTTGTAAATAATATTCATATTTATCCAAATTAATAGAAAAACTTAACTTCGGTTAAATTTAGCCATGTCATTGTCCACCTACACATTTTTATTATTTTTTTAATATATATATATATATATGATTAGGAGGATTTAAACACAAAACTCCAGTTCTTTATTCGCCTTTTACCATTAAACAACCGAAGGAGGAGAAAGTTGATCGGCATGATAAGTTTCTTTTTCAATCTCCACAAATCCAGTTTATAAACTCATACATCTCCTTCATGCCACAACAAATCGTCGCACCTGAAAATCTCCTACATGGCTCCTCCTCCGTCGTCGCAACTCCCAACAAACACCGCATAAGCATCATCGTTCGTATATACTCGATCGAGCAGCATCTTCAGCCGAATTGAAGGTACCAAGCAAAACCCTTTGCTTTTTCATAGGATCCCAAATCTTCGCCTAATCTGTGGTGAACTCTGAAATCCACAAAAGAAAGAAGAAAAAGTATATAGATAACTTGTTTTTCTCTTCTTGTCTTCTCTGCCTCGTTACCGTCTTCTTCGAGTTCTCTGTCTATAAATGTTCGTTCTTTCATCATCCTCCAGTCCCCGCGTATAACAAGTTGGACTTCAGGAAATTAGATTTGGGTTCCCTCCCATGCTTAACAGGTAGAGACCACTACTCACTACTATCACGAGTAGTTTGAGCTCTTCCAGATCCCTGTCGGTCGAAATGAATCCTCTCAGCCTCCGAGGAAATCCAATTCCGGAGATCTGTCAAGCTTATTAGATAGCTTGGCGTGTGGAAGTTCTGTCACTTCATTCCTCAATGCACTTGATGAAATAGAGAAAGAAGTAGACTGCAAATAAAAGGGAATAATGTCGATTTTAAGCATAAAGTTGAACAAATGTGTCAAATATACTTATTAAGTATTAAAATTCTTTTTTTTATACATGAACTTGTTTAAATGTGCCAATTTTATTCAAGTTGACAGAAATCTTTAACGGAGTTACAATTTTGACATGTTGTCAAAGTCATATTCACTTGTTTGACATAAGAAAAAACAACCCTTACCCTTCCCATAACCCCATCCCCTTTTCATCTCCCCGTTGCATTCCATCCCTCCTCTCATCTCCTGCAAAACTTTTTCAGTCAAAATCTTTCGTCGAAGTCTCCTCTAACCTCCCAACCGAACTCTAAACCATCAAAGTCTAACTAATGTTAGTCATCGACTCATGGTTCCAGACAATTTTCTAAAATATATATACCCAGCCTAACAACAATGAATGGATATGATCATGATCAGAAGAATAATTATAGTTTTGTGTGCAAAAGGGAAGGGATGCTTGGATGAAAGGTGTGAGATGACTATTGAGCTTTTTGATATGTGACCATGATGAATATCATGGGTATGATGATCCTCATGAACCCACTTCTGAAATTGTCTGATTTGCATTTCTTCTATATGGTACATACAAGCTCTTACAATTCTTAGTACATAAAACAAAAACAAAACAGCAACGAGAGATCTTCACACTAAAATCAAATTTTTCTTCATTTCAGTTGAATCAATTTTAAAAGGAATTGAAGCTTTAAGAATAGATAATTGAGTTTGTTCTAGGGTGTATATATATATTTTTTTGAAAATGGTCTGAAACCATGGACTGACTAATATTAGTTAGACTTTGATGGTTTAGAGTTTGGAGGAGAATTCGGCAGACGACTTTGACTGTAAAAGCTTTGCAGGTTGGGAGATGAGAGAAGGGGATGATGGTGTTGCAACAGGGATAGGGTTTTGGGTAGGTGAAGGGTTATTTTTTCATGTTTGAACATTGATATAATGCCAACTTATAAAAACATGTGAATATGACGTGGCAGAGAAAATATTGTAAGATTCTAACTCCGTTAGAGATTTCCATCACATTTAAATAAAATTGACACATTTATTCAGGTTCATATATAAAAATAAAATTTTAATACTTAATGGATATATTTGATACCTTTGTTCAACTTCATACTTAAAATTGAGATTCACGAAAATAAAATGAAGAATAATTATAAACATGTCCGGACGGATGGAAGAAGAAGATAAAAAAATAATAATAAAAGTTTAAATGTGGTATAAAATTGAAAGAGATGGGACACGTAGATATAAAAAAGTATATTGAAAAATAAGAGATGATATGGCTAAAATTAAAGGAAGTTAACAAAAAAAAAAATATTTTTATTAATTTTTTTTGTTTTTTATTTTTTTGTTTGTAATTTGGATAAATCTAAACATAATTTACAAAGACCATATGAATGCAAATAACAAATTTTTACTTTAGGGATAAATTTAAGAAATAGTCACGACCTTAGTGATAAATTTAGTATTTTTCCCATATTTTAAATAGTCCAATATTATAAATAAAAAATATATATTTATTTTTATAAATATATATTTATTAATTATTATTATTATTATAATTTTCTATACTTTAATTAGATTATAAATAATAATATTTATTATATATATTATTTTTATTTTATTACAATTATTAATAATATTTAAATTAAATAAATAATATTAACCATTTATATTATAATTTATATTTTAATTAAAATTACATTAGTTATTAAATATAATAATTATAATATTAAAATAATTTATAATAATAAAAAAATCAAGATAATAAAAATTAAATATTCACTATATAAAAATAATTTTAAATTCATATTTTCATTTAAATTTATTAAAAAATAAAATTGTTATTTTATTCTTATATTATATTATTATCCTATATAACAAACACAAAATTATAACTATACACAATTTATATCATTTCTTATAGTTTAAATTAAACAACAATAACATATACAACCTATACTGTTTATACTTCATTATAATTTATATTTTTATATAACTTATACCATATATAATTTGTACTATGTATCAAATTCTAATAATTAAATTGTTTATAATTTATTAATAATCATTAATCATAATCTTTTAATTCTCAAATAAAATATACAAATATTTTTAAGAGTTCATGTATATTAAAAATAATAAAAAAATGTAAGTCCTAAAAAAATATTAAACATCTAATAATAAAATTTATGAACGTATAAAATTATTATTATCTTTTCTTAATTATATATATATATATTAATTTATATATTGTTCCTTAATTCTCTATTTAATTATTTAATTTAATGATAATATATTTATATATAATATATTATATAATATTGCTTAATCAGAGAGAGAAGCAATTCAAATATCCTAAATTAGGGATCTTACTGATAATTGTTTAAATCGTCAAAAGAGAATTCAAATTTAAAAATAATTCAGTTAATTAAAAATTCAAATAATTTTTTTATTAAACAGTATTGTTTATAAAAATTCAATAAAACTATTAAATAACTAACATTAAAAGGTTGTAATAAAAAATCAATAAATTAAAAACAAAATACTCTCTATTTATTAAAGAATATATATATATATATATAACAGAATTTCAAGAAAATAAAATAATAATAATAAAGTATTTAAAAATAGTCAGAAGTTTGGGATAACCTATTAAGAAAAGACTTGCTTGATTTTTTTTACGTTACTATATTAAAAATATAGAATAGTTTTATATTATAATTAATAAATATATTTTAGGATTAATTGTTATAATTTGTCAATGGGACAGATCTAAGCTATTTTGTGCTGTATTGTTTTTTCACTCTAACCAAATCATAATAGTGATTATTAAATAAGTCTAAATATATACTATCATATATTCACTTGGTATATAAATAATTAACGAATCAAAATAATCCGGTTAAATAGCTATGCTAAATTCTATAATTTGTTTCCAACAAAAACAATCAACAAGATACATATTATAACAAGAACATGTTTTTTCATGCAATACTTAAAGATAAGAAAAAAAAACTCCTCCTAAAGCTAACATTAAAGAAAACAAATAATTTGAATTTATTAAGCTATATGTTGAATAAATGCTTAAATATTTTACATTTTAATATGAAATATGTAACTTATGATTGCATCTTCTCTAAATTAGAAAACTAAAAATCATAGGATCAAACTCTACCTCCTCTATGCAAAATAGTGTATGTAAGAAAATATGTGTCAACATAATTTTAATACCAAAACAGTAACTATAAAATCAATAAAGTCAAACTATTGTTAATACATATAATATATGAATATCCTTCAATGCAAAATAAACCAACGCTAAGCTTTATGGGAAAAAAATCTTACATTTGACGATAAAATTTTGAAAGAAAAATATTTTAAATTCTTAAATATGTTTGGCTGAACTATCTTTAAATCAATTGATACATTTTATTCATCAACTCAATAATTTGACCTCTAAAATTCAAATCTTTCTAATATTACTACTGAAAAGAAAAATGTAAAAACTATCGGATAAAGTAATTCAACACAAACAATAGTAATTTAATTGAGTCCAAAAATATCTATTTAGAACACAAGAGACTAGTTTTTGTAATTTAAAATAAGTAAATTGATATTAATTAGAAAAAAATAAAATAAATACAAAGCATAACTCAATATAATTGAAAAGGAGAAATATTATTCATAATAATCAGGGCCGGCCCATTAGCTGTGCAAGATGTGCACATGGGCATAAAAAATGTAGTGCCACCAAAAAAATTATATATATATATATATATATATAAAATTATATACATATATGTTATATATTAAAAAAATGAGGCTCAACCCTAGGGCCGGCTAGTTAAATCCATCCACTCCAACATCACACCCAAGCGGCAAGCACCCAATTTGTGAATTGTGACCAGCCGAAGGTTATCTCCAAAGTCCGACCCCGTCCTCTCTCCAAACTCTGACGTTCGACCATCGTCTCATTTCCTCAACTGTTGGTAATCTCTACTTCTTGGATTTTAGATTTAATCATTGCAATTTTAAAAATCAAATTAATATTCTTCCATCACAATTTATTTTATTGTCATTGTCATTTGTCAACTATGTTTATTAATGTAATGAAATTTGAAATGTTAATAGATTCTGGTATTAAAAGTGAAGTTAAGTGTTTAACAGATTATGAACTTGGAAAATTTGAGTTTATTGTAGGGATGGTTATCTGGTATAATATCTTGGCTAAAGTGAATATTGTCAGTAAACAATTGCAGTCTGAAAATATGCGGATTGATGTATCAATGGGTAGTGTGAAGGCACTTATTGCATTCTTTAGAGAGTACAGAGAAGTAGGGTTTGAGAAAGCGTTGAATTGTGCCAAAAGAAATTGTTGTTGAATTGTATATTGATCCAGTGTTTCCAGATAAGAAAAAGAAAAGAAAAGTTCTTAAGAAAAAACATTTTGATGAGATTGACTCTGAAAATCAGTCATCTGAACCACCTATCGAAGAATCAAGTCAAGAATCCTTCAAAATTCATTATTTTTTACACATAATTGATGAAGCAATCGGTTCATTGGAGAAAAGGTTTGAGCAATATGAGCAATATGAGCAATATGAGGAGACATTTGGGTTCTTATTTACGGCAGAAAAGCTAAAGTTCTTGGATTCTGTTAACCTAAAAAGAAGCTGCAACAACCTTGAGAAAAGCTAGAGAATGGCCACACTTCTGACATTAACGGTGAGGATTTATTAAATTAATTGGGACTATTACAAAAACATTTATCAAATGAGCTTGATTCAACCAGTGCAATCCTAAATTTCTTGAAAATAGCTAATTGTTATCCTACTGGTTGTCTTGCATATAGAATTATGTTAACAGTTCCAATAACGGTAGCATCAGCTGAAAGAAGTTTTTCAAAGGTAAAAATATTGAAATCTTACTTGCGTTCGACCATGTCACAAGAAAGACAAAATACTTTGGCTTTGATTTTTATTGAACATGAGTTCTTGGAAAACCTTGACTATGATAGGTTAATTGATGATTTCGCATCTAAGAGTGCAAGAAGATCAATTTTCAGAAAATAGTATTGCATTGACTGATTCAAATTGATAAAATTCTAGTAGAATTTTATTGCATGTTCGTGTCTTTGTAATAGATTTCAGACTTTTGGTCATTCCTTTCGAAGACAATGTAACAAGAGCATTTGTTATTGAAGTAATTCAATAAGCTTACCATAAAATTTGCCTTGATTTTTTTTAACTTTTTATTGTTGTGATATTAATTGTTGGTATGCGTAGATGTTTATTAATAATATTATTTTTGTATTTTTGGTGTTTTTCTTTTTTTTGGAGTACTTAAGGTCGCATTTGATATCTCGCACAAAGCCGAAAACTCAATGTTCTCCTTCTAAATAAATAAAAAACACTTAATATAAGGAAAAACCATACTTTCAATTTGTAAAGGAAGAAGAAAAAAATCCGATCCTTCTAATTTGCTGTACTTGAATTAAGATGAAAATCAGTTTCATCCCCTAATTGAATCTTGTTCAAAATCAGCTCCATCCTGAATTGAATTTCGAGCTGGAACTATAATTTGATCATAATTTGATCAGTTAATTCATAGGCAAAAAGTATAGTCCACCTCGCCCAATCATGAGTCTTTCTTATTAAAAATCATCTTACTTCTATCAATGGCGAAAAAACGAAGATAAGAGAATCCATTATAACATACGCATCTTCCGTCAAAGCCTTAATTTTGTTAAAAGACAAAATTATATTAATTATTAATTGATACCCATCCTCGATCGTTCATGTGTTTCCTTAAGTAAACGTCTTTCACCAAATTATCAAACGAGAAATAGTAATGAATGTGATTTAATATAATTGCATTCTGCACTTAATTTGTATATTCTAAATACATGATGATTCGTTGTGGCTTAATGCGAGTATAAATGATTTATATTAAAACCCAAAAATAAACATTGTTAAAAAGATAAAAAGATTAGTATTTCAAAATTTATACATTACATATCACTCCATTTACAAAAGTTTATAGCATATGATTAACAAAAAAAAAAAAAATAAAAATAAAAAAGGAATAGTTCATTATCAAGAAAGAAAGAAACCAACCTCTAGTTCTTTTTGGACAATTCTAATGAATTAATCTCTCTTATTATTATTATTATTATTATTATTATTATTATTATTATTAATGATTGGGTTCTATGTGATAATTTAATTGGATTAAAAAAATAATAAAATTTGAGAATAATGTGTAGAAGTTGTATTAGATGAAAAATTAATAAAATTTTTCTCATTATAGTTAGAGTTATTTATGAAAGTGTTTGAGTGAATTTATGGTTTATAGGTTAAATTATTATAATTTATATAAATTAAGAATTTACAAAAATATTAAAGATAAATGTATTTTTAAATTCCAAATATATAAATATAATTTATTTAAATTTGAATTCAAATATAATTTTATAAAAACATTTGATATAATATAACTAATCATAATATAAAAATAACCATTTTAAATAGATGAAAAAATAATATATTTTTTTAATTTATTTATAAATTGTAATATTATTTGATAGACAATTTAATGATTTTTTTTTATTGATAATGAATTAAAAAAATTGACACTTTAACTTTAAATCAAGAAAAAAAAAATAACAAAAATTATCACAAAATAATACTGGTTAAGTAGGCATGAAATCACATGATAATAACACCATTTAACTTGTTAAAACCATCTTGAACCGAAAAATTTATTTTTAAACTCATTTTGGTGTAAATATCACATCAAACAGTAACAACCGAAAAACTCATTCTCAAATCCAAAAAAATATTTTTATAATATTCTTTCTTACATCAAATTTTATAACTTTTTAATATCACTCATATATTTTTCAATTTATAAATTATACCATAATATTTTATTATCACACTATTATTTTAAATTTGATTGTAAATTAATTATAGAAATTCAATAATATTATAAAAAAAAATATCACAAAATAATACTATTTTAGATAAAACAAACATTATTAAAAAAAAAATCATTAAATATTTTTCATTATTATAATTTTTTAACATTATTATAAAAAAAAAATTCAACATTATTATCAATTTTGAACATTATTATAAATTTATATTATATAAATAAATTAAAATAATAAATTAAATAAATTAAATAAATAAATTTAACATATAAATATACATCAACTAAGTTTAGGGATAGAGAATAATGAGTGTTGATTGGAAAGAAAAAGGGCTAAAATATGGAATATGGTTGGAGATATCTAAAATATTCTTGTACCAATTAGATTTACAACATTTATGAAAAAATTTCAATAAATCCTATCACAATATGAATCTAAGAGACATGAAAATAGAAAATCAACCATCAGTCTAAAAAAACATAAAATGCTTACAAGATCAAACAATATTAAGAGGGTGAGATTTGAACAATGACCACCCTAGACGAGGCATCAGTCAGTCAATCCTTTTTTGTAATGAAATAGAAATTCATAATGCAATATCTAAAAGCATATCCCTAAGAAAGGAGGCCATGATGCTGGAAGATAAGATGAAGACCAACTGTTCCCTCCTCGGCTTTGGAGGTTGAAGAAAGAAGAGCTTCCCACCACCACCACCCCTTTGTAAGGTGATGTTTCTTTACCATGCAAGACCTTCTGGAACATCTGGGATTGGCAATATGTGGTTTTGTGCAAGCAAAACCAATCGAATTCCTCTTCTTATCAGACTTCACCATGCTGCAAGTATTAGAAATCCAACCAGATGGTGCAATCTCCCATGGAGATGCCCTGTTTTGTAACAATACTTGAAATGCATCTTTTAGCCTAAACAATTTGTATTTTGCAAAAGTTTGAAGGCAAACAGATATACATTGACATTTGGATAATAGATACATAACATGTCTTTTTTCTGAAGAAACAGGATGAAAGGGTGATATAAATGTAATATATGTACTTGATCTTACTAGACCAACTTCATAGATGAGAACATCATCTCAGCAGGTCTGAAGAGTTAAAAGATTCAATGTATGAACAGATTAACACCTCCCTCTCTACTTTTTATTAGGATGAAAGGGGGTTGCCTGAATTTCCGTTCAATTTCTTAAAATAATCAATCTTGACTTGAGGAGTGCAACTATTTATTTAGAATAAACAGACTAAGCTCAGAAAGTTGCTTAATTTGCTCAAAGAAGAGACTCCATTAGAGCCAATTCTCATACAAGAGGTGTCAGAAATAAGCATCAATCATCTTTGCCTATAAAGTGTATATATATATATGATCTTCTCTTACATACTCTTCAGTTCAGGTCTCCATGATTATCAGCATGGTTTGTCTCAGGAGAACGAAAGTTTTTAAATTAACATCATCAGAGATCCAACCCAAGAAGATCTTTAAAGAAAAAACTAAACCATAATGAAAACGAAAACAATTCAAGTCAGTTAGATTGACAAATTAAAAACTAAGCAGGGTTCTTTCTAATTTATTCTAATTGATAGAGATGGATCAGAAGATTCCTGGCTTGGATTTCTCAAAAATAAATGAGAACAGCGCTCGATAATTTCAGTTTCGATCATCTGGGGAAAAATTCATCACATCCATCAAAGAAATCGGAACAAATATATACCTTGAATTAGGCGGATCACAATGAAAATATGAATTATCGGTTGAATAAGAAGACTTAGTAGAGACTAAATGGAAGATGCCATGAAGTCCGAAGATGGTTTCATATATATACTGGTGCGTGGAGAACTGACCTAATTCTGTGAAGATAGAAAGAGGCTTTTATGGTTTATAAGTTATTGGGCCTTTATTTATTATTGAGAATATAATGGGCCTTTACGTTAGTTCAGCGGACAACATTACAATGTGATGAATTAAGGCCCAATAACTTAAAAACTAAGAACAACGTCCACTGCCTGCAACAAGGCCGGAGCTTTGCCGACAAAATCTCGAATTCGATTTCTTCGCAATTTTCAAAATATTTTTTCAAAAATTCTTTTCCTTATTCTTTTACACAAAATTAAATTATATCTTTAACTATAAAATTTTGAAAATAAAAAGTAGGACGTCAAAAGAAATGCTATATACTTTAATAGTCCCAAGGTTCCCGAGAATACAGTATTATAGTCATCATCAATGAATCATTTGTTCTATAGTATATGAATTAAAAAAATATATATATTTTTCAAATATCATCTGCATATAAAAAAAATCAACAACACAATTACAAATAATAAGATATGAAAGAAAATGATAAATAAAAAGGAAAAACATTTAAGAATTAAATTATTTCTGTAATAAGGAAACTAAAAAAAAAGGCATTCACAAACCAACATGAGTAAAAGAAATGCTACATTGAATAGCCTCTAAGTTCTTACAACTAATGGTAAATCTGAGAATATATTCATATAGTCCTTACTCCTTATCAATGAATTATTTATTCTATGATGTATTAAATATATATATATATATATATATATATATTAAATATCATCTATATATAAGAAATCACCAACACAATTACAAATAATAAAACAGGGAAAAAAAATGAAAAGAATGGAGAATTTATTAAATAATCAAATTATTTCTTTAGTAAGAAAATTAGAAAGAAAAAAAATGCACAATGCACACACAAAAATATATTTATATAGTACTCAATCGTTTTATTACACGAGTGTCGGTCGTGAATCATTTATCATAGAAGGATTATGGGTTATAATTTTAAGGAGATGATAATGTTTTTTTTTAGTAAAAATATTTATAAGTATTCATATATATATAAATAAAGTAAATAATAATAATTTAATAGAGGGTATTTTAATATTTTAGTTAATGAATGGATTGATTTGATACAAGTGATGTGATAATTGATTTTGTTGGATTATTTAGAAAACTCAAATCCGAACTAGGCCTATATGAATGTAAATATTTATTTTTTATACTTTCAAAATTTATAATAATTAAAAAATTCGAACATATTTTTAAAAAAAAATCTGAAATTATAAAGGGTGATTAAAAATAAATAATTAATTTGAAGATCGGAGCAATATCGAACAATTGTTTTTGAATTAATTAAAATTAAGACATTTTATAAATAAAATCAAATTAGTCAAAATAAATAAAATAAATAATTACAAACGACTAA
This sequence comes from Impatiens glandulifera, assembly GCF_907164915.1. Classification (NCBI taxonomy): domain Eukaryota; kingdom Viridiplantae; phylum Streptophyta; class Magnoliopsida; order Ericales; family Balsaminaceae; genus Impatiens; species Impatiens glandulifera. The sequence continues at coordinate 66,656,095 of NC_061862.1, read as the reverse complement.
GCTCCAATGATATTCTGTACCGACACTGTGTTGGGTTAAAAATCATTAAAAAAATGGTATTAACATGAAAAATGTCAATGACATCAAATAAAGTCAACAAGCAACACGACCGACACAAATAATATAAGCGATACTAATGACATAGAATGACATCGTGTTGAGAATTCCTAAAGAAAAAAAATGAAGGAAAAAAGTAAAGAAATAATGAATAAGGAACTTATTCTCTTTGTCACGTTGAAATATAAAATTTATGCATTTTGCCTCACATTGAAAATCTAAAAAAATTTAAACCTCACATTCAAATATAAATATAAATATATATATATATATATATATATATATATATATATATATATATATATATATATATATATATATATATATATATAATCATTTTTTCCCATTTTCTTTGAAATGGAGAACTTAAAAATATATTTTTAGCTTCTTAATTCTCTAATTAAAAAATTCTCAAGTGAGGCGGCCAATAATTATTTACAGATTTTTCATTTGGAGTTGGGATATTTTGGAACATCATTATTAGCAAAATCTCCAATTATTTAATTTTTGTAATAAATTTGTTAGGATAAGTTAGAATCATGTTTATGATTAGAGAAAGATTTTTTTAGAGAGGAAGAGAGAGTTTAAAAAACTTTTCCTACTAATTTTAAGTCTCCATTTTATTTGTAATAATAATATAAATGAGCTTTAATTTCTGTCTATTTAAGTTTCATATTTCCTGTAAATTATGTGGTTCTTTAATTTGATGCCTTGAATGATTTAAAAATTTCTTATTGGATTGTAATTTTATTTTATGAAATTAAAAAAAAAACTATGATAACACTCTATAGTCATTCTCCCGCTTAAACTCCTCCTATTGGATTGTATTTCATCAATTTATTATAAATAAAATTTGCCTAAATTTAATTTCAAATAAAAAAAATTAGATCGTCGTTCTCAAACTCTTGCTTAAGAACGACGATAAAAAAATATAAAAAAAAAAAGTTTCAATTGGTGTTAGAGAAAAACATAAGAAAATATATCTTTGATAAAACCTAATTTTTGTTATTTTACATAACTTCTTGTAGAGTCAACTGAAATTCATTATAACGACAACTGATCTAAAACTTTTACACAACCTAGATGACTTGTGTATCTATAATTTTGTTTAAAACATATTTTAGTCAATTATAACTCTATGCAGGTCAAATGGAGCCAATACAGTAAGAGCCAAGACAGTAAGGTTCCTATATTAGGATTTTTTTTCTTGATATTCTCTATCATATCTTGGTAGATTTGTTGATATTGAATTGAATACTAATTCAAATTGGCTGATTATTTTACAAAGCATGAACTACCCATATATCTACCAATTTGATGTGTATATCTCTAATTGATTTTGTATAGAAGTAGGACTTAAGATGATCACACAGTGAGTTCGAAATTCTGATAACTAAAAAAAGTATTTTGTGAAATATTCTCGTAAAATACATACTAATTTGAATAATTCTCCAAATGGCTTGATTCTTTGACAGGAATTCAATTCATCCATTTATCTACAAATTTCACATTGAGATCATTTTCCCAATTCGGCTTCTAAACTATTCATAATCACGATAAAAGAAAACATATGAAACTGCCTAAAATTGAAATCTAAATATCTTAAAATGTTTTTGAATTCATTTTCAATCTAAAACATCTCTAACATTTTAAGCAGTTTGAATAATTTGTATTATTCTTATATTGATGTGTCCAAACTTGATAAAAGTTTCTTCAAATAAAATGCAATAAAAAGTGGTCCCGTCTAAACTAGCAACTTCCGTTCATTTGGACGGCATGCGAGCCACATCGTCGAGTCCCTTTCCCACACGTAACTAAGCACTGAATTAAAAAAAAATTTCTCAAAAACAAAGACAAAAGCTAAAAAGATAAAAGGCTAAAACACAAAAAAAAATGCTATACTACTCAAACGTAAAAGAAAAGAAACATAATGGGAGGATACCAAACCTAAAATCACAACCTCATATGTGTACAAACTGAACATGGCTTCTAATAAACCCACCAAATAATCATTTGGTGAATCACGTACTTGCATCGTGACACACATTTGTACACGAATATGATTCTTCACTTTTCTTTGGCACGTATATCCCTCATTTGAGCTAAAATGAGAAATTAATTTCAAAAGAATGTTAGGCCCTGGTTAGACTGAATTCATGACGTCTACCAAATCTTTTATGCCTCTCTTTATTAATTTTTAAAGTCTCACGAGATATGTATAAAACAACGATTTCAAAACTCGAGAAAATACGTGAGCAAACCTTTTATGTTCACCATTATCATTATAAAAACATGAGACGATTTTAAAACGAGAATTCTAATTCCGAGAAAATCCATGAACAAAAAAGGGATCTCCTTCCCACTTTCACAATTTTTTGGAATACTAGACCAACATTTTGTTGAGGTGTTTCTTGCTATTGCGGACGAATTTTAAATTCCGGGTAAACGGGTCAGGGTTTTCTGTTATGAAAATGGGTTAGAGTATAAATAATTTTTTTTGGTATTTTTCTCATAACACGGTAAGGTTGAGAGAGAGTGAACAGATCTAGGGTTTTCTAGTTTCCTTCTTATTCTTTGGTTGATCCAAAGAGAAAGATTGGGGGAGCTTTTGATTGTGGTGTATTCCAATCATTCCTAGTATAATCACTTCTTTTATTTGAGAGCAGGACATGTTTTATTTCTAAGAAGATCTATAATTTTGCTGTTGCAAAACCCAATAGTGGTATCAGAGTAGTATTGATTGGTTATCTGTTTTAACATTGAAGTAGAGTGCTCTACTAGTTAGCCGACAAAATTCAAAGAAGAGATCAATTGGTTTCTTTGTTGGGGGTTTTTGTCATTTCTTAAGGCAATAATAATAGGGAAATCTAGACCTGATATGGTGAGTCTAAATAGTACAAACTACAGGCAATGGAAACTGATGATTATTGATCTATTAGTTTCAGATGATTTGAATGAAGCAATTGAAAATGAAGGTGTTAGACTTGAGAGTACAAAAGAAGCTGATTGGAAAAAGACAGATATAAAGGCATGTAGATTTATTCATTCTTGGGATGGTGTAAATGGTGTGCATCATGTTGAGAATGAAACTACGGTGTATGGTGTGTAGAGAAAACTTGAAGCTCTCTACGCTGGGAGGTCAGCATGGAATAAAGTAGCACTGGTACGAAAGCTGGTGAATCTGAAGTACATTGATAATAAATCAATTGATGAGCACTTGAATGAATTTTAAAATATTTTGAATCAGCTGAGTAGTATGAAGATAAACTTTGATGATGAAGTGAAAATACTTTTAGTCCTTGAATCTTTTCTTACAAGTTGGTAGACACTTATTATTACTCTCAGCAACTCAACACTAAATGGTAAAGTTAACATGACATTTATCACCAATTCCTTACTTGATGAGGAGAATCGAAAGGGGGATGAACTCTCTAAGTCTGATATGTTGGTGACTGATAGAGGAAGATCAAAGGATAATAGAAGTGGTTCGAGTAAGGGAAAGTCTAGAAGCAAGTCTAGAGCTCCAAAGAAGGATGGTGCTTGCCATTAATGTGACAAAATGGGTCATTGGAAAAACGAGTGCTAGAAATTTAAAAATGATAAAGAAAAGGGTATAGTGAAGCCCAAAGAAAATAAAGATCAAAGTGCAAATACATCTGCTTATACTTCAAATGGTGAACTAACATATGCTTATAATTGTCAAGACTCTTATCTTAGTACATCTTCAAATGAAACAGCATGGATTGTTGACACATGTGCCTCATTCCATATTAGTCCACACAAAGGTTACTTCCAGTCCTACAAAGCTGGTGATTATGTTGATGTTCGCATGGGTAACAGTGGTGTGTCCAAGATAGTTGTCTTGGTGATGTTAGAATCGAGACAAACATGGACTGAATTTGATTTCAGCAAGTAAGCTCGATGATGGAGGCTACCATAATGTTTTCAGTGGTGGAGCATGAAAGCTAAGCAAGGGTTCATTGATTGTTACAAGAGGTAAGAAATGGTGTTCCTTATACAAGACAAATTTATAAAATGTCTATAATGCAACATATTATGTCGTGATAAAGTCATCCTCTAAGTTGTGGCACAAGAGACTAGGTCATATTAGTAAAAAGGGGCTGAATGTTTTGATCAAGAGGAATGAGGTGTAAAATCTCAAGGATGCTCATCTTGAAAATTGTGAGCATTGCTTGAAGGGTAAGCAGAATAGAGTCTCCTTCAGTAAGTCGAAAGTGGAACTGAAAAAGAATGTCCTTAAACTGGTCCATATAGATGTTTGTGGTCCTATGAAGATTAAATCCATATGTGGTGCTTCTTATTTTGTAACCTTCTTAGACGATGCATCTAGGAAGGTTTGAGCCTATGCTATAAAGTCCAAGGATGAGGTTACAACAAGGTTTAAGGTCTTTCACAAGCTGGTTAAAAGAGAGACATGAAGAAAACTGATGAGGATGCGTTCAAATAATGGGGGAGAGTACATAGTCTCATTTGATGATTATTGCAAAGAGTAGGGTATTCGACATGAACAAACTGTGCCCAAGACTCCACAACAAAATGGAGTGGAAGAGAGGAAGAACATAACAATGTTAGAACGGATGATGAGTATGCTCTCTCATTCCAAGTTGGTTAAGCATTATTGGGTTGAAGCCATGAGCACTATAGTGTATGTGATCAATTGTTCTCCTTCCAAGTCATTGAATAATAAGTGTGCATAAAACGTCTGGTCAAGTAAAGATGTTAATTATGACTATTTACGTGTTTTTGGTTGCAGAGCTTTTGTGCATGTTCCAAAAGATGAGAGGTCTAAGCTAAATGCAAAAACTAGGCAATGCATATTTTTGGGTTATGGTGATGAAAAGTGAGGATACAGGTGTTATGAAACAGTTGATAAGAAGGTTTTGAGAAGTCGAGATGTGGTATTCCTTGAAGATCAGACTATTGAGAATTTTAAAGATGGTGAAAAACTTGATGCATACATACGTGATCTTTCTGGTCTTGAGTTGTCTCATGATGTTGAGGAAACAAGGCCACATGTAGCTTCAGACTCAGATAGTGATGATGATGTTCCTCAGGGTCAAGCTATAGACCATGGAAATGATACAGAAACTAATCTTGGTGATAATTTTGAGGCTGATTTTGAAGTTCAACAAGAAGATGGAAATCAATATAATCAACAAACAAAGGTACTTAGGAGGTCTACTAGGGAGAAAATATCAAGTTTTAAGTACTCTGCTATAGAGTATGTCCTTCTAACTGATTGTTGGGAGCCTGTATGCTATAAGGAGGCTCTTGAAGAGGCACATAAGAAAGAATGGATAACTGCCATGGATGAAGAGATGAAGTCATTGCTAAAAAATAGTACATATGAACTAGTTGAAAGACCAAAGAATAGAAAAGTATTACAAAATAAATGTGTGTACAAGATCAAGAAAGAAGGTGATGATAGCAAGCCAAGATACAAGGCTAGGCTGGTTGTCAAAGGTTTTGGCTAGAGGCATGAAATCGATTATGATGAGATTTTCTCACTAGTAGTGAAGATGATTTCCATCCGGGTGGTGTTAGGTCTAGAACCTTGTATGGATCTTGAGGTTGAACATCTTGATGTCAAGACTGCATTTCTCCACGATGATTTGGATGAAGATGTTTATATGGAGCAACCTGAAGGTTACAATACGAAAGGTGATGAAAGCAAGGTGTGCAAACTTGTCAAAAGTCTGTACGATTTGAAGCAAGCACAAAGGCAGTGGTATCTTAAGTTTGAGTCATTCATGACCATCCATGGGTACATGAAGACGTCTACAAATCACTATGTTTTTGTGCAAAAGTTTATTTCTAATGATTTTATTATACTTCTCCTATATGTTGATGACATGTTGATTGTAGGGAGAGACAAGCTCAAAATTGCCAAGTTGAAAAAAGATTTGGCTAAGTCTTTTGAGATGAAAGACTTGGGTCAAGTAAGACAAATTCTTGGAATGCAGGTCATTCGTGATCTGGTGAAGAAAAGACTATGGATGTCTTAAGAGAGAGATATTGAGAAGATTCTAAAACGATTATGTATGGATAAGACAAAGCCAGTTTTTTGTCCATTGGTTACACACTTGAAAATAAACAAGACAATGTCTCCCAATGATGAAGAGGAAAGACAAGAAATATACAGTGTTCCATATGCTTCAACAATAGGCAATCTGATGTATGCAATAGTCTGTACAAGACCAGATATAGCTCATGCGGTTGAAGTAGTCAGTCGCTTCCTTTCAAATCCCGGCAAGACACATTGGGAAGCGGTTAAGTGGATAATGAGATATCTTCAAGGGACCTCCAAATACACTTTGTGTTATAGTACTGGAAACCCACATGTTGAAGGATTTTCTAATTCAGATATGAGTGGTGATATTGACACAATGAGATCAACTTTAGGGTATTTGTTTACCTTTGGAGGAGGAGTTGTATCATGGCAGTGTTGTCTACAAAAATGTGTTGCTTTGTCTACTATAGAAGCTGAATATATTTTCATTACTAAATATTGTAAGGAAATGAGATAGATGAAAGAATTGTTGAAAGAAAAAGGCATTGCACAAGACATGTTTGTGGTGTTTAGTGACTCATAAAGTGCTATACATGTGAGCAAGAATCCAAGTTTCCATTCACGTTCAAAACACATCCAAAGAAGGTACCATTGGATCCGTGAAATGCTCGAGAAGAAAGAGTTATACTTGGAGAAAGTGCATACAGATGAGAACAGGTCAGGTATGATGACAAAGGGCTTGTCAAGAGGCAAGCATGAGATATATTGTGCCAAAGTCGGAATTGTTCTGGCAGGAGCGTCACGATGATGAATGTTTATAACAACATTCTCCCATGGCTCAGAAGGGGGAGAATTGTTGAGGTGTTCCTTGTCATTGCATGCGTATTTTAAATTCTAGGTAAACGGGTCAGGGTTTTCTGTTATGAAAACGGGTTAGAGTATATATATTGTTTTTGATATTTTTCTCATAACATAGTAAGGTTGAGAGAGAGTGAACATATCTAAGATTTTCTGGTTTCTTCTTATTTTTTGGCTGATCTAGAGAGAAAGATTGAGAGAGTTTTTGATTATGGAGTATTCCAATCATTCCTAGTGTAATCACTTCTTTCATTTGAGAGTAGATCATGTTTGATTTCTAAGAAAATCTATAGTTTTACTGTTGCAAAACCCAACACATTTTCACTCAGTCTGATCTTTCCTAAAAAACAAACAAAAAATCTCATTTTGTAAATACACGTGTAAGGAGCTACGCGTGACTTGTTACTCATGTCTTATAAGATACGTAGGTAGCCTATTCATAGGTTTAGTCCCACTATAATAAAAAAAACACTCCTTTGAAATTGAGAGAAGGATCGAGGCTTTGACCCATATAAAAGTTGATGGCGATAAACATGATGATTTAAAGAAATGAGTAGGAGTAAAGTGAATGCTACTGTTTGAAGGACTATCTTAAAATGAAACCACTCGTTCACAAAAAAAGATTTGAATGAAGAATATATAATTCATCTTGTTCTTGTGTTTTTCTAAATGCTTAGAAAGATTAACTCTCGAATGAAATCTGTGAATAAAAGGAAAAGGATAAAGTCAAAATCAAAGCCACAAACTGAAAGAGGATGTCTTGTCTTTCAACTCTACCTAGAAGATATGCTTAACTCAATGGCTAAAAAAATCAAAGAGCAAAAGTATATTTTAGATATTGAAATCGTCACTTGTCGTTTTACGAGAACACTAGTATATCGATTCTATAAAATATATATTTGTGGTACTAAAAAAAGTACAAACAAGCGCTCTTGTGTTGATTGAGATATTAAAATCATCACTTGTTATTTTCACAAATATGTAAGTGTACCAATTTTTCTAGATATACCCTAGTTGCCAAAACAAAAATGACTTATAATGGTTGAGATATTGAAATCACACTCATTGTTCACCTAAACATTATCTAAATTGTGTAAACAAGAACTCGAGTGTACTGACTTTATAAGATACACCCCTAGTCCAATAAAATTATCTTAAAATCCAAAAGTTATAAAATATTCTCTAAAATTCGAAATATAACAGAGACGAGACAACCTCTTGATAAACGTGTCCCAAGGCGGATGCCCAAGGTGAAGGACTAAAACAAAACATCAAAATAGTTGATGTTCAACCAAACTCCTTCGAGAGATTACAAGTCAAAATAATCTTTTGCACACTTGATCGATGACTTTTATGATAAAAAAAATCGGTTTCCTATTGAGACAATCCAAAGATGTTCTAACAAGACCAAGAGCAGGTCCTGGACCTGGAACAACAATTATCGCCCGATGGTCAAGCGCACTATTGAGATGTCTTGAATTGATGGTGCAAGAAAATAGAATATTCAACAAAAAGAATGAATATATTTTTGTGTATAATATTGATTTAAGGAAATAAGATTAACACAAAAAGAAATCTAATTTTTTTATTATGATAATATAAGTAGGAAAGTATTGTGATAATATTTTGTAGATTCTTTACCAAGATATTAGTATTGACATAGTTAAAACTTATTTAAAGGTACAATTGGGCACTTTAAAAAATTGAAGTTTTTGCCTTGAGAGCATCATTTTCAGTCTTTGTTCTGTTAAGGTTTCAGGGGACCGAGTGTTATATAAACTCATGTTATAACCTTATACTATCTTAATGTAATCTATTTTCTGGTCTCCTAATAAGATTTTATTTTTCTGTTGGACGTAGCCAAGTTTTATCTTAGTGAACTACGTTAAATTTGTGTCTTTCTTTATTACTTACGTTGTGTATCGCATTCCCGTTATAACAAACTGGTATCATAGCAATGTTAATTCAATTGTTAGTTTTTAATTGACACGACAACAGTAAGAATTAAGATCGACAAATTTTGGAGAAGAAGATGTGGCAGATCAAGATGTGGGCTCTACTAAAACAAATTTGATTATGAGGTCGCTAAAGTTGTCTATAAGAGCAAAATCGTTGAGATGATAATGCTGGAGGAACATAATAACAGATCAAGATATTGATATACTAAACAATAGGCCTTATGTGGGTTGTTGAAGTTGTCAGTAGGAGTAAATACAACTATTGTGATGGTATTCTCAAGGAGTAGTGTGATAGATAAGGGTGGGTCGGTATGATATACCTTAATATTTTATCCATACCTTACATAAAATTTTGGTATGCAAAAAATGCATACCTTTACCTTACTTTGATTTCGGTATACCTTGTTTTGATATACCTTAATTTCGGTATACAAAAAATTCATACATTTACCTTACCTTAATTTCGGTATACCTTATTTTCGATACGGTATCGGTATTATACCTTTGATACCTAAAAAATATATTAATTTAAAAAAAAATCAATCCCATCGGTAAGGTAGAGATTGCATATATGAAATAATATTTTAGTATAATTATATTTTGATATTATTCAAAAATTATATTTCTACAATTAAATTAATTTCAAATCTATTTAATTATTTCCTTATAAGTTTATATATATTTATATATATATTAACTTATAAATACTATTTCGGTATATCTCGATATACCAAAATTTAAAAAATCTCATACCTTTACCGTACCAATAATTATGGTATGAGTATCATACCTTACCTTTTTTTCAGTATACCTTAAAAGTCGATATTTTCGATATATTACGGTATGGTATTTTCGATATACCTTTAATATCGGTAATTTTCCTCACCCCTAGTGATAGATGAAAATGTGAACTCTACTGAAATAACAGGGCTTATGGGGTTATTAAAATTGTCGGCAGGAGAAGAAACCATCATTGAGATGATCACTCTCGAGGAGTAGTATGACATATTAAGATGCGGGCTCATTGAAATAATATGACTTAGGGGTCACTGAAGTTATCGATAGAAGTAGAAGTAACCGTTAAGATGATCATTATTGCTGAGTAGTATGGTAAATCAAGATACGAGCTTTGATGAAACAACATGTCTTATAAGGGTTGCTAGAGTTTCTGGTAGGAGCAAGAACAACTGTTGAGATGGTCATTCTAGAGGGGAAAGGAAATTCAACAGTTATGTTGTATCTTGCAAATAATGTCATCATTGGAGTCTCAAAAGAGGAGACTAATACATATGGGACATCTTAGAGTAATCAAGTCAAGGTGGAGGTTTGCTGAGTAGACTTGAATATTTGGGTTAGCAAAGAATTTGTTTAGTTGTCTTGGAAACAACTTTGGATCTAAAAGAGAGATGATAGATCATCTAAGCCACCACTAGCATTGGTTAATGCATTTGGGTCACCTCTAACATTGACTAATGTATCTGAGTCATCTTTAGCATTGACTAATGAATTTGGGCCACCTCTATCATTGATCAATGTGTTCGTGATGCATCTAACATTGACTAATGTGTTTGACTAATGCATTTGGTCCACTTCTAACATTGACGAATGCATTTGAGTCATATTTGGCGTTGATTAATGCATAACAATGACTAATGCGTCTAGGGCCACATCTGGAATTGACTAGTTCATATGAGCGACGAGCACATTTGGGTTATCTAGCATCGACGAGTGCATCTAGGTCATCTAGCATCAGCGAGTGCATCTAGATCATTCGACACTGCGAGTGCATCTGGGTCATCCAACATCAGCGAGTGCATCTAGGTCATCCGACACCGACAAGTGCATTTAGGTCATCTAGCATTGACGAGTGCATCTGGGCCATCTGACACCGACAAGTGCATCTGGGTCATCCGACACTAGCGTGTGCATTTAGGCCATCTAGCACCTGCGAGTGCATATGGGCCATCCAGCACCGACGAGTGCATCTGGCCCATCCAACATCGGTGAATGCATATGGGTCATCCGACATCGGTGAATGCATTTGGTCCATTCGACATCGGCGAGTGCATTTGGGTCATTGGGCATCAATGAGTGCATCTGAGTCATCCGACACCGACGAGTGCATCTGAGCCATCCAACACCGACGAGTGCATCTGAGCCATCCGACATTGACAAATGCATCTGTTAAGTTATCTTAGGATAGCTCTGGATCAGAGAGAGAAGGATGAATATATGGGCATTGATTAATGCAATTGGGAGAATTCAATTCAATGTGGAGATTTGTTGAGATTTCATAAATTGACGGTGTAAGGAAAGAGAATATTCAACAAAAGGAAATAATATATTTTCAGTGTATAATCTTGATTTAAGGAAATAAGATTAACAAAAAAAGAAATATAATTTTTGTTATGGTAATATAACTAGGAAAGTATTGTGATAATATTTTGAAAATTCTCTACCAAGATATTAGTATTGATCTAGTTGAAATTTATTTAAAGGTGCAGTTTGAACTTTAAAAAGCTAAAGTCTTTGTCTTAAGCATCGTTTATAGTCTCAGTTTTATATTTGCTAGGGTTTCAGGGGACCGAGTGTTATATAAACTTGTGTCATAACTCTATATTATCTTGATGTAATCTATGTTCTGGTCTCCTAATAAGATTCTCTCTTTCAGGTGGATGTAACCAAGCTTTAGCTTGATAAACCACGTTAAATCTTTGTTTTTCTTTATTGTTTACGTCGTCTATCGCATTCTCGTTACAACACACACAAACAGAAAGAGATGACTTCAAAGAACAATGACGATCAAGGCTTAATTCTGAAAATATTTCGAATTCAAATAATTGTAATGATTCTTCTAAAAAACAGAAGGATCAAGGTTTCATGTCTAACTCCTGATGAAAAGAAAAAAAATAAGACCCTTATGTCAACACTAGGGGCATTTTCGAAACAAAAAAATGAAGTATAAGTCGATCTTCTTCGGACTACGCAACTTCAAAAAATAAAAATAAGACCCCTATATAGCACTAAGAATTTTCGAAATAGAAAATGAAATATAAGTTAATCGTCTTCTTGACCATGCATTTAAAAAAAATGTATAAGTTTAATACATCACAATGAAATATACAAGTTAGGCTAATTTAGTTTTTTTATTAACTAGACTGAGAACACTCTCAAATATACTCTCACAATATGTAACAAAATAAAATAAAATAAATAGTGTGTTCCTTAACTACTTGAAGACTGATTCAGTTTTAATAAGATCATTGCTTACTCCTCATGAATCTGATGAGTGTTGATGGCCAAACTAGAACCTCTAATAGCACTGTTAGAGTTTGTGGCCCGAATTCTTGTTGGGTCAGCGGGCTTTGCCCGCACTATATGGACCTGTAGTCTTAATGGGTTTGCCCCTTTTAATTTACATCATATTCTAGGGTTAGACAATATATAGAGATTGCGGCCGTCTTTTCTCTTGAACAGTTCATTACGTTGTCCACCAAAAAATCTGTACAATCTTTGTTATAGTGAAAACTTCTCTTCTGCCCGTGGTTTTTCACCCGTAAAGGGTTTTCCACGTAATTTTGGTGTTCGTTCTTCTTTATCGCTTTTATCCTTTTTTATTGTGGTTTGGATTCTAAAAAATTGGTATCAGAGCCAAATTTGTTTGTTTTATTTTTTGGTCATGACCACGATGAAATACGACATTCCGTTGATGGATCGTAACACCAGATTTGCGTTATGGCAAGTGAAGATGCGAGCTATTTTGGCACAGATGGATCTGGAAGATGCGCTATATAGCGCTGACAAGATGCCGTCTTCGTGGACTGATGAAGAGAAGCAACGAGCAGATCGTAAGGCTCTATCGCAGATTTATCTACATCTGTCGAATAAAATATTCAAGACTGTTTGAAGGAAAAAACAGCTGCTGCACTCTGGCTAAGATTGGAGCAATTATGTATGACGAAAATGCTGACTAACAAGCTACACTTGAAGCAACGCTTGTATTCCCAACGTATGTCTGACGGTACGTCTTTAGAAAATCACTTAACTGTTTTTAAAGAAATAGTCTCTGATTTGGAATCTATGGAGGTTAAGTACGATGAAGAAGATTTAGGGCTCATATTATTGTGTTCACTACCTCCTTCGTATGCTAATTTTAGAGATACCATTCTCTATAGCCGTGAGACTTTGACTCTGGATGAGGTTTATGATGCACTCTTCTCGAAAGAGAAGATGCATAAACTTGTTGGTTCAGATAATATGGCTGAAGGCCTTGTTGCACGAGGCAGACAACGGGAGAGGTATTCTAGAAGCAATAACCGTGGCAGGTCAAAATCCAAGAACAGAGATAAGACGTGTAGGTACTGCAAGAAGAAAGGTCATATTGTTGTTGAGTGTTATAAGTTACAGAGTAAAAATAAGAGGGCTGGTGAGGATCATAAGAGCAATCAACCAGAGAAATATGGCGAAGCTGATGTTGCTAAAAAGTACAATGATGGAGAACTCCTCGTTACGTCTGATATTGATTCGAAACAGAGCGATGAATGGATTCTTGATTCTGGATGCACGTTTCATATGTGTCCTAATCGGGACTGGTTCTCTACATATGAAGTGGTCTCTAGAGGTACCGTTGTGATGGGTAATAATGCATCTTGCAGAATTGCTGGTATTGGTACAGTTAGAGTTAAGATGTTTGATGGCACTATTCGAACACTTGGTGATGTAAGGCACGTTCCTGACATGAAGAGAAATGTGATCTCATTGAGTATTCTTAATTCTAAAGGGTACAAATACACTGGTGAAGGTGGAGTTGTGAAAGTGAGCAAGGGGTCTCTTGTTGTGATGAAGGGACTCAAGAAAACTGCCAATTTATATGTTCTGCAAGGCTCTACGGTTACAAGTGATGTTGCTGTTGCTAGTTCGTCTTTGTCTGATTCTGATGCAACAAGATTATGGCACATGCGTCTAGGTCACATGAGTGAGAATGGCATGGTCGAATTGAACAAGAGAGGGCTTCTTGATGTGCAGGGTATTACGAAGCTGAAGTTTTGTGAACACTGCGTTTTTGGCAAGCAGAAAAGAGTTAGGTTCTCAACTGGTATTCATAATACGAAGGGGACACTAGACTACATTCATTCTGATTTGTGGGGGCCTTCTAAAGTACCATCTAAAGGTGGTGCGTTCTATATGTTGACTATTATAGATGATTTCTCCAGAAAGGTTTGGGCATTCTTTTTGAAACAAAAGAGTGACGTGTTTTCTACCTTTAAAGAGTGGAAGTTAATGATTGAGAAGCAGACAGGGAGGCAAGTGAAGCATCTCCGAACAGATAACGGTTTGGAGTTTTATTCTAATGAGTTTAATACTTTATGTAGAACTGAAGGTATTGTGAGGTATCATACAGTTCGACATAATCCTCAACAGAATGGAGTTGCAGAGAGGATGAATAGGACTTTGATGGAGAAGGTGCGTTGTATGCGCCTTAATGTTGGGCTACCGATGTCGTTTTGGGCTGAGACCGCTGCGTATGCATGTCATCTCGTTAATCGCTCTCCTTCGACTGCTATTGATAAGAAAAATCCACAAGAGGTATGGACTGGTTCTCCTGCTAGTTATTATGATTTGAAAATTTTTGGATGTCCTGCGTATGCTCATGTGGATAATGGGAAGTTAGAGCCTCATTCGGTGAAGTGTGTGTTCATAGGGTTCAAGCAAGGTGTGAAGGGATACAAGTTATGGTGTCCTGAGACTAGTAAAGTCTTCATCAGTAGAGATGTTGTTTTTGATGAGACTAGCATGCTTCAGGGGTCTCCATCTTCAACTCCCTCCGATGGAAATCAACAAAAGTCAAGTATTGAGGTGGAGCTTGAGATTGGGTTGAAACCTACACCAGAGCAAACTCCAGAGCCTATTCCAGTTTTAATGGATGATGCTAGCTCCTCAGAAACACCTCCACAACATTCAATTGCTAAAAATAGGCCTCGTAGAGAAATTAGACGCCCTCAGAGATATGCAAAGGCTGATTTAGTTGCGTATGCATTAAATGTGGCTGAAGAGATTGATTCAGAAGAAGAACCTGCGACATATTCAGAGGCGATTACCTGCGAAAACCTGGTATGTGGATGATCGCTATGCAGGAAGAGATAGAATCGCTTCACAAGAACGCTACATGGGATCTAGTGAAGTTACCAAAGAGCAAGAAGGCTGTTCGCTGCAAATGGGTGTATAAGAGAAAGGAAGGTACACTGGGAGTTGAAGAAGCCAGGTATAAAGCCAGGCTTGTTGCAAAAGGATATAGTCAAACTCCAGGTGTTGATTTTACTGATGTATTTTCTCCAGTTGTGAAACATAGTTCTATTCGGACTTTACTAGGTATTGTGGCATACCACGATCTTGAGCTTGAGCAGTTAGATGTAAAAACTGCATTCTTACACGGAGAACTTGAGGAAGACATCTACATGCAACAACCAGAGGGATTTGTAGCCTTAGGAAAGGAGGACTATGTATGTCAGCTGAAAAAGTCTCTTTATGGTTTGAAACAGTCACCGAGGCAATGGTACAAGAGATTTGATACATTTATGACCACTCATGATTTCAGGAGGAGCAATTACGATAGTTGTGTCTACTTTAAAGTATGTGATGATGGATCGTTCGTTTACCTATTGTTGTATGTTGACGATATGCTAATTGCCGCTAAAGATCAAAGAGAGGTCAGAAAGGTGAAAACATAGTTGAGTAGCGAGTTTGAGATGAAAGATTTAGGTGCAGCAAAGAAGATGATTGGAATGGAGATTCTTAGAGATCGACCGGCTGGTAAATTGTACATAAGTCAAAAGAGGTACATCGAAAAAGTCCTTAGTAGGTTTAACATGCAAATTGCCAAGCCGGTAAGTACTCCACTAACTGCTCATTTTAGACTTTCGTCTTCTTTGTCACCACAGTCAGATAGTGATGATGATTATATGTCGCGAGTGCCATACTCTAGTGCTGTTGGCTCCCTTATGTATGCTATGGTTTGTTCACGACCTGACTTAGCATATGCAGTTAGTGTTGTTAGTAGATATATGGAAACCCTGGTAAGGAACATTGGAAAGCAGTTCAGTGGATTCTCAGATACTTATGTGGTTCTACTGATGTTTGTTTACAGTTTGGGAAAAGTAGAGATGGAGTTGTCGGTTACGTTGATTCCGATTACGCTGAAGATCTTGATAAGAGAAGATCATTGTCTGGTTATATTTTTTGTGTTGGTGGTTGCGCTATTAGTTGGAAGGCTATGTTGCAAGCTACAGTTGCTTTGTCTACTACAGAGGCAGAGTACATGGAGATTACAGAAGCTTGCAAAGAAGCAATTTGGATGAAAGGCTTGTTTGGCGAACTTAGTGATGATTTGCAGAGTTTTACAATCTTTTGTGATAGCCAGAGTGCTATTTTTCTGACAAAGGATCAGATGTTTCACGAGAGGACTAAGCACATTGATGTACGATATCATTTTGTGCGTGATGTGATTGCTCGTGGTGATATTATTGTGAGCAAGGTGAGTACACACAATAATCCTGCAGATATGATGACCAAGTCACTTCCTATTACCAAGTTTGAGCATTGCTTGAACTTGGTTGGTCTTCATTGCTGAGTTATGCCCTTAGGGGCTTTGGTGGAAGATGTTTGATTTTGTGGTTATGCTATCAAATATTGGAATTCGTTTCAAGGTGGAGATTGTTAGAGTTTGTGGCCCGAATTCTTGTTGGGTCAGCGGGCTTTGCCCGCACTATATGGACCTGTAGTCTTAATGGGTTTGCCCCTTTTAATTTACATCATATTCTAGGGTTAGACAATATATAGAGATTGCGGCCGTCTTTTCTCTTGAACAGTCCATTACGTTGTCCACCAAAAAATCTGTATAATCTTTGTTATAGTGAAAACTTCTCTTCTGTCCGTGGTTTTTCACCCGTAAAGGGTTTTCCACATAATTTTGGTGTTCGTTCTTCTTTATCGCTTTTATCCTTGTTTATTGTGGTTTGGATTCTAACAAGCACCAAAGACAGACATAAAGGTTCTTTATTCAACTTTTAAGACTAAAAGACAACAAAAATTCTCTCATGATTAGATCTCAATGGGAGAAAACTCTAATTAGAACTTAGTTACTCACGAAAATAGAGTAATAGAATATACCCATCTAGCAAATATGTAGAACCCATAAGATTAGATAGACCAAAATGTATACATGTGAGAAATAAGTTATTATATTTGGTTTGGCCGTGGGCATAGATTGCAAGAACTATATATATTCTTAGATTTGGCCATTCAGTATTAATTTTATCTAGTCCTAATCTTGTTGTTTATTTATATCTAGACCAAGTTGTCCCTATTCTTTTATTTTAAATATTATAAGAGCAAACAAAGAATGTCAAATACATTCTTCTCGTGTTCAAACAAACTTTTACCATAGTTGGTAGTATCTAAAAGACTCAAAAAATGATGTTTGAATTCAATATGAATAAAATTTCTATTGAGTTGACGATAAATAATTGTCCGACAACAAACTTTCGACAATAGTTACTAAATCGGTTGCATAACACAATTGTCAATGGAAGACGAAGGACAATAAGGAAGCCTAAGTATCCTAGTTTTTCGATTCCGTTTCATTTCCCTTCTTTTCATTAGACAAACGATTTGGCCAGCAAAAATGCCATGAATTAATCGGACAAAACGAGAAGCAAGAAAAATATGATAACCATGTCTTGTTCTCCGGGGCTTCTTCATGGCCACCACTGGGAGCAGCCTCCGGAGTTTCTTGTCCCGATTTTGACTTCTCAACTTCCTCCTTCTCCTCCTTCCGTAAAGACACCGTTCTCTCCGGAGGAGGAGAAGGAACAGGAGGAGAGGGAGATGTCGCCTTACTAGACGGCGGCACCACTTCTGACGTTTTCGTATTATTCGCAACTTCACCCCCCAATAATAATGGAAACACAAACGAATTACTACTAGTCCCACTCTCTTCTGACAAATGAGTTGTGCTCGTACCAACACTTGACCGATCTCCATCTAATGAGCCAACCCTATCTTCTTCTTTCACCACGATTTGAGGCGGGGGATTAGTGATTGTTTCCTCTTCATTTGCTGGATCAAACGAGGTTTGATTCGTATCGCTAACCATCTGCGGCGGCGGCGGTTGCGGTGGTTGCGGTTGCGGTGGTTGCGGTTGCGGTTGCGATTGAGGTGGTTGCAGCCCTATTTGAGGGTTGTAGTTGTTGGGGTCGTAAGGAAAGAATAAGTCAGACGTTCCCATTGAAAAACTATTATTTCCCATGTGAATGCTAAACAATGATTCGTTGGATGCTACACTCCACTCCTGACCTGTATTCTTTCTTGAAAAGACAGAAGATGGGATCCTACTAGGATCATAGCCGACGAATGATTTGTCTAAAATTTGTGAAACAGGGGTTTGAGCATGAGTTGGAGTTGGAGGTAAAAGGGTATCATCGTCTAGGGGATGATCTGTTTGTTCATGGGTAACAGGACTTTGTGGGGTTGTGGGCGTTAATTGTGAATCGGTTCCATTGATGATGATGTCTGCTTCGTTTTCGAATTCATTGATGTCTATTAAGGAATTGAAAGATGATGTCGAAGTTGATGATGATGACGACAACAACGACAAAGAAGATACTAAAGACGGGTTCCTTTCCGTATGTGGCCCCTTGGAATCTTCGGCCGTGCCGTCGTCGTGTGCAGGCTCCATTGCTTTCAATTAATTAAAAACAAATTTCTCAATCAACATATATCATCATCATCAAAGGGGGGTTTTGAAGCCTGTGAAAAACAGAGAATGCAAATCAGAAACAGAATTCAGAAATCCCCAATTTAAAAGGCACAATTCTAGAAATCATGCCAAGAAATGGGTTATTATCATCTATGAACATACATTCAATAAGGCATAAATTTCATGATTTTGAATAAGGGTTCCAAATGAATTATAATAAAAAGAGAAATTGATGATAAAATACCTAAATCGAAAACGGAAAACCCTGGAGCCCCCCTGAGAAGAGAAGAAGTAATTGAATCAAAATGTTTAGCTTCTTTCTCACTTATCCATAAAAGGATTAGATGGGAAAATGCAGTAGATTGAAAGAATGGAGTTGAATTTGCAGAGAAAACCTTTTTAGAGAGAGGATTATGAATTTGGGAGACGGGCTGAGAACCTCTCTCTCTCTATATATATATATATATAAATCTCTCTCTCTTTCTCTCTAGATCTCTCCCTCTTCGTATATATGATAAGCTATAACTAACTTCCGGCAGGCGGGAAACTTCAAGTCCTTGTTTGGATATCAATCCCTTCAATTCTTATTTGTTCAATAATACAATTAAACTTTAGAGAGTATTATTTTTATTACAATCATAATTAATTAATAATGAAAATTATCAATACTTAGATGTGAAAGAGATGATATTTTGCATTTGTTATAAAATATGTATGCTTGTGAGAAGTGTTATACAACATTAAATAAATAAAAATTGAAAAATAATATTTTTTTTTTTAAAAACAATTCAAATTATATTTGATTACTTTTTTTTTATTTTTACTTTTTTTTTTAATGTTGAAAGCTACCATAATCCCTACCTATCTATACTATACTAGGCTGAAGTCTAGAAAAAAAAATTATTACTTAACAAGTATGTCTAGAAAAAAAAAAATTATTACTTAACAAGTATGGATGACAATGAGACGGTTTGATGTGGAGAATGTATTCATCATCTCATCATCTGGCCATGTTCGATTTCAGAGAATACCCGTGGGACATCATTTATATACCATATTATCTAAAAAACAAAAAATATATAATAAAATTATATGAACGATTTTTTTTAATATAATATATAATAATATATTAAAATTTTATATTATTTTAAAGAAATAAATTTAAAATTTTTATTAAAAATAATTAATAAATAAATATATTTATCATTTTATATATTTAATTATTTTTATAGTGTTCGAGACAGAATCAGGGTGAAATCGGGACGGATCAAACCCGGAAAAAACTGTCCTAAACGAAACGAAACAATTCAATTCAATTACAGCGGTGCAATTTTACTAACAAGTCTATATATCACATTAATACTAGTTGTTTAGTGATTAGTTTAACTAACATTATTATTATTTTTTTATTTTTTTAAGACTTAAATATCAAATTAAGGTTTTTTTTCAAACCTTTTAATTTGGAACTATTATACAAAAACAAGATTTTATATTTAACTATTTCAAACTTTGTTAATTTATTGTTTATGTAATATTTATAAATAAATAAATAAATAAATAAAATATAAATATGACTAATACGTTTTAATTGTTTTATTTGAAAATCGATCCATAATTTTTTAATCTCTTATATATCATTTTTTTATTTAATTTTTTTTTTATCTCGGTGATTTATTTGTATTAAGGACCTGATAGGCTAATATGAGACATTTATGATAAGATTCGTTGATCCCATTCATACTTTTTCTTTTTTGTGAGATACAAATTTATTAATCCAAAATTTTCAAATATAATCAAAATTATTATTAACAAATGACCTTACAACTTGATATTATTTGAAATCAAACATCCTCCATTGTTCCATCGAACAAGAGTAGTTTCTTTTTGACTTCCTTTATCTTCTCTAGCTTCATTTTGGAAGGCTGAATTCTTGAAGAGTCAAGTCCTGTGCCAATTTTACAATTAATTCAATAACAATTCAAATATTATAATATCTTATTAATTTTAAATTATATTTAAATTATATAACCCAAATTATGAAATAATCTATAACTATTTTCAAATAATTTGACATGAAACAAAACCTTGGGTTGAATTAGAGAAGGTGGCAAGAGCCTGCCGCCGCCTCCTTTTCTTGTTCTTGCAAGAATTCCCTTAGAGATTGGTGACATCATCTGATCAGTTGGGCTCTTGTATCTACAAAAGATTAACAATATTTTTTTAAATATTTAAAAAATAAAAAATAAAAAAATTCTCAAGCAAAAATTTCAAAATATATATATAAATTAACAACCTTTCAGGGTACTTTAGAGGCTTGGGGACTTTAAGCCGATCGGGAGTGACAACCGTTTTCAGGTTACCGGCGACGGCGCAGTCATGGATTTTCTGATTATTATTATTTTCCGGCAATGACTTGAACTCAAGAATATTGTTTTCCGGCGTAACTGAGAATATCTCCGGCGATGAATTCTTCATTTCATGCTCCATATTTTAATAAATATAAAGAAGAGAGAAGGGAAATACATTAGATACGATTTTTTTTTTGATTTTATAGTCAACTTTGAACAAGTAACCGTTAGATATTGCCCTAATTTAAAACGGTCAGAAACGCAGGCCCATTGGATCCTATGTTGTCAATATATAATAAAATAATATTATTTCTAATTTTGAGATTTTTTTAATTTAAAATATATTAGAAATCAGGAAAATATCACCAGCCCTTCAATGCACAATCTTAATATAAAAAAACTAAAAAATTTATGGCTTGTTTGTTTGTGGTTCTAAACCAAGTTTGTTTGGTTGAATATGGGTTTTGTTCAAATAAGACATTTTAATGACAAAATTGATCTTACACACATGCCAAAAGAAATGTCCAAAGAAAGATAGATTTAATAACAATAAAAAAAATATTATTAGTACATCTATGAAGATATCAATATAGTTTAGTGATAAAAGTTATTTTAAAAGGTTAAAATGTAAAAGTTTAATTATAATAAGTGTTTTGAATAGTTGTTGGGATGTCATATTAGTTTTATTTAATTTCAAGTGATTTTTATTTTTATTTTTATTAGTGTGTGAAAATATTATAAATTTTGATATCATCTATCAATTCTATCAATTGTGTAATGAATTTAATACATTTATTGTTTATTTGAAATAATGGATTAAGATAGAGCAGAATTATTATTAATTTTATTTGTATATATATATATATATATATATGACATGTTTGATTTGATATCAAATTTTCCTTAAAACTATATATTTCTTTTATGTTATTCTAGTCAATATTTCTTTATGGAATGATTATATAATATATATTTGGAAACAATTATTATTATTATTATCTGAATTTGGGTCTAGATTTGGTTTGATTAGATTCGTTAATAATTTTATTGATTTATGTCCAATTAAGTAATATCTCAAAACTTTATTTTAATATAACACACATTATCATACTTGATAATAAAAAGGATTAAAAAATATATATATCATAGCCATGTTGCTCGAGATCATAATTAAAAGTTAAATCTAGACAAGTGTTTAGGAGTGGATTGCTTAGAGTTTTTATAACACCTAGATTCAGATCTAAATTTGAATTTGAATAAAAAAAATGCAATTTGTTTAAAATATAGTTTTGTTAAACACTTTTTTATTCATGATTTAGATTTAATATTGATGCAAAATATATTTTAATAATATATATATATACATATATATATTAACCAAACTCAATTCTGAGATAATTTAATATTTATTTATAATATAATATAGTCCATTATCAAATCCTGCCTATTCAGACCGTTTATTAGCTTTTTGTTTTGTGTCCGTTGTCTACTTATGATTGTGTCCATATGTGTGTGGGCAAACTAATCCTTTTGATTTGTATTTGTTTGACTAATGAACTAACTCCATATTTCAATGAGTACTGCAATTTAATAATAGATTATCTTATAACTCATTTTACAATCCACAATTTCGTGAAAAGGAAATAGTTCCACGTGTCATCAATATCATTTCTCCTGGTCAAGTATGTCAAATGGCCAAGAAAACATTATTAATAATTGAAAAATGGTTGATTTTGGAACAAAAAATGGTTGAAATTGAGCACTGATCTGGTAGAACGATGTCGTATAGCTTAGTTTTTTCCATTTCATTGCCCACATGAAAACTGTTTTCTAATCCTTGAATTCTGAAATGACTTTATAAGTATAGAGTAATTATCAATAAATTTTTTATCCTTATTTTGAATTCTGAATAAACTTCACCAAGGTAGTCCAGTGGTAATAGTCGACTTAAGAGACCAATGTTCGATTTTATCTGAAAGCGTTTTGAGTTTAAACGGGAACTATGACTATAGGGTGTAAAAAAAGTATAGAGTAATTTTCAATAAACTTCTTGTCCTTATTTTCTCTAATATTCAATTGTGACATAATTTTGGAGAGAGTGAAAGTTTTGGTTTTTTTTTTCTCATGATATCCTTTATTTTGTGTCATCATATTTGTGATTTTTTTTTGTTTGGATATCGTGCAATATTCGAGATCCATGACTTTCAATCTCGATGAATCAACTATATATTCTTCTACTCATTATCGCATTGAAATAAATGAAATTCTTTTAAACCACTTTGTTTCGATTTAAAAACAATATTTATAAATAATTTTTTCGACCACTTCAACTCAATGAACAAAATAAGAAAATAACACAAACTAATATATCAATAATAAAATATAACATCAAACATACTACTTTATAGATAATGTTATCCCATTAAATATATACAAAAGTAAACCCTAATTCCTTCAAAGTAATAGCGCCGGAGGCCCAACCCGGTCAACTAAGGTCAGAAGTGCATCGCCGACATTAGAGTCAAGACGAACGATAATCACAAAGACGGATCAATCGTCCCAACTATGAACGTTTATCTGCACCAACTTAAATATACACGAACTGGAATTATCGCGACCACTTAAGCCATAACACACTACAAATTTTATGTCGAATTATACCGAATGACAAATAACACAATTTCATATATCTGAACTAGAAAGTAGATCTAAAGCAAGACAAAATATACCTACTAAGAATCAATATACTAATCATTGAATAATTTATTATGCATGGGCAAATCAATGAATCTATGAACCTGCTCTAGCTCTCAACCATGTTATAATATAACATGTGAGCACATAAAAATTAACAAAAGAGAGTAAGGTGTAACTTGATGAATAAATATGTTACAAAAGAGTTTAAATAGATAGATAATAAATTAAGTTTATGCTAAAATTAAAAAAAATATTTAAACATATAATATTTGTAAGAGTTCACAAATGGGAATCTTAGATAGGTAGTTTTCAGAATCGCATCTTACATTATCTATACCGTCGTGATTTTCACTTCATTTAAAGGTGTTTTTAAGTAAGAATTAAACGTTTTCTTCTAGGCAAATATTTTGAACCTTGAATTATCTATTATTTATTAAGTTTTTAATGAATTTATTTACATTTACATTTATTTGAATTATATTTATTACCTATTTACTTATTATATTTACTACTCATTTTGATATAATTATTTTATACTAATAATTAAAATATGTAGAATTCTCTTATTAAAGTAAAATTTAAGAACAATTGTCTTTTAAAATTAAAAAAAAAACAAATGTCTAAAATCTTGGCAACCTTAAATTGGAGTGGAAGATAAATTTGGAAAATGAACTAACTTCCTACATGAAATAAAAATAAAAAACTCTTAAAATGATATATTATTATTAAAAGAAAATGAAATATACCCACCCCACTCCATTTCGGCAATTCATTCATATGTTCATCAAGTTCCGTACAGTTTCCTTGGTAGAGGACAAAGTCAAACCGTCCAAAATGAATCTAGCACTTACAGTAAAATGGGAGCAGTAATAATAATATAAGATTGAAAAACAGATAGAATCGATCGATTTCATTATCATTATCAAAGAGAGTAACCATTTCCAAAAAGGAAACAAGATCCTTTTGGAAAGCAGCCGTCATCAAGTTTGAGTCATCTTCATCGAGCAGCATCCGACGTAATTAAAGGTCAATCCCTATTCCCCTTCTCTTTCTCTTTCTAATTCTATCATCAATCATCAATCCTTGATTTCGTCTTATATTCACTTCTTCCCACTACTTAATTCCTCATCTTTACACGAGATTTGAAATACCCATTTCAATTAACTTATCATCATCTTGGATGATGATGCAGGTTTTTACTACATTCCAAGACGAGAAAACCCTGAATTTGTCTGCACCCATCTCAAGATTTTAGAGCCAAAAAAGGTAGATCTTTGCTGAATCACTCATAGTTTTTGGATTCATTCGTTGTTTTCGAAGTTGGAACTGAGAAATTCCCGATTCTGTGTAAATTTACCTTGCTTGTTGAGAAAATTGATTTTGCGAAGAGCAAGTTTCTGTTCTTCCGATTTGCTATGGGAGAGTGTGAAGGAGAAGATGATATAATCTCTGCTGCTAACTATATCATGAAAGTACTTGAACTGAAAAGAAATTTCACTAATGATACGAGGCAGTTGTTAGCAGATCTAGGATCCCAGTTATGTTCCATGGCTAATATGACTGAAACTGATAAAGCTTGTGAAGAAGATGATGATGGTGATGATGGTGCTGAAGATTTGAGTGAGCTTGAGTATAGGCTCATTAGGGTTCATGACAAAATCATGACTTGGGAGCTCACTCAATCCACTATATGGGATTCTGGCTCTGATGAAGCTAATGATTATTTAGAAGCAGTTAACGAAGTTCGAAAACTCACAGTGATTCTCGAGGATTCGAAATTGATCAAGAACGGGAAAGGAAACGAGCTTTTAAGAAAAGGATATGATGTTCTTCAAACTTCGATGGCTCGTCTAGAGGAAGAATTCATGCATATACTTGTTCACAACAGGGTTCCCTTTGAGCCAGAGCATGTTTCATTTCGATCGAACGAAGAAGATGTTATGGACTCTGTTTCCACTCTTTCGTTTGACGAATCCATCGAATTCGTGGCGCAAAGAGATAGTAGCATGAGCGTGAGCATGAACATCAACCGTGGCCCTGTTGATTTGGTTCATCCCTCGGTTATACCATATCTCAAATCGATCGTGAAATCGATGTTTGATTCGAGTTACGACAAAGAGTGTACGCAGGCATTCGTTAGTGTTAGGAGGGAAGCGTTGGATGATTGTTTATTCATTCTTGAAGTTGATAAATTGAGCATAGAAGATGTTCTCAAGATGGAATGGGGAACTTTGAACTCAAAAATCAAGAAATGGATGCGGGCAATGAAGATATTCGTTCGGGTAAACCTTGCTAGTGAGAAATGGCTAAGCGATGAAATCCTCGAGGATTTTCAACCCGTTAGCTCGGTTTGCTTCGTGGAGTCGTCGAAAGCTTCGATAATGCAACTTCTAAACTTCGGGGAGGCCATAGCTATCGGACCACACCAACCGGAGAAGTTGAGTCGAATCCTAGACATGTACGAGGTTTTGGAAGAGCTTATTCCCGATATAGATTCCCTATTTATTGGTCAATCGGGTTCTCATGTTACAACCGAGTGTCGAGACATCCTCACAAGACTCGGTACATGCGTTAAAGTTACATTCCTAGAATTTCAAAACGCGGTTGCATCAAACGTCTCACCAAATTCTTTCGCTGGAGGTGGAATCCACCCGCTAACAAGATATGTCATGAATTATGTTAATACCCTGAGTGATTACACGGAGACGTTAAACGTTCTCCTCAAGGAAGAGGATGGATCCCATTCGTATTTCCAATCGCTAATCTCTGTTCTCGAAATAAACCTCGACGAGAAGGCAAGGTTATACAAGGAAGAATCGCTCGGGCACGTTTTCTTGATGAATAACATTCACTACATGGCCGAAAAAGTAAAGGGATCCGAGGTTAGAACAGTTTTAGGCGACGAGTGGATTCGAAAACGCAACTGGAAATTTCAACAGCACGCGATGAATTACGAGATGACAACTTGGAGCTCGGTTCTGTCTTTGTTAAGGGACGAGGGGATAAGTCATAGTCCAAATTCGAATAATTCAATCTCGAAAAAACACCTTAAGGAGAGGCTGCAGAGTTTTTACGTCGCGTTTGAAGATGTTTATAAGGTTCAGAGCGGTTGGTCAATACCCGATACACAACTTCGAGAGGATCTTAGAATCTCGACGTCGCTTAAAGTAATCCAAGCCTATAGGAGTTTCATCGGCAAGCATAAAAATACTTTGAGCGACAAGAGAATCAAGTATTCTGCCGACGATCTTGAGAATTATATCTTCGATCTCTTTGATGGTGCGCCGAGATCACTGCATAATTCCCACAAGAAATAAGGTGTTATGAAAATTGAAATAAGATCGTAACAATATTATTGTTTTGTAATATCAGAGACTGGTTATGTGCAATATAGTATATGGATTTTGGCTGTTGTTATTGCTTCTTTTCATGTTGGTTTGTAACAACTGTTTATATATTTGTGAAAGGAGAATTATTCGGCCTTCCAGATTTCACTTCTACATTTCACTTCTACATTTCACTTCTATTTTTATTTTTATTTGATATAAAAAATATAATCAAATTATATAAATTTATTTAAAGTGAAAAGTTATAAAAGATTTCTTTTATTGATAGAATTTTAAATTAAGTTATAGGAAAAAAGATTAATATTTTTTTAACAAATATGATTATATTTTAATTGCGCCACTCATTTCCTCTTTTAAATTCTTTCACCAAATTCTTTCTCTAAAAATAATTTAGCCTAATTGATTCATTTTTTTTTAATAAGATTAATAATTTAAATGAATGAGTTCAAATTTTGAAGTCGCAAATAATTGCCCATAAATTTGTTTATAATATCAAAACTTACTTCCTAAATTACTTACTGATTTTGTTTGAAAACGTTTGGATCTAGGAAATATATTTGAGTTTGAGTAAAATTTTTAAATTTATTTAAAATTATATTTTGAAAAATATTTTATTAGAATATTATTTTAGATAAAATAATATTTCTAAAATAAATTTTAATTATATATATATATATATATATATATATATATATATATATATTAACAAATTTAATTTGTTTATTCAATGTAGCTCCACTCAAATTTAAGGTGTTTACAAATAGGCTATATAATATAATCAATACAAAAAAATCTTATCTTATATCTTATATGCCAACAAAATTGTAGATTTAAAAATAGACTCAAAATAAGTTGGGATGGGTCACCATCAAATGTTCTTTGTTTAGTTTTGTATATGTAAAAGCAAGTTTATCTCCATTCTCCAATTATTAACACCCACAGGCCACGCCCCTAAAGTCACATAAAAGGGCACCAAATATAATATGGTGAAATATTAAAATAAACCTAAAGTATTACCTGATATTCAAAATGTGACCTAAATGTCTATTGTCTCAAAATGAGGCTTAAACTTTTGAAATAAAAGGCAAAATGACACAAATTAATATAAATAAAATGCTACAAAACAACCATCAACACTTCAATTTAATTTGACACTGGAATGTAAGGATTTATCTCCATCAGTTAAATTTGAATCATTTAAAAAAAATAGAATTTTTTTTTGGCTATAACTCCCACATTTCAACTTAATTGCCAATTTTTTTAGTGGTTGCCTTAGTAATTTCAAACTATTCAATTCACTATTTTCCCTAAAATTTTAGAAAATTCTAAAATATTAATCACTCAACTAATCTTTTTAAATTTAATCTTCAGTTCGAGAATTAATTATTTAAAACCTCTTAAGGGTAAAAAAAGGGTATATGGTATTGTAATATAACAGGATTACTTTTATACATTATAAATTAATTAAAAATATGATTAGTTGTTGGGAGATAGCCTCAATAAATAAATAAGGATGGGTCATTTATGTTTTCTCATTATCTTTAAAAAAAATTGAGATTCACCTTCTAGATTACATTATATTTTATATTTTCTCAACATTAATAAGAATGCGTCATTTATGTTTATCATTATCTCTTGAGATTCACCTTCTAGATTACATTATTTATTTTTATATATTTTTTAAATTAAATTATATTTGATCTTGTTTTAACAAACTCTTATCTATGCATTTGTTTTTACTCGTTTGATTAATCCTAATTAGCATTGGAAACTAAATTTTAAATTTCTTACTTAGAAAAGATCAAAAGTTCAAGCATTGAGTCCCCTTTCATGATTGTTTCACATAAAAATTTCTTTGTAACAATTTTTTTTGATGGATAGGTACAACATTCAACATAGTTTTAATAAGATCAATTTTCCCACCTTCAAAAGAAAGTTTGCTTTTCAAAGGTCAAATCTTCATTTTAGTGGTCACAATAACTTTGGTCTAATTGCTAATATTGTTGGATTTTGAGTCGAGAGGGAGCCCCAAATAAATGGAGGGTAGTGATTTTCATAACATTGACAAATGAAATAAACATATTTACTCTCATTTAGTCACCAACCAACATAAAATAATTCAGATTGAAATGTATTAATCCTAAGACAAGAGGAGCCAATGAAGTAGACCAATCAAGAAAAAAAAATTGAAACAATCATAATTAAAACAAAATTAAAACATCATAAGTAAATAATAGAATATATATGGCTTTGACCTTCACAAAAAAGTGTGTTTCCCATGTTTCAATTTAACAGTGAAGTCTTTCATTGCGATTATAAAAAGTAGGGGAGAGATCGAACACAAAGAAATGATTAATACCAGATATTGGTTGTCTGCCAATGCCACAACACTATTTAGCTTCAATCAACTTAATATTAATTGGATCACAAAAATGATACAATTAGAGAAGGCTCACAATCAGACTAATTCTCTTACTATTTAAAAAAAAAAAAAACAAAGTTAAAGTCACCAAATACTACCTACATAAAAAGGTTAAAGAACAAGGCTGATATCATTCTTGCAGGCGGACTCCGATAATTAGAGGCCTCATGAAAAATAAAAAATTGTGGCCCATAAAAAAAAAAAATACAAAATATCAACATTTTTAATTTATCATGCAACAATTTCAATATATAGAGTGGTAGTATACACAACTAGCTAGTATAGAATTAAAAGAATTGAAATCCATTTTTTTTTTTATTTTCAATATTTGTTTTTCAAAACACAATAAATTGCTTCAATATTATTTTATTTTATTTATTCATTACAATTTATTTATTCTAAAAAATATAATATATTTTAAAACATATATATTTATATATTTTATCATTTGATTTATTCATTCTCTCTTGTTACTTTCAAATATATATATAAAAATAAATAAGTTAACCTAGTAAAATTTATATATATTTACACCTTAATAGATAAAGAAATAGAAATTATTAATATATTTTTTTTAAATTTTCATTCTTATCTTAGTTAGGAAGTGCTAATCATCCTCAATTATTTTCGCTCCCAAAGATCATTTTCTTAAATATATATATATATATATATATATATATTAATATATAATTATAATATCCACTCTATAATTTTTTTTATAATATATATAAAATTATTAATATAATTGAGAAAATATGTTAATTGATTTATAATATATATATTAATTAAATAAATAATAATACTATATTTTAGGGAAATTTGAGAAATTTAGGGCCTAAAATGTGAGGCCTTATGCAATTGCATATGTTGCATTACCCTATGTATTCTTGGTTGCTGA
Organism: Impatiens glandulifera; assembly: GCF_907164915.1. Lineage (NCBI taxonomy): Eukaryota > Viridiplantae > Streptophyta > Magnoliopsida > Ericales > Balsaminaceae > Impatiens > Impatiens glandulifera. The sequence continues at coordinate 66,625,725 of NC_061862.1, read as the reverse complement.
TATTGAGACTAGGTGGAATTAGAGCTAGGTCCTCATTTACGTGTAGTTGACTCAATAGAAATGCTACCCTTACTTGGGAATGATGCGGGGATGAACTTTTAGTCCATATGCGAACCTACACATGTGTATTTTAGGGCTAGCTTGCCAAAAACCTTATTTTACACTTTCTAGATTGCATGTGCCTATTCCAATTTATCGTGTAACCCCTGGAAAATCTTTATTCCGGAAAAGCTCGAGCTTTGATAAATTTCAACCATGGTTTGCGTGTTTTTTTTTAAAATAAAACATTATTTTAAAAGATTTTAAATAAATCTTGACAATTTGAAATTAATTATGAAAATAATTAATTTGGGTTCAAACTTAAATAATCTTTTAGATTTTGCAATAATCAAATTACAATTTGATTTTTTTAGAAATTTATTGTTTAAATTAATTAAAATTAATTAATTTAAAAGATTATTTATTTGAAACAAAGTCTCTAATTAATTTGTTAAAAATCAATAAAAGGTGCACGTGTACAAACATATTTTTCACTAAACTTTCGTTTAATTTGATGTTTGGTGATACTCGGAAAAAGATTTCTCACTTCATCCTTCGTACCCATTTTAAAACGGTCTTTACTTTATAAAGTCCTGATTTTTGAAAATTGGTTGTACAACATTTTATTTTAACCAATTATTCTTCCGATCCTAGACATGCATAAGTTTTTGCGTATTTAAAAATTGTAACAATAATATTTAAAAACTGGTACCTATTGCCGATGATGATGACCAAGGAGGAATATACTTAAAAGAACACCAGTTTAAAAGACATTAGAGTTTAAAAATAAATCCCAAACGGGCCTTTATCAAAATATTTTTTATGGAAAATATTCCAAAAATATTTTGAAATCATTTTCTATTTTTTGTTGGGATTTGTAGAAAATGATTTGGGTTCTAAAATTACAAAAATAATTTTGAAAATTTAAAATTGGAACCAAACAGGCCTTAGGACCGGTGTCCTCGGTTCTGTGTTTGTTTTTATCGGCCGGGCTGAAAAGCCCTCGGTCCTAGGTCAGATCTCCATCGGTCCTAACTTTGGATTCTCGGTCGGGGTGCTAAGGGCTCTCAATCCTTGACTAGAATTCTCGGTCGGATGTTAGAATTCTCGGTCTGACCTCTCGGTCTTAGTTGGAATTTCCTCGGTCGGACCTTTTGGTCATGGCTGAAAATCCTTGATCAGACCTCTCGATTCTAGTTGAAAAACCTCGGTCGGACCTCTCGGTCCTAGTTGAAAATCCTCGATCGGAACTATCGGTCCTCAAGAACATCAACATTGTAGATTTTACAATTTTGATGGAGGCTTGAATTCTTTGATCCAATGGCCTGAGTAACTTCACAAAGCTCCCATGACCATTATTAACATCATCCCAAGGTATATTCGAACTAGGAGATGTTCAATTTGTCCAAAATAGTGAAAGTAAAAAATTGGGTTTTTAGTTTTCAAAGTTGAATGAAGTGTAAGGAGTTTGTCAATAGCTTCCTTGTACTTCATATGATTGATTGATACTAAAACATGAACACTGGAGGTTCATTTGGACCAATTCAAGAGCTTAAAATTTTTATTTATTTTGAAAATTATTATTTTGATCAAATATGATCGGTATGGATCAAACATGGTCCAAATAGGTTACCAACATCATTAGAAATATGTTGAGAAGTTTTATGGGTTTTTGTTCTTGAGGACTAGCTCAAGAACAGAAAACCCAATTTTGGATTTTTCCAAATTCAAATTTGGGTTTTTTTTGTTTAAGATCGATTTATCGATTCTAGTTTTCACAAAAAGCTTGTAAATGATCATAGGATTGTTTTCCAAACAAATAATCCAACAACTAGACAGTATACAAACTTAAGAAAACAAAAATAAAAATTTCAATTTCAAACTAGAAGTTGAGATTAAAAGATGATTGGAAGCTTACCAAGGATTGAAGAACACACCTTTGACCTTTATGAAGTTTTTGTAATGCCTGAATCTGAGCTGTAAGGCCTTACACAAAGTTTCAAAAAATCTAGAAAGCTTGAAATTTAATGGCGGATTTTTTTATTTTTTCTAATTGAGGGCTTGATAGTTGATCTCTTGGCCTTGGATCAATTCAGGGAGGCTATAAATAGCCTTCCAAGGTTGGTTGATCGATCAAGTGGGGCGAATTGAGTCAAACAACTATGATGCTGATTTGGATGTTCTTTTGGCCAATTGCCGATGCAGGTCGTAATTACAATCATAGATGTAGGGGAAATGATTACTAAAATAAGGTGATCATTTCACTTTATGAACAAACCATCCAGAAACCTAGAGTTCCATCTTTGAGAAATCAAAGATGGTTAATGTTCTTATCCTCTTGGCGTCGCGATAAAGACGACAATCTAGGGATGAAACATCACCGTTTCAAATAAAAATGCGGACGCAAAGCATTTCGTTAGCGCTCTGTTAACGTTCCATCCGCGACCGAGCGGTACATTGTGTTTTAGCTAACAATGCGTTAGCTGATTCCCTACTTCGCGGACGCGCGCTCCTTCTATTGCAGTTGTCGATGCAGACAACGTTGGGGAGTTGGATGAAAACCCAGCGCCTATACGACGACTATGGTTCCTGCTGCAACAATTCTTCCGAATTTCGGCCACACATGATTTCCGATTTTATTTTTTTATTTAAAACCTTAAGGGTTTATTTGAATTGATTTTTCTTTCACCCTTTTGACTTTATTTTTAAATTTTAAAAATATACAAAATATTTAAAATAAATATGACAAATATTTTGTCAATTTATTTTATTTTTGTATAATTTTGGGTTAAATAAATATTTTATTTAGGATAAAATGGATATAACATTCATCCTAAATTATTTATTTTAATACATTTGATTTTTCTAAAATTAATTTGAGATAAAATTGGTACACCATTATCCAAAATTATTTTATTTATTTTCCTTGACCATCATCCTTAATTAATTAAAATTTAATTATCATAATAATTAATCTAATTAATTGTTTAATTATGTTTTAGTATTAGGATTTAATTATTTTGAATTGAGTATATAAAATTTTAGTGCTGACACACTGATTCATTAAATATAAAATTTCAAAAAAAAAATAATATGTTCGACACAATCACGTGGACCATATACATTTGTACACACTTATCAGTACCCATCTTTGATATTTTCAAATAAATATGAAATCAATTTTTCATATCATAATGAACAATTAATGGAGATGGGTTTATTATCCCAAATTGTAATAAGGCCTCAAAAACCCTTAGAGAATAATATAAAACCTATTAATAATTATGATTACTCTTAAGGGTACAAATAATCTATATTTTAACATCAACTAATTAGGTTTCTCGATAACAACAGTAAAAAAAGATAATAAGCAACAAAGAACTTGATGTTGATTAAGAATGTATTTTCAGTGTATGATTACAATTACAAGAGTACAAATTTATACAAAATTAAGGGAAACTAAAGAGTTAGAATATGTAAAAATTTTAAATACACTTAATAACTAGAAGATGAAAACCAAGAGACTCAAGTATTTTGCTCTTTGTTTTTAATTGTAGAGTCTGTAGTACATTCCTTCAAACAAAACGGTGAGACACACACTTTGAGTTTGTTACATAATAAAGAAAATCAGTTTGACGCAAGTCCTTTAGTGAGAATGTCGACAATTTGATCGTCAATAGGCATGTATCAGATGAAAAAAGATTTATGAGCAACGCATACACGAACGAAGTGAAAATCAATCTCTACATGTTTCGTAGGAGCATGAAAAACTGGATTGACTGATAGAAATGCAGCACAAATGTTGTCACACCATATAATGAGAGGTGGAGGTGAGGAGATGCAAAGTTCACGTAGCAATGATTTGAGCCAGATGAGTTCAACAATGGAATGAACTAGAGCTAGAGCTCGATACTAGATCGATCAATGACCTATTGTTTCTTTGAATTCTAAGTTAGCCTAGTGGTAAGAGTTGGCTTAAGAGACCAAAAATGTCACGGGTTCGATTCCATCTAAAAACACTTTGAGTTTAAGGGGAGCCATAACTATGGGGTGTCATGCTAGTTCTCTTTTAATTTAAAAAAAAAAGATTGTCACCAAGAAATATGTAGTAGCCAGTTGTGGAGCGACGATCATCTAAACAACCAGCCTAGTCGGAGTTAGAAAAGGTTGATAGATCGAGAGAAGATGATGGATGAATGAAAAGTCCATGATGATGAGTATGACGAATATAGCGAAGTATTATTTTTACTGCAGACTAATGTGTGGTGGTAGGAGACTAAATGAATTAGAAGGCACAGTTGACAACAAATTCTAGTTTAGGTCAAGTATGCATCAAATATTAAAGAGCACCAACAATGATGCGATATAGAAACGACTCAAGAAGAGTGTTACCATCATGGCGAGATAAAGATATCCCATAAGATATTGGAGTATTAAGAGGTTTTGAGTCATTCATATAGACTTAGATAAGAATGAAATGGATATATTTTAATTGAAAGAGAAAAATGCTAGAGGAGATCGAAGAACTTCAATCCCGAGAAAATAGTGTAGTGGACCTAAATATTTAAGGGGGGAAATATGGATAAGTTGAGAGATGATTGATGAGATATGAGAGGAAGAATTTCTAGTGAATATAAAATCATCCATATAGACAAGAAATAACGATGTAATTTGTGAAGAGTGATACATGAATAAAGAAGAATCATTTTTGGATTCTTGAAAACAATAGAAAGAAGAGTGGATTAGTATGACATTCACGGGGAACTTATTTGAGTTCGTAGAGTGCTTTGTGAAGTTTGCACACATGATTAAGATGATCATGATGAGTGAACCTAAGGAGTCGAAACATAAAAACTTCATCTTGCGGAGTTCAATGTAGAAGGTATTGCTAACATCAAGTTGATGAATATGGTATTGATGAGTGAAGACAAGTGAAAGGATGATTCAGATGGTAGTATGTTTCACAATTGGGCTGAATGTTTTAATATAGTCAATTCCTTCTTGTTGATGAAATCCCTTTACAACTAAATGAGCCTTGTGATGTTCAATGAAACCATTAGTTTTTAGTTTGATTTTGAAAAGCCATTCGCAACTCATTATATTCTGTGAGGATCAAGGAATAAGAGACCACGTCTTATTTTGAATTAGAGCATTAAACTCATTTACCATGATAGAACGTCATTGGGTATCTTTATTGGTAGTGGAGAAACATGTGGATGAAGAGGTAGAGATGTTGGCAATGATAGCATTGTGAATGGCACAAGTTTTGACACATGCGATCATATGATGAGAGGAACATTTGTGTATAATGGTGGAAAGTCTACATATGGGAGTAAGAGGATTGATTAAAGATGAGTTGGTTGCTGATGATGGATGATAAGATTTTATGTTGGCGAGTTGGTTGGTGAATATGGATGGTTGGAGTTTGATGATGATGATGAATGTTCGGATGTTGGAGAAGATGGTAGATCTGGGATTTGTGATGTTAAAATTAGAGAGATTGGAGGTGATTAATGTGGCAGAAAACCAAAATGCGGCGTTAGAGAGACTGGTGGTGTAGAAAGATTAGTAGATTCTGGTATTGTATTTTGAAATGAGAATGTTTGTTCATCAAAATTGACGTTACGAGAGATATATTCTACTGGAAGGAAGGTGTAGAAAACAATAACCTTTGTGATTTGAACTATATCCAATAAAAATACATTTTAGAGTTCAAAGATCTATTTTGTGAGAGTTATATGATCAAGGGAGTGGAAAGCAAGAGCATCCAAAAGCTTTGAGCAATAGATAGTTAGAAGGACAATTATAAAGAATTTTAAAGGGAGATTGACGAGGCTTACCATTTGAAGGAAGATGATTAATGAGATACGTACTTATCATACAAACATCATCCCAATAAGACATGGGCATAAAAGTATGGCAATAAGAGTGAGACTCATTTCTGTAAGGTGAAGAATCTTGCATTCAGAAACACCATTTTGTTCACTTGTATGAGACATGATAGACGGTGTTGGATTCCATGAGTGTTGTTAGAGTTTGTGGCCCGAATTCTTGTTGGGTCAGCGGGCTTTGCCCGCACTATATGGACCTGTAGTCTTAATGGGTTTGCCCCCTTTTAATTTATATCATATTCTAGGGTTAGACAATATATAGAGATTGCGGCCGTCTTTTCTCTTTCGAACAGTTTTACGTTGTCCACCAAAAATTCTGTACAATCTTCGTTATAGTGAAATCTTCTCTTCTGCCCGTGGTTTTTCACCCGTAAAGGGTTTTCCACGTAATCTTGGTGTTCGTTCTTCTTTATCGTTTTTATCCTTGTTTATTGTGGTTTAGATTCTAACAAATTGGTATCAGAGCCAAATTTGTTTGTTTTATTTTTTGGTCATGACCACGATGAAATACGACATTCCGCTGCTGGATCGTAACACCAGATTTGCGTTATGGCAAGTGAAGATGCGAGCTATTTTGGCACAGATGGATCTGGAAGATGCGCTATATGGCGCTGACAAGATGCCGTCTTCGTGGACTGATGAAGAGAAGCAACGAGCAGATCGTAAGGCTCTATCGCAGATTTATCTGCATCTGTCGAATCAAATTCTTCAAGACTGTTTGAAGGAAAAAACAGCTGCTGCACTCTGGCTAAGATTGGAGCAATTATGCATGACGAAAACGCTGACTAACAAGCTACACTTGAAGCAACGCTTGTATTCCCAACGTATGTCTGACGGTACGTCTTTAGAAAATCACTTAACTGTTTTTAAAGAAATAGTCTCTGATTTGGAATCTATGGAGGTTAAGTACGATGAAGAAGATTTAGGGCTCATATTATTGTGTTCACTACCTCCTTCGTATGCTAATTTTAGAGATACCATTCTCTATAGTCGTGAGACTTTGACTCTGGATGAGGTTTATGATGCACTCTTCTCGAAAGAGAAGATGCATAAACTTGTTGGTTCAGATAATATGGCTGAAGGCCTTGTTGCACGAGGCAGACAGCAGGAGAGGTATTCTAGCAGCAATAACCGTGGCAGGTCAAAATCCAAGAACAGAGATAAGACGTGTAGGTACTGCAAGAAGAAAGGTCATATTGTTGTTGAGTGTTATAAGTTACAGAATAAAAATAAGAGGGCTGGTGAGGATCATAAGAGCAATCAACCAGAGAAATATGGCGAAGCTGATGTTGCTGAAAAGTACAATGATGGAGAACTTCTTGTTACGTCTGATATTGATTCGAAACAGAGCGACGAATAGATTCTTGATTCTGGATGCACGTTTCATATGTGTCCTAATCGGGACTGGTTCTCTACATATGAAGTGGTCTCTAGAGGTACCGTTGTGATGGGTAATAATGCATCTTGCAGAATTGCTGGTATTGGTACGGTTAGAGTTAAGATGTTTGATGGCACTATTCGAACACTTGGTGATGTAAGGCACGTTCCTGACATGAAGAGAAATCTGATCTCATTGAGTATTCTTGATTCTAAAGGGTACAAATACACTGGTGAAGGTGGAGTTGTGAAGGTCAGTAAGGGGTCTCTTGTTGTGATGAAGGGACTCAAGAAAACTGCCAATTTATATGTTCTGCAAGGCTCTACGATTACAGGTGATGTTGCTGTTGCTAGTTCGTCTTTGTCTGATTCTGATGCAACAAGATTATGGCACATGCGTCTAGGTCACATGAGTGAGAATGGCATGGTCGAATTGAACAAGAGAGGGCTTCTTGATGTGCAGGGTATTACGAAGCTGAAGTTTTGTGAACACTGCGTTTTTGGTAAGCAGAAAAGAGTTAGGTTCTCGGCAGGTATTCATAATACGAAGGGGACACTAGACTACATTCATTCTGATTTGTGGGGGCCTTCTAGAGTACCATCTAAAGGTGGTGCGTTCTATATGTTGACTATTATAGATGATTTCTCCAGGAAGGTTTGGGCATTCTTTTTGAAACAAAAGAGTGACGTGTTTTCTACCTTTAAAGAGTGGAAGTTAATGATTGAGAAGCAGACAGGGAGGCAAGTGAAGCATCTCCGAACTGATAACGGTTTGGAGTTTTGTTCTAATGAGTTTAATACTTTATGTAGAACTGAAGGTATTGTGAGGCATCATACAGTTCGACATAATCCTCAACAGAATGGAGTTGCAGAGAGGATGAATAGGACTTTGATGGAGAAGGTGCGTTGTATGCGCCTTAATGCTGGGCTACCGATGTCGTTTTGGGCTGAGACCGCTGCGTATGCATGTCATCTCGTTAATCGCTCTCCTTCGACTGCTATTGATAAGAAAACTCCACAAGAGGTATGGACTGGTTCTCCTGCTAGTTATTCTGATTTAAAAATTTTCGGATGTCCTGCGTATGCTCATGTGGATAATGGGAAGTTAGAGCCTCGTTCGGTGAAGTGTGTGTTCATAGGGTTCAAGCAAGGTGTGAAGGGATACAAGTTATGGTGTCCTGAGACTAGTAAAGTCGTCATCAGTAGAGATGTTGTTTTTGATGAGACTAGCATGCTTCAGGGGTCTCCATCTTCAACTCCCTCCAATGGAAATCAACAGAAGTCAAGTATTGAGGTGGAGCTTGAGATTGGGTTGAAACCTACACCAGAGCAAACTCTAGAGCCTATTCCAGTTTTAATGGATGATGCTAGCTCCTCAGAAGTACCTCCACAATATTCAATTGCTAAAAATAGGCCTCGTAGAGAAATTAGACGCCCTCAGAGATATGCAGAGGCTGATTTAGTTGCGTATGCATTAAATGTGGCTGAAGAGATTGATTCAGAAGAAGAACCTGCGACATATTCAGAGGCGATTACCTGCGAAAACTCTGGTATGTGGATGATCGCTATGCAGGAAGAGATAGAATCGCTTCACAAGAACGCTACATGGGATCTAGTGAAGTTACCAAAGAGCAAGAAGGCTGTTCGCTGCAAATGGGTGTATAAGAGAAAGGAAGGTACACTGGGAGTTGAAGAAGCCAGGTATAAAGCCAGACTTGTTGCAAAAGGATATAGTCAAACTCCAGGTGTTGATTTTACTGATGTATTTTCTCCAGTTGTGAAACATAGTTCTATTCGGGCTTTACTAGGTATTGTGGCATTCCACGATCTTGAGCTTGAGCAGTTAGATGTAAAAACTGCATTCTTACACGGAGAACTTGAGGAAGACATCTACATGCAGCAACCAGAAGGATTCGTAGCCTTAGGAAAGGAGGACTATGTATGTCAGCTGAAAAAGTCTCTTTATGGTTTGAAACAGTCACCGAGGCAATGGTACAAGAGATTTGATACATTTATGACCACTCATGATTTCAGGAGGAGCAATTACGATAGTTGTGTCTACTTTAAAGTATGTGATGATGGGTCGTTCGTTTACCTGTTGTTGTATGTTGACGATATGCTAATTGCCGCTAAAGATCAGAGAGAGGTCAGAAAGGTGAAAGCACAGTTGAGTAGCGAGTTTGAGATGAAAGATTTAGGTGCAGCAAAGAAGATGCTTGGAATGGAGATTCTTAGAGATCGACCGGCTGGTAAATTGTACATAAGTCAAAAGAGGTAGATCGAGAAAGTCCTTAGTAGGTTTAACATGCAAAGTGCCAAGCCGGTAAGTACTCCATTAGCTGCTCATTTTAGACTTTCGTCTTCTTTGTCACCACAGTCAGATAGTGATGATGATTATATGTCGCGAGTGCCATACTCTAGTGCTGTTGGCTCCCTTATGTATGCTATGGTTTGTTCACGACCTGACTTAGCATATGCAGTTAGTGTTGTTAGTAGATATATGGCAAACCCTGGTAAGGAACATTGGAAAGCAGTTCAGTGGATTCTCAGATACTTATGTGGTTCTACTGATGTTTGTTTACAGTTTGGGAAAAGTAGAGATGGAGTTGTCGGTTACGTTGATTCAGATTACGCTGGAGATCTTGATAAGAGAAGATCATTGTCTGGTTATATTTTTTGTGTTGGTGGTTGCGCTATTAGTTGGAAGGCTATGTTGCAGGCTACAGTTGCTTTGTCTACTACAGAGGCAGAGTACATGGCGATTACAGAAGCTTGCAAAGAAGCAATTTGGATGAAAGGCTTGTTTGGCGAACTTAGTAATGATTTTCAGATTTCTACAATATTTTGTGATAGCCAGAGTGCTATTTTTCTGACAAAGGATCAGATGTTTTACGAGAGGACTAAGCACATTGATGTACGGTATCATTTTGTGCGTGATGTGATTGCTCGTGGTGATATTGTTGTGAGCAAGGTGAGTACACACAATAATCCTGCAGATATGATGACCAAGTCACTTCCTATTACCAAGTTTGAGCATTGCTTGAACCTGGTTGGTCTTCATTGCTGAGTTATGCCCTTAGGGGCTTTGGTGGAAGAGGTTTGATTTTGTGGTTATGCTATCAAAGATTGGAATTCGTTTCAAGGTGGAGATTGTTAGAGTTTGTGGCCCGAATTCTTGTTGGGTCAGCGGGCTTTGCCCGCACTATATGGACCTGTAGTCTTAATGAGTTTGCCCCCTTTTAATTTATATCATATTCTAGGGTTAGACAATATATAGAGATTGCGGCCGTCTTTTCTCTTTCGAACAGTTTTACGTTGTCCACCAAAAATTCTGTACAATCTTCGTTATAGTGAAATCTTCTCTTCTGCCCGTGGTTTTTCACCCGTAAAGGGTTTTCCACGTAATCTTGGTGTTCGTTCTTCTTTATCGTTTTTATCCTTGTTTATTTTGTTCACTTGTATGAGACATGATAGACGGTGTTGGATTCCATGAGTTTCAAGATAAGATTTAAGACTCATATATTTGCCTTCCCAATTAGATTGTAGAGTTTTGATATATGTGTTGTATTGATTTTCAACAAGTGTCTTAAATTTTATAAAACTTGGCAAACTATAAGATTTTTTATAGATAAGATATAACCAAATAAAGAGACTATAGTCATCGATAAAATGGACAAAATATCGAAATTTGTTAGTAGAGAAAAGAGGAGCAGGACCACAAACGTCAGAATGTATTAACTCTAATGGATACTTACAACGAGATTGAGAAATATGAAAAGGAAATTTGTGTTCTTTTCCATATTGATAAGATTCATAAAAACTTAATTTCTTATTGCCAATAATAATCAAATGAAAAGAAGACATAATAAAGATTGATGTTGATGATGAAGGGTGTCCAAGACGATGATGTCATGACAGATAAACAAGTTCCAATAAGCACTTGATGAGTGGGTGGAGGGTTGACCATTGAGTTTAGGCGATATAACCCATTTTTAAGTGTGTCGCGAAAGAGTTCCCTCTTTATGACCTGCTCCTTAACATGCAATAATTTGGATAAATTCAAAAAAGATATTATTATCGGCACAAAAATTGAAAATACTTAGAAGATTTTTGGTGATTAATGAGACATGTAATATATTATGTAGATTAATATTTTTATTGGAACATGGAATGGATGATTACCCATTATTAGAAATAGGAAGAGGGTTATCATCGCCCATTTTAATAGTTTTTGTACCATTATAGTTGAGATACTAAGGTTGTCAAGATTCATTATGAGAAGGTTTATAACACTATAGTCGATGGCTATGGGGTCAATGCGAGTAGTTACCGCTACAGAGTGATTCATATTCAGAACCGAGTCCTCCCAAAGCATAAAGATAAAATCTTGTTGAGATATGCTTTTCTCATCACCAATGAGACTATCGATGATTGATTTTATTTTCTACAAATATTTGACCATCGAGAGTGAGCCATTCTTTACCATTTGGAGCTGAAGACGAAACTGCATAAGACGAGCTTGAGATTGAGAGGAAGATGTGTGTTCTAAAGTAGACTGAATGGCTTTAGATATGATGTAGGATTCACCAACCACCCAGGATAGAATGGATTCTAAAAGGATGGAGAGAAACCATGAAATGATCCTTTGATCTTGTTCCTCCTAGATGACAAAAACATGATTTGGAGTGTGGACACTAGATCTGTTAGCAATATCGACTTGAAGAAAGGCTTCAGAGACATAATTAGTTCTAGTAACGTATGAATAAAGGCCATAATCTTTTAGGGTAGGTAAAATTTGAGATTTCCAAAGAAGAAAGTTTTTGTAATCAAATTTAATTGATGTGAGATTGTAGAAGAGATGAGTGGTTGAAGCGGAAGAAGATGAAGAAGAGGCCATGTATATAGAGGTTTGTTAAAATCGAATAATGGTTCTGATACCAAGTTAGAAAAGATAAGTAGAAAAAAACTTGCTATGGATTAAAAATTTATTTTAAGTGTATGATTGTAATTACAAGAGTATGCATTTATACAAAAATAAGGAAAACTAAAGAGTTATAGTATATAAAGATTTTAAATACTCTTAATAGATAGAAGATGAAAATCAAGAGACTCAAGTGTGTTGATATTTGTTTTTAATTTTAAAGTCTTTGATAATAACAACTTAAATTAAAGAGCTCTAAGCCATATGGTCCTACTACATAGTAGAGCCATATGGATTAGACCCGGGGATAAGAATACTAAATTCTTTTACGAGATCTCTAAGGCACAAGCTAAAAATAACGCGATTAATTCAATCACAGTTAATTGTGTTGTTGATGAAAGTGAGTCGACCATCTCTACAAGTATTGTTCAATTTTATAAAAATCTATTTCAAGAGCTGTATAAGGACATACCTAAATTGGACGGAATCACTTTTGACTCCATTAATTTGGTGCAAAAAAGAAGGCAGAGGCTCAATTTATGGTAGAGGAAGTCGAGAAGGCTATTAAGGGGTGTGGTAGCTATAAGGCTCTGGGGTCCGATGGTTTTACTTTGGCGTTCTTTAAGAAAATGCCACATTTTCTTAAGAAGGAATATATTATGAAAGCTATCGACTACTTTTATCGTTTCTTATAATTTGATAAAAGTTGGAATTCTACGTTGATTTGTCTCATTTTCAAGGCTCTATAAACTATTGATGTGAAGAATTTTAGACCTATCAGATTGATTTCTTCTTTTTATAAGATCGTGTAAAAATATTTTGCTGATATACTCCATGGGTGCTAGAAACAATCATCTCTTAGAATCAGATGATGTTTATTAAGAGACGTTAGATCTTTGATTGGGTATTAATTACCAATAAATGTATTTAGTTGGCTAATTTGAGAGAAGATAAATGTGATTTTGTTAAGTTATATATTAAAAGGCTTATGATTATGTTAATTGTGAATTTCTATTTTACGCCATGAACATAATGAGAATAGGTGAAAAGTTGACTGGTTGGATAAGATTTTGCGTCTCGACAACCAATTTCTCAGTTATTGTGAATGAGGATTCTCATGATTAATTTGAGAGCTCTCGCGAGATCACACAATGTGATTCGTTGTCTCCTATCCTATTCGTTATTGTCATGAAAGCTCTATAAAAAGTTATGGTTTTTGCGAAAAAGAAATACTGGACTTATCCATGGGGTGGATTGTGTGTGGGGGTAGGGGGAAGGACTCTGTTCTCCATATCCCATATGCTTTTTTGCAGATGATTCACTCTACATGATTCAAGCCACATAAAAGAATCTGATATCTTTTGGTTACTTGGTACATGTTCCGGCCTATGGGTGAATCTTGGTAATATGTTATCTTTCTATCGGACTTTGTTTCATTGAGGAGAAAAACAAGGCTCGTAAATGTTTGGGGTTTCAGTATTGGTGTCCTCCCATCGTTATATCTCGGTATGCCATTGGGTGCTAAAACTCGTTCTCTAAGGCTTCTTGGGACCCATTTTAGGTAAATTATCAATTTGGAAAAGCAAATTGATTTCAAAATGGGGTCATTTGATTCTCATCAAGAGTGTTTTGACATATATATGCCTACCTATATGATGCCTTTATTCGTTCTCCCCAAGAGTGTGGTGATGAAATTGGAGAAAATTATGTGTAAATTTATTTAGGATCATCTAATCACATTTGGACGAGGATCAGGCGATAAGATCAAGCGATACAGGATCAAGGAGGACTAAATATCTAGGATATAGTTTCTTTTAACAAAGTCGTTGTCTCAAAATGGTGTAGTAGATGAACATCTGAGCCAGATAGTCTTTGGGCATCATTAATATAATATAAAATGGTCAGGATTGTTCACCTAAAAGTCTATTTGGATGTAGAGAAACTCAACAGTTTTTTCAAGGGTTCGAAATGATGTGGAGTTTGCTTAGAATGAAATTATCTTTGATGGAAACTCACTCATTCGAATGTGGATGCGAATTATTACTTGTGAAAGAAATTGATTGATTTGTCAAAGATGGAGCATTGTATCTGAGAAAGTCACCCTTATTTCTGATTTCATGGCCCTCTAAACTTCGTTGTTCGCGTCCTTCATTTTTGTTTTTATTCTGGTTGTTTATTTTGTTTTCATCTTGTTGGTTCTTTCAGTTTTGGCAAATGCTTGTTCTGTCTGAATCCTAAACTCTTGTAATCCTTTACACTCTTCGGGTCTTTTTATTTAATGACATTCTTTCGTTTTAAAAAATGATAAACTAAGATTACTTTTACACCTTTTATATTAATTAAAATGATAACGTTATCGTTTGAATAAATATAGTAGAGACGTATCTTTCACACTTTCTCATTAAATTTCAAATTTCTAAAATCACAACAGAGATTACATTTTACGTTTCATCGCTTATCTATTCATTTTGACTTTTGGTTTAACTCGAGTTAAAAAAATTACCATTTATTTAACCCTAGTTAGGATTAAAAGCTCTCCATTGTGTCAATCTTTTTAATTTCCTTACTTAAAATAAAGAAGTTAATCTTATGTACTTGAATAGAAAATTCATGAAAGAGTATAGAGGTTAATTTCCATGGATTTACATTATAATAATAATTATACTTAACCATGGTTGCTTTATTTTTTTTCCCTATAAATATCTTCTATTACTATCTCTTGTCTCCACTCCTCAACTTCTCTCTCTTAATCTCCTTCTTAAGTGAATTCTGTTTTAACTTTGTAAAATCGAAAATTTATTGATTAATTCCAAAATGGCGAGGAGACGAAACCCTGATGGAATTGACGGTGAGAAATCCTATCTAGAGTATTTGTTTTTATTAAATGATGATAAACATGAGTTTTTGCATTCTACAACTGTAATTTTGTGTACAGATGAGGTGATTGCGTTATCGCCGAATCGACTGTTAGCCACTTACTCTTTCATATGCTACGTCTGCTACAAAGGTTTTACGCGTGACCAAAATCTTGCAATGCACCTTAAATCCCATAAGTTGGAAGGTAATCTAAAACGGCGGGTGGAGAATGGAATCACGAGGAGAGTTTATGTCTGTCCTGAATCGACATGCAAACATCACAACCGTAACCAAGCCCTAGGCGACATCACAGCGATTAAGAGGCATTATTGCCGGAAACACTCCAATGTGAAAAACTGGAAATGCGGGAATTGCTCAAAGCTATACGCGGTCGAAGCTGACGTAAAGGCTCACGTAAAGAAATGCAAAGTGGAAGGCACACATAGTTCTTATGAAAATATAGGAGAGATACACCATGATGATGAAGAAGATGATCAAGAGAAATCATCTTCTCTTGAAGATGCAACTGAAAGTGCAAATGGGTTTATTCTTCCACCTGTTGCATATGATATGACTTTTAATCCCATATTGAACGATCCAGATTCAGATGAAGTGGTGAAAGTGTACAATGAAGCTGTATTCAGTATCATAGAAATCCAGGCGAGGAGGCTTAAAGAGGCACCATCTCTCCCTCCTATTCCTCCATATTCTCATTATTATGTCCCAACTTTTCTGTCTGATCAAGAAATGGAATGAGTTCTAGGGTTCATCATGATGGTACTCTTTAAAGAAGACGATTCAACTGTTATTTATTTTAAGTCTGTTTTATTGTTATGTTATTGCTACTTTTATTATGAGTGATCTCAATAAGGGTACTTTTGAATTTTTCTAATCAATGGCTTATTTTCATTTAGATGTTAATTATTTATTCAATTTTAGTTGTAGATTAATTTTTATATAGTTTTAGTTGTTGACTTTGTTTTTCTTTTTTCAAATAAAACTTGAGCTCGAGATATTGCATGCATAAGTCACTACTAAAAATAATAGTTATATATTATTATTATTATTTATATATATAATTAAGTATTTTATACTTAACCATTTAAAAAATATATATATTTAAATATAAAATTAATTAAAAATTAACAATAAATAAATAACACTATAAACAAAATATACTTACAAAATTGGCCATCATATCTCCCACATATTTTGTTTTTGCTTTTTAGACTAATATGGAATAGTTTATGAAAATTAATATCATATTTAAGGTTTATTATTTTAAAAATGATAAAGTGTAATATGACAAGATTACATGCACCTTTTATATTATTTAAAAAATATAATGACATCCCATCAATAAATATTGTAGCAGGGATAAGTCAATTCAATTTTCTCAACAAATTTAAAATTTTTAGAATCTTTATACAGATTACATTGTATAATTAATTATTTATTTCTACAAATTTCAATGGATTTGCATAATTCTGGAAAAGTTGAAAAAGATTGCGTAATAATTATTATAGTTTATCTTTTTTTCACTATAAATTAATATCTTCTCTTACTATCTCTCTCCATCCCTCAACTTCACTCTCTTTTCCGTTAATTTATGGATGTGCAGTCATTTGTATTTCGGACGGAACCCTAACTTCTTATTAAAATTCAAGAATTATATGGATGACCCGACCCGAGTTCTAGCGGATCTGACCGGTGTAAAGAAACACTACGTTGTTGTAGAGTCTGATTTAAAAGCGCACATGATGAACTGTGATGATGTGTTGAAAAGGTAATTATATAATATTATTTTGATTTGATAATTAATTATATAATATAATTTGTTTCATCAATCTCATGTTATCTCCATTGAAAAAATACACATTGTTTCTGAGTTGAAATTATATGTTAATTTTCATCACAATTAATCAATTTTTTTTTTTGAATTTAGAAAACTAATACGAATTGCATCAATTGGAGGAAGGCATGGGTTTGAATGGAATAAGCTTCGGGTTTATCAAGATCCATTGAGAGGCAATGATAACTTTCTTTAATATTTATGTTATTGTTATTGATTTATTATTGACTTTCTTTAATATTTATATTTATCTTGTTGGACTTGAATTATATTTATGTTATTGTTATTGATTTATTATTGACTGCTCTTATTAACTTTTCAACTTTTTAAGTTAATGATCAAATTTCATTTCGATTTTAATTATTTATGAAAATTTTAGTTCTTGATTATCTTTTAATATAGTAGTTTTTATATATAATATTTTTATTACATATATACATAATATATATATAATTTATACCAACTTGTTTTAAATAATATATATTGTACATGATTAAATCGACTGACTCAATTTGATGTACGT
Organism: Impatiens glandulifera; assembly: GCF_907164915.1. Taxonomy (NCBI): domain Eukaryota; kingdom Viridiplantae; phylum Streptophyta; class Magnoliopsida; order Ericales; family Balsaminaceae; genus Impatiens; species Impatiens glandulifera. The sequence continues at coordinate 66,608,266 of NC_061862.1, read as the reverse complement.
GTATTTTCAAGCAAATGCGAACTATTTAAAATTGAACACCCATTAGTGTCCAATGTCACACTGTCCTCGTCATGAGAAAAACACAAATGAGATAAAAGAAATAGATTACTATTTTTTACTTTTGAGAGATTGAGAAAGTAAAATATATGAAATGTAAGTTATTTATTTTTGATTCAGTTTTTAGTTATACTCGAAAAATGCGGAAACTCTATATCTTCAGCAACTGTTCTCAAGAGTCTAAATATTCGAATTTAGATAAAAGGTCAGGATGACTTACGTGACGAGGAATTGAGAGTATAAATACTCATTTTACAAAATAAATTATAGAGTTTGAAGCATGTGAACTCCTAAATCAGAGTGAGGCTAAACCTAATGGCAAATGGTTGAAACATTAAACATAACAAAGTTCGAGCAAACAAATTCTTCGAAAAAAACTCAGGACAAACCGTTTATGTTAGAAATCGAATTCATGTTTGAGGGCCTTTACCTTGAAGAACATCAATTACATTTGGTTCCTTTCTGAAACATTCGAAAAGTAATGTACGTAACCGATTTTGGAAGAGGTTTTGAACTAACTTCACTAAATGTCAAAACAAAACAAAACACTAACACTTGGAAGGTTAAAAATACTAGGATCGGGATCGCCGATAGGGGACCGGGGTCCGGCTAAAGGAGACCTCTTCTACAACACACACACCAATTGACACTAATCCGGTTAAAGATTAGAACTGTTCTTAACACTACGCAGGTTGTCACAGACTCTTGAACCGAGTTCAAGGGCGGAAATGTCTGTTTCAACTTGAATAAATACACACGATTCAGTTAAGGAAGGTAGTATGGAGAAATCGGTTGGGATGAAGTAAATTCGGTTGGTTTGATAAGGTAATGATTCAGTTCGGTTGGAGTATATATAATGATTCGGTTCGGTTGATGAGTTAACTAGAAATAAAGAAAACACATGACATATTTTATGGATGTCCGAAGATGAAACTCCTACGTCACCCATTCTTCTCAAACAATGAGAAGGATATTCACTAATGGAATATTCAACAACACAAAACACAGTACGATCGAGTCTTATTTACTACTCGTCGTTCACTTTACAGAACTCACACAGTGATGTAATATACTTTACAATAAATGTAAGTACTTAGAACTTTTTGATCAAGAAAGTTATGTGGATCCCGTATTTTCTTCAATGCTTTGTCTTCCTTTTATATGAGAAATATGACAACGGTCATATTTCTCTTCTTAAGTTGATTGGTCACAGGGAGCCGTGCCGGTCCGGATTAGGTGGCGTGCACGCTTTGTCTTTTGTACACATGGCAACGGTGCATTAGGCAGCCGCCTGTTCCTTGGAGGTTGCTTGTGGACTTAGATAATATTAGTAATCATTATCTTGCCGCATGCCTTGTTTCAGATCCTTCTCCTGCATATTCCCAAAGAGTATTTGTTTATATCATTACGTCACCTTCAAAGTATTCATAACTTTGAATAATCTTCCCATTGGCTTTAGGATCTTCAATACGTTGAGCCAAACAGACATTATCAGTTTGCAACTTAAGCCGGGCATGAAGTTAAACCGATCCGGGTTTCTGCGGATGTGATTAAGCCGATTCGGTTTAGCCGAGAAAGTAGATCAATTTAGGAATTCGGTTTGGTCGGTCTGGTTGAGGATGTGCATGCACATATAGTTGAGATTGATTAAGTTCTTTGGATAGTTAATTTTCTTAAATAAATTAATTATCTTAATTTTTCTAACAATTTCTCCCTCTTTGATTATTTAAAATAAATATTCAAAACTTGTGATCGTTGGCCCGTTTCAAAGAATTTAAATTTATTTGGCCGATTTTTAGAGAATCGGTTAAAATATCTTATAAATTTCTCTTTTTTGATACTTTTAACCTAAATGTGTCAAAACCAGTATGTTGTGTCCCAAGTGACCGATTATCTGATCAAGGTTAGACAGATCGGTAGGCTGATTAGAGTCAGGCCGGCCGATTTCCTCAGTGGACACTGAAGTGTCAATTTTCTACCGTGGAGCAACTTGATCCGACTGAATTTCAGCATTAACCGCTTAATCATAGACAAACCTTCTAAAGACAGGAACCTCATCTTCATCATCGGATTGGATATCCATGTTTTCCAACCGATTATGTAGATCAAAGAATGAAGCAGTGTTACGTTCAATCGATTCATCAAAGACAACATGCGAAGATTCTTCAACAGTTAAAGTCCTAGTATTATATACTCTATATGCCTTACTAACAGCTGAATAGACCAACATTATTCCTTCATCTGATTTAACATCAAAAACGGTCAAATACTGTTTTCCATTTATGTGAATGTAACATTTACAGCCAAAATTTCTATGATACCGGATGTTAGGAACTCTGTCATAGTATACTTCAAACGGTGTTTTATTTAGCCGTTTGTTGATCATAGATCAGTTTTGTGTATAACATGCAGTGTTGATAGCTTCATCCCAAAATTTTTGAACAACACCTGGATCGGTTATCATGGACCTTGCGGCTTCCTTGAGAGTTCGGTTTCTTCTCTCTGTTAGTCCATTTTGTTGAGGAGTTCTAGCACTAGACAACTCGTTCCTAATACCAGAATCATCAAGGAATGTAGTATGTACTGTTTGTAAATTTAGTTCCTCTATCACTTCTAATCTTGTTTATTCTTATTGAATACTGATTTTGTAATCTCCTAAGTAGTTTAATCAAATTTGGAGTAGCTTCCTTTTTAGAAACCAAAAAAATCACCCAAGTGAACCGAGAATAGTCATCAATAACAACCATAGTATAATGCATACCGCCTAGGCTTGTGACCCTAACCGGTCCAAATAAATGCATATGAAGTAATTCTAAGCATCGATTTGATTGAACATTTCCCTCACTTTTAAAAGTTGCCTTTATTTGTTTTCCCATTTGACATGCGAAACATACTTTATCTTTTGCAAATTTCATTTTTGACATTCATTGAACTAATTCTTTGGTACTAATAACATTAATATTTTTGAAGTTTAAGTGGTTTAGCCGTTTGTGCCAGAGCCAGTTCAAGTCGTTCTTAGCTATCATGCAAACTGGGTTTTCAGTTTTCATTTTCCAATCCACTTTGTAAATATTTCCTAACCTATTTCCGGTCAATAAAACGTCACTCTGAGTGTTCTTAACTAGACATGCATATTTGTGAAATTCATCCATGTATCCTACATCACACATTTGATTTATGCTTAACAGGTTAAAATGAAAATTTTCAACAAGAAGTACATTGCTTATAGTTAAGTTGCCATGGACAATCTTACCCTTGCCCACGGCTCTACCTCTAGAGTTATCACCGAAAGTGATCATTGCACCGGATTCATGTATGATATCGGTTAATAGTCCAATATTTCCGGTCATGTGTCTAGAATAACCGCTGTCCAGATACCATTCCGAGTTCCCTAGCCGCTTGATCTTCTAAATCTGCAAAAAATAAGTATTTACACCTATTTGGTATCCACTTTTACTTGGGTCCGTGGTTGATTAGTCCCTTGGGAATCCAAACTTTAATCAGTCGGATGAATTTCCCAGTAGTAGTGTTAATTATTTCACCGTTACTTGGCTTGACATCTCTTTGTCTTCTAGTTGATGTTTCATTGTATCGTTGTGTTGGTGAATGTTGATTTGTTCTGGTGGAAGTTGCTCGGTTGGTCATTATGGACGTTCAGCCGGATTGGTACAAGGGCAGATATGTTCTGGAACTCAATGACCATGTCATTAAGAGCATTGACCAAATCTTCATTGGTAAATTCTTCAGAAGAGAAGTCAAATACCTCTTCCTCCTTTGCCATGAGACAAGGAAATTCGTTGTCATCGTTCTCCATATCGGAATAAGCCTAGTAGCTCCCACCGTCATCAGCTAGTAGTGCCTTCTTAATTTCTTTGCCTTCACCGTATTGCTGATATTCACCTCTCTGGTTGTTGTCAGTCGGTCTACGATCATCTGACCTTCGGTCGTCTCTCCTTGGTCTTCTGCACTCCAACCTGTAATGACCTAAAGCGTTACAATTATAACATCTAACGTTAGATTTATCACTATAGTTATAGTTGTAGTTGTAGTTGTAGTTGTTGTTGTTGTTGTTTGATGGTTGACTCTTCTTTATGAATCTTTCAAATTTTCTTACAAGCATGGCCATCGCATCCTTGGTAAACTGTTCAACAGTTTTGATTGGTGCCGGAACGGTTGACTCTACTAATGTCAACAGGGCTTTGGTTGCGGTTAACGTCGAGGATTCATCTTCAATCTGAGATCTCATCTCGAACTCGTATGCTTTCAAATCCTCAAACACATCATGCAATTTCATTTGTCCAAGATTGCTTGATTCTCGCATCACCATGGTCTTTATGTCCCATGCACTTGGTAAAGATCTCAATCCCTTAACAATGATTTCCTTGTTATCGTATCTCTTTCCAAGTGTGTACAATTCATTTACCACACTGGTGAACCGATCACTAAATTCCTTCATATTTTCTTTTGGCTTCATTCTGATATTCTCGTACTTCTGAGTTGCCACCAGTATCTTATTTTCCTTAGTCTTTTCGTTTCCCTCATGGAGCTGAATAATTGTTTCCCAGGCTTCCTTTGCACTCTGTAAATCTCTGACTTTGCCGAAAGTGTTGCTGTCCAAAGATTTAAAAATATGTCTCTTGCAATGGTTGTCCAGGTTGTTTTTTCTCCTGTCTTCAGCCGTCCATGCTTCTTTCTTTTTCCCAATCTTTATCGGACATTCTTTCAGGATGGTGCTCATTTCATCATCCATTTTAATCAGATGTAGATACATCTGAACCTTCCAGTCGACAAACGCCTCACTGTTTAGCATATGGGGCCTCTCATTGTGAGTCATGTTTGCCAGCTTTTTCGGTTGCTTGAGTGTTAAGAACCTTGCTCTGATACCACTTGTTATGATCGGGATCGCCGATAGGGGACCGAAGTCTGGCTAAAGGAGACCTCTTCAACAACACACACAGAAATTGACACTAATCCGGTTAAAGATTAGAACCGTTCTTAACACTACGCAGGTTGTCATAGACTCTTGAACCGAGTTCAAAGGCAAAAATGTCTATTTCAACCTGAAGCAATACACACGATTCAGTTAAGGAAGGTAGTATGGAGAAATCGGTTGGGATGAAGTAAATTTGGTTGGTTTGGTAAGGTAATGATTCGGTTCGGTTGGAGTATATATAATGATTCGGTTCGGTTGATGAGTTAACCGGAAATAAAGAGAACGCAAGACAAATTTTATGGATGTTCGAAGATGAAACTCCTACGTCACCCTTCTTCTCAAACAGTGAGAATGATATTCACTAATGGAATATTCAACAACACAAAACACAGCACGATCGAGTCTTATTTACTGCTCGTCGTTCACTTTACAACACTCACATAGTGATGTAATACACTTTACAATAAATGTAAGTACTTAGAACTTTTTGATCAAGAAAGCTATGTGGATCCCTTATTTTCTTCAATGCTTTGGCTTCCTTTTATATGGGAAATATGACAACAGACATATTTCTCTTTCTTAAGTTGATTGGTCATAGGGAGTCGTGCCTGTCCAGATTAGGTCGCGTGCATGCTTTGTCTTTTGTACACATGGCAACGGTGCTTTAGGCGACCGCCTGGTCCTTGGAGGTTGCTTGTGGACTTAAATAACATTAGTAATCATTAGTTTGCCGCATGCCTTGTTTTAGATCCTTCTTCTACATATTCCCAAGGAGTATTTTTTTATATCATTACGTCACCTTCAAAGTATTCATAACTTTGAATAATCTTCCCGTTGGCTTTAGGATCTTCAATACGTTGAGCCTGCCGGACATTATCGGTTTGTAACTTAAGCCAGGCCTGAAGTTAAACCGATCCGGGTTTCTGCAGATGTGATTAAGCCAATTCGGTTTTGCCGAGAGGGTAGAACAATTTAGGAATTCGGTTTGGCCGGTCTGGTTGAGGATGTGCCTGCACTTATAGTTGAGATTGATTAAGTTCTTTGGATAGTTAAATTTCTTAAATAAATTAACTATCTTAATTTTTCTAACAAAAAGGTCTAATTCTTAGCTTGAATACAAATGACCAAAATAACCAAGATCCTACATTAACACTACTAGGGACATTTTATTGAAAATCAAATTAAACGAGACAAATGAAACACAACAGACCATATGTCATTGCTAGGAGAATTTTATTGAAAATAAAATGAAGTTGAACAAAATAAAATAAAACCTATGAGATGCACTTTATTGGAGTAAAATAAAATGATGAAATTTTGTAAAATTCTCTCACTTGAAAACGCTTGGGGGAGCAATCTCTTTAGGATAAGATTACTAAGAAATAAAAGAGTGAGTTATTTTCTTGATCATGTTTGGTCAATCTAATAGCTAGTGAATTTTTAAGTCTTGATAGTGTTTGATCAATCTAGAAAGTATATTGTTCTGTCTTGATCATGTATGATCATTATAGGGAGTATCATCTTAAATATATTATTCTAAGTCTTGATCATGTGTGAGTAATTTATAAACATTACCTTAAGTCTTGATTATGTATGATCAATTTAAGAATGAATCTTAAGTTTGGATCATGTGCGATTGATTTAAGAAATATTATCCTAAGCCTCAATCATGTGTGATCGATTTGGGAAACATTGTCTTAAATTTTGCTCAACGCATAGTGTTGACATTATTGTTTACAAAATTTTACACTTTGCTCATAATGTTCGTTTGCACATTGGAAGTCTTTGGGAAGATCCATGTACATGTATCGAAAACCATGTGCATATTGAGGATGAAGTCAAGTCCACCGAGATTGGATTTGTGACCAAGTCTGATGGGTGAAGAGTTATTATACGAGTCGAGAAGTTTGATCTCTTTTCCCTTTAAAACCCAAAGAAACTATAAATTAGGAGTTCTAAATATGGTGCCCATTTCTCAAATTTAGACATGCATTTTATTAAATCAAAATATTTCTCCAAATTTTGTCCAAGAGAAAAATTTTGTAGACACACAAATTCCACTCCCTAATTAATAATATAGCTTCTTATTTTATAAGAATTTATTTAAGGGCTAATTACACTAATTTTAAATAAATAACTATTTTATTGAAGAAGTTTTAGTGATCGGTCTCTACAAATAATTATTTTTGGAATATAAAACTTAAAATATAAAAAAATAAACTAATAACTCATTTAATAGGGGTAAGTTATAATATGTCTATCTATTATTAATTTATTACTAGCATGAATCCCGTACATTTGTACGAGTAAAGATTGTAAGCACTAAAAATCTACATCCCAATTTATAATATTAAAATAACTAGCATAATGCTCTTACGTTGCAAGGATAAATAAAATTAAAATTTACAAAATTGAAATAGACAATATTCACGTCTTTGCCATTGTCTTCATCACCATCGTTTTCATCACCTTCATCATCTTTTACATCGACAATATCTATGGTATGAACTTGTTACATGAGGGCTTCAATGGTTTGGACAACCTAATGGTTGTCTTACTTCTCTCATTCAATGTTGTTTTTGTTATTCATCAAAAAATAAAAATAAAAAGATAAGAAATTCGACAAGTAAACATTCATTTAACATTTTTCTCATTAGTTCACCGATTTACCCTCATTTCTCGGTCAACAAAAACTATAATTTCTTACATAATAGACATCTCATATTACTAATCCCGTAACCTCACTTCTATACCCAATTATCTCAACAATACCAACATATTTTAATTTCACTTTTGACAAATCTATAAAATCATCATATCACTAATCTCTTTACCTTAACTTCTTCGGTAGACCAACAATCTCATTCATATATTTTACCACCAATATCAATGTTACTGGTCTCTTATTCCTTGGCAAACCAACCACAAATATTTAATCATACTTAAACACTCCTCTTATCCCTCGCAAACCAACCACAATCTCAATCGACCTCTAATCTCGTGACTTAACGATCCTTTGTTACCCACCTCTTATCCTTTGAACCACATCCCAATCACACTTTGTTAGATAAAATAGATAGCTAATTAGTAAGTAATTATCTATCTAAAGAACTTAACCAAATCTACCATTTGTGCAGGAAATACATGAATCAACTTTATGCTTTCATACATACAAATCGGCTTACAGCTCATCCCGGTTGACTGATATCAAAAAGACGGCGCAAACCGGGATAAACTATTTATTCAACTATATTTATATTGGAGCTAGAAGAGGATTGTCTCGGCAATGAATAACGTTTTGAGCATTAGTAAAAAAACCATTAATAGTAACCAAAAATAGTAACCGTTTGTTCAGTGGTTGATATTAAGGGGTAATACCAACAGTTTTAAAACCGTTGATATAAAGGGGGTCAATATCAACCGCTTTTAAAATGGTTGATATTAACTCATCTATATTAACTAAATTTTAAAACGGTTGATAAAGGTGGTCAATATCAACCGCTCTTAAAACGGTTGATATTAACTCATCTATATTAACGGAATTTTAAAGCGGTTGATATTGACCCACTCTATATATAAAGTTTTAAAAACCGTTGATATTGACTACATCTATATCACATCTATATCAACCACTTTAAAACCGTTGATATTGATCAAATTTATATCAATCATTTTAAAACCGTTGATACAAGAGGGCAATATCAACGGTTTAATTTTTTTAAAAATTTTTAATTATAAATAATTGCAAATAATATTATTCATTTATTATATTTTTTATATGAATATATATTTATATAATTAGTTTAAGGTTTAGGGTTTAGGGTAAGTTTTTGTATAAGAATATATATATTTATATAATTAGTTTAGAGTTTGGGATATATGATTTAGGATTCAAGACTTATTCTTATATTTAAAAATTATTTTAAATTTTAAAATTTTTTATTTTGCATATTTTATTACTGAAATTTTTGTATAGGTTTTGTTATATTATATTTTATTATTATAGCAAAATGTTTGAATAAATTTTATTCTTTTAGTAAAAGAAGAAATTATTCAATATTTTTATTAAAAGTTGTTATGAAAATTTATTTGTAACTTTTGAGTTATTTTTATTTATTTTAAATGAGGAATAAAAGTGAGATAAGATAAAAAAAAAATATATACGAAGGAATATTTTTTTTAGGGAAAGTAAAAATAAAAATATTAATAAGATTTAGTGTTGTATGAAAAATATAAAATATTAATAAATTTTAAGATTTAATAAGAATAAAAAAATACTATTAAAAAAAGGAGAAATTATAATTTAAGATTTAAAGAAAAAAATTAATAAGTAGAGAGAGATCGGAGAGAAACTAGAAACTAGAAACTAGAAAATATATAATCATATATTTTATTAAATTTAAAATATAATTAATAATTATTTATATAAATATATATGAATTTATTAATAATTAATTATATGAATTATATATATATATATATAATATAAATATTAAATAATAATAATAAGTAAAAAAAACTAAAATTTTATGAGAATATATTTTAAATTTAAAAACATAATATAATTTCATATATTATGTAATTAAATAAATATAAATATAATTAAATTTGAAATATACCTATTTATTTAATAAAATATACATATAATATATTTTAAATTTTAAATTTTTATATAAATTAATTTGATTTGTTATTTAATAGAGTAAATATAAATATATATATATATATAATATTTAAGTAATTAAATTTGTTAAAATATAATATATATATATAATTAAAATAAATTAATAAAATATCATTAAAATCGTGTTATACAAAATAATTAATTAATTCTCCATCGGATAACTTCTCCTTCTTCTTCTCTCCTCAATCACCTCTCTTCCCACAACCTTTATTTTTATGACTTCGATTACTTATTCTCTTCTCAATCTCTCTCTCATCCCTCAATTCCCATCAACAACTCTCCTCTTTCAAATTAATGCTCTTAATTCCTTTCTCATTTGCCACATTTGCCTTATAGGTAATATTATCATTGTATAATTAAGTTTTTGAGGTACACTAATAAGTTGTTAAATAGATTAAACAAATTCCTTTGTAAATGTCTTTATATGTAGGTATACTAAATTTGGACGGAGTTAATTATGAAGAAGAGGAGGTTTATGCGAGTTAATTATGAAGAAGATGAGGTTTATATGAAGGAAGAAGAAATAGATGAAGTATTTGTATGTATTGGAATTAAATTGTTTTAATGTTAATTTTGGAATTATATTTAAAAATTAACTTGTCATTTCAAATTTTGTATTAAATAATTAAATTTATTTTAAAGTGATTTTTAATTAAATAATTGAAATAATGTTATAAATTCGGAATAAAAAAATGTCAACATTATAATTAAGAAATTACAACCACTTTTATAGTTTCTTAATAACAACCGTCTACAAAATGGTTGTTTTTGATTAATAACAAAAGGTTTTTTATGTCCGTTAATATTAAGTAATGACAACATCTTTTTAAAACTATTGATATTACTTAATAATAATTGCATGTAAAATGGTTGCAATTGTTTAATAACAATAGTTCTTAAAGCAGTTGATATTGCTTAATAACAACCGCTCACAAAACGGTTGCTATTGAGTAATAACAACCGCCCCAAAATGATTGATATTTCATGTTTGAGCAATGCCTATGGAGGCTCTAGTAACGAATGTCAACCACTTTTTAAGTTATTGTTCTCAATACTAACCATTTTTTGTTTAATATCAACGGTAAAAACTGTTGATATTGACCTTTTTTTTACTAGTGTAAAAATCTGTTATACTTCAGGCAAAGAAATCAGTTTCCATACTTCGACAGTATGACCGATTGACCGATATCAGAAGAATGGCGCAATCGATGGTTTGTCTGACAAATTACTTGGTATAATTCTAAGCTACTATACAAAGACAATCTGTAAGATGATCGGTAGTTTGACCGATCAGAGACGGAGCCAACTTTATGCCAAGACAGATCTACACTAAGAGCGGCTGACAAGTTCCATTTCAGTGCAATACAAAAGGGAGCTTTCAAACATACAAACTGCATTATTGCCATTTTAATACAAGTATGATGATATCTTTTAGGAAGTAAAAAACTGTCAAAATGCTCAGACACCCATTTTGGTATAAGTATAAAAAGAGTCCACTTGGAGTATATGTTTGTCACATTAATCCAGATGATCAAATCAGTAGAAAACAAAGATGCATGTTGATCTACTCCTAGGGAAGTATTAAACATATTAATTGCTATACTGTACCTCCTGATCAACCAATCAGATTCATGAAACAATGAGCCATCATGCAAGTATCCATTGAGGATGTCATATTTCACTACTTAAGAGACTTGAAGAATAACATCAACACATACAAGACAGTGAGACACAACCGATTTCAGAACCGAATCAAAAACTTTAACTATCTTTGTTCACATACTGTCTAAAGTATTAAGTGTATTACAAGTTCATTTATTCTGTGTGAATAGTGAGTGTTGTAAGTCGAAAACGAGCAGTAAATAAGCCTCGGTTATTCGACGTATTGTAAACTGTGGTGAATATTCTAAGTGAGTATCCTTCTCAACGTTTGGGAAGAAGGGGTGACGTAGGAGCTTTATCTCCGAACATCCATAAATCTTGTGTTGTCTTCCTTTTCTACTTCTTACCTTTATATTGCTGTCCAATCCGTGTGTGTGTTGCTTCAAGTTGAAACGAACAGTTCCGCACTTGAACTCAATTCAAGAGTTTGTGACAACTTGCGAAGTATTGAGACCGATATTAACCTCTAATAGGGTTAGTATCACTTGACGTGTTGTGTAAGCGTTCGACCTAGCGAGACCCCCAGTCTCATTCGGTGATCCTGATCTTAACAAGTGGTATCAGAGCAGCTAGTCTCTATACTCAAGAAACCAGACGTAAACATGTCTTACAATGACAAACCTCCAATGCTCGAAAACGAAGAATTTGTTGATTGGAAGATTCGCATGCATCTGCTCCTGACCACCATGGACGATGAAATGATGTTCATTTTATCTGATGGTCTAATAAAGATTGGCAAGGAAAGGAGCGAATGTACATATGATGACTGGAGGAGGTACAATCTTGATAATATCTGTAGAAGTGTCATCTACAAAATGTTAGATATAAACATGTTCGCTAAGATCAGAGAATGCTCCACTACAAAAGAAGTGTGGGAGACAATCATTCAACTCTACGAAGGGAACGAGAGAACCAAAGAAAATAAAATACTGGTGGCCACTCAAAAGTTTGAGAACATTAAGATGCGTCTCGGAGAAACGATGAAGGAATTTGGTGACCGCTTCACAAGTGTGGTGAATGATCTTTCACTCCTTGGAAAGAAGTATGACAATAAAGAAACAATTGTCAAGGCTCTAAGATCGCTCCCCAACACTTGAGACATTAAGACCATGGTGATGAGAGAATCAAATAGTCTTGATAAGATGAAGCTGCACGACGTCTTTGAAGATCTAAGAGCATATGAGTTCGAAATGAAATCCAGAAATGAAGATGAAGATGAAGCCTCAGCATCAACCGCTACCAGAGCTCTAGTGATATCAGTGAAAACGGAAGCTCCTGTACCTGTCAAATTAGCTGAACAGTTCAGCGAAGATGCGATGACCATGCTAGCTAGGAAGTTCGGAAAGTTCATGAAGAAGAACCAACCGACAAACTCATACAACTACAACTACTCTAACGACAATAAGTCTAATGTTTGTTGTTATAATTGTGATGCTTTAGGTCATTATAGGTCGGAGTGACGGAAGCCACGAAGGGACGACCGAAAGCCAACTGAATAGAATCAAAGGGAAGGTTACCAGTCAATTAGTCAAGGCAAGGAGATCCAAAAGGCCCTAATAGCCGATGATGGTGGAAGCTAGTGGGCACATAGCGACTCAGATAATGACGATGAAGGAATTAGTTGTCTTATGGAAAATGAAGAAGAGGTATTTAACTTTGCTTATGAGGAATTCAACCGAGAAGACATAGTCACTACACTCAATGACATGGTCATTGAGTATAGGAACTTGTCAAATCTCGTACCAACCCGACTAAATTTCCAGATCGGTGAACTAAGTGACATTCAAACCGGTGGACCGATTGAACTATCCTCTGAGAATGAGAAGCTCAAGGAGACAGTCCAATCGTTGATAGAAGAAAATGAACGAACTAAATACGTGATGGCTGCATGGAAGAGATCTGGAGATGTTATGAGCTAGATGACGAGTCATCACAGACCCTATAAATGCAAGTTCGGTCTAGGTTACGACAATCGCAATCCAAATAAGTCTAAGTCTTCCAACCTCCAAGAGTTGTAACTCAGTAAAGACAAGTTTTCCTTTAAAAAATTTGTCAAGAGTATATCAACCAATAGTGAAGCAAGTCACAATTCAAAAATGGCAAAGAAAATAATCTATGTAGGACCAACCGACACATCAAAATGACTTCATCCTGAGAGAAGGAAAGTCAACCGACCGGTTAAACAAGAATATGATAGACATTCAAATAGGATTCATCAAATATCACCACCACAACAAAATGAGGTACTCATAGGCAGACAAGGAGATGTCAAGCCTGGTACAAGTAGATCTATTAAGACTATCACATGGAGATTCATCCGATTAATTCGAGTATGGATCTCAAAGGGACTAATCAATCGTGAACCCAATTAAATGTGGGTACCAAAAGGGTGTAAATAGTTGTATTTTGTAGGTTAAACAGATTAAGAGATTGGAGAAGTCAGAATGGTACTTGGACAACGGTTGCTCTAGGCACATGACAAGAAATGACAAGCTTTTGACTAACATTGTGAAGGAATCCGACTCAGTGATAATATTCGGTGACAACTCCAAAGGTAAAGCTGTGGGAAAGGGTAAGATTGTCTATGACAACCTAACTATAAACAACGTATTACTTATTGAAAACCTACATTTTAATCTGTTAAGTATTAGTCAAATGTGTGATATATGATATACGGTCGAATTTCACAAACAAGCATGCTTAGTTAAAAATCAACAGGGCAATACTCTACTAACCGGAAATAGGTTAGGAAACATGTATAAGGTAAACTGGAAAACTAAATGTTATAACCCTGTTTGCATGATAGTCAAAAATGATCAAAATTGGCTATGGTACAAAAGATTAAATCATTTGAATTTCAAAACAATAAACCTTATTCGCACTAAAGAATTAGTTCAAGGTATTCCTAATATACAGTTTGCAAAAGATAAAATATGTCATGCCTGTCAAATGGAAAAACAAATTAAATCAACCTTTAAAAGTAAAGGGAATACTCAATCTAACCGATGCTTAGAATTACTTCACATGGATCTTTTCGGACCAATTAGAGTAACCAGTTTAGGAGGAATGCACTACACTATGGTAATTATTGATGACTATTCTAGATACACTTGGGTTATATTCTTAATATCTAAAAATCAAGCTACTCCAAATCTAATCAAGATGCTTAGAAGAGTACAAAATGAGAAATCTGTACGTGTTAATAGAATTAGAAGTGATAGAGGTACTGAATTTACCAATAGTACTTTAACTACATTCATTGAAGAATCCGTTATTAGACAAGAGTTGTATAGTGCTAGAACTCCTCAACAAAATGGACTAGTTGAGAGGAGAAACTGAACCCTCAAGGAAGCTGCAAGATCCATGATAGCCGATTCGGGTGTTGCTAAAAAATTGTGGGCAGAGGCTATCAACACTACATGTTATACTCAAAATCGGTCTATGATTAATAAACGTCTCAACAAAACACCTTTTGAAGTATACCATGACAAGGTTTCTAATATCTGGTAATTTAGGATCTTTGGTTGTAAGTGTTACATCCATAATAACGACAAAAACTACTTGAATGCTTTTGACGCTAAATCCGATATTGGTATCATATTAGGGTATTTGGAAGTTAGTAAAGCATATAGTGTGTACAATACTATGACTCTTACTGTTGAAGAATCGTCACATGTTATTTTTGATGAATCTGTTGAAAGTAACACTACATGAACAATTAATCTAACTAACATATTGGAAAATTTAAACATTCAATCTGATAGTGAATAAGAGGTTCTGATATATAGAACATTTGTTTATGACCAAATGGTTAACGCTGAGACTCAGCAGGATCAAGCTGCCTTACAACAATAAGTTGACACCTTAGAAAATGCCGAGGAAACCGGCCGACCTGACATTGTTCAGCCTACCGGTCTGTCTAACCTTGATCAAATAACTGGTCAGTCAAAAAATATCTTTGGACCGAATCTTAAATGGAACAAAGATCATCTTCTTGAACTTATTATAAATAACCCTCTTTACCCATCAGAACTAGGCATCAACTGTTAGAAGAATATGAGAATTCAACATTTATCTCAAAGATTGAACCTAAAAAGGTGGATAAAATATTGCTGGATCCCAATTGGATCATATCAATGCAAGAGGAACTAAACCAGTTTAAGAAAAATAACACTTAGTTCCAAGACTGAAAAATCAATCGGTCATTGGAACAAGATGGGTGTTTAGAAATAAACTCAATGAAAATGGTTTGGTTACGAGGAACAAGGCCATACTAGTGGCCCAATGATACAAACAGGAAGAAGACATTGATTTTGAAGAATCATTTGCTCCTATTGCCAGACTAGAGGCCATTAAAATCTTTCTTGCATTTGTTGCATTAATTTTTTTTAAAGATTTTCAAATGGATGTCAAGAGTGCTTTTATCAATGGTGAACTAAGTGAAGAAGTATATGTTAAGCAACCTCCTGGTTTCAAAAATCTCGATTTAACTAGTCATGTATACATGTTAGATAATGCTCTTTACGGTTTAAAACAAGCTCTTAGAGCATGGTATGATACACTAACAAAGTTCTTGTTCAATCATGATTTTACCATAAGATCGGTAGACAAGACATTATTCAAATTTTAAAAAAATGAACACATTATACTTGTTCAGATCTATGTAGATGATATCATTTTTAGTTCAACAAATCCAAAGTTATGTGATAAATTTTATAAAATGATGACTGATAAGTTCGAAATGAGTATGATGGGAGAATTAAGTTTCTTCTTAGGTCTCCAGGTCAGAAAAATTGAAGGTGGAACATTCATAAATCAATCCAAGTATACAAAAGAGCTATTAAAGAAATTTGGGATGGAAAAATGTTCTGCTGCTTCTACCCCAATG
The DNA here is from genome assembly GCF_907164915.1 of Impatiens glandulifera. NCBI lineage: Eukaryota > Viridiplantae > Streptophyta > Magnoliopsida > Ericales > Balsaminaceae > Impatiens > Impatiens glandulifera. Next base: position 66,592,042 of record NC_061862.1, on the reverse strand, counting down.
ACCACTTCAATCAAATTAGACAAGGATGAAGACGGTAAGGGTGTTGATACTGTAGCTTATCGTGGAATAATCGGCTCACTCCTATACCTAACAACAACTCGATCGAACATCCTATTCGTAGTCGGAGTTTGCGGGAGATTCCAGGCTAATCCAAAACAATCTCATTATATTATTTCTAAACGAATATTGAAATATCTTAAGGGAACTCAAGATGTGGGACTATGGTATCCGAAGGATTCCAGTTTCAATCTAACAAGCTACTCTGATGCAGATTATGTAGGATGCAAAGTAGACCAAAAAAGTACCAGCAAGACCTGCCAGTTTTTTGGTGACCGACTCGTATCCTAGTACAATAAGAAGTAAACATCAGTTGCAACTTTAACTGTAGAGGCGGAGTATCTTGCGGCGGACAACTACTGTGCTCAACTCCTCCAGATCTAACAACAACTAAGGGATTTCGGCATCACAGCTGAAGAATCACCGATTTTCTATGACAACACAAGTGCCATTGCAATAACATATAATCCGGTGTTGCATTCAAGAACAAATCACATTGACATCCGACACCACTTTATCCGAGAACATGTGCAACAAAAACATATCCGACTGAAATATGTCTCAACCGAACAACAAGTAACCGACATTTTCACCAACCCACTACAAGAAGCTAAGTTCTTTTATTTCAGAACTATTTTAGGACTTGCTGATAGCAATCAAATCATACCTTAGATACACTAGCATTCAATTAGGGAGAAAATTTCTCAAAATAATTTCTCAATTTGGCACACATGAAAAACCTAGCATGCTCTCAAGGAGAAGCTTTCGCTCCTCAAAATAATCTTAGTAAAAAAAAACCCATGACCTCGGCACTTTTATTGATCGGATCTCAAATTTTGGTACTTTTCTTTGAAATCCGACCGAACATTAACATACATACTATGTGCATAAGAATTAGAAATGCAATTCAAGTAAATTCAACCGGACAATTGTCTCCTCCTGAAATCTGTAAAATAACTTTATCAAATTAAGTGTAAACAAATTCGAACGACCTAAGTGATTCAGAAAAACATATCGATTATTCTCTAACTGAACAGCCACCGCATGATAGCTCCTCTAAAGCAGTCTTTATTTAGAACATAATAACTGATCTCCATACAACCAACATCATTAAAAAGCTAATTAGTTATTTACACTCTAATTTCGGTAGTTTTATTTTTTTATTCAATATAGGACAGCTGGACAATGATCATGAATACTTCCTTGAAAATATCCTTTCTGAAAAGTAAACAGTTCATCCTCAAACAACGTGAAGATATATGTCTATCACGTTTCAAAATAAAAAACTAACATTTCACCAAAAAGGAAATTTCTTGAAAATGACATAGATATCCTCTTTTCAATCTTCAGAAGTATGAACAAAATCTCCTACTATCTGACAAAATCTAAGACTTACTCTAAATAGAAAACCCTCAATTTATCTATTTAAATGGTAATCTTACAATACCAAATCATTTGAAAACCCTTAAACATTCTCAAAAGGAACACACTCTCCAAAGATGAATCTCTCAAACAACATTCTTCTTGTTAGGTTTGAGTCATCTCTACATTGTGAATACAATGAAGTCTCAGCAATTTTTAGGTCCATTGAAGAAACATGCTTAAGACCTTTTCTTGAGGATCAGTATTCCATAAGCAACGAAGTTGTCCTAGAATGCTTTATAACCGCACAAGTAATCCATAAGGATGTTATTCTTGCTACCGTTCGAGGTCAACAATTCTTATTTAGTGAGAAAGACTTCGCAAGAAGTTGTGAGCTTCCTACTGAAGGGTTTTCTGACCTCTCTTTCTCTTATGAAGTCATCAATGAGATGCGTCATCATTTCTCC